>NW_024358722.1:8859250-9464305 GCF_014805655.1 Passer montanus | reverse complement strand
TCCAAAGTCTCACTTCTCTGCTGCTGCTTGAATGGAGAAAGCTGCCACAGAGACATGCCAAGGAACAAAAACAAAGGTCTGTTTACACTCTGAGCTCAAGTCAGAAAACAGCAGAAAAACAGGAAGGCACATTGAGAAGCTGGTACCCTTTTGGTGGTTTCCGTGCGCGGTTTCGCGCTCTTGAGGTCATGGGCCGATGTGGAAATGCGGCGCTGCTCACAACACTGCGCTGCTCACGGCACCACCACCCCTGGGGAGCTCTGCTCACTCCAGGCAGGGGGAACGCCAGCAATTGAACGGCCCTCACCACAGCAGCCATGGAGAATAGACCTTTGCCAGCTGGTGGCAAGCCTGTGGTACGAATGATAGAATGCAGGAAAGATAAAAGTTTCATATAAATGTTCACAGACAGAAATGGAAAGTGGTGGAAATTAAAATAAATATATAAACTCCCTGACTCAATGAGAAGGTAGAAGCATGTTTTATGCTCTTCCTTAGCAGTGAAACTGTAGTTCATCCAATGCTACTGCAAAAGATGCCTTTTTTAAGGAAACAATCACCAGATGTGATCCAAAATCAACAGTTCCTCCAGACTATTAAATCTTAAAAAGGAAAAAAGAAAACTGGACAGGGAGAGGGAAGCTTGGGGGTGCCTGCTCCCCTCAACTTATTCACTTCTCAAATGACAGTGCTGAAAATCTAAGCTGCCTGGGGTACAAATTTTCTTTCATGTATTTGCTTTTACAGTGAACAGCACAAAAATATCTCACCCACTTGGGGATTTCTAGAAGTAGGTGATAATAGATTCAGAACATATAATTAAAACAAGCATATAATTAAGACAAATACATTCCATTAAGCAAATCAATTTTTCCATTAGCTTCAGTAGAAATAGGTCTATTAGATGTAAACAGATTAAAGATGACACGAGGGTATGTGGGCTCAGTTTTGACTTCCTGTTCCCATTTCACTTCAGCTGAGCTATTGAGACATCCTCATTTTGTCTAAGAGTGACAGATCATGAATTTGAAGCTGAGCGCTTACAGATTGCAAAGCCTCTACCAAGAGGCTTAGCTATTGCCCATGCAAAGATACATGACAACAGCAGAGGGCCATACCCAAAGTTCTGCTTGGACAGGGACTGGGAGGCCATCAAGATAATGATACTTTTGGTTATCATTCTGCAGTGTCCTAGTTTAGAAAGGGGATGAAACACTTGACATTTTTATGCAGCCAGCACAGTACATAACCATATAACAAAGAAGCAGAACTCTTACTCCAAAGAAAAAAATTTAACCAGTCCATTCACACATCTTCCTTTTTCATGCCAGAGGGGGGTAAATCCACTGAATTCAAAGACATTATCCACAAAATTAAGGATTCAAAAGCTCTTTCAAAGCCCAGTATGTTTCTTCGTATCTTTCCAGTTAGTGCTTTAGATGAGCAATTTGGATTGAATTAGGCCTCTATTATGTCATGAAGTTTCCTGTCAAATCTTGAGAACTATTTTCCTTGGATTAATCTTTGGGCAACTTTCTCTACTATCTCCATAAGCAGAGAAAATACAAGACTGCTCTGATACTCCAGTAATCATGAATTCAAGAACACACAAGAAATGCAGACAGTCAAGGGAGCAGGAAAATTTGCAGAGCCAACATGCTTTTTCAGAGACAGACAATAGCCAAGTAGGAGACTAAACAGCAGGGGGAAAAACAGATTGCATAGTTTGAAGAAAACCAGGTACCTTTAATATTTCCTTCTTGAAGGATGTCCAGCCTTCCTGGACTCCTTAGCCTTTCACAACTGCCTCCCAAGGGGCTCTGTCAACCAGTCTCCCAAACAAGCCAAACTCTGCCTCCAGAAGTCCAGGGTGAGAGTTCTGCTGATCCCTCTGCTTACTTCTTCAAGAATTGTCATTTTTATGACCAAGTCAGCATCCAGACATCACATCATCCACAAGTTCTTCTCTGTTCACAAACGGGTCCAGCAGGGCACCTTCCCAGGCTGGCTCACTCACCAGCTGTGTCAGGCACTTATCTTCCACATACTCCAGAACCTCCTACACTGCTTCCTCTCTGCTGTATTGTATTTCTAGCAGATATTTAGTAACTTGAAGTGCCCCATGAGAACAAGGGCTAGTGATATAGAGCATATAGATGAAAACTAGAAACAGCAGTACATTTTTTACTTGCAGTTAGATATGCCAAAAGGGCATGTATTTGTCCCTGTGTTAGGCAGTCATTATAAGAAATTATTGAAGGTCTTCTTCACCTTCACCATCTGAATAGTTGCTGAAGCCTAGACCTTTCTTCTGTTTAGAACATCGATAGAACTTTTTTATGCATTTCCCCTTCAAACATACTAGCTATAAACTTATACAGTAGAAGTATCTCAGCATAATTTTTCTACCCAAATCCATACATGGAGACCAAACTATCTCTCTGATCCAGCCAAAGGAACTCTTTGAATCTGTGGGTTAAAACACATGCACATATTTATCCTGTGACACAGACTTCAATAGAAAAGCTTTAGCATCCTGGCCTAAGCCTGACTGACGTTTTTATTACCCAAATCACTAGGAAGAATTATATTTTCCAGTGTACTGCTTCTGCTGGATCTGGAGTTTTAGGCAACATACCAATTATCCATCAGGAAGTGAAAAAGAAGGAGCACAGGTTATTTATGAATGTTGGGAATCCTGTCACAAGTACAAGCAGTGATTTTATGGATATCAAGGGACCACAAACCACCACAAAATATTCAAACATACCACATAACCCAACATATGTAACGCCTACATTAGTCAGACCCTGCAGTAAAGTGTTCTGTTCCAAAATGGTTCTCTTACTGCAAGTAGAACTCAAAATACTTCTACAGAGATTATAGTAATATAACATTTAAATATCCTATTGACTAATTTTACTTCTAATTATTCCAGAATACAGCATTCTAACTAAAATATGACCTTAGTAAGACAAAAAAAAAAACAAAACAACAAAAAACCCAAAAAAACCAACCAAAAAAACCAAACCAAAACAAACAAACAAACAAAAAAAAACCAAAAAACACCACACAACTGTATTCAACATAGCACTGTCATTACAGTGATTCATCAATCCCCTGGAAGAGTTGAGAGGTAACCTCTAGAATTTCTTCTCTTACTTTAATTTTATGTCACTGATATGAAGTGCCAACTTGCAAGATTTAGAGAAAGGGTAGCACATATTCAGGCTTTCAGTACTTAGCAACACAAGAGAAAGTGTATAGATTTCTGCAGCTTTAGTCTCAGTAAGTGACAGCTAAGGATAGAAAACTCAGCTCAAAGAATTATAGCATACTTAAACATCCTTATTAAATTTATACCAGTTCTTAAAGTTTTCACTGTGACTAAGTTATTGTGTCATCTCAGTCTCAGCTCAAAGTCCCGAAGCAAGACAATAATGCCCAGCCCACAGCTTTCCCCACTTTTCCTTTCAGCCTGCCAATAATTGCCATATGCATTTTCCCAGATGCATAATTTCTGCTTCTCACTGTCATTATTGACAGTGTCACCTGCAATCAGCACATCCAGCTCCTATCACTGCCTGTCTCAGACACTCTTCACAAATAATCCCTCCTTGTCTTTCAAGGGTGGCAGGCAGTACTAGGACTTCTTACTCTCAAAGACTCCTTTTTCCTTCCGTCTATCCTAGTCTTTCTTGAAAAGTCCCTCTACCTTTCACCCTCTCAAGACCTTTGTTCTTCAGTTCTCCCCTAATAAAAGTGTGAGGGACACCATGGCCAGGACACTTGCTCAGCAAGGAGAGGCTGAGAAACCCAAACTTGTTCAATAAGGAGAAGAGTTGGTTTTGTGGAGCTCATCAATGCCTGTACAGGCAAAGTTGTTGAGAGTCTGGAACATGAGAGTTTACAGTGATATGTGTTGGAATGATGAGACAATGGGCCAAAAAATGAAACAAAATAAGTTCACACCAGATGTCAGGAGAGACTCTCCTTCCCATGAGGAGAGTAGAGTGGGTTGGCCAAAGTGTCTGTGCAGTCTCTATATAAAAGGTTTTTATAATTTGTCTGGATAAAGCCGTGAGTAACCCAGTCTGACTTTCTTGCCATCCCTCCTCACCAAGTCAGAAGCTACTGATCTGTGAAAACTGTACCTGTACTTGATTTACAAAACACAAACAGTGCAACAAATTTCTAACCTCTTTAACCCCAGGCGCTCAGAAGCAGCATGTTAATCAGCAGGGAAAATTTGTTACATTTTATTAGGTATTAACATCAGTCACTGATGCAGTATATGGAGTTTAGACTTGCTTCTTCATTCCAAGTTTCCAACAGCTATCAAAAAGCAAAGCTGTCACTTGGTTAGACTTTGCAGGCCAATGTCTTGCAACAAAGTCTTTTCAGACTGCCAGAACCATGTCATCAAAGACAGGCCACGTCCCTAAATCTTACGCCAAGCCAGGTGCCCATGGTGATAAAACATTCTCCCAAAGGCAGCTTGACCTTGGCAGCTGCACAGGTGCAGTTATCAATCAAAGTTTATAAACACAAACTCAGCCCAGCGCCTTCCACGCAGACAGACAGACAGAACGGACACCCCGCTGTTTGGACAGGCAGGTGCCAGTCACTTCACCTCCTAGAACCCGCTGCTGGGAAACACAGAGTTGGAATTCTGGAGTGACAGAGGAACTGATGCACAAAAATAGGTGCTTGAGGTACTAGTTGCTAAAGGACTGGCAAGGTGACAGATTGCTCAGCTGGAGGAAGATCTAGAGAAGAGAAGCAGATCAGGTTGCAATTAGACTTTAAATGCTGTAGCTAGTAAGCGATGTCATCCATTAGGCATCTGTCAACCATTAAGCATCTGAATTTCTCCTTTAGAAGAATAAATTGGATTCCAGAATATTACTCAAAAAATTATGCAGAAACTTCAACATGTGTTGTCTCTGTGGCCCAGGAAGAGGAAAAAAGTTCAAAAACCTAGCAGTTCTGTATTGACCTCATCTGTTTTAAGGCACATTTCCCATGGCCTAAAGTGGCCTAGAGGATTCTAAAGTTTATATTTAAGGTGGGCAGTTAAGTAGAGCAAAGACACAAAGAATAAACTATCCCATCTAGTTTTTTGAGGCAGCTAACCAGGAGTAGTGACTTAAGTCACTACTTTTCTCACATAGTAGTATTTTCTTGCATACATGGAACTTTTCCTGAAGGAAACAGAGATACTTCTTTGTAGACATTTAAACTAAAAAGCAATAATGAGCTCACACATTATAAGACACCCAGGAATCTGCACAGAAAGGAAAGTTTAGGAACACACAGTGCACAAAAACTTCCCAAGCCATATTAACAAGACAAAACCATGGTCCATCAGGCTTCACTCATCCTAGCATACCTAGGATTTCATGACTGAATATAATCCCCCTCCATGAAACTAGCAGAGCCATGGTAGATCACTGACACTAAAACCAAAACAGAGTATCTAAAGCATTTAGAGGTGGTAAAAATGTTCCTATAATTAATTGTAATAAAGAATAAGAGGAGTTTCAGTCCTCTGGTAGTTTTAGAAACTAAGACTTATTTTGTGTTGGTGGAATGCTAAGACTACACAAATTGAGAAGTCATTAAGAAAGCCAGAGAATAAGCAATATTTTTCTTTTGCCCCATATCAAAAAGGAACATTTCAAGCCAAAAAAAAAGTTAAGTTTTGATAGAGTTCTACAAACATTTCAATAGTGATTAACAGAAAAAATACAAATCTGCATTTCGATACCATCAAATCTGCTTTTGTTATTGGAAAACAGCCAAAGCAATATTTTTTTATAATCCTGAAGTGTATCTCTAAAGTTTTCCTCTATTTTCTATCCTTGAGCATGTGTTTCAAGGCTTCAAAGTCAGTTTTAACAGTATTTTTAAGACACGTCCACATTTTTCCTTGCCAGTTTAAATTATTCAAATACAACCACAAAGTTACTCTAGTCTCCTGTCTTACTGATAGATTTCACATGCCTCAGTTTTCCTAAGTGGATTTCCCAGATTTGCAGGCAGAAAGTTTCAAAGAATCAGGAACAGGAGTTAACTCTCCTGGTTTCCTGTTCAGTCACTTAATGGAGGGGCCATCCTGTTGATCTTGCACGTGTACATTGTATAACTCCTTGACCAGGGACCCAGGGGAGAGGACATGTGCATGTAGACACTCAGACATCCAAATGAACTATTCCATGTCATAATGCTGCCCATTTTTCCATAGGACTCCTGCCAAAAATTACCAACTAGCAGAAAATGTACATTAAAATGTGTTCACCCAAATATTCACACCTAAACACTACACATATTACCAGGTTTTGCAGCCATTGGATTCAGGGACAGTGAGAACACCAGGATTAAAATCTTGATGTTGCAGAGCAAATTTTCAATCATATGCAATTTATAGAGCAAATATTCAATCATATGTAAATATTTAATAGCTCACCTGTCCATATAATTATCAAGTGTACTAAAACAAAAAAATAATTTACAAACCAAAATCAGGACCTATATTGCTGTCACAAAGCTTTCATTGAAGATAGATCACCTCACTCTCACCACAACCAGACTTTGCTGAGATGACCAGTGCATTTTACAGTACTTGTAAAAGCTTGTGCATGCTTAAAAGCCAGACAGGAACCTAGATGGTCTACCTATAGAGGCTAGTCATCCTATGAAATGTTTAAGTGCATCATTCCATAGTAAAACCCTTTAAAAAATCCACTTTTTTATTTGCCTATTGTAAGAGGAGGCTAATCAAACATCTCAATATCACATGGATGCTGTGGAAAGTTGTTAATTTATAGCAAGTGCTTTGAGCATGTACTATAAAGCTGCTATTCAAGTTCTATGCATCCAGCAGATCTAGTTTTGCTTAGACATTCTTGAACTCTCGAGGAACCTGAACTGAGTTTCGACTGTAAGAAAACTTGAAACCAGTTGAGATTTGTGTGGCCTCAGGTTTCATTGAGTATTTAGCGTAACTGATAATGAGCCCTTCTCATACACATTCCATCTCCTAGAGTCTCTTGTTTTACTTTCCAAACTAAGCAGTATAAACATGTGGTGCTGCTTTTGCAAGAGAAATATGCCCCTCTCAAATTACTCTAGATATCCTAGAGATTAATGTATTTCTTGCATTGTAGGCCCAGCTAGTCCAGACATTTTTGACACTAAAACTCCAGCTTCATTAGGAGCATCCTGTTGTATGGCCACTCTGTTGAGCAAAAAGCCCTACATAAATATACACCTTGTTGTCTGGAAGAGTGATAAAAGTGAATTGAGTTCAGTTGTGCTATAAGTACAGGGCTTTTAATATCCCCATTTCATCTGCCTTCCATAAAGACCCCTTAAGAGCTTTGAGGACTTTGGGGAAGCTTTACAGAGCTCACAGAACTGAACCTAACACCTGAAACCCAAAGCCAGCAGCAGATTCCCATTGAGTCACTGCTTTAGACTTTGTCACTCAGCTGACTCTCAACTACATACCCACAGCATTATAGATGCATTTCTGACTGCCCTGTTACAGCCAGAATGCACATTTTTGTAGCCTGTCTGTTTAGAGGAGACATTCAGTTGAGTGCTCAGAGTATCTCAGTTAACACAAAAGCACTGAATGGTAACTTGTAGCTTAACAAGAACCATCTAAAACTCTCACAGATAATAAGCTAATACAAAGTGCAGCAATGCTCACGTTTAATTACTGAAAAGTTCAGTCAGTTACACGTCTCCCTCTGTCATCCTTGTGCACCACAGCTTGGGGTGGGGGGAGGAATACAGAGAAAACAAAAAACATGCCTTTAAAAAAAAAAACATGCCTTTGGATGTAATGACATCCAGCCCAATCCTTGAAACATTGGCATATATAATATGCCAGTGAAATGCAGAAAAAACAATTTTTCCATATCCATTTAGGTAATTTTGTATCTCTGCTTCTCAGGTTTGTCTCAGCAGCTCACAGACAGCATTTTATAAAACTTGTGTATGAGTGGCTTAACATCCAAATAAAATCTTAATATAAGATCATGTAATTTTGAAAAAATGTCAAGTACAAATACATGCCAAGCTTTTCTTTCTGTAAACCAAATAACTTTGCTAGCATTTTTCTACTAGGTATAAATATCCAAGGTATGAAGCAAAAAATGGTAGAATATTCTGCACCATAATTAAGAATGAGCAAACCTCCATAAAAATACATATTCAATGAATCACACAGGTATCTTTGCCACCTCTGTTTCTCTACAGGGTGCCCTTCCTCAAGCCAAGTTTCCTTGACCAAGCCTTCTCCTGCTAGGAAAAGCCATCTTCCAGAGAGCCCTAAGACCTCAACTTCACAGCACCCTCCTCTCTTCCTACAAAGCCTAATTCCTACCATCATTTTTGTAGCAAGTAGTCCTGTATTTCTTCCTTTTTAAGGTCAGTTCTCCTTACAAGTCTGCATACAATAGCACCTTCCTGAAAACTTCAACACATGATGATGATTTCTTCTCCTCCACATAAAACCTTCCCCTGAGTGTTTTTATTCCCTACAGCTGTGCTCCTTCCTGCACCCTCCTGTCTGCTTTCTACCCGTGCTCTGCATTGTTTGCTTTTTTTGAACGCCATCCAATCAGAACAATTTTCTGTACACAGAATTTATGGTTTTTCCTTATTCCTTATTACTCTTCTCACCTCCAACGTTACCAAACTTTCCCGAACACATTAAAAAGTTCAGTTGAAAAAGTTAACAGAAGCAACCTCATTTTTACTTCTTCTAGAATTTTGATGTAGAATGGTTGTTTGCCATGTGCCATCAAATAGAGGGAAAACCCATCTGATCCAGATCCACTGAACATAATGAGGAAATATTAAAAATTATTAACCAAAAAAAGCTGTGAACTGCTGTAGCTCAGTATGGCTTTGCAGTGCATTAGCCTTTCCCACAAGACAGGCAGACACTCAAAAAGTTCCAAGGGAGTGATAAACATAAAGAAAAATATTGGGGTTTAATTAGGGTCTTTTGCTTCTATTCCTCTACTAAAATTAGGGGCCTAACTTGAGACATCTGGAAGTTGCTTGATTCTCCTAAATTCAATCATTCACCTCTGATAAAATCACTGGCCTTTTTAGTATGTCCATTTGGGGTATTAAAACAGACACAAATAAAATGTGTTGGTCACTTTAAAATCTTTATATTATAAGGATCTGAGATGAGAAATGACTGGAATGGGTCCCTAATCCCACAGCCTCTGAAAAACTGAGCTCCCTAATAACCACACCACTTGTAGTTGAGATGATTCATAGATTTTCCAATCATTAAGATAATTCAATCTGAGTAACACAATACTTAAAGTCTTACATGGTAGTTTATGCAGCACAATGGATCACAAACCACATGGTAATTTTACTATTTCTGGAACAAAAACTAGTTAAGTGACTAAAACTGAAGGAAAATAATTTGTAAGGCACACGCACATAGAATTGTCTTCAAACAAATTGTCTCTTGACAATGACTGAATCCCATTACAGGAGTTCCTGAAAGAGTATTTTTAAAAGTCATCTGACTCCAAATTATCATCTTTTCCTAATCTCAGATTTTAGTCTGCAAACAGTCAGACTGGGGAAGGACAAATAGATTAAGTTTATGCACTCCCCAGAGGGAATAATCTCGGTAGGGCAGCTGTGCTGCAGCAAGTGGGCTGCTCTAGTATGTGTCACAGATTCCTTCTGGTCTGTGCAAGTCCTGCCACAGCGAAATGCAGTCAAGCAGGAGAGGAAGAATGTAGAGCTTTCAGCAGAGGGAGGTATTGACACAGCGTATAACTCTAGGGGACGGGATCTGACACTGTTTCAGTGCTTGGCTGCAGTCAGAGGCGATAAATCCCTCCTCCAGCAGTTTGTTAGGGGTTTTTGTTTACTTTTTGATGGTGGTGGTGGTGGGGAGGGGGTGTATTATTTTTTAAAAGGAATCGCCCTTAAGCAGCTTTTTCTTCTTTTTGTGGAAGATGAGTTGCACTCTGTTGTTGATGGAAAAGAAAAGAAAAGCATAAATGCGAGGGTGGGGGCAAAGGAAATACAGACATAAATTTAAAGAAAGACGCCTTTGGTCACCAAAAATAGCCACAACAGATAGTGTAACCAAAACCTGACTAGTGCCTACACTGTCAGTGCAGCGCACAGGGCAGAGTTACATAATATTTTCCACATTTATTTCAAGCGGGGCAGCCTGCCAGCTTGATAGATTTCTAGAAAGGGTGGGAGAGGGAGAGTGGTTTGATTCACAGACTGCAGTATTTACAGCTCACCCCACAGCCACTGCCTTCCCCTCTTTGGGCGTTTACCTTCACAGTTTGCCAGAGAGCAGTGTGAGCATAACCCTGATATAGAAAGCAAGTCACCCTTCAGACTGCCTAAAGCACTGCAGCTGCACAAGCTAGCTTCAGTTTTAGGGTTTCCAGGGTGCTAACATGCAGCGGCTTGCTGAAAGCTCAGTCGTTGTCAAAGTCCAGAAATTAACAGTAGGAAAAGCACCTTGACCAAAAAAAAAAAAAAAAGGGAGGAAAGCTTCACCTTCTGATCCTTCCCTACCCAGTCTCCTACAGGCTTCAAAAGTAGAGTCTTCAGAAAGAAAAGGTACCAAAAACCTGTAGAAACAGAAATTAATCTACTATCAGTTAAGTTTAGAACTGGGCATAAATCTACAAAATAGACATGAATTTTCTCAGAAGACGGCTGCTCTTTTCAAATGTCGGGATGAAACCAACAACTTCATTTCCTATGAGAAATTTACTACTGAAAGATATTCATCAAGAACCGTCATACAAATGACTACATGAACAGTTCAGTGTTATGTGTGACAGGACAATTCATAAAACAAAGCACTGGCCTGCGTATTTCCTGCATTTATTCTATATTTTCTCTATATGTGGCAGGTTCTCCATTGGGACTTCTCAAATACCTCATTAAGATTTGACAGTTGCTGGCAAGCAATAACATCGCAGCTTCCCATCAACGATAGACAGGAAAAAATTACCAGAAAATGACAAACAAAAAAGTCTGTTTCTTACATCCAGTTTGCATGAAGAGAAAAAGGAGATGAAAGATGAGGAAGAAATAGAACACTGTTGACACTGTAATAAACCCAGTATGTTGTCCATAAAACAGACTACAGAAAACAGAGGTTAGGACTATCCTTCTCTCTCCCATCCATAATGTATATACAGAACCATATATGACTTTGTAGTTTTATTTGAATGAGATCAAATGGGAAAATGAACTGAGCCAATTCTCACCAAACTAAAAGGTACCTACACAGCATAAAAGTTGCTAATACATTTATGAAGAATATTAGTAGTGATATCATTAAATCAAATTCTTACTCCAAAGCAAGTTGCTCTGACCACAGCTTTAAACTAAGAAAACAAGATGCCAGCTAAATGCCAACATGTTATAATTTTAACCTGCAAAGAAGAGATATTCCCAGACTAGCATGGAGATAAAACAAAAGAACAATTCATGAAACAATACAATAATGTCAAGTGAGGTGTTATATTTCCTCTTACTAGAAACATTGTGTGCTTTTGAGACTAATGCCTTCGAGCATAAAATCATCCTCCAAAACAAACTCTCCATTTAATATCTGTCTCACCAATGGTATACAACTGGAGCTTGCTAGTTTTGGTTATAGTGACCTCCCCCCAAAATTGTAGGGGGTAGTACATCTTTAAGATTAATTTTGTTTCTTATGACTGTGCTTAAAAGGAATTCCTCCATTTATTTTCTCTCTTGGATGACATTTTATAATTTCCTCATTTTTTTCCAGCCCAAACTTGCCGCACACTTGCAAATTCTATAAATTTACCCCGAGAGGACTCAGTATCCTGTTTTTCCCCCCTGGAAAGAAGCCTAATTTGAAGAAATGAAAAGTAGTAGTATTGAACTTACAGGATCAGTTGTGAGCTGATGGGGAAAAAAAGGCATCCTAGTATTTGGAAAAGGGCAACTTATTCACAAACTGATAAAACAGAATAAATCATCTCTAACACAATAAGCAATGAGATTATGCCACATCATCCAACTGTAACAGTTTTTTTCCACAATGCTGTATTGCCATTCATTGAATTTTCTGAATATTTAAAGATTAAATGACGAAGAATGGCAAGACGGAAAAACAGAAGTGGAGCCAGAAGTTTGCTTGGGGGGGAGGGGGAAATGGAGAAATGGAAATTGAGATGTTTGAGGAGTGCTGAGTCAGACTCTGAAGAACAGGGAGTGACTAGGACAATAGGCTGGGACACAAAGATGCTGTTTCAGTTCCAGAGTCAGCCACAAACTCCACAGCAAGCTGTATGATTTACTTGGAGCCTCAACAAACTAGTGGTAAAGAGGACAAAACGGGACAAAATCCCTGTCTCAGGGAAGGCCTAGTTGTGACTACAAGACATGAAGTCCCTTAGATGCATTATCATCATGCTCTGAAGTATGCCAGGAACATCCCTGTTTGGCTCCAAGCTGTAGCTGCAGTGTCTGACACCAAAGTCAGTCACCTCTCCTGAGGACCAGTGCTACCACCCAGCATAAAATTATTGTCAGGCGGGAACATGCCCTGCAATTCCAGTGCAAAGTTTGGGATCACCATGCTGGAGCTTCCTAAATACTCACAGAAAGGTTTGCCAAAACTCAGGTTTTGTACTTCTGCTGCAGAAGCACGCTAAATCATGGTTCTCTTTCTGGAACTTTTGGGACCTAATATATCTGCTCTGTGATATACTCTGCTGTGTAGAAGTAAAGCCACACACTCAAATGATTGGCTCAATCATCCAGTAAAAGGAATTTAAAAGTAGAATATGCACAGTTTAATTTCTCCAAGAGAGAAGAATTATCAGCTCATTTCCTGAGGCATTAGTAAATATGTTGCACATGGTAAATGCACATTTTCTTTTGCTTTTGGCTAAAACTAAACAAAAATGATATAATGTTTGATTTGCCTCCTGCTATTTCAGTCCTTTGGAGTTCATACTGTGTGCTATTTGGGAAAGGAAATTCAAAATCTTTATCTAGACGGGAGGACAGAGGAGAGCACCGCAGCTCCCAGGGGAAGGCATGGCCTTTCACCACATCCTGAGAGCATCCTCGGGCAGGACCAGCCTGAGCACAGCTTTCCTCAGCCATCACACACTCCCACCTTGCCCTCCTCAGGAGGGAGGTGTAAGGAAAGCTCTGCTGATGCCACTAAACACGGGCAACCACTGGGCTTCACCACAGCCCCTTTCCCTGACCCAGCCACAATGCTGGGACATTGGGCACAGCCCTGGGTTTTGATATGGCTGGATAATGTAATCCCCATTTACTGCAATTATTAATCTAGGGCTTTCTATTTCAACTATTGAAATATTCTGTTAGCCCAGAAAGCAATTACAAGATTTAATTACATTCTGAACTTGAGGAAACTACTTCAAAGTTCACAGGCTGCCTCTTTCTTTTAATTGAAAATGAACTTGGGTTTTTCCAGTGGTGTGGAAAAACTCTTTTGAAGGTAATCCTCTCTATTGAGGCTGGTTTTCAATTATATATTTATTTTAATTACAAGGTAATATTACTAGACTAAGGATTATTTTGACATAGTGCTATAAATGTGTAGAGCAATTCAAGAACTATAAATCAGAGCAGCCTCAAAAGCACTTTATTGACACAGTGTAGCAAAGTGGCAAGGGCTCTGAGTTTCCACTGGAGCTATTGTGTCATGGGAGCTCTCCTCACCTTGTAGAAAATGAAGGATACACTGCTAATGGATTAAATAGTGCTATAGGAGATAATTGCAATTTGCTCTGCCAATAGCAAGTCTACAAAGCAATATGATAAATTGTAACTCAGGAGGCAAGAGGAGGTTTTTTGAGAATTGAGGCTGTTTTGCCTTAGACATGACCAAGATGTCAGTGGCTTTGTCGTGCCATGTTTATCTGATGGCTACTAGCATGACTCCATCACTACTTAGAAGGATGAGGAGATCTCTGTGATACCACCAACCACAATATAAAACTCCTCAAAACTAGAGTGCTTAATATCATTAGTGCACAACCACAACGGACTCTCAAAGCAGTATCTGACCATGATCATTTTAGAGTGGTGTTCTCCAGGAAGACAAGTCCTATTTATCAACACTGACACCCTAAACCATAATTTCCACCTGAATTCTGCCACAAGAAGAAAGGGGAAAAAAAATCTTTTCTGAAACCAGTGATGTTATGTGAAGACACACAACTAATAAACAAGTTACTCTTGCAGCATTATCATAAATGTATGCACTGTAAAAGTGCAGAGAACTGCCTTTGGCAAGGGGCCTCTCCGGTCTAAGCAAACGTGCTTTCACACCTACATCTGTGCTCAGCGTTAAGGGGTAAGGTGAGAACGTTGGTTCCTAGAGAAATGTGACATTTGTGTGCCTCAGGAGTTGGACTTTGGTGTAAGCTAATTCTCCTTACAGATGGTTACACCACACTGTCACGGCAGCCCAGGACAGGGCAATGACTGGCCTTCATGTGGTTTCACTGTGTTACTGCATCAGCAGGAATTACAGAGCTTTTCACTGCCCGGTGCCCCTTATGCACAGGCACTGGGCCTTTTTCCTTCTGGGCATAAAGGAACAGATCTTCTCCCAAAGGGTCTGCTGGCCCTGGCATCATCTCACAGAGGAGCTGGACACCCTATGGAAAAGGCCTCATGTTATAAGTAGGTATTCAACACATACAGAACATTTCAAAAAAAAGGATATAGCAACCACAAAATACAAATCCACTCTCTCCTTAATCAGGCACAGTCTACCCTCGGTCTGACTTAAAATGTTGCATGTTTTCTTTAATTAGGGTTCTCTGGACCAATATGCCAAAAGACAGCCAAAAGAGAAAAATGCAGTACAGAAAACAACTGAAAATGGCATAGATATATGAGTAAGTTAAGTTATAAATCTCACTTCAGCTTTGTATCCACCAAGTATAACCCAGACACACTCATTTCTCCTGGCACAAGATGAAGGTTTTCATGCATTGGAAGTATATAATAATATTTTTTCACCTGTCATCAATTTTCATTTTCATTGCAAAATTTCACCTGGGCAAAACACTTTAAAATCTAATTGTATATACACCTTATATACTTATGCATACCATCCATCTCTATATTAATCTTAGCAGATTGTCTTTATTTCTTTACTATTTGTTTGAATTCTGCAAACATCAAGAAATGGAAAAGAAAAAACTTTCACTGAAAAGAAAAATTCTCAACTGATATCTTAATTATAGTAAGACCTACTTCAGGGTATGTGGGGTTTAAATCAGATCTAATTCTCGGCCCAAAAAGGAGATTCTGCAGAAATGTGGCCAGATGCCTTTTGTATCAGAAAAACCAAACCTTTTTACTCCAGTTTGTCAGAAAACCAGGAAATTGCAGGGTTTTTTTCACTCAGTTGTTCACTTACACGAGTGAAAATTAAAAGGTACATACAACCACACAAATTTAGGGAGTACAAATTAAAAACAGATATTAGATTCTCCTATCACATACAGCTTGCAAATGCACTCAACCTAACTAGGAAAAGAGCTTTGTAACAAACCAATGTAACCACTAAAACTGAAAGCAGATTGAAACCCACAACATCCAGAGGAAGTTACAGCCAGCATTAGAAGACATAAGAAGAAAACAGTGAAGAAACAGGTCTTTGCAGCTACAGTCTAGACTAATACAACCTCATGCAGCTGGGAGCTTCTGACTGGGCAGTTCACCAACAGATTCAGTGGGCAGCAATAACCATATGGCAGCAACCAGCCCTGGGTACTATCCTGAAATAAATGAAGGTACAGATCCTATCTAGATCCTTATTCCTTTTCTTGTTCTGCAAAATTGAAATAGAACCTTGTAGGCCACTTTTGTGCTTGTCCCATTTAGAGGTTGTCATATTCCTTGGGAGACATAAAAGCACACTTGTATTTTTTTTTGAGAAAGAGAAAAAAAAAATGAAACCGACCAAGAAAAGAAAGACAAAACCTGCCCACATACTTATATTGGAAAAAAAAAAGAATTCAAAACCCAGGTGCAGGAGTAGGTAAGCAGGACAGTTCTGGTCAAAACTCTTATTTAAAATGAAGTTTTCACCATTTAAACACTCTAAACAACCTCTGCAAGGTTTCAGTGGCATGTGAGCCTTTTCCAGACTGCTTCATCTATAGAAAGCTGTCACAAAAGGCTTCCACTGGATCTATATGTGCAAAATGAGCCCTGTGATCTTCTACCTTGGGGACACTGTGAAGAGAGCACTACAACAGAGCTCCACGTATCCTGAGGTTAAAATATAACATCATCTATGTTAAAACTATTCGTTCCAATTTGTCAAAGATTTATGTTTTATAGATGAAGAACCCAAAGCAAAACTGGACTTGTGGGTACCATCCTTTCACTTGTGAAATGAAATTAGTCCCATTCCTAAATGTAAACACATTCCCAGGGTGATGCATTCATTCCAGAGAACATCTTATTATAAGCAGTAAAATAGCACAGTAGGCACATCTACAGTCCCTGAGATAGCACTGCTCACACCTCTTTTTGCACAATGAATTATAGAAATATCCATCCTTCTTCTGGTCTCATGTAGTACAAAACATATTATCTATTTTCTGATCATGGAGGTGGTGATTTTCTAAATTGTGCAAAGAAACACCACAGCTCAGCAAACTATTTAAAACCCCATCACTTGTAATTATTGTGGGTGGTAGGGAGCGAGATCCTGCAGAAGGCACAACTGCTGAATACAAGCAGAAAGAAAAGGATTAAATACAAATCTGCTAGAGAATCATCAGTGCCAGCACCAGAATATCTGAGAACTATTTCTTGGTTCAGTGACATACACCTCTAAGGAAGTGGTCAGTCATTATGGAAGATCTAAACTAAATAAAAGTATATTAGGTTTGTATGCACAGAGCTCAAAGACAAGAAGGAAGCCCCGACAGAGGCTCGCTGTGCAGCGTGCAGCACGCGTGCCGCAGAGATCAAACCTCAGGTGCTGCTGGAACATGTTGTGCTCCTCAGCCTCTCACCACCTGCTGCTATTGGCTGACTCTAGATATCAAATGGAAATATCACACCACAGCTCACCCAAAACTGCACCCAATCTTTCACAGCAGCACACATTTATGACTTGCACTTTGCGTCATTTATACTCCCTAATAACAAGAGCCTGCAAATCTGCCTGCATTTGCAAAAGAACCAAACCACCTTATCTCAAGGTGCATCCTTTCTTGGGGCCCTTATAAAAAACCCCAAAACAATACAAAAATTTTTTTTAAGTGTTCAATTTCATAGTCATCTTAATGTTCTTTTGAGAGACATTTTGTTCATAAAATTCTGCTTTGTTTTGGCAATATTTGCTAAATTACTTGACAAATAAAACAAAAATCTGTAACTTCATTCCAAGTCTAGACAACTTGAGGCCTTATATTGCACAGGTTTTTCTGTACATTTACTTCTTAAAATTTTCCCTTGAGACATCAGTTTGAAACTTTCTTCCAACTGAGAGGTGCAGGAGTCCTTCTTTTCTGGGACAAATTGCACTTCACAACTGTAATTTACAAATTACAAATGTAATGTGCAAAGCCTGGCTTTACAGAAAGAAACTGAAACAATTTGATGCCTGCTACACACACCTGCTAGAGAGGGAACATGTGCCCTACTTTCTACACTGATAGGATTTCTGCTCACTGAGGCAGGGACTGGGACCTGGATCTTGTTTATCCTTACTGGTATGTAATATTAATTAAGAGGAAGTTGCCAGATGAATAAAGTTGCAGAGGAAGCATACAGAAATCACCTCCAAAAATAGTTTCAGGGCCACTTTTACATAGTATTTTATAGGGAGGATGCTTCTGAGAGATGGAGTTATGGGCTGATACTGTGTCCACACACCAGATTTCAGTTATATGGGAAGCTACTACTGAAAATTTTACATTTGCTATCAGAACTACTGAGATCTACATTCCTATAAATCCACCTATAATGACAAAAACTGATTACCTAAAATGCACTCCTAAATTCTTTTTGCCCATGCTTTCAGAGGAGATAAAGGCAAATATCTAATGGTGGGGAGGAGATTTAAGCTGAATCAATTTTTCCCAAAAAAAGCTCAGGTCTTTCATTCACCTGCTAACAAGCTTTTTGGACAGCATCCTTCCATATGCTTTGCACACATCAAATAAATAAGAATCATGCAGTATTAGAAATGTTTCTACTCCTAAAAGATAAAATATCAAAGCTGTACAGAACTCATTGCTATCATGGATTTAACTACTGACAAACATTATTTCCGATGAAAAGCAATACACGTTTCAAAATGTTAAATATTTCTAACAGTTTTACATACAAAACAGTATTTTGAGATGATTGATTTACTGCAATATTTTGTATATTTCACAGTTCACATTAGCAATTACTTCAATCTCCCTTTTTATTGGCCAAATATGCCATCTTTGCTTATCCTTCAGTTTTGTAAGAAAACAGCCTAATTTCTAAGGCCCAGGTGTTCCTCTAGGCCCTGGCATTCAATAAAGCAGATGCATTCAGAAAATAAGGCTGATGGCAAAGGCCATCCTAAGTTTGCTGCATTAGAAAGACACCGTTGTGAGTGGTGTGCAGGTTGGGCATTAAAAATATAAATATGTAAATAAGTGTAAAATATGGTACCATATCACTGGGTGACAGAGGCAGGGTGAGGCACTGACACGCAAACCTTTCTGGATATAAGCTATTTCCAGTACTAGTAGGAATTGCAGACAGTGAACTTGCTGGCTAGTGGAGCACCAGTGAGGATTGTGCATGTTTTTGTCTCTGAGCACCAGCAGATCCCAGGCCACCACCCACCACCTTCTGGAGAGTTTTGAATGACCAGTTGCCAGAGTCATGGCTCAGCTTTGTGCTCACATTGTTCCCCAGTTCTCTGCAGGGAGCTGTGCAAGACTCAAGAGTGGGGGCAGAGTTTTGGCTTTGCAGCAGTTCAGAGAAAGCCAGTCTTGCGGTGACACGCTCAATCTTTCCCAAACTTGGATAAGGCTTTCCCTGCCTCTCTTTGTGCAAGAATGGAAAACCAAGCAGGTTCCTTGCACCTTTGGCACCCTGTTCTGTGACCTCCACTGGACTGAGCAGGTCCAGCACAGAGAAACAAAGATGATTAAGGGACTGGGGCTTCTCTCTTAGGAGGGAAGGCTGAGGGAGCTGGGTCTGTTGAGTCTCGAGGAGATGCGACTGGGAGGGAACATCGCCAATGTCTGCCAGTGTCCCAAGGGAGTGTCTGAGGATAGAGCCAGGCTCTGCTCAGGGGTGATGAGTAAAAGGACAAGAGGCCCTGGGGAGAAAATGATGCACAGGAAGTTCCACCTGAACATGACAAAGAACTTCTCTACTGTGCAAGCAACCAAGCCCTGGAACAGATTGTCCAGAGAGGCTGTGGAGTCTTCCTCACTGGAGATATTCAAGGGTCCTGTGCCATCCATCTGGGATGACCCGTCTTGAGCAGGGAAGTTGGACCAGATGACCAACTGTGGCCCCTTCCAACCTGACCCATTCTGTGATCCTGTGACTCCATGACTGATGATCACACTCACCAAATGCCTTTGCATTGTGTTTTGTGGAGTGAGCCATTCATTCACAGTACAGACTAGAGCTATAAATACACAATGCCATAAAAGGCTTGTGTGTAGGCCTTTCTCCTGGAAAGAAAATATGTTTTGAAGATGGTCTGGCTGATAAAAGTTCAGCAACTTTATCTGCAACTCTAAGCAAAAAGGAACAAAAAGCCAATAACATTTTTTAAATCTTTTTTACCTAAGACATTTAAACGCATAAAAAACAGCAGTCTAAAACTATCTAGAAGATTTGAAAGATAAGGCTGTGCTTTGCCACAGGCCACATTTTGCAGCATTTTATATTTTGCTTCTAGGCTTTCTGAAAGCTTGTGTATCAGAAGGATACATTATATATCCCTACCTAATAGCTTCTCGTAACAACTTTCACATACAGCTTTCTGCAACAATTTGGTAAGAAAGATGAAGGAAAACATAATGGTGTGGAAGACAATAGGTTTAATATTTTGATACTATATTGTCCTCCTTTTAAATCCATTCCTTAATTTACTTTCATACTTTGAAACTGGGCTTGGAGGATTCCTATAAGTCTGCACAGTGCTGAGTATCTCCAATTAAATATTTGGTGTTGAGGTGGGCATGACTTGAGGTGTTCAGTAATTAAGATGATCCAATTTCTCCGCCTCTCTACCATGCAGATCCATATTTAGTATAAAGGTCACTAACTGCAGGGATTTGTTTCTGGCATGTACCACTTTCTTCATCTTTTTAAACACACTTTTTTGTCTTTTTTTCATGCAATCTGCCAGTAATTCAGTAGGAAATCTCAGTAACATACAACTTTTGTTCTCTCCCCTGAATTAAAAGGTGCATGTGTTTGTCCTGCCTGGAGGTCTGGGAGGACATCTCCCATCCTGTATGTGCTGATAGAAAGCAGCTTGTTGAGCTTTAAAGTGGAAGCAGCCTGTCTGCACTGAGGCTGGAAATGAACTGTCACAGGAAGCAGCCTCTCTGTGGATGTCTGGCCAGGAGCTTTGGAGTGACCTTCAGGAAAGGTCTGTCTCTCCCTCCACAAAGTGAAACTCACAGTATGAGGGGTCAAACTGTAAGCACTGTTGTCACCCCAGAGCTTCAGACAGCCTTTCAGATGCTCGGCTCTGGCCATTGTAGAGAATCTGCAGACAGGCTCACAGACACCCAGCTGCCTTGCTGGCATCGCTTGCCAAGCAGTGGATAAAGTAAATCTTCTGCAGTGTGGCTGAAACACTAACTTATGGGGAATTTGTCTTTCTTTCCCTTTCTCTCTTGCTGCAGCAAAGTTGCCAAATGCTCAGGATTTATATGTGAATAGTCCTGGTTGTTCTCTGGTTGCAGAGGAGAACCAGAGGGAGTAAAGGCTGCATAACTGGAGCTCATTGCCCCTTTTATCAAACACAGTTCAGGCGTGCTGATGGTTAGATACACATCAGAATTTCAAACTGTGGTTTATATAGCTGCTAAAACTTACTAAAACAGCACACACAAATTTCCTTCTCTTCTCTCAAATCAAGAGCCCCTGACAAGAATCAGTGCTAATCCTAGCTTGTGAGATGGTTTTTATCCGTCCAGGAGACAGTTTACACTGCAGTCCAGCTCTGTGTAAGCCTCAGAGGCCTCTTATGTAATGTATCTCTTTCACAGCACGGCGTGCATTTCGCTTAGGCTTGCAGTGTGCATTAAAATCCCTGCCAGACTGGGACCCGTAGGAGGAACTGAATCAAAAAAATATAGAGTATAGCTTTTCTTTAGAAAAACCACACGCTAGGCAGGGAGACTTCTGGCATTAGGAGACAAAAGATGATGCATTCCATATTTTCATTCACACCTCAGTGATAACACTACAGTATCTGCTTCTTAGAATAGAAAGTATTCTCTCTTATTTCCTATGAACCCAGCAACTGCTGAGGACCCTTCAATACAGCTATTCTGCCTTTTATCACAATGCAAAATGCAGTCTAGAATCAGGGTGCAGGTATAAAAGCTCCTAGCATTTAGAAAGATTCATTTCTGTAGGTTTGCTCAGAGCTATCACCACAGTGGATTATCCTCTGGCTAAGTATAAATAAGTCCAAGTGTACATGAAAATCCATTTGTATTTTGCTATGCTACACCAGCATCACTTTCTTGTTCCAGCAGTCCAGAGACAGAACACACTCATCACCCAAAGGTGACTCCTGCATATTTTTTCCTTTGTATTTTTGTACAGAGGTTACAGACTTGGAGAAAAAATTCTTAGAGCAGCAGATCTCTCAGGATGATTGTTACAGCCCATGCAAAGGTAGCAACTGCATGTTGCTAAATTGGGAGCAGCTATATTCACTTGTACCAACAGCACAGATGGGGGCAGGGAAAGGGAGACTCTCCAGAGCAGCTGAGTTTGGACTTAGCAGTGAATACAGAGCCTGCAGTGCTGACTCACTTTTTCCATTTTTAAAATAAAAACATAAGTGAAGATATTTTTAAGTAGTTACAGTGCTTTTCTGCTGCAAGCAAAGCCTTTTCATAAGTTTTAACTATCCTCACCCCCTCAACAGTAACATACTTTAGTAATCACTCTTATTTAATAAAATCCTTTTAGCCATAAAGACCAAGACAGTTTTAAATGGAGCCATCCTTAGTCCATAACTTATTGGTTTCTAAGGGAAAACTATTGTCCAGAGAAAATGCAGGAGCCTGGGAGCCAGGATCCCTTGGCTCCAGCCTTCATGGTTCTGCTGACATGTCGTATTATGGAAAAATGAAACAGTCCTGCTTGCGAAATTGTGGCCTGAGCTGTACAAGCAGATTTCTGTGCTCACTGAAGTTGACAAAAGTTCAGAAGTCCAGCCATAGAGAGCAAGATTCTTCAAACACAGCAGGTTTACTCATGCTATGTATCTCACTTTCTAGCATCATAAGAGCAGCAGTTGCAAAAATCTTTAGTCAAATCACATTTTTAATTCACTCCAGGAGACAGAAAAAAAGTGCTGTGGCATTCCAGAAGAAGGACAAGCACATGATGGGATAAGACCACCAGACCTGGGCTGTTGAGTTGTGGAGTGCTCTCCAGGTAGGTGAAACAATTTCAGTAGCAGTTCCCAGAAACTCAGAGGGCAGGGCCTCAGGAGCACAGCAAAGCGGGAGATTAAGCAGCGATGAACCACAACTGTGAGGTACAGTCTCGGACAAAGTGGAACCCAAGGAGCCCAAGAGAGGTTGAGTGGCATCTTTTTTGACCTTTTGGGGCATAAAGCAATTTTTCATATGCTCCACCACTCACAAGTGGTGCCCAATTAGGCAGCTAAAGAAGGCTCAGGTTTTTGAAAGCATTCAGTACCCAAAAGCTTACAGCCAGACACTCAGAGCTCTGTCTTTTGCAAAAAGTACACTAAAAGATTTTGAAAGCTTGTCACACATCCTAAGATAAAAATGGAATAAAAATCTTTTGAAAGTCTCTTAGTGATGTGGCTATAGATTCAGAATTAGCATTTGCTCTTGAATTAACTGTAAGTACAAAGCAACAAACTCAAGAAGAGAAATAATTTTTTTTAAGTCCTATCTAAGGTTAATTTAGGAAGTCCCCACTTGGAAATCCCCATGGGTTTATGTTTTATCAAAACAATTTTGGTAAAATTCTCTTCTGTGTACTTTTTAAATTAATATCAAGAAGGCTCACATATTAGAACAAGTATTCCTCCTGAAGTCTTAAAATTACCAGCACTATCCAGCTAATTTTGAGATTTCTCTTGCTCTCTCTTTCCTCCTCTTCAGTTGTGTGTTTGTCTTTGTATTTTTCAGTACCATATTTTTTGGTAATTTGCGAAACTCTCAGCTATTGTTTTAAATAACATCCATTTCACCGAGGGGAAGTCTATTTTTCCTATTCTTATTCCCCTCCAATTGTGCATTTCTCTGCACAAACAGATCCTGGAGTTTGTTGCATGGCAGAGTCTGTCTCTCTATTTCCCTCAAAGTTCCCACAAGAATCTTGCATTCCTGTCTCCCATCCTGTCCTCTGTGGTTGCCATGTACTGTTTAACAGTTGCCACATTTCACCAAAAAGTGGAAGAATTGCTCAAAACAGTTAAAAAGTGACTTTAGTTTGCTCAATATCTCCAGACTTTCCTTTCCATGTGACTTGTTTAAAAATGCATTAGGTGTAGTTTTGTGGTACTTAGAATGATTAAGGTGTAGAAAACAAATACTTTCTGAAGTTTTCTCACCCATTATATGGCTAACAGCTCAAGTCTCCCCTGGCTGTAATCTGGCAGAAATTCAGGCACAAAATATACCAAAAAAAATACAAAAATATTCCAGATTTGGGATTAGCTTCTGTCAGGAGAAAAACAAAATTGCTAAAACAAAATTGGAGTGTACAAATTCAGACTATCAGACTTACAACAACTGAATTTTCCCAGAGGGTTTGACTCTGACCCAGCAACCTATATTTCCACCTCAGAAGTAAACACAAAACTAGGACTAGTTTCCAGAAAACAATGCATCCCCTCTACAAAACTCCCTTCTCCTTCACAGCTCTAGGATCATCTCACCTAGTCCAAGGTGAGACCAGCACAATCCTTCTCCCTTCATTCTGCATGCCAGAGAGCCCAAGAGTAACACAAGAGCTGCATCCTCAGCTGCCAGCCCCTGAGCAGGGCAGTTCTATTGGCTTGGGAAGAGCTGTGCCAAACTAACTTAGGATTTGAGCCCAAGCATGCCAGGAAAAGAGGGTGCAACAGAGCAGAGCAGGCAGAAACTACTTCATTTCTGGCAGAGCAGTAGATGGGTGACCTGCATATGGGAGGGAGGAAGGGAGAGGTGTCCCCTCCATCTCTCTGCCTTTATAAAGCTTTCCTAGACACTCTGAGAGATTATGTCTTCACAGTGTTCACAGAGGAGAAAGCTCAGACCTTTGTCTGCTGCAAAAGTGAGGGTCCAAATGTTGGGGTTTTTTTTCCTCTATCAGTACTGATCCATCAACAGTAATGGCATGGCAGACACAGATGTCTTATTTGGGGTCAAAGCCAGTATCTTTTCTTCTTTTTTTCCAAACACACACATTCGCTGTATCTTTTGATAATAGAGAGGCTGACATCATCTCCTACACAGCTGTATTTCCCCTGTCTTTGAAGACACCACAGAGGTACAAAACAAATGCACTATATGAACCACTGCTAAGAACAGGCAGGTGGGGGTTCAGAAATACCCAAGCTGCTAAACAGCTTCTAGATCTTAAACTTTTTCATTCACAATAGTCACTCTTTGGAGAATTTGCTTAGCATACAGATTTTCTTTTTTTATTCTTTTTAGAACCCACATTTTCATTTTACACAATGACAATTACAATTAATAGTACTCCTATGGACCTCTGACGAATCCTTGCAGAATAAAATGAATTTGTGAGACAAATTAACTGAACCTCTGTTTTATGATTAATTGCACAAAAGCCACTTTAACTGCACAGCACTACACCTTTATATGTGAAGAAACAGCAAGAGTAATATATGCATTTCATGAAGGTGGATATATTTTAAGAAATCAGTCCCTATTGTATGATTGTATTTCTTTAAACTGTATTTACTAAAATTCTTCTCCTTGTATCTGTTTTCTACCAAAAATCCTATCTTCTTCCTTCTCATAAAAGTGCCTCCTCAAAATAAATGGGAGCAATTTCCCATGCTGAGATCCATGCAGCAGCAAGGACACAAGGGTTATTGATACGTTAGAAGCCACAAAAGCTCCTGAAAATGGTCACATGGAATTAGGGCTTGTCCCTCCCAAAAAAATGGCAAGATAATAGTTCAGCCGAAGTTTTCATTTTCACCAGTGCAGAAGGAACTGGAAGCAATTGTGCAGCAGGAAAGCTGTGATATAGTTGCTATCAAGGAAACATGGTGGGAAGACCGACACAACTGGAAATCTCTGATGGATGGCTAAAAACTCTTTTGATGGGAAGAGTTTGTCAAGGAAAAATTGATAGGGAGGGACTGTCCCAGTGTGGTAGGGACAGTTTTAGTTGTCGAAATCTTAATGATGGTGGCAACAGGGTAGAGTGTTTATGGGTAACAACCAGGGCAAAGGCCAACAATGTGGATGTCATGGTGGGAGTCTTCTAGGGACCACCCAAGCAGGATGGAGGTGAAGGCAGAATGTTCTAGAAGCAGCTAGGACAGGTCTCGCAATCACTAGCCTTTTTTCTTGTGGAGGACATCAACTTACTAGATGTCTGCTGGAAAGGCACTGCAGCAGAGAGGAAGCAGTGTAGGAGGTTCTAGAGCAGAACATAAGCATACTATGAGGTTATGCAGGGAGAAAATGGCCAAAGCCCAACAAGAATTTAACTTGGAAAAGTTAAATGGAAAAGGTTCCTATGAACATGTTAGCAACAATTAGGGGGCTAAGGAGAATCTCCATTTTTTATTGGATGTAGGGAGAAACACAGTGACAGAGGATGAGGAAAAGGCTGAAGTACTTCATGCCTTCTTTGCCTCAGTCTTTAATACAAAGTCCAGTTGTTCTCTGGATACCCAGCTTGGGTTTAGTCTCATTTGAAACACTTTTTCTGTTTTCTTGTGGATGTTTAGGCTTTTTTTCACGTTAGTTTTGCAAAGTCATTCCAGTTCTTTGAGTATGTTTCTCTCAACTGTAATAGTTTACCAAATGAATGCTCCTGGTCATGTCCAACTCAGACTGTCCTTGTGGAACAGGCAAGGCAAAGTAAAAGGGATAAAATGGATGTTAATGCACATGAGGTCCCTGTTCCTTTGTACATCAAGGAGTTTCCTACATGTGAAGGTAGGTGTCAGCTGCTCAAAGTGCACTGCCAGCTTAGGACATGGCAACAGATAGCACTTTCCACTTTCCAAGGCCTTACTTTTTTAAACCTGAAAAAATGTATTGTGTATATGGGTATATATTAAATATATTAAATATATTAAATATATTAAATATATTAAATATATTAAATATATTAAATATATTAAATCTAGAGATGCAGATATCAAGACAGTCACATCAATTTCTATCACAGACCACTGAGGCATGGATAAGCAGTCACACAGTTTCTTAAAAGCATATCACACAGTTGCTAAAGTGACTGCTCATCATCAAAATAGATTTAGACATTTTTAAGATCTGTATTGATTTGGCTGACAGTAACTGATTGAATTACTACATTTATTTAGAAATCTCTGTACACACAATTTACTGTACCACAATCACACTTAGCTATTCAAACATTGTTTCCAGAAGTGATGGCTTGCACCAACTGCTAGGATTCATCATGTCAAGTCACCAACAAAACATTCCATTGTGCTTCTCATTGCCCTTAATCAGCAAGCCTCAAAACCCAAGATACTTCTGATATTTTGGAAAGAAGAAATTAATACATGTGCAGGCTAGATAGATCCATACACATACATAGATGTTGCATATGGATCTATTTGCAAATCTTTCTGCATTTCTAAACATTAAAACTTTCAATAGTTTTAATTATTATGATACCAAAGAATAACTGTTTGCAAATAAAGTCTTCACATGCAAAATATGACTCAGGAGATCTGCAAGCAGCTTCCACCCTGAGACCTGTCTGTGGAATCTCGCTTACATGTAAACCTAAGAATTACAGAAAATTTTCATTTTTGTTTGGAAAGAGGACAATCATAGACTGAAGATCAGGGCACAAGAAACAGAATTACAATAGGCAAATAAAGTCAGCTGAGTTTTCAAAAGTCACAAAAACTTTTTTTGTTTTTCTTAAAATGAAACCAGACAGAATTAATTTCTATCCTTCATTTTAAGAACATTTGCTTGTTGTAATAATTTTTTTGTCTGTCTTTAAAGATAAAAAACAAAACATAAATATCAATAAATATTATTTTCATTGTGGAATTTCACTGCAGGACCTTATTAATAAAGACTAAAAGAGAAAAATAAAACATATTTAAAATAAAGTATGTCATAAATTCAGTAGCTTGTGCAACTGAAATAAAGCCAGATTGTCTATTCTCATCATTCAGGATTTACTCTTTATATCTTGATGTTACCACAGATTTCAGTTTTTGTACATAAAGGTACAGAAATAGCAAGGAGAGAGAAAACTTTTGGAAAAGTTTTGTTTCCACTCCTTCCAAAGAACTGTTGTCTGAAATCCATTCAAATGTACCTGCTCCATAGCAGTTAACATTTTTAAAGTAACTCAAATTCAAGTATTCTAAATTACTTTATGAACTAATTTTAGAAATGCCACTAAAAAGCAGAGGAAGTTTGAAATAAATTTCTAGAATAGAATTTCTAGTCCACCTTAAAATTAGTTTAGGCGGGATTTTCTTGTATGCGTAATCATGTGAAGATTTAGACTGCATATTTACTGAATTCTTTATTGGGAGAGATTTTGGATAGTGTCTGGAGTCTATTGGTAAGTGGAAATAAAAATACAGAGCAAATTGATCAAGCCCAAAGGTTGGTTTTAATTAGGAATTTTTAGCTTACTGCATTCCTTTCACAGGTCACAGACATGCTAGTGATTTTAATGAGTACATCCCACTAACATCCAATCTTCAAAAAGACAACTCCTTTTTTCCAGAGTTAGTTAGAATATTATCTCTCACGGCTCAATAAAGATACATATTGGCCACAGGGCTGCAGTTTATGCAGAAGTTGCTCATATCGTAGCAGTGAACTCTCAACCACAAGTATCAGAACAAAGGAAAAAAAGTCAGAACAAAATTTCGTTCTTTCAAAAAATGTTAAATACAAACCTAAGTGCTACAAAAGCAATGTACCACAGTTTAATCCTACATAATTCATACAAACTACTTGATTGCAATAGTAAATTAAGTAATATGATTTTCCAAGTTTCACCAGATTTTAAATTATATATCCTCTCAGAAGAAAGTTTACTATTCTGAGCATTGCATTAGCTCTTCCTTTAGCAGTACACAGCTAAGAACTTAGTGCCTCAGAGCTTTCTATTGTGTCTGAGCTGTCCAGTCATGATGATCTTCCTGCAGCTTCGAAAGTTGTTTAGATGCATGTGAAAGGCTTGTGAATAATTCTCAGTTTGATCTTTTTCAGACAACAATGAAAATACCTAAAAATATTTGATAATATGGCATAAACTAAAATTCCACTTACTTCAGCTTTGATAATGTAGCACCATTTATATGCAGTGGTGTTATCATTAGCAAACTGCACCCTGCATGCAATTTAACCAAATTCAGGTTAAATATTTGCTTTTTGTTAGACAGCCACCAAGGTGCATTATCACTATTCCAATCACAGCTGATCTTCATGTTTTCTCCCATAAGTCCCTGCACTTCAACCTGTGATTATGCTTTCCACAGATTTTTTAGAATTCCCAGAATACTTTGCAAGATCAGATATTAATCACTTATTAATATCTGATCTTTGCAAGATCAGATATTAATAAGTGGCACTGTTTGTGCCACTTATTGCCAACCAAATCTCAACAATTTACAGAAACTATTTGATTTTAACAAAGTCCTGCTATTATTTAAATATCTATCAAAAAAAAATCAGAAATCTTAAAACAGGTCTGGACTTTAGTAAATGACATTCCCACAGTATGAGTCAAAACTGACTCTTCATGGAGTCGTAAAACTACACATGGAATTTTGAAAGTGAACGCACACAAATCACTCCTGTCAGAAGTCCTTCACTAAGCAATTATGTGGCATTCACCTTTAAATCTTTTTTCTCTCAGTTTTGTACCACTTGTGAAATGATTGATGTCTTTTTCTATCCAAAGAGAACAGTGGAAAGAATATTGTCCTCATTTAAAAAGATTTAAGCAGACCATAGAAATGTCCTGAATATTGATTAGGAGTTAGCTTGAAATGAAAATGAAATTCAGCTGTAACTGTACAGTTTCACAGCACAACTTAAAAGAGCAAAGATGAACTGAAATGTGTTAAGATTGACAAATATATATTTTTTAAAAAAACTGGAACTAATAATAGCTGAATTGTCTATTTGTCACAAATACCCATAGGCAAAAAAACATTGTGTTTGCACAATGCATTACTGAGAAAACATCAAATAAAGGCCAGTAGGTTCTTCTTATGTCCTTCATAGGAAATTCCGAGCTAGTATGGAATATGTAGTACCTCAATGTTCATCAGGACAGAGGAACAATGCCATGCAGCTCTCCAACAAATCACAACTAACCAACACTGTTTAAAATTAGATTTTCCATGAGTAATCCACATAACAATTTTTTTCACGTCATGGTTCTATTGAAGAGATTTTGATCTCCCTGCAGATACTTCATAATTCACAGTCACAAACTAGGTCCTTAGCGTTACCAATTAAAGACACAAAGAGGGGTGACAGTAAGACCTTCTCTCAGCATGGGTCCATCAGAGTTGTGCAGTTTCTTCCTGCCCTCCTCCTCTCCAAAAGGTCCCTTAGACATCTGTTAGACTGATTGCAAAAATTATCAAAGCATAGGTGACTCAAATCCTTCAGTTTCAGGCTCAGCCATCAGCTGAAACAGAATGCACCAGGTTTGAGTCACAGTTTCCCCATACCACAGGCAGGTGAGATGTTAGAAAGCCACAATGGCACAGCACTTGATTTGAGTGACATGAACATCTCCTGCCCACCCAGACCAGGCAGCTCCAGCCCTGAGCATGGGGCACCAGCCGGGAGATGGGGAGATGCCAAGGCCAGGCCAGAATCACAGAATCAATTTGGTTGGAAAAGACCTTTGAGATCATCAAATCCAACCTATGAAAAAACACCACATTTTCAATTAGACCATGGCACTAATTGCAGTATCCAGTACTTCCTTAAACATCTCCCGGGGTGGTAACTCCACCACCTCTCTGGGAAGCCCATCCCAACTCTAATCTCACTTTCTGTGAAGAAATTCTTCCTGATGCCCAGCCTAATCCTCCCCTGGCACAGCTTAAGGATGTAGGCCTGTCGGTGGGCATGGCACAGGGGCACCCATTGCCAGCAGGACCAAGGAGATGAGCCCTGCAACAGCATCCATGTCAGGGTAGCAACACAGGGACTTCTTGCTGCCCCCGGGCCCTGGGATAGGAGTCCTGAGAAAAATGTCATTATTTGAGTGGTAGAATCACCTAGCCAGGCCTTTAAAAACAAGCAAAGTATGTTTTTTATTTCTGATGCTTGGTCTTTTGGCAACTTAACCTTTTTCTCTGACTCAGCTGACCAGTTTATAAAGTGAGCAGAACAATATCTACTTTAGAAGAAATTTGGCACCCCTGATCCTCATGTTCTCAAAGTGGTAAATATTACTACATTGCAGAACTATGAATAAGAAGCCAAAAAACAATGCTTTATTTTACTCAGGCTGGTTTTGTCTTTCATTAGAAATGCATTGAATATGGAGAAAGAGGAAAAACATGCTGTTGTCCTTCCCTTCTCCCTTTCCCAAAATTACTACATTTACAGGTGCTGTTGAAATATAATTTACACCTTTTAACCTCCATCTGTGTCATTTGCAGGAGTTATGACAACATTTCACCAATCCTCTACTCCCATCCCCATGGAAACTGCCATCAAACTGCCAAAAATGAGCCAGAATGCTTTAAACTAATCACTTTTCAATGGAGGAAAGCCTCTTTTTTTTCCTGGAGCTGTTTCCATGGGATCAGAAGCCATTGCTGCTTGCTTAATTGTTTAAAATCTTGTCAAGTGCACAGGCAAGTGCTCAGCCTTTTTAAATGTGACTTTTTGTTTTGAATCAGGTTTCTAAAGCAGAATATTCTACCTGATTCTTCTCCTATCCCACCTGAGTTGTCCACCACCAAAAAACTGAACTCAACAGAGTTTTAACAGTTGGAAACATGGAAGAAGTTTCATCATTTAATTTTTTAAGAAAGTTTTCAGGGGAATGAGTGATAGAGAGGATATGTATTACTTTTATTCCACAGGGTAGTTCAGCACCACTACGAAAGAAAGAATTCCTGGGCTGGTACTACCAGCCAGCACAGAAAATGTATCACGAGGTGGAGACTGCAGTCACAAAGATCCAATAGACTTCCTTTGAGAATTTCCATTCTCACCTATAACACCTTTATATCAATTTCCTAACATTTTTTAAAGAAATTGGAATATCAGGTTTCCTTGAGAAGAAGTGAGCAATAACACCAAAAGGCAACTCTCCTGGCTACTGTGAATTCAGAAGGTATATTTTGTTACACAGTTCCTTGAATAAGTACTGCAAGACAAATCAATTATTTCTAGGTTTACAGTTTAGCCCTATACTAGGAAATGTCCTTTAGTGTAAACATAAATTTTCTTATGAAGTTGAAACTTCTGAGTCCACAGTCTGTGCTAATGGCAAACAGCTAGATGTCAAACCAATCTGTTAAAATTATACAAGCATGCCCATGAGCATGTATATGTCTCTGCTCAGGTCAGAGCATCAGGTTCTGTAATAAATTCAATCATTTAAATTGGTAAAGGCACAAGTTACTGTTAATTCAGACAATTATACTAGCCCTGCAAGGGGAACACAAAAACATTTCCAACTACATTCAATGTTTTACACATAAAATATTATAGGAAAAAATGTTATTTATACCAATTGTTTTAATACAAAGTTATTTGGAATCTACAATCCTGTATTTGGAATTAGGACAAAGCATAACACTCCTATTAAAACATTTGGTTATTTTTGAACAGGTCTGAAGATATGCAATCAACTACATGGATTTCCCCTATCATAAGATTACACTGCATTTTGTTCCAAGTGCATGAGAAGCAGGATTTGAAAGTAATAAGTATGTGACTAAGTAAATACCAAGAGAGGGGGATAAAAAGAAGAAAATGTATCCTCACTTCCACCTCTGTAGCATCCTGCAGGTTCCTGGAAGGATACAGCAATCAGGAAATGGATTTTTCAGAAGGACTAAATATCCTTTAATGAGACCAGCTGCAGCATTAAAAACCTCAGCAGCTTAAAGTGGTGGACCAAAGAATGAGACCAATATTTCTTAGGTACCAAAATGGGGCAATCAGGTTGAGAACTCTGCATGAAGTACCTGTTTTTTTAGAGGTTAGTTTGATTTGCTGGGCTTTAAATCAGGATACAACTTTCTCCCTGGATCTCCTGAAACCTTTGCATTGACTATAAGGTTAGCAATTAGCTCTGGCACAGGACAGGTGCTAACCACACCTGAAGCCAAAGTAATTTGAAACAGCTAATTTTGAAAACATTGTTATTTATCCTGGTACATTTAATTGTCAGAGCAGTGATTCAGTTTAAAAGAAAAACCCTCTAATGATTGTTTGGCAACAAACATCAAATCAGCTTCTCTATTGACTCTTTTATAACAAGTTTTCTAAAGATTTTGATCTTCAAACAAGACCCAAATGGCTGTTATAGAAAAACACTGTTAAAGGTTTTCAGATAAAAGCAAAAGAAAGGCAAAGAAAGGCAGCTATGCTTTCTTCTTGTTGATGTTAAATGATCAATTCCATTTTTCTGGAGCTAGATGACCACTGGCCCTATCAGGCTCTTTAATCTCTCATCTCAGGCCTTTTCTGGCCTTTCTTTCAAAGACAGCATACCTTAATTCAGCCTTCTCTCAGATTCAAAATACAATATCTCACTCTTTATAAACCAATCCTTTTTGTTCTGAAGAGTGCACAGGAGCTGAAATATTCTTACATTCCTGACTTATACTGTAGTTTTTCTTTAGATATTGTTTGGCAAGCTCGTAAAATTCCACACATGCCAGGTCTGATGTAGAAACTTCACAACAAAAAGCAATGCAATCATTTTGCCTGACAACTTATTCAGAAAGGAAAAGCAGTATAGTATTAAAATCCACTAGTCATTATTAAAGTGAGATAAATGCTACATTATTTTCTTTTCCGTTATCCTACACTATTCATATTTCTGTGATTCTAGAAAAGCTGATATAGAAGTAAATTAAAATTTACTTAGGACTTAGTGTCAGGAATTTTGGTCTTTATATTTCTCATTATTCATCTGTATCTTCCTAGCAAGAATGCTGGTATTGTTTGCAGAAGTCATTTTTCTCAGTCTCATCACTATGGGACTTGATACTGTTTTTTATTAATGAGTAATCACTATGTATCAGAGTCTTGCTCATTTGTTCCATCTAGGAGACAATTCCTGTCCTCAGATGCCATTCGTTTGAACAGGAGACTCCTGCATACATCCAGTTCTTTGTTCTTCCTGTTTGTGGGGTTTTGTTTTGTTTTAGCACTTAAAAAGAATTTTAAAACACTCTGGAAAAATAAATCACATGCATGTAATAATAGACCGTATCCCCACCCCCCAGATGGGTTATTTTGGGTCACATTTCATTTTCACATCAAGAAAAAACTGGATGAATAGTGAATGGGAAAGTATCATTATAATTGGAATCCTGCTGGTTTATGCAGGCCTGCACATCTGGAATAGGGTGGGAAAAGAGAAAAAGAAGAGTGGGATTCTTCTCACTAGACAAAACCAGGGAGTCTGGAAAGCACATGTCATCTGGTTTCTTAAGTTACAGCGAAAGTTAGCATTCAGAAAAGAAAATGTTCAGCAACAAGCCCTCCCTTCCCACACATCTCAGTTCAAAAGTGCTCCTGTTCTCTGTTTGAAGCTGTACCTCCACCACCTTGGCTGGTCACTTTCTATGAATATGTGGGTTATTTTCCTGCTCTGTAGGCCCCAGTGAACACTTAACTGGGGTATCAAAGTGATTCCTCTCCAGCCAGCCTCCTAGTTACAGTTTAACAGGAACTGCCCTCGTTCCATACAGCAATTTAGACAGGCAAACACGTTCATTCATGTGACTGATAAAACGTGTTTGCTTTGTGTTAAAGAATCTATAAAAGCCTTTTCTAACACTGTATTGAAAGAGTCATGAAGGTTTCATTAGTGGTAAACAACTTCAGTGCCTTATCTGGGTCACTATGGTGTTACACACATGGGTCTGCGCCCAGGGGCCTTTACAGCTCTTTGGAAGCTTCATCTTGAACTCCAGCTGAGCCCCCAGGCGGGGAAAGAGCAGGGGCACGGCCTCTCCGGAACTGTGAAATTACACTCTGTCTCACAGATGAGAGGGGTGGCACGTCCACCCCAAGAATGCACGTCTGCATCCACTCCTCAGAGGTGCCAGAAGGGAGCCAGGGAGCTCCAAAGCATGCAGCTAAGCCACTTCTACGCCACAGTCCAGGAGAGGGACAATGCATGCTGTTGGCTAAATATATGCTACAGGAAGAAGCCACAAGATTACATTAGTCTGTTTTAAAAGACAGTGACAGTGTGGTGATGTACTGTGAGGAAGTATCACATGACCCAAGAATTATTCTTTTTATTACCATTATTTTGTCATCTCCATCTTATTTAGCTCTCCATGCATACTTCCCAATCCATCATACAGCATAATTACATTCAATGAATGAGCTCTCAAGTTACATTGCAAAAAGAAACTCATTCTTAGAAGTTTCTCAACTGAGTCGTAAGCAATTAAAACCATCTCCGAGTGCTTTGTTTAATTTTCTTCAATGGAAGAAGTCTTAGAAGTAGGTAGAAGTAATTTCCTTTTCAGAAGGGCCATGAATTCTTATTATGGCATATGAATAATGCATTGTTTTATTTAAAACATCTGAAGAGCCAGTGTGGGTCTGCTGAAAGCTGGACCTATTGGCAACATAAAGCAGAGGACTAAAGTTCTGCAAATAGTGCAGTGATGAGGGCTGCCTCATCTGTCAGACACCGGGGGCCTATAGAAGAGGGGATCTTGTCTTGTTCCAAGCACAAAGTTGGCTAGAGACATGTTTAAAAAAGTAACTTAATAAGACCAGTCTACTTCATATAGGGCAAGTTATTCGGGTGTCTCAGCCACTTGACCATGAGCAAGATCCAGATATTTCCCACTGAAAATAGAAAACTGGTAAAAAAAAAAACTTCCCTCAGTGCTGTGTCGCTGAAGCAGCATATCCATCATAGTCAGCATGGTCAGTTTTTATAACTAACCCTTTCTAACCCATTTTATAACTCAACACTAAACCATTTTATAATGAACTCTTTCAGATCTTAGGCAGAGAACACATCAGGTTTATTCTGTAGCTGCAATTCTGACTGCATAGTTCTACCACCCTTAACATCACTTTGTCTTTGCTACACTCAGTAACCCCTACTAACAGGTTCACCTTAAATGTATGGTCAAGAGATTGGAGCAATTGGTGCACAAGTGTGTTTAGAAATGTAAATGGTTTTGGGATCTGCTCTTATTTCTGAGAAACATTGCATTTGTTAAAAAAATACAGTTATAGTAGCAAAATCTTTGTTTCTGAATAATGTTTGCATAATTAAGACTCACACTTAGGTACCTATTTTTCTAATCTCAGTGCCTTCTGCAAAACATACAAAGTGATTCTTCACAATTTCTAATGGCTGTCTGAACAAAAGGCTCTTTGTGCACTGCAGGACCAGAAGCTTTACGTACAGTAAATATTTGAGCTGAAGGTGTGCTACTGATAGATTTGTATGCACCATCGGTTTTTTATGTTCTTTGTGTCATTGGCTTGCATCCCACTCTGTGGCCCAGTAAAGTAAATGACTGCTCAGAAAGCTGTTGAGCAGGAAAGAACCTGCTGCATAATACACAAATTGCAACAGATGATTGCCACTTCAGACAATAAAAATCCTGTTATTTTTAATAGCTGGGAGAATGTATGCTTCTTGGACTACATAATACATTGTAATGACTCACAAGACATTTTTAAATACTAAAATTCCAACTTATTTTACTTCAGATCCACCTAGCCAGGTCAATATATTAAAAATATGACCACTTAAAGAAGAAAAAAAAAATGACCAAACTTAGTCAACTAGCTATTTCTATGAAGGGATAAACAGCTTCGATGGACCTATTATTCTGCCTTAATTTTAGGAGAGAAAGCAACTGCTTCAGATAGGTGCAACTTTTAGGCAGCAAAAATATATTAAATTAATTCTTTCTTTATAGGTGTTTTTGTTTCTCTGATAAGTACTTTATTATAATTGAAGAAAAATACCCTTGAGAATGAGAAGAGGCAGAAGACTTGTCTTTGTTAGATTGGAATTTATTTCATTGTGTGGGGACAAACAAGTTAAATTTAAGTTACTTCTGCTGCTATTACTTGCCTAAATCCTCCTTTACCAAAAGAATAGCCCTATTGTAGTATCACTGGTATTAGCTAAAGGGTTAAGTAAATAAAGCTGGTAGAAGTGTCAACATGATATAACACTGTTCTTTTTTCAAATACCATATGAATGTGAGTCCTATCATGTTCTTCTTCCACTTAAGTGCCAAAAACAAGCCAAAGGTCTCAAAATCTCATTCTCTGTCTCATGACTAGAATGAGATGCTGTACAATGCTGTACTTGGTGAATAAAAACTGAGCCATGTGCATTGGATTTCAAGATCAAAACAAAAAAGCATGCTTGAATCTCTACCAGGGATTTAACTCACAGAAATTCTAATAGGTATCCTGGAACAATACCACACTATTTATTCTCTTCCTGTAATTTTGGCAACTTTATTCCTGCAATATAGCATTTCTAAGATTTTTTTTTAATTGCTTATACAACAAGCAAGGTTATTTTTAGTATTAATCCTTACAATGAGGTAATGGGAACTTCCAGATGCCAGACCAATCTATGTCTGGCAAATGATGTGCCCCATGTGGCCTATAATTAACCCATACTCTGTAAGATGTGCCCCAAAGACTTAGCAGAACCTTCTTTGAATGAGAACAAAAGACATTACACCTAATTTAATGACATAAATTAAAAATACTGAAATTGAACCAAAGACTAGACCCATCAATATTATCCTCTATATTGACATTTCACCAAGCAATCAGGGGATTTTTAAATTCTATTTGGGGATGTTTTCTCAGAGAAAGGAGGAAGAGAAAAAAAGCAGAGAAGGGCTAGAAGGTTTTACAATGAGTATTGGAATGGAGAATTTTGAGCTTAGATGTCCTCCAGTTTTTAATTCATAAGCATAATTAACAAAATATTGATAACAGGATAGAATTCTTTAATCAATGCTGTAAGAGTTTCTATGAGATGTATGATTATATTGAAAGAAAATGTATTGGCTTCCTCAACAAATTACATTACACAGTGTTCTAGTGTAAGGTGCCAGGGGATCAGAGGATGCTTCAGGTTGGAAAGAAGCTCAGAACATCTCTCGATCAACCCTTTGCTCAAGGCAGGCTCAGGCATGTGGCCAGACCAGAACACTCAGGACTGGGACCAAAATGATTTTTAAAACCTCCAAGGACAGAGACCACACAGCCCCTCTGGGCACTGTCTTCACTGCTTGACTGCCCTCATAGCAAAGAGGATTCTTCCTGAGTATGGTTTGCTTCTCTCTTGTTTCAGTAAATACCAGCTGGGTCTCACCTTCCCACCTCGCCCTGCTGTCCACAGTGGCAGCACTTTCCCACTTTCCCAGGCCCTGCAGGGCTGCTGTTGGTCTCCCCTTAAAGCTGCCTCCACCCCAGGCTGAATGCCCACTGTTTATCTGCAGCAACTCCATAGTATGTAACACAAATCATCATAAATCCTCCTGCACTCGGGCAAACTTCAGCTGATATCACCCCTAGGTGCGTCAATCAAAGAAAATGCTGACAAGTGGCATGGAAGCTGCAATCGTGCTGCTTCCATCAAATGGACTGCATGAACCAAAAATTTACTCCAATTCCTAATTCCACTGTCTTTCACTGCAGCCTCCAGCAGCACCTCAGGCGTGCCACATGAACCAATGAATTTTTTGTGCTGTATTAAAACGTGCTGCAACTCTAGGCATCATTATGGCTGTGAGAATAGTGAGTTGATTGTACAAAACAAACTGTTGACTGCATTACAGCTTCCCAATGCCAAGAATATGCACCTGATGAGGGAAAAGGTAACACAGAAAGTCTGCTACAGATACAGCAGGTACACTATCCATGCAGAAATTATCTTTTACTATGAGTGTATTCTGATGTGTAATTTCATACCTTTCTACCCACCTCTAGAGAGGCATCAAAGGTCTGAAAACTGAAAGGTTTTTGTGAGGATATAAAGAATATAATTATGAGTTATTTAATGAGTACATTCATTTCTAGCCCATTGTACAATGTTCCATTATATATTATAATGGAAATGATCTCTGTGTGTGACTTTTGGCTTACTCCACCACGACACCAGCCAGCCACCCTTAGGTAATCATGTCCCTGCTAAACCAGACACAGATGGCTTTTGCATGGAGGCAGATGAGGAACTTTCTTGCATCCCATTCCACCACCTGGCTCAGAAATGTGATAACAAGCAGCCAGGGATACAGTCACATCTGATATTACCACAGCCACTTTTTCTACCATGAATATTTATGATAGAAGTGTAACCAAAACATGGATACACTTATGCATATGAGAAGCAGAAAGCAACTTTGAAAAAAAAGTAGTTTACATCCTGCCTTTAAGACACTGGTCTGAAATTTCAGTTTAACAACACATTTCAAATTTTTTAGCATGATCCTATATGAACCATTCAGTCTCTCTTACCTGCAAAAAACAATTGAGAAATACCTTTTTTGATGCCCACTCTTTGTTTCCTGTTGTTGTTTTATACCGTCTGCCCTTTGGGGAAAATACATTAATTTCTCCTTGCAAGAGCTACACAGTATGGAAGAGTAAATCTGGTTCAAGTAGATGTAAATTTGGAAGGGTTTTAGATCCTAAAGTTGAGCAGGATAAGTGCACACAGCAGAAATCAACAGCCTGAGACTCCATCATGGTGTTTGGACAGGGGTTTAGGTCTACTCAAGCACCAGAGCTCAGAGCACGCTCCCCAGCACCCAGCTTTGCACCCATGAGCTGCATTCAGTTTAATTGGTGTTCTAAGCAATAATGGTACATGAGGTCAAAGAACAACTTACACCTGGAAGCAATATGGAAACCTGAAGATGAATGTGGAAACATAGGATACAAAGAGTGTGGCAATGGAATAAATTATCTAGTAAGATTAACTTTGCATTTATAACCTTTCAGCATTCCACTGGTCACTTAACAAGGAAGGACAATTTAGGAATGCTGTTGGCATTCACAAAGCCATTTGTAGTTCTCAACATGCTTTTTATTGTATCTAAGAAATAAAGTTATTCTGCAGCAATTCTTCAAGAGAACTTAGTGAACAAATAGGGCAGCAGGAGTGAGAGGTTTTGGTGAAATACAACATTTAACACTCCTTTGGTAGTCTGAGCACTCATAAGGAAAACAGAACTTAGCCAAGAAAGCAATTAAAACTTCAAGCCAAATCCTCTGAGAGCATAAATCACTTGCACTATTTTATACAAGGTGAAGAGCTGGTCCTGAAATGAATTCACCCTTCTGCTGTGTTATCAAAGAACTTCTATTCACCCCTCTTGCTCACCAGTGCTTGAAAGGAAGCATCCCATGAAGTATATGCCAGAACCCACACAATATATCTCACTGCATTTCCTCATCCTATCCCCTCTGCTGATGACCTCTGGACCCTTTCTTTCAAATCCTCTGTGTTCTGATACCCCCACAGCACAAACATGGTTACCTATTTCCTACAGAAATAAACTTTGTTCAGTAACCATGGACATAGCTTATCCAGTCAGGAAAACACAAAAAACAACTGTCCATTGTGAAAAAAAAATGAAAAGCTCCTGTTCCCATTCAGTGACCCCATCCCCACTGACACCAGAGCAGCAATTTTTCTTATCTGAGGAAACATGACCACATGGGAGAAGATTACAGGCTGGAATATTGCAGTCACATTGAGCAATACCTTTCTTTTTCCTCTTCTGTAATCACAGTACTGAAGGATAGATCTGACAGGATTTTATTGACACAGACTTTTTATAGATCGAGTTAAAAGGTCCCCAGACACTCATTCAGCTTCCTGTACATATAGTACAAAAGCACTGCAGAATCACTGTTAATGAAAATACATTTTACTGTGAATAAGCAGGGTAGGAGAGAGGGGAATTCCAAAAGACCTTACCAGACACCACTTCAGTGGGGCACATTACCTGTGTTAGCTTGCCATAACCAAACAGGAATACCTTCTCTTATCATTAAGGGAATTGTAAGACATGGCCTCAGTCCTTAGCCCGCATCTATCTGATTGAACTTTGGCATACATCTCCTTCACCTCATTTCCCTATCTCAACAATAAAGACTGGTTCCTTCACTTCATCTATCTTGTCAAATTAGACATGTACATGAACCCTTTCACCCTACGTAATGTGGTTGGAATAATGTAAGAGAGCCCTGAGAGCCTTGTATCCAGCCACAAAAAGATCCCTGCAGTGAAACACAGAAGCCATAAACTACTTACAGAAGCAGCACACTACATCACATAACAGTCTGATCTCAGCTGAGCTTCCAGAATTAGGTAGATTAATTATAACTTTAATTTTATGTATTTTGAGATCCTTAGCTGAAGAATTCTGTGAACTATCACAGTAATAGCATCAACACTAGTTAAAATTGGAAAATAACTGCTTCCTTAGCCTCTTGTTTTCACACATTTATCCATTTTTGACACTGATTTTTTTCTATGCTTTAAGGTAAAAACAAAACACACCAGTGTGTCTTGCTAAAACGGGAGCAAATTCCCAGCAGCTTTTGTGCTATGGAACAGTGGGAAAGAAATGCACATAGACACACTTTTCCCATTGTAATGAAGCTCTAACCATACTTGTTTTTGAATAGGGCAACAGCAAAAACAGTTGAAATTTGAAATGAGACACTTGGCACACACATTGTCCTTAATAAGAAGTACATGGTGTGCTGTGTTTGAGGAAGACATGGGTTTTGCTTTTTTTTCCTCAGTACTAATTGACTGGAAAAAAAAATCCCTTCCAATTTTAACAGAGCCTAATAAAGCTGTGCTTTTCTGACATCACAACAGTTACCTTTACCTAGACTGACAAGCTCATGGGCTGCTGAAAAGATATCTGTGAAGGAAATGTTCATAGATAAATAACATCGTACTGTCTGATTCATAAAGTGATAGAAACCTGAGGAAAATGACCTAAAAGTGGTGGCTGATCCATCACAGACCAAACATTGGCTCTTGCAGCTCAGACTTAACTCAGTCTAAATCACAGTTGGAGCCAGAACGCCCATTTCTTCTGGAAAAACTTGTGATTGTCTGCGAACTTCACTATGCCCTGAACTGCCTTTTCACTGAGCTGGAGGCCTTCATTCCTCTTCTCCAGTCATGAATTATTTGGAAATTATGGTTCTGGATGTCCCACTTCCTTTGTAAATAAGCTTAAAGCCCCTTTCACACTCCTGCCTGTGGAGAAAGAAATGCTGGTTTACACTGGATGCTGCTGCTACCACCCTCACCTACCTTCAGAGTACAATTCTCCTGCAAGTTAAATAACAACTATTTTCACAGAACTTTTTTATTTTTAACCTATTTATGGCCTTATTTAATCCTTCATCTCTGTGGCCACTAGAAGGTCACATCTGTAGTGCACTTAGTCTGATCTGTCTCATGGTGAGAGTGGTCCCTGAGCAACCTCCTTATCCTCTGGATCAAGAATTTGAAAGAGAAAAGCATGGCTATACAGGCCACTTACACGCAGTGTATGCCATCAGAATCCTGAGCCATTATTGGATCAGACCAGAGGCACTGAAGATTACATGCAAGACAGCAAGCCAGAACAATGTCATGACTTAAAGGATTTGGAACTTCACCATGTGTAATCCAGGAATATGGTCATACAAACGTCTCCATTTATGGACACCTGAAGGAATCAGGCTGGCATGGAGGGCCACCAGTCTGGATATCTAGGCCCTATTATCTCTAGAGAGATCAAGCACAACTGAAATACAAAGGCAGTTGAGCATTAATCATAATCTAGACGTGTCAGAGTAATCTGCCCAGGCAGAAACAAGAAAGGGGATATATTTACAGGATTGTGAACATGCATGTCACTCTTATTTAATGTTGTCTTTTAGTCATGGAAGATACTCATTTACAGATTGCTCCATAAATAGTTGTAACTTTCCCCCTGACCCTGCAACCAGTCTAACACTTTGCAAACTCCATTTCACCTGCCCCATGCAGCATCACAGTGAAAGCTCAGCAGTGTATGGTCTTTCACTCACGGATCTTAGCTGGTTAAGTTTCCAGCTTAGCAGATATAAAACATTGCTAATGCTCATAATTTAACATTGCAGCAAGCCAAACCCAGGTTCTAACCAGAAAAACAGACACCTCATACGTGCTGCTCTAACTTTCCAGCTCAAATAATTGTCTTGTGCCTGCCAACACAGGACACATGAGTAAGACATTGGCAGTGAAATGAAAACTGCAAGATCAGTTATCAAAGTTTGCAAGCTTTTCTTAGCAACAGAAAAGGCAACCATCATTTTCTGTCTATGCAGGATTTCAGCACAAACAAGCCTCTTTAATTTCATGAAGAGAGAGTTTTTCAGCCTCACATAAGAGGTCACGTACAGCATTCTAGCAGTTCTGCCTGGATATAATCAAATATAGAAGTGCCCACTGCCTCTGTCTTTCACTTCTTCATTTCCCATCCTCTAGTCACTGACAACTTCAGCTAATTATAGCTGCACTTTCTGCTACCTTTTGATTGCTTTTGAAACTGATCCTAAGAAGGTCATATCCAACACCATTATTTGGTCTGTACCAAAATCATAGCATCTCCTTGCAACACTCAGTCTAAAGTGTCTGGCATTGCTGTGAGTCTGGGATAACAGTCTAAATCCTGATCCTTTTGCTGAAGCATTCCAAATTACGAGAAAATATTTTTCTCCCCTGTAGGTCTTCCTAAACCTTAAAGATACTTGTGAGGACTGCACATTAGCAAAGGATCTGGACTGAAATCTGAGATGTGCTAGGACGACACGATTCTTCATATCTGCAGAAACGTGTCATTAGGAGGCATCCACTGTGGCAGAGCCATTAGTCAGAATACAGGTTTAAAGGCAAGAAGTGATGCCAGGGATTCTGGCAGGAAGTGTCACAAAGCTGTGCCAGAGAAGACAGGAAAAGCAGCTCAGTGAGATCACAGAGGTGATCTTTCACATTCACCATTCTTAGTCTTCAGCCAATACCAGGTTGGTGGCAACACATGATAGAAAATCCTGGGGAATGAAAAACTGTAGCAATTACCACCAAAATGCACACTCCACCATGCCACATGTGCCATTTACATCTTTCAGTACTCTCAGTAATTGTTCCAGCCTCAAAACACAGAAGCAAAGCTAAATTTCATTTATGCCTTTCCTATTCTTCTTGATCTGTCATGATTTAAAATTCAGAGTATAATAGATCCATACCTATGTTGTTATCCACCATCACAGGAAGAATAATTTTCTAGAGAAACATGTAAGTGTTACAGAAATGGTGAGAACCATACTATAATTCCCAGTTCTACTCCTGCTGATGATGGTTAGGACCACTGTAACAGACCAAAAGCAGGGAAGTCTCAGTTCTGGTGTGCTGCACAGTCTGCAGAAGACTTTAGTCTGTTCACTTTATGGTTTACCTCTTTTGCTGACCTTGGACACAAAAAATTAGGCTTCAGAGGCAATCACTCATACTGATCAACCCCAAACTCACAAAGCAAAATAACACCTCTTCTACCAGGCACTGCTGAAGCACAGATTCAGACATGTCTTGGTTCCAAGCTCTTGCTGCAGTACCAGGCCTCTTCAGCTTGGGAGCTAGACCCATGGAATCACCTGGGCTTTTGCAAACCAATATGGCATAGTGTCTTTTATTTAAAATATACACACTCCCTTGCTGCTGAAAGAGAGCATTTTGATACAGTTATATCGGTAATTCTGAATTACAAGTTCTTAGAAAGAGATATTGAAGACTATTTAAATACTGGTGCTTCTTGTTGAACTTAGTAGGGGATGAGGTTGCTCACCGCTTTTCAGATTTCCCCTTATTGTACAGAAACAAAAGTGAGCTCACTAAAGGGTTGTAAAACTTCATTGTGCCTTACAGAGTTTTAGATTAGTTTGCACAGAGGGGGACTGAGGGGAAGACTGTTGGGTTTTGGCTAGAAAATCATATTTTAGAACAATGCTAATCAAACTACTAATGACTATCCCATGAACAAGCATGGCCAGCATTGTTCTCTGCAAAATATGTACCAGCATTGTTCAGAGACACTAAACGAGGATTCTTTTGGCTACAATTCACAGTGCAACATATCATATAATATCATTCTGAGGAAGAAGGCCTAATGCTTTGGATACCTACCTGAATATTATTGGTACCTCCTCACTGGAAACTAAGATATCAGCAATGCCACTTTTTGCCAGCCTTTCTTCCTTCAAAGCAAATATTGTGGACTACAAGAACAACTGTTCAATTCCAGCTAAATGAGCAACAGGTCAGCTCTAAGTAAAATAACTATAAGCCCAAAACATAATAATATAATAAGACATTTCCAAACATCCAAAAGATTGTGTTTCATTAATAAGCTGCCTTAAATGCTATTTAAACAAACTTATCCACCACTAATACCAATGTTGACATTGCCCTGGATTTATAATGCATTTTCAAAGGTCATTAATATTGTCATCATCAAATATTCAGCATTTCTTCTCTGAAAGGAGAGGATTTTTGTTTTCTTATATTTGATCTGATAGTATCAAAGAGAAAAAATTCATTTTTTTTTCTGCAAACACTTTTGACTCAGTTCTAATTCAAGACAAAAATAAACTACATATACTCTGAAACTCCAAACATCCCACCAGGCAGGAGCTCAGTTTTCTAAGCAATCTTTATCTTCTGTAAAGATAAGCCATTTTGAATTTCTAGGAAGTTTTCTAAATGCAAGCTAGCCTGTTCTACCAGGACACGGTGTTATGGAAAAAGAATGACAAATACAGAACACCCAGGCAATATTCCATGTGTGCCTTATTCTTCCCTTCAAGATATGACAAATACTTCTGCTGTCCACCCTACTGACATCAAAGCTTCCTTCGGCCCACCATTATCATGGCTGAGCACCAAAGCAGTTGCTGGGTTTCCTTTATTTGCTCCAGCTACAAAGGAAGGAAACATTATTTCTCCTACAGAGAGCCCATCTTAACATCCCTGATGAACACCAGCTAAGGCACCTGGAAGGATCCCAGGAATGTTGGAGACAAAAGCATGGAAGGCCTGGAGCAGGTTATAATGGTTGTTGTTGCAACAGGTCTAAGCAGAGATGATTCCTGTTGCCTCATATCAGACTGATCCTGAACATAGACTACCTTATGAAGAAAACATTCTTTGTTTCCACACCAGTTCTCACACTCCTTAATCTAATCCCTCCTGTCTAAAATGGATGTTTCCATCTGGAGTCCTCTCATAAGTCACAATATACCAAGGTGGATATTTTCATTTTAACATGGAAATTCTACAAACCAAATCACTGGATGGGAGTGATCACTGAGTCAGAGCACCCCAGACCAATAACCTGACATAACTGTTCTCAGTACCATGGGTGGTGGCATTCACATCTGCCTCTATTCATATCTCTACCTTGTTTACAACAAATAATCTAAATTATAGTTTGATAGAAGAGGCCATAACATCTACTGAACACGACTGGATGAATTTATTTGAAAATTATTCTAAAATGTATTGAACATGAGATGCACAAAAAGGTCATTAAATATGCATAGGACGTCTTAAAAAGACTCCAATAAATGATGAAAAGAAAATAGTGTTCAAAAATGCCCACTTAACTACAGACCTTTGGCTCACTTAACAGCTGCTGGAAAAGGTATTACAGGACTTGCAGACTCTTGCAAAAATTCTACTTCGGAAGGCAAATACCTCAGCCTGGCACAAGTTTAGAAAAATAACTAGGCCAGTACAAAAGGATGTTTACTGTATTACATTTCCCTTTTAAATGTGGGCCTTGTTTCTTCTATTAAAATAACAGTATGCATGTGCTTTATCTAGGTTAAGTTATCATTTCATCAACAAACAAGTGCTGCACAGCCCCTCCACCCAACTTTGGAAATAGCCCAAATAAAAGAAAATAAGAGCTGTAAAGAAACACCTCAGCTTTATTACTTTACTTTTCTGAAGTACATCTTTTGTGTGATTCACATGCTTTGCCCATGACACCCATTTAACAGCTGGGGTGGCTACAGGAATCACTGAACCTGTCTCACACTTGCCTTTATCCACTTGGCTGTCTCACAGACAAAACAGGGGTTGACAATCCAAGTGTATTATGAGGGTCTAATAAGCATAATAAGCATATTTATATCTGAAGCTGCTATTCTGGCTTTCAGCACAGCAGGTAAGTCCAGTTTTGATAGTTCACAGCACAGAAATCTATCTGTTATGTGGTATGAGAAGCTGTTGTTAATGAAGAGGTACTTAGCCTTTAATACCACTAAGCTTTTCTTCTTGAGAAAGATGACACAAGGCAAGAGAACAGGAGAGTACAGAGCCCCTTCTGCTAAAGCAAAAAGATAATGCAAAACTTGGAGTTGTAATCTCATGTGCATAAGTTGATGCCTAGGGAGTATTATATACATCCTATTGTTTGCTATACCAACTGGAATTTTGTTTATCCAGAAGGTTCTTAGTTACATGAGTATAGCCCCACATGGTATTAACTGGGGAGGATGACACTTATGAGGATTTCCACTACACCTGTGTGAGAGAGACACTGACAACAGGGTCAAGCCTTGTGTTCAAATCAGCCCACCACAGGAAACCTTGTGCATAATAGCCAAGGGTATAGCACATTAAAAATACATTCTGAGAAGAAAAAAATGTCATGATTTATATTGCAGCTACCAAAACCTCCTTCTTCTCCTTTGCCATGTGCAAGTCATTGTTAAAAGAGCCTCTTTGGTCAGGCCAAGAAGGCTGGCGTAAGGAAAGGGAGGTGCCTGGTTCCTCAACAAGAGATCCCATTAATATTACTGATAGACTATTCTTTAAAGAGATCCATCTGTTTCTTATTTGGCGTATTCAGAATAGTAGCTTGTTACATTTTTACAAGAATCAGTGTGATCCAAGAAAAGCAGAACCTCATGTAATGAAAGAAAAAGAGGGAATACTTATTAAACAATCCCATCAATGCTGTACAATTTAAACATCCATCTCTAAATGGCTTCAGTCTGTTCCATTCACAGCTGTCAAATTTCTTTGCTACAGTGGGAAGGAGACAGAAGGCTACTTATTTCCCTACAGTTTTGCAAAATATGCATAAAAGTAACATCTCCTAAGTACATAATAAATCTCTTCTTGTGAGTCACTGTGAAATGCTGCCCTTCATAGCTGCATTACAAACAGGTTCCTTCGCTCAAAATCCTAAGCTGCCTTGCAAGAATTTAAGCTGAAGGCAGGATCTGAGGTAGGATGAAGTCAGGTTAGGGCCAGTCTATGACAGTAGGTGTCTTTGAATAACAACAGAGAGGGGAAGTCTAGAAGGTGTGCTGCCAAAGGTGTGAGAAAAAAGTGTCACAGCATAAACACTAGGTCTTTCTTCAAGTATCAATTTTGTGATTTCTGAATAACAGAGAGGGTTTGTATTTAGCTTGTACTATATATAGATATATAGATACATATATAGACACATATATAGATACATATATATAAAGATAAGATTTTTCAAATATCTGAAACAGTCAAGAGCATAATTTCTTAGTGAATGTAGCCAATAGAAAGTTATTTGGAATCAAGTGTTTCTGCTAATGAAGAATTAAGCCTAACTTTTAATATTATTTATCAGCACTGCCCCTTCTTGCGGTTGGTACTTGAATCAACATTGTAAAATGTTATATGCCTTCTAGACTTATAAGGTAATTTAATTGTATTCTAAAATACTACTAAATTATCTTTAAGATCCCTTCCAACCTAAGCCATTCTATGATTGTAGGATACTATTCCAATGTTTGGAACACATGTAATCTATTGACAACAATCATGCATAAGTATTTATATGATATTTAATAATTGACCAAGGAAATGACAGGATGAGGTTGCAACAACCAAACCTAATTCTGAACTAAAGTGAGAATTCACAGTTGAGGTTTTGAACAGTAAGACCTATATCAGATCAGAATAAAAGTTTGGTACTAAGACTAAGCTTATGAGAGGTTATTTGATGTTCAGAGACAATATTATTTTCAACAATGTTTCTATGACTTCTATCACTTATTTTATGTAACTGTAGATTCAGAACATGCCAGGAATCAGCTGTAATCAAGCCAAGTAGATAATGCAGTTAAATGCCATTACTATTAGCCTCCAAATAATTGCCTTTTTAAAATTGCCGTACAACTGTGTACAAGAAGCATTCTTCTTTTTATAGAGAAGTACTTATTCCATAGACATGAAGAGAGAGAGTAAAATAGCTGCTGAAATTTTCCTGAGTCTGCAGATACAAAATCATACACCAGCAAAATCAAATGATCATCAGAATTCAGAAACAAGAATTGCCAGTGAACCAAATTTTAGTGGCAGAACCACAAGCGGATATGCTTCCTTTTCAGTTTCAAAATGAAAATGCAGTTAATCACTTTCATGGGGCATGAGAGGAGCAGGAAAACAAAATTTCCTGTGCCTTCAAACACAAGCTGCTTGTGCCCAACAGAAGGAGGAGCACAGCCCTGCCTCCTGTGAAAACTCCAAGTGCAAAGGGCAGCAAGTACCACACACCCCTGTTGGTCCCTACTCCATTGCCAAAATCTCTCCTTTGATCTTCCACAATGCCTGGTGCTCTGTCAGCCCAAAAATAACACTGGTGTTATGCTTCAAATTTGGGATTTGAAACAATGCAAAATGAACTGGTTAGCAAAAGAGTGCTACTGATTAGCACAGACAGCAAGGGATGAAATACAGAATGCTCTGTGACAATGAAGGCTCGTATAGGAGCAGGGCATTTCATCTTGTCATATATTAGGCTAATTCCACAAGCTTCTTCTAATGCACTGCCAGTTTGCAATATGGCTGGAAGGAGGTCTGGGCACAGAAAATAAAAAAGACCTCTGGTTTCCAAAGCTGGAAGGATTATGGAATGGATCTTTCAAAACGACTGGAAAAAGATGCATCGTGAGGCATCATTCCTCTCCAGGACTACAGAGAAGTGCTGATGGTTTACAGAGACCACTGTTAATTCCTCCAGCTCAGAAGAGTTCTCCTCATAATAAATATATCCTCCTCAGGATATGCAGACACACTTCAGTGGAGACAATGCATTTCCTTTCAGCTGTCTAGCAATGAAGACATCTTGATCCCAGGGGCAATGTTAATCAGACTCCAAAAGGACCTCAGCCTACTTGTTATTATTTCAAAACTTTGCTTGAAAGAAAAGAAATTAAAAGAGAAAGTAAAGAGAAACCTGAGAATACAAATATATCTACAAGTACATCCTTGACACCGTTGGAGCTTCAGAATGGTCTGTGCTGGAACTTACTGTGACTAAGCAATGCAATGGAAACCTCACAAAAGACAGGACTTCCTACACACTGCCTTCATCATTTTTGATGGAAAACTTATGATACAACATATTAGCTAAATTTCATATCTACTTTAATTATTTTAGTTCTTTCTCATCTAAGACTGAAACAACAGAGTAGAGATATTTTCAAGCCTGAAAAGCTATAAACCTGTACTTAAATGGGCAGTTTCCAATAACTGCTTTCATCAGAAGTGTGATTGATCCCTGAGAACACAGGACAGACAGCACATCTACCTTGAGGAATCACAGAATAAGCTGGGTTTGAAGGGACCCAAAAGGATCATCAAATTCAGCTCTTAGCCCTGCACAGGACCACCCCCAAGAGTCAGCATGTGCCTGAGACTATTGTCCAAATGCTTCTTGAATTCTGTCAGGCCTGTCTGCCTATGACCATTCCCTAGGGAGCCTGTTAAAGAAATTAATTTCTAGCACACGTGTAACTTTTATCTACTTGTTTACAAATTGTGAACCAAAAAGTGACATGAAATACCATATATGTGGAACTTAGGAACACAAACCACAGAACTATTCCAATCTCAAGCAGATGTAGGGAAAGAAAAATCTCAAATATCGGATCACTCTCACTCTTGTCTTATTGCACCAGCGAAGAAAAACAGTTGCCCAAAATCTATGTCTCATTATAATGCATCAGTAAAGCAACTAAGGTGACCGTAGACTTCTGGAAAGCATTGGGAGCCTGGGTTAAAGTTGGAAGCGAGCACAGGGTTTTCATAAGAAGAGACACAGTCACAACTGACAATTCATCAAAACTGAAATTATTCCCAGAAGAACTTCCTGTCCTTAAAATTTTTTTTTAAATGTTTTAAAAAAGGAAAAGCCCCAGATTTTGAAATTCTAGAAATATGTCATTTCAACATTTTTAAAACAAAAACTCTTGGGTTTGTGGTTGAAAGCATCTTTTCCTGTTGAAACTTAATTTAGTTTATATTAAAAGGTTAAAAAAAGAAAAAAGGGGTCACCATTAAAATGAAATATGTTTGTTTGTTTCTTAAGTCACTCATATATTCACTGAGTCCCATGCCAGGCCTAAAATTTCAAAATCAACAAAATACTGTAGGACAAGAAAACTGTTCTGTATACTCACAAAGCAAAAGGAACATTAGCAGTTCAAGCTCTTCCCAGTTTCCTTGCAGTGCAGCTCCAAAATTACTTTTGAGAATCCCCCTGATGAATGGAAATATAGTCTAGTTCCCCAACCTTTTAAATGTTTAGAGACCTTTTTAATTTCTTTTATATTATTATGCTTTTTTTGGACAAAAACTACACAGCTAGCCCTTACGGGACTAAAATTGAGGAGTTACTTCAAAAAAACACCGCCAAACTGTTCTTTTAGATTAATGAATTCAAAGCATTAAATATATACACTTATATTTTACTATGGCCAATGCATGGAAAATAGATTAGTGACTGTTGATGCTGGAACTATTATGGGAAACTAGGTTGTGGGGGTTTTTCAAAGGATAATATATTTGAAAAACTTAAGATCTGTTAGAGGCTGAACTCCTCTTTTTCAGAATCCATATTTTCCAATCATCTTCTCAGAAAAGCACACAGCACAGTAACAAGAGAAAGTTGAACTTATTTGAATCAATTCAGGTTATAAATTTATGAAACTTAAGACCGGAAAAGACTGCTTGATAAAGCAATCTGAGTGCTTCTATAGGACAAACGATCAAATTTCCTCTGGCTTCTATCACCTTGTGGTCCCATCACTGTATCTGACTGACACAGTGTGTTTGGCTAAAGCAAGCCTTGATGACAGCCCTCCACCTGAGGGACAGCTGAGATATTTATTTAGGCACAACATACGCATCTAGAACATGGCCACTAAAGGGAGTTTAGACACAGACACAAAGGTAACTAGCCACTGACAACAATCTAAAACCTTAAAAATTCCCTCTGGAATTATGCATATCCATTTTGGATACAAAATCATCAACTTTCCCTGAAATGGTTGAAAAGCTGTATCATGATGTTTTTTTCAGTTTTTCTAGGATTATCAAGGACACCCCAATTATGCAGTCCTAGCTGTGCTGCCAAACCCACTCAGCACTGAAGAACTAGTTCTTCTCATGTCCAGCTGTTCAGTCAGGCACATCTTTACCAAACTTTCAACTGACCCACTGAATTCAGGTTTCTGCAGTGACTGATGTCCCAAAATTCTTGAAGTCTGGAGGTTGTAAAAAAGCTGTTTTCAATTGCAGAACTGCTATAGAAAAAAAAAAATCATCTTTTAAACAGTGTGCTATGTTATCCTACAAGGAGAAGAAAATGGAAGTTAAGATTAAAAAGTCATCTACAATAATGAGGAATATCCTCAGATTTTCTTCATGGGATGTCTTTTATTTCACTGAGTGAGCCTAGTTTATTGACTTTATTGACTTCAATAGATCAGTCGGGAAACAGCAGCCTGCATGCTTACTTGTTTATGCATCCTTTTATGAACTAAAGTACATTTTGCTCTCCTGGGAAGAGGAAGTGTCTCTTTAGTCCCCAAAACTAAATTTCCATTATCATAAAATAATGCTACTAATATGAGTTATGATAGAAACACTTGGAAACATTACAGTCTGTAATTTTTTTAATACTTTGGCATAATCAACCCAAAATCAGAAGATGCATTCAGATTAGTGCTCTGGTCATCACTACTTCTAAGAGTTCTTTGTAAGGTCTTTGTGAAATTATAGACTATAGCTCTTAAAGCTAAAAAGGATCACATAAAATATTTCATGTTGTTCTCTGTAGCACAATATAATTTCACCCAGCTGTGAATCCATTGTGTGCTAAGGCATACCAACCGCTCTCAGTTTGCAGACTTCAAGAAATGGTAAGCTCACTGCTCCTCTTCATAATTTGTCCCAGTGGCTGATAACTTCATTGTTAGCAACTGAGGAGTAACGCTAATCTAACTGGCAACCAAAAAATACTGGGAATAGCACTACCTGTTTAAACACTGATATGCAAGATAATTAACCTTTTTGCCAGGTCTGGTCATTGTAAAAGCAATAAGGATTTAAGATTTTAATTTATTAAAGCAAATTTTTGCATTTGTCTCTCATTCATTCATGTTTCTAGAAGCTTATAAAATTTGGAGGCAAATCCATGTTCTGTTTTCCATCTCCATAGGCCACAATGCTTTCAAACAATGACTGGTACTTTCTTCTGTAGCTTTCTGTGATTTTCATGCAGCTTTTTTTCAGGATAGAATGGAAGCCGCCTTCTCACAATGAAATTATTCCCATACGCATTCATAGCTGAAAGTTCATGAGAGCTGCACATGCACAAAAAAGGAATAAGAAATGTGAATACTCTTTGGGACGCCACAGAACACATTTCCAGATAAAATAATAGTCTGCATTTTTGTAGATCTTTCCGTCTTCAAAGTACTGGACGTGCATTCATCATCAGATATTAAATATCCTATGTGTTATTTTACTAAGGTTCAGCTTCTGAGCATCACGGTCAGATTCAGCTGCTGCAGTTCCAGGGGTGACAAAAACCATTGTGTGACTGGAAGACTCTGTAGTGCACCCGACTTTGACACATACATTGCCAGCAGCATTCTTGGAAATTTCACTCCCTGGAAGAAGGGTAGGATATGGAAAGAGCGTGTGGCACAAAGGCTGACTGCTACCATTTATTAAGACCAGGTGGTCTTGATGGGTGGGCTACAACCCCCTTATCTGCCCTCCCTCTGCAAATCTGTACTTACTTTGAAGCTTTACACTTACAAGTTCTGAGTCCTTTATTAGAAGCTGAGGCTCAGCAGCGCAGAGGATTAGTCTTTATTGTCTCACTCATGGCCAGGCCTGTCTGAAGGTCCTTTTCTTCTGTAAGAAGTGGTTATTGACAGCAGAATTCCTGTGGAGGATAACTCCCAGAATATATCCGTACATGGCAAGGAACCACGGTGCAGTGACTCCTGAGGCAACCTGACAGCTGAGATAGTCCTGAAGCACTTGCAGAGGAGCTGCTGAGGTCCCAAAGGAGACTCAGATATGTTTATATGGCCCTGCACCCAAGTAGTAAGCCCTCACTCTAGCTCAGAGTCACCTTGATAGAGCTTTACCAGCTCAATGCCCATCTCACCATGACCACAGCAACCCATGGCCAGGAACTGCCCACTGCAGGGGATTGTTACAGCAGTCAGCACTTCAGAAATGAATGCACAATAAAGACATAAAGAAAGCAATAATATACTTTAAAGTTTCATGTTTAGCATCTGTTACACTGGTGAGATGGAAGCCTAAGTTTGATTTGATCAAACTAAGCAATTCAAGCATATTCTGCCTAATTTTAGTCCAAAGAAAATTGTAGCAATGCAGAAGCAGATGATAAATCAAAAGAAGAAAAATAGAAGTTAAAGCTCTGTTCTGGCCTTTCATCTTTATTACCCTTCTTTATGTGCATATGGTAGGTGTTCAATTCTTTCCAAGTCCGTATGATATTCCCTTGTGCTTCAGGAGCTGTAGAGCTGTAGTTGTCTATAAAAAGGCAACCTAACAGTTTCCTGTGACTGAGAGTTGAATGTGTTATTTGTTACCAGCTGTCCATAGATAGTTTGAGCCTATGTCTTGACTTTAAGTGATCAAACTGACTTTAAACCACTCACTCACGGGGTGCATTCATGTTTAGAGAGAATTCTGTTGCAGTATTTTATTTCTGAATTATGCCATATGACTTTTTTTTCCCCCTAAACCACTATTAAAACCAGAATCTGTAATATGCCAAACGCAGACTGCATTTTTTGGAAAGCTGATACCAAACGTAACAGTAAATGAACCCTTCTGAAAGGTTAAAGTTGCTTTCATATAAAACATTTTCTACCAGGAAATGGAAGTGGAATGTTGAACTAAGCATTTAACTTGAAAGAACTGTGCACAAACTCCAATGGTTGCATTATATTTTAAAATAAAAAAAGCAAAGAGTTTTTATAAGCATACATATTTCTAGCTTCATAAAAAGGGTATTATGGTGACAAGGCAAAATGAATCCCAGTATTTTGGATGCTTCTTTTAACCTTCTAAAAGCTCCCTCCCTGTTCTTTAAATATTCTAGGGCGAGCTTTCACAATATGGTAAAATTCATCTAACAGTTCTGCTCCTTTCACTTCCTTTGCATCCTTTCTTCCCTGACGTGCAGGCTCATTCCTTCCCTTCCACTTTCTGATTTTCACATGGCTCCTCAATAAATACAACTGGATTACTAAACCAACAGAAAGCTCTCCATGTTTTTATTTTGCTGAATTGTTTTCCTACCAGCTGGCAAGGTGAACCAGCTCCAGAAGTTATATAGAAATTAGAGCTGGTGGAGAAGCAATGGTTGAGAACAGCACCCAAGATCTTCTTGGAAGACCTCAAACCCTTAAATCTCCTATTCTACATGATGTGATTGCCTCTTAAAAAGATTGCCTCCTTTTTGAGATGGTGGACCTGTTGCAGTAGATTCTGCAAAAAACTAATGGATGAAAGTAATTGTACCAGACCTGCTACTTACAGAGACAACAAAGATTAATGGCAAGCATGCACCATGCATGCACCATTGCTCAGGTGCAAATATTCCTGCATGAGGGCAGTGATCTCATGACACATCTTTATAGAAAGCAAACAAAAAGTGTCTGTTTCCTGGGTACAATCTTTTGGTTTGGGAGGAAATTAAAAAATGCCGACTTTACACAGTTTACTTGAACTTTGATTTTGATTCTGTGATTATTCAGGAAGGGAAGAAGCCATCCAAATGAGCTTGACATGCTGAGCTGCTGCCGATTTGCCAGATTCCAGTGTCCTCAAGTGTGACACAACGTTATTATTCAGTGTCCTGTATTTAAAATCAGAAGTGATTTAATCTGGCTCTCTGCCATACCACTTGCTGACATGATGACACCATGTAAATAATGCATAGCTCTGTGACCACACCACTTTCATGCCACATGCTGGGAGAAACAGACAACATCTGCTATTATTATTAGCCACATCTTAGATACCTTGGAAATTTGAAAAATTAACATCAAAATTACTTCAAATATTTGTAGTCTTCAGCTCCAAACTTCTTCGTTACAGCTCAAAAGGAACTTGTGCATCCACAGTGATTAGAAACGGAGACTGCTGATTTTTATTCACATCCTTTCAAGGTCACACATCTAAGACCATTTATAAATAACTGAGTTTGTTAACTGACACAAGAACACTGGCAAGACTTATATCTGCTGACTGGAAAGGCCACCATTTTAGAAGAAACCTCAAAATATAACAAAAACCCATTTCTAGACTGCAAAATTTGAAATAATTAGTATCAGACATTGCTCCCTGCTAACAGTACACAGTCTACTTCTACTCTTCAATCATTTCAAAAGGTAAACCTACCACAACGCCATCACGGCATGCTCATCAAACCAAAGTGAAATTGTGGTTTTCACTGGGGAACACTGTAAAGCAAAAAAGCATATCTAATATAATACCTGCTTCTTACATTAGAGTCTTTTATCATCTAAATATCATACAACCTCAGTCGTATTGAGGGCAGACAGAAATATAATCTGCATTTCACGGGACATGTAACAAGATCAGAAGTTAACATCTATAACACTGGTACCTAGCTACTGCTCCATATCCTCTCCCCTTCAATCCTCTGACTACCACACAGAGAAGGGAATGCTGGTATTTTTACCTTTTTGCAGTTTACAATAATGTAAAAATTGCTCTTCTTCATTTCCCTGGGCCTATGTTGTCAGAGCAGGACTGTGATGTGCATTCTTCCTGTGAAGACACACAGGAGTAACTATGAAGTCAGGAGAGAGAACAGAATACAACAATGAAAAACAGAAAGCTAGAAGTTGGGTAGTTACAAGAAGAAGGTTAGAAGTTGGGGTGGCTGTGTTATTGTGGAGAACTTACCTCAATCTTCACTCTGTGGCCATCACTAGTGAAATGCACCTATAGAAATATGCATTTGCCTACTAATTTTAGATTCCCAAAGCCTGAAATAAAAGAATATGTGGCTCAAAACCACTGAACTGTGCAACTGGATCATGATTTCTCAGGGCAAAACAGATGTCTTGCCCAAATAAATTCATTTAGAAACTTTGGAGCATGGCAAACATAAAAAAGAAAGGGAGGGCTTCTTTTCTTTTTCTGCTCCTATGAGACAGTCAGAGCACAGAGTAATTTGATTTCTTTCTGTTCAAGGAAGAATGCACTGGACAACATTCTGTACTTGTTCACATTGTTCAAAAGGATCAGCATTTTGAGAGTCCCAAACCAAGACCAATTCTTTCTGTTTTCTCCTTAAGAAGACCAGGAATCTTGTGGTCTCTTTTCAAAGGAATGACTTTGTCCAGAATCTTGCCTCAGAGATTTATTTTCACTATGTTATTTAGAACAGAAAAGAACACTGGAATGACTTCCTAATTTCTTTAGTAAATCTGTTCTTAATCTACTTTACTCCAAGCATTTTACAGAGTGTTTCTTACATAATGTTCTACTCTGAACTTCTGTAATTACACACTCAGTGGTCAAACTTTCTCTTGACCAGAAAAGACTGTCAGTAATTGCAGTAAATTGAAAGGAAAAGTTTGGGGGAAAGAGTAGGATGGTTGAGAAGATAACTTTGTGCTTAATCTGTGATTTCTGTTCTAACAGCTTCTCTGGGTATGGAGCTGCCCCTCACAGAGTAGTGACAAAGCCTGTCTTGTGGAAGTTTTCTACAGTTTTTGTTTTGCCTGAGGATTGGATTTCACAAGGCTAACTAGATTGTCCTTGTCTAGGAAACCCCAAGGGTGAAGCCAGATGGTGTCTGAGTGCAAACTGCAAAGATTGAAAGTGGGGAAAGGGTAGTGGTTGAAAACCAGGGAATAAAAACCACTGAACTAGATAAGTGGGTAAAGTACAACAAGTTAACAAGAAGTTATGAAGTGGCATGACAAGGGTAATGAAGTATGCTTTTCATAGGCAAAAATGTAAGTATTTTGAGGGGAATGTCAAATGTATTGGAGTCTTTTTTGTAAAGTCCACTCAAAGCTTCCTTTAGCACAGTAGTCTCTCTCCCTTCTCAATGAATTCTTTTGACAATTCTGTTAGCCACAGAAAATTTCCCTAAATTCTTGTTACTAGATATATACCTCTATATGCAAGAATAAATTATTGCAAACAAGTCCAGTACTAGACAAGTAGCAGTAAAAATAGCACAACTTACACATTCTTACTAAGAGCTAGCTCAGCAGTCAGAAGCATTGCCTGAACAGTCAACTATAAAAGCTCTTGTTTTGTGATAACCTAATTTGACTATTTCCTCTACCAAAATGTCCTATTTCATTGACTTAAAATGTACAGGTCAGTCCCACATTTTGTGCAGCTAAAAGTGCGTGCACACTGAAAGAGCAGATTCTAGGTTACTGTGAGATAGTGAGAGCAGCAGTGGTTCTCTTTGGAGGAAATGGTGCACTCTTCCTGCCATCGTGGTTTCTTGATGGTGGAGGAGGAAGGAACATGGCAAATAGAGACTGTGACACATTTAAAGGCAACTTTTCTGATGGTGAATGTTTCTAGAACTTTATCTGGCGTCCGTATTTACAAACGCAAGCACATGTGGTTTCACAGAAACATTCGAAAGGGAAGAGAGAGGAGTTGACCAGCACATGCCTGAGCTGCTGCCTGTGTTAGTTGAGATGGGTGTGCTGGCTACCAGGCCAGGCTGGTAGGGCAGCAGTGAGAGCTGTGAGACACAGCTGGGGATGCCATCACAGCTGTGGCAAGAAGCTGGGTGGAAGGGCAGAAATGCACACATGTACCTGAGCCAAATCAGAGCCCAGGACAATTCATTTCCTTGCTTCTAAGTTGTGGAATTTGTAGAGAAGTTTCAAGTGACACCCAAAAATAGCATTCTTTTAATACACATTAATGATTATTAATGATTATCCATACATCGTTTTGAAAAATTTCTTTGATAAGCAGTGCTAGATCTTTTTAATTTCTACTGCCAAAATTTTAGGTCACTTCTAAAAAACATGCACAATTCCACACAGATGTAATCTCTGCTTGATTGTTTACAGTTCCAGCGTTATACCCTGACTTATCTGTTCTCTTTGGCTAATGTGGCTTGATGATTTTACTCTGTGATTTCCCTTTTCAATCGTGTACATCAGATAGCAGATATTCATACTTCCCTTTCCTACATCATGTGACATTTTCATAATGCAGTGATAACATGGCAGACTTGCTTTTGATCAACTCTACAGCATATCTTAGAAATTAGCACTAATTTTTACAGTACAAATTAGGGAATGCAAGGTATTTATTGCTTGAAAATATTGAATTCTGTGTTACATCTGTAGAAACTCAGTACTCAGTCTGAAGATTCATTTGTTATTCTATTCTAAATCTAATTCTATTTCTGAAACAGCCTCTTTAAAACTGTATCTGCTTCATCTCTGTGCCAGGCTGGTCTCTCTGATATGACTGATGCTTTGGAAGACATTGCCCTGAAAGGAGACGGTGCTTGCAGCAGAGCACTTGAAAGCCAGCGCACCGCCATCCATCTTCTCCTTTACGGCATGTGCTGGGATAAACAATGGGGAAATCAGGCACTTACTGAGGCTGCAAGGAAAAGTGGTGAATCAGTTTCATGCAAAACTTGGTTAGGATTCTAGTTACAATTTTGAAGGTGTTCAGTGTTCCAGACAAACATACACTTAGCTTTCTGCAAAGAGCTTAGGTGTCTTAACTCTGCTTACTTCAGTTCAAGGTGATTGCTTTCAAACTCCTCAAAATTGCAAGAGGCAACTGCTTGAATGCCAAGATATGCTTTAAAATCTGAACCCCAGCTTTTGATGAGCAGTAGTCTCAGTTTAGTCTTGGACTCTCCACTGTATAAGTGCTGCCTGCCTACCCACTAGAAGTAGGTCATTACCACCCATCTAAACAGTAACTCAGAGTAATGAATGGGAAATATCCCTCTTGGCCTGTATTTGAAGTTGTGACATAGAGGCAAAAAGCTAACCATGCCTTTATGACCTTATTATCCTAACCCTCCAGTCTTACCAGCCTTCATACCTCTAATTAAGCCTGCAAAAAAAAAAAAATACCTCACTGACAGTTTTTCCTCAGGCTTGGTATGAGTAATCTGACTACATCTGGAAAATTGCTGTGAAAAAAGATGTTGTGAAACAATTTTTCATTCTAAGAGTTTTTTTTTTATTCTAAATATATCAATTTTTAAATTAAAAAAATAAAAACACTCTAAGCTAGAGTCTGTGTGTCTGAAACTAGAACAAAACCTACACACTTCAGTTAGAATAATGAAAATTTTATCAGTGGAAGATCTAGCAAGCCAAAGTGCTTTCCTTTTCCATTCCAACTAAATCACACATTATTTGGGGTAGAAATTTGGCAGGAAACTCTCTTGTATTATCCCTACATTGTGGCTGGACTGATTTCTTTATCCTTTTTTGATAGATGGATGTCTAGTTGAGCCCTGAATATCTTCAGCAGTACTGATTCCAAAGTTTCATTTGTCAGCTGGTTTCCTTGGCTGTGAGTTCTTATGTTTATAAACTTTTCCCTGATATATAATTCTATTTTTTTCTCACAATGCTTCGAGCCACCTCTTGCTTGCTTGCTTAACTAATGAGAATAATCAAATATCATCTCATTTTCACTGACTCTCTATTTCAGACAATAAGAGGTCACTTTAAACTTCCTGGAATTAACATGATTTAATTAATCTCAACAACATACCATGGGCCTTATTTTGCAAGCCTACCATCAGTTTTCTTACATAGCTCAAGATTTAGACAACTTTTTAAAACAAGTATCTAAAACCAGTTACAGTACTTCAGCATAAAACCATAAAAGACTAAAGTTTTCTTTTCTCATTATGTATATTCCCATGGATTATGTTGTATAAATTGTTATAGTAGCTGCTTATGTGGACCTTTCATCATTCTAGAAAATGTAAGGGTTTGCAGAGCTGAAAACTATCAGTGCTGCAAAAAAGAGTGACACTGATTGTTGAGACAACAGTTGAAGGGACTGACTCTACAGAGCAAAGAAATTGCACAGTACATCAGAATCAAGAATGTCACTGAGTTGTGAGGCTGGTGTCTTTGTAACCACTCCAAGACACTTAAGTAAAGACAAGGAAGGAGAGCTTTATTTCAAAGGGAATAAAGACAACTTGGAGAAAAGGACAGTAGGCTGTGAATTGCAATTTTTGAAAAGGAAGTACTTTTAGGAGCTGATGGGGGATCTACAACTGGCTAAAATGCTTTGGGAAGCTGTTTCTACACTGGATACCTACAGCAGACTGTTAGCCATGCAGCACCAAGCTGCATCACTCAGTTCATGGCTGAGAACCCCAAGATAAAGGAGGCTGAACTGTGACCTGAATGCAGAAAACAGTAAAGTGAGCTAAGTCTACCTTTCCTGCAAACAATTATTACCTACGAACAGGTTCTTCCTTGGCATGTGCAGAGTTTTGTACATTCCTTCCCAAGCTACCCAGTCATTGTCCTTGGCACAGTATAGTACATCTTTTCTGGATAAATTCTACTGGGTGCATTAGAACACAGAAATTCTCTGGAAGACCTAGCCCTGGGTTAGATTTTCACAAAATGCTAATTAAATCAAAAGTATTGAGCATCTGATAGCTTTTGCAAATTCTTCTAAATACATGTTTATCCTGTCTTTGAACAACTAACTGCAAGGGACTGGTCATGGCTCAGAAAACAGGATGCATGAACAGAAAGTTGGGTCAGGATAGTATGACTTTGGGAGTCTTTTCTATTAACGGGATGAGCACTTGGGTCAGACTGTGTTTGCTCAAGCTTCCAGATACATCACATTCCAATCAAACATGCTCAGATGACTAGTGGGAGCTGTACCAGAATGTGTCCCATGCAGTCATTAGTCTAATTTGCCAAGGCATTCTCACACTACTAACCTGGCATGCATCTTTCTAGTTACCATGTAATTGTTTACTTTTTGTCAGTAGTTACACAGTACCAAACGTGCCAAGACCATTCAAATGTTTTTGACCACTTCTCTAGTTCAGTTCCACCCAAGAAAAGTAACTCAGCCAATTCCAATTCTAAAAGGGCTACATCATCTGGCCATTCATCCCTTGTAGTGACAATTAAATAAGTTGTTTTAGAGAAGGAGTGTTATGACCACTGAATATAAAACTCACAATTGCCTCAGAGCTGACCTTCCCCAGGTAGCTTTTAGCCACTATGCCATTTCCTCTGAGCTGTGAACCCTTTAACCCCTGCACATGCATCGGGAACATTGTGTTCAAGGAACACTTAGTTCTTCTTTTCACTGTAGGACTGTCACTTTTAACATGTGAGAAATGTGGTTGTTTTCTTAAATAAAGGAAGTGTGAGTAATTCTGTGAAGCCACGAAGACCAAACTCTGCATACATGTTTGTTCCAACACCTCACATCATTTTAGGTTTGATGTTCTGATGTCCAAAATAACATTACTAAAATTACAGTGCTTTTATGCTATCAAGTCCATCTAGGAGAATTGTTTTCCTGACAATGAGGACAAAATTTCCCAAATCAGAGTGCTGTACTTGCAAGTTTTTTTATTGTGCCTCCATCTCTCTACTTGATAATTTGCTGCTAAGCATTATATATACAATATATATACCATATATATATATACAATACATATATAAAATATACATACTGTATACAAACCACCTGGCAATATTGCTTTTGTGTTGAAGAGCCACTAGCCTACAGTTGACTTTGAGAAAAGTTTGGACTTGTTGGGATACTTATTTTTGCATTTAGATTTGTCTCTCCCACTGTATTCATAACTGGGGGGTGCTGGAGGATGCCACATACCTAAATATGTACCTGGAACATGCAACTTCAAGCTCTGATAGACGTAGACAAGCCTGCTCTCTGATGGAACTGTCCTCTCAGGTACAGCTGCACTGATGTGCAGTCTAGAGAAAAGCCACTTTGAAGTCACTCCTGCATGAAATATTTGCGTGGCCATTAGGACAGCAGGAAACCTCGTGCTGTTGGGCTGCTGCCTGTTATCATTCAAGACCTATCTGCTTCAGCCAGCTCCAGAAGACTGAAGCACAGGCCATAGTAAGCTCAATGAGAAGGTGAGCACAGTGACCTTGAGGAAGCAACTAAGGACAAACTGTATATGGCCAAACCTCTGGCCACACAAGCTACCCACCTGAGCCTTGCAAAGCAACAAGTACCCCACCACACATCTGAGAAAGCCAACAGGTGTATGGGACCCCCAGGATCAATCAGAAGGAGAAGATAATCAGCTCACCACCAGTACTCAGATCCATGTAGGTGCTGAACCTGTCAGGGACAATGTGGCAGTATCAGTTTCAGAAGCAGACATGGGTGCTAGTACACCATGCTGTTCCTCACCTCCTGACCAGAACACCTTGCTGGAAGGCCTAAAGTGCTCTCAGGATGGGATAACTAACCTTCAAGTCCTACTGAATCATCTACAGCCTATAATCAGAATCACATCTACTTCCATATCACATCTAAGGGTTGTGACGCTTTTCAGGCCAGAATCCCCTCTTTTAAAAAGGTAATAATGTCTGAAATCATTCTTTTTTGAGGTTCAGAAACTCTGGATCTTGCCACCTTTAGACAAAACCAGTTAAATATGGTGACACTTTGGGTATGAGCAGCTTTCTTATATATGATTTGAGGATGACAGAACATATGTTCTTAGGTGGGTGAAAGGACAAAAATCAGGCCAATTAATTAATTATTTGAATGTTTCAGAGCAGGAGCTCAGGAGAATCAAGTTCATTAAATTTATTCTAACCCAAGTCTGGCCACTTAAGTCTATGGTAAAACTTTCACTGACAAATATGGAAGCAGGCTGAGACCTCACAGAAGCTTCTTTTAAAGAACTTCTAAATTTTCACCTCATCTCTTTAAAGCATTTTTGCAAGCACATGGACCTCAAAGGTTTCATATAGCTGGTAAGCTAAAACATATGAGGAATATAGCAAATAATTTGTTCTAAGCCACAGAAGAAATCTGTATCCAAGCTAAAAATTGGAGTCAGTAGTGATATCCTGTTCTTCTCACTGAGCTTTCAAGACCACAGGGCAAAGATGATGCTGTCCATGAGTTAAAGCTGTTTCCCTTCTTTATGAAGAAAAGTGGCCATGATGACACTTGTAGCTCTACAGTTTTCCCTATTAAAAAATGGAAGACAATCCTCATTTTAAAGCATCCATTCCAGTTTAGTTAGGCTGAGATTTGAGTGCTTAATGCACTTTAAGTAGAGGCCATAGGAACTATAAAAACTCTAAGATGTTTAATCTGATCCTTTCAACTATAATGTTGAAATACTTACCAAAAAAAATCTATAGACATGGCAGAAACACAGGGAAAACACTTCAAGTTTCCTTACTTTCTTACATTCTACAGAAATCAGAAAGATGACTTCTTCTCTTTGAAATGCTTAATAGTTTCTTTGAAAATAAAACAAAGCATGTATAATTACACAAGTGATTTTCAGCATGTGACCTCTGATAAATCTCAGTTCTTCAGAAAGATGACGAAATTATGTATAAAATCATAATTTTAAAAAAGAAAGAACAAAAGAAAAAAGAACCAACAAAGAAAAAAAAAGCCAAAAAAGCAGAACAGCAGAAATTAGAGAGTGAAAAAATGGCATTGAGGCAGATTTCAGGAAATATATCTCTTTAAAGCATTTTTGCAAGCACATGGACCTCAAAGGTTTCATATAGCTGGTAAGCTAAAACATATGAGGAATATAACAAATAATTTGTTCTAAGCCACAGAAGAAATCTGTATCCAAGCTAAAAATTGGAGTCAGTAGTGATATCCTGTTCTTCTCACTGAGCTTTCAAGACCACAGGGCAAAGATGATGCTGTCCATGAGTTAAAGCTGTTTCCCTTCTTTATGAAGAAAAGTGGCCATGATGACACTTGTAGCTCTACAGTTTTCCCTATTAAAAAATGGAAGACAATCCTCATTTTAAAGCATCCATTCCAGTTTAGTTAGGCTGAGATTTGAGTGCTAGGAACTATAAAAACCCTAAGATGTTTAATCTGATCCTTTCAACTATAATGTTGAAATACTTACCAGAAAAAATCTATAGACATGGCAGAAACACAGCGAAAACACTTCAAGTTTCCTTACTTTCTTACATTCTACAGAAATCAGAAAGATGACTTCTTCTCTTTGAAATGCTTAATAGTTTCTTTGAAAATAAAACAAAGCATGTATAATTACACAAGTGATTTTCAGCATGTGACCTCTGATAAATCTCAGTTCTTCAGAAAAATGACGAAATTATGTATAAAATCATAATTTTAAAAAAGAAAGAACAAAAGAAAAAAGAACCAACAAAGAAAAAAAAAGCCAAAAAAGCAGAACAGCAGAAATTAGAGAGTGAAAAAATGGCATTGAGGCAGATTTCAGGAAATATATTTTCTTTTTCTTTTCCAGTGTTACATTCCAAGATATTTTTAAATCACAGATATTGAAAACAGATTCCCATACAATTCTTAATAAGTTACAGTAGCCACCAGAGTTAGTGGTTCTTAACATGTGGCAAAAAATAAAATACTTCTAACTCAAGCCATGTCATGCTGGTATTTTACCAGCATTCCTCATGCTATTGTTACAATTCCATTAGTTGCATGGCATTTAATTCTTTCTGAATATAAGAACAGATTATCTCCCTTTCTGATATTAACAGCAAGCAGTATAATCATAATAACCATGGTACATTTCATCCCACTGTCTCAAGATACTTTGATCTTTACCTCTGATTTTGGAGATGAAGAAATTTCAAGTCAGAATAATGAAGTGGCTCCCTGGAATCAGCCAAGAGTAGGGCCTAGAATGGAAAAAACAAAAGCAGACCTTCACAAACTTTGTAAATCGTACCTGGTCTAACACAGAGAAGATTTATCATTCTCATCATGTTGCCGTGATCGGCCCCGCAGTGATGCTGCCCACTGACACACACAGCGGGTGCATAGCTGTGCAGTCCCCTGGGAGTGACAACCTCGTGGGGGGTCCTGAGCAGGGGCAAGTGTCCCCCACAGAGGCCAGGCAGAAGGATGCTCCCCTGGAGAGCTGATGCTGTGGTCCTCGACTTGAGGCTCTGCCGTTGGAGAACGGGCACAGCAATGCACAATCAGACATGGTGGGCATGCCCAAACCAGAGCCATGGCCCACCATGTCTGACATGTGGCACATGCCAGTCCTTACCCCCGGGATGTGCATCAGATTCAGATGCTAGGAATCCACATGTATTGGGGCAGCATGAGGACATAAGTCTTATTAAAAAAAAAAGGATAAAATGTATTACTCCTCTGTGATATATTCATAATTATTTAATGACACTTACTGTTTATACTAAACACTTTGAAATAAATCACATTAACAAAACTTACTTGATTTCATAGGCAACTTATATCCAATATTTAATATTTTAAAACTCATTAAAGATGAGTTTTAAATGAATTAACTAGAACATTGAGACAAAAGTCTTTAAAAGAGACTTGAACTATTCATTGAATGGCAACAGAAAGAGATTCTAAAAGAGCTCTCGAAAAGCTTGCTGTAAAGCTAAATCAATGTTTTTATCAGGAATCTTCCCTAGTTAAGTATTACCAAGCAAAGCAGAGTTACATATAAAAGTTCAAAACCAGAAGTCCTGTCATTTACACAAGAATATGTTTCAGAAGCTGCCACAAACTCCTTATGAGGTGCTGTTTACAAAACTGGATGGATTTTCTGTTCAAAGTGGCAAATCATGCACTTCCCCAAAAATTCAGTTTGGGGATGACCAAGCATAATTATGAAACTGGATGGGAAAGATGGGGATAGGAGAAAGACATGAAATCTGGAAAAGATGGATAATAATATTTCAATATCAACATCATATTTTTTACACACACAAAAATATTCAAGTTGGGTTTTTAGCTGAATTTCACTCTGAATTTGCTTCTTTGGCTTTTTTCAACATCACTTTTCCTTACATTCCGTGAGGTACGAGAAATGAAAAAAACAAACTACACATGACCAACAGTAAGGAAAGGCTCATTGCAGGACGCACAGGGCTGGTTATCTGTCTCCCACATAAAATACAATCCAACAGTGGCTACCAAAGGGTTGCTGACTTAGTTGATGCAAATGTTGCGGGCAAGTTAGAAATTTTGGAAATATCTTCTTATTTTGCAACAGTTATTAACACACTTCAGATGAAAGCTTTATTTTTCTTAAGCAGGACAGGAGTTCCTTGAGAGCATGAAATGTACCTGGAATGAAAGCTGTCAGTTTAATTTATATGAAAGATATTTTTTAATTCAAGTGTTAGCTTTAAAATTCAACATTTCATTAAGATGATCTGATATTTGCCAAAATTCACCACCAAACTCACAAATAGGATAATTTGACATTTCTTTTTCATGTATTATCAAGGAAATTTATAGAAATGAAGCTAGGCCTAAACTAAGGGTGCCTGTTGCTCTGACAAAAACACTGATGTCCAAGCCCAGTGTGTTTCCTTTCTTGCAAGGGTGTCAGCAGTACATTTAGCACCAGGGTGGAAATAGGGGAGGTTGGACTAAAGACTCATATTACATATTGCAGGTCTCATATTCCCACTTTGTGCCATTCCTGGATTTATGGTCTGGACATTTCATGGTTTCTTTAGAAGAGTTTTGACAGAAAATTGCTTGTCTACCTAAAATTCAAAACCAGCTTTAGTAAGATACATGAGATACACAGATGAAGCCTTGCCCAGAAAAATATTATTTTCCCAAAAGAAAGCAGTGGGTTATTTTTTGTTTGTTTAAGTCATGAAAAGCAGGTGAAGCAGCAAATGACAGAGGAATTAACTGAATAAAATATAAATGTGAACATCTCTGGCCTAATTGAAATACAGGGTTACTCTGTATGAGATCAGGTGAGGCCTCAGACACACACAGAGTTAAATACAGTGGTGTTGTAGGGATACTAAAACATGAGATATTGCTGCTGACCACAGAGAGCAAATTACAATTAAGTACACATCATTCTGGGAAGTTTGCCAAGGAAAATCCAGGGAGAGGTGGCCATTACTGCTGCTTTGCTTAAGCTAGGGGAAAATGGAGATGTAGTTGCTCTAACTCTTACCAAATGAACAATTGCACTCAGAGTACAAAGCAAATCAGTGCTAATGAGACAAATCAGAAAACCAGCTCTGAGAACAAGTTCAAAGCACAAAAGTAGAAATGCTTCAGCTCTCTCTGTGTTATCAGCTTAGCACTGGGGCAACTGCATCACAGCTGGCTGTTGCTGTGGCATGGTGGTTTGGCACAAAACTAGCTTCACAGACTTAAAGACAGAAAAGCACAAACAAAAAGTACAGATGTGGCATTACAGTAGAAGAAATGAGGGAGATTGAAGAGGCAAAAACAAATTTTGAGCAGCATTTTTACTTTTGATAACAGGGGTACCAAGAAGAGCTGAAACTATGAAGATAGTAATACCAGCAAAACAGAATCAAGAATATTCATACAGAGCTGAATTTCTTCAGCAGACAAAGGAGAAGGACAGGTAACAACTCTGGCCACAGTGACCATAATGGGTAAAGGATGAAAAGCATCCCAACCTACCACTCCCCTTAATTAACTTGAGATTTATTCTACTAGGGGATCCAAACAGACAAAAAGAACACTGCAAATGGCAGGAAGATGTCACATCCTACATTATTACAGCACTTGTTTGTTTTCTTACAGAGAAACTGTCTGATTCAGCAAGAAACAGATTATTCTGACTTTTCAGTCACAGTATCTTTAGAAATTTTCTACGGATCTTTGCTGGTAATGCTTCTATACTTAAGATTTAGAGGAGGGACTGTCTCCTGAAGCCGAGCATGGTCTGCAGCATTAACATGTTCTTGCCACATTCTAATTGTGATGGCATCTAAGCAGAGGGGGACACTTCAGCACCAATCTCTCATGTACCATGGCAAGCAACTTACCTCCTCAAATGCATCCTTGACTGGGTAGCTTTGTTCTGAGTCCAATGTTAGCTCCAGTTCTCCTGGCATTACAAGATTTCTGTTGTTAAAAGATCTCTTTCCTATAATTTCTCATTATATTTTCAATGTTAGAAGTCATCATTAAACAACATAAATTAGACTATGCTCTACAAGATTCTTGAGTACCTCTTTATGTCTAGATCAAATAGTCTTTACTTTTTCTTCTTTTTTTTTTTAATGTGTGAGAAAAATATAATAAGAAAATACTGGGAGTTTCCCCTTGCATGATTTCCTGAGATCCTCAGTAAGCAAAGATCATTTATATTACTGTCTCTCACTATTGCTCAACCTCTCATAAGACTGGGCATCTAAGCTGTACCCAACTACGGCTAATCAAAAAAAAATTTCATAGGGAATAAAAATAATATAGATGGAAAAGTCCAATTTGAAGCATCAGTTTCTATATAAGTTCTGTTTTGTCATTTTTGCCATGATAAATTGGAATTATGGGTCTTCTCTTGACAGATTTCCTTTTCCAGTGTCACCAAAATAGAGAGTCAGCACTTCACAGAAATCTCTGGTGCAAAGAAAGCCATGTCATAGGCATACTACAGAAGGCAAACTCATTCATTAGTCCAAAGTCTCCTTTTAACTCAAACACTCAAATATTAACTCAAATTAAATACTCAAATCAAATACTCAAAATTCACTCAAATATTATGTTTCATAATCAATAAATGTTTAGGACCCAAAATTTACTTAATAGCATAAACCAATATTTCCATGTGGTTTTTAAAAACTCTCAATCCAGGATGAACATTCAAGGGCTTAATTGCACAAAAGGCAACATCACCAACCTGTAACTCTGGATGACCTGTCTTAACACTGAGTGTCAAATCACCTTCAAAAACAATACCACAGTGAAAAAATAATCAGTCTGACCTCAGTGCACATTTGTACACATAATGGTATCACAGAGTTCAGAAATTTGAAACATAATAAATATTCTCATAAATAAAGAAGGCTTTAAAATAATTTGGAAGTACATGAGGAAGCAAGCATTTCGCTGCTCTTTGGTGGTAACCTTTTCCAGGAGTCCTTTCTCAGTCTGACCATGCACAAGGCTGTAGGACTGAAGCAGAAACTGATTAAAATATGCATAGGTACATGCATGTGTCCATGTTTATACACCTGCACACACATTTCTCAGCATGTGAAAAGGAAAGAATGGATGTGGGGATGATTTTAAGAAAGTTTTTCTGCAGGGTGAGCTTAAGGAAGCCAGGGACAACTGCTCTTGGTAGACTGCTGTGAGATTAAGAAAAAAAGGAAATGGTTGCCTTTGATGAAGGAGTTTAGAATAGGTACAGCTGCATTGAGCAGGAACAGGAACTTTGTAATAAAAACACTCTGATGTGGCATTTAACCCAAAACACCAGTCAGTAAAAATAAATGCACAACCACAGAACTTAGGCTATTCTGATGCTGTTTTAATCATTTTAGAGCATCACAGTATCTGGAATTCACTGGAAGTTAAGTTTCTAGTGATTATTTAGGTTTGCTGCAACCAGTTACTGGACATTTTTGTCTTTTACGTAGTTGGGTATAATGTGAATTGATTACAGCATCTGTGAGCACAAAGTTCTGCAGTGGTAACTGCTCAGTTAAGGAAATTTAGTGCCCAGAGCCAGGACACATATCACTCACATTCCTTGTTCATCTCTTTTTCTTATGGAGGTTGTTTGCATGGATTGCTGCTGTCCTAAAGTCCCACAAACTGAAGTCCTCTTGTTTTGACTCATTTGGGCTACTTTTTCCAGTCCAGTACAGCTGTCAGTGAGGGTGGGATCTCTTTGAGAGCAACAAATGAGCCAGATGCATAGTTCAATGGCCAGACACTTCAAGTCATAACAACCTAGTGAAGCAAGATAATTTTGCTTGCAGAAGAATTAGCCTTTATTAGCCACTAATACCACTTTTTGCCCTGCATAGCCCTTTAAACAGCTACAGCTCCATCGACATCACATTTTGGAAAGCTTACTAGTGGCACATCTGGTTATAGAAAGCTTAGAGGGCTTCCTAGAGCAGCTACCACTTATTAAGACATGAATGAACTTAAACTATCTGATGAGGAATGAGCTGAAGTTACCACACGCAGGCATTCATATGGAGTAAATCTTGTCATTCAGACCACAAATTCTGCAAGACATTTTTGCCTGTGTCTAATTTTTGTCATATGTTTATCGTGTGTATATATAAGTAGTATAGTTCAAATTCATATGAATAACTTATGAGGTAAGAAACGATGGAGCACATGTACAGAATTGCATCTATACATATATATTTATATATGCACTTATGATATTTAGTCCTGGGTTTAGAGACAGAGATGAAGTTGTCAGTACTTTTCATTTTTCTACCTTCTCTGCTTATGCAGAATTGAGGAAAGTCAACAGCCTAGCTGCACTCACAGACTCACTTTAGATATGTTCTGCATTATTCACTAGGATTTACAAAACTAAATCAGGAGTGATTACTTTCTTTTCCTACGGAAGTGTGCAGTGCTACCTTATAACTTTGTGATACTGCTGTAGATTAAAAATCACATGTTGATCTAGAGACAAGAGATCAAATCTATTTTAATCAGCTATGGCACTCCCTACACAGCAAATCAGTAGAAGCTGCTAAGATTCCAGCCAACTAAGTACTCACTTGATTTCATTTCAAAGGGTTTAAAGTCTAAGTAAGGAGAAAAAATATATTTTATTCTGCATAATGTTTAAAGAGAGACAAGAAAGTACAAGGAAGCTGTGCAGGTTGCAATGATGAGAGGGTGAAGAGAAAAAAAAATCTAAAAAAAAAATAGTGTATTAAAGAAACCACTTGCAAGTTTTCATTAATTGTAGTCTAGCTTTGAAGAAGAGGAAGAACAGCAAGTATTGTAGGTTCTCAGTCATGTTATTTATGTACAGAATCCAAACCAGTTGCACTTTTTAGCAAATATAACTATAAAGAAGACTTACAAAGGCAGCTGATGCCTAAAAGCAGTAAAAAGGCCAACAAAGGAAAGACAGGGAGATAACTTTAAGTTGTCTACCTCAAAAAAATTAGGGTGTGGGCCTCTGTACACTGGGACTGTGCCTTAGACACTGGAAGTAATGGTCTTGCTATTTCCCAAAGCACAGCATCACCTTGCCTCTCCTACAGCAGAAAGAAGTCTCCCTACAGATGAACTGCAGTTTGATGTCTTATATTTTAAGACACCGTATGTCTTAAAAGATGGACTGCATATGTGATGTCTTATATTTTAAATTTTACTAGTCTACTAAATAATGAGTAGGTCTTGATGTGTTTCTCCTGGATTATAACAGTAATAATGTACAAAGCAAAACCATGTTTTCTTACAGCTCAGTACCCTTCAAACCTAAACTGAGTAAAAAGAACAAATAAGGTTGAATTATTTCCTTTAATGTAACTGATATTTTCTGTGGATCAGAAGCATGGTTAGAAATATTTCTAACACCAACTTTTCATCATTTAGAAAACTTTAAGGAAGGCTCCCTGGGACAAACTGGAAATTCTGATGAACAAGTTTCAGTATGGAGCTGCTGACACGTGGAATCAAACCAGGATTTAGCATTCGTGGGTAGGATGTATGATCACCCAAAGCATACCTGAACAAAAAGGGGGAACCAATCCAACCAGACGTCAGGCTGTGCCAACAGAAATAATAACATATGTCCGTGTGTTATTATTATATGTTATGCCCATATAACATAACATATGCCAACATAACACAGGATGAGGAGGGGTGTTTTCCCTCCATCTGTCACACACCAGCATGGCTTTGATAAGAAAACTGTGGGTATATATCTTTCCCATGGTTACACCAAAGAGAATTTGTCTCTGCCTTTCCTCCTGATCACATCCTCCAAAGTCCACCACAATGGATTTTCACCCTGGCAATTATCAATGAGTGCAGATGCAATCACCCTCTTTTTGCAAGTAGGCTGGATAAGTTCCTACACAGCATTTGAATGGGTAGGCCCTTAAACATTTCTTGTGTATGGAAAAAAAAAATCCCAAACATCTCATGGAAATGCAAGTCCTCTCCCATCTTAGCAACACCAATTCTCCTCATCAGTGCCACAAGCAATATCTACCTTTGCATTTTCACTTCCCCTATACCTCAGAAATATCTCATGAATACCACCCAAAGTAAAACTGAAACACAACACAAAAGCTTATCTGCCAGTTCATCTGGCAGCTCTGCTGCTCCCAGTACTGGTGCCACACAGAGAAGGCAAGAAGGTGAAGAAAAATGGTTGTGCAGGAAAAGCTTCGAGAAAATACCTAGCTTGCCAGTTCCCCTTGCAAACAAAAATTGCTATCAAAGGTGAAACCTGCTTTGTACAACACACAGAAAGAAAATAAACACCATAGAAAGGACATGTGCTGCAGAGTAGCAGGAGCAGAAATTCCCATCAACACTGTGAACTGGCTAAGATCACTAGTGAAAAAGAAAAACAATCTTCTAGGAAAAGCAAAGAAACCTAACAACATGGTAAAAGCTAAAGTGAAGTTCTTCCTATCAGTGCAACACACTTGAAACTCAAGGGAGCAGGAGAGAAGGGAACCCACACTTGCCCACCATCCACAGAAAATTCTGATCCCGAGAACAAATTTGCCATGTACCACAAACATAATAAGTGTCATCTGCACCACGTGATGCTGCCAGAGATACTGACAGTCTCAGCAAGTTTCTGGATTTGATGTATCAGGAACTGAGTTGCCACAGACCCACATGGAAAGGACAAACCTGAAAGGAGGGATTAGAATTGGCACAGGCAACGTGGGTTAAATGTGTACAATGCTAAAAATCAGGCTGACATTTTTGTTTATGTTCCCTCTCTCCCTGCCCTCGCAAGCTCTCGTTATTAAAGAGTGAAGAACAGTGTCGGATCTCACACAGAGTCAGCACGGCATGACACAGGAAGTCTGCACTAAAGCAATTTTATGGATATATGATTTCAAATGTGATCAAAACTTCCTCCACGACTCCAGCTTTTCTGCTTCAAAGGTTTTCCCGAATTCTGGGGGTTATTGACATATACCTAAGGACTTCTTTTCTTAAATAAATAGAAAATTGAAGTGTTCTGGATCTGTCATAAACAGACATCGTAGAATATGGGATATTGCTCTGGATACCCAGGCAGTCTGGAATCAGAGAAGCCCTGCAGCTGAGGCTGGAGCAACAAGAGGGATTTTGCATTCCCATTATCTCCTATGCAGTCAGCTCTTGGCCACAGAAAACCTGCAGTTATGCTTTAATTGGGGATTTAATCTGGAGAGATTTAACTATATGAAATCTCTGTAGAGGGGGATCTTCCCTGCCACCTCCCACAGGAAATGAGTGTTTGGAGTTATATGTCTCTGGTCATATTAGCAGAACAATTTGGCTATCAGTTGCAAGGATATTTAGGGGACTTATCAGATTGTAAAATACTAAAGTGTGATGACTATACAGCAAGTATAGTGGCCAGTCATCTGTGGCTTGCCAGACAGAAACTTTGAGTCACAAAAGCAGGGGCTGTTAGCCAGTGAGCCCCATGTGCCCATCGCCAGCCCATTAAAGGATCTGCCACAGCAGAGCTGGGCTGCAGCACTGGTGCACCTTCACTTTCAGGGAGGCATACCAGTCAGAAGCTGTTCATCCCGTTCACCGTGTATTAACTTGGTGCTTATGTGATGCAGGAACTTTCATAAATTGTTCAGTGAGGAATTTCGGCAATGGTTTCATATTGCAAGGCTTCTTTTTATATCCCCTGTTGCCTTTTTCAGGCCCTATCCACCCATTCCTTACAGCTATTAATAAAGTATCCCTTCCTCCAGCTGTCAAACCAGGTTTTACAGTCTGTTTTTAAGCTATTGTTGCACTTCTGACAATTAAGACTTCACAGCTTATGCTGGTTTTTCCCCCTTAATGCAAAGTGCATTTTTAAAGGAGCTATATCAGCTGACATCTTGTCCTAAAAATAGGCAATGAAAAAGCTAGAACCTAATGAAATGCTTCCAGAACTTTTTTTTTTCAGTTCAACTCAAGTATTTCTCATAAATGCAATTTCTTCAGCAACACAAATTGTACTTCTCTGTATCAGCAGAAAGGAATTTGAGGGGAAAGTTAATTCTAAGCCAAAAGTATCCTGACAAAACCAGTGTTCATGCTGTCCTTTAAGAAGGCATGTCCTCTTGCTACCCCTGCATTGGGTAGATTCACCCACACAATGGACAGAGAAATGGAATACATATGTTATTTATGCTTTATAATACATATCCACTGCAGCTGTTATGCCTATTCCACATATGGTACATTCAGCACCGATCTCACCACTGTCTTACCAGAAGACTGCATCTAAATCTTCAGTAAAATTCTGGGGCAATTAGGAGGTTGATGCCTTGAGAAGCTGAACCTGGACCAGAGACTAGACAGAGGTACAAGAATGAAGTAGGCATTTATTAAAAGGTCTTAAAAGGATACACCTTGGGCAGAACAAGGGCCAGGGCTACACCCAAGATGGACCTGAAAGGGTCACAAAATGGACCACTGGTCACAAGGCCTCACACTTTTATAAGTTTTGGTCCATTTGCATATTGGGGTTAATTGTCCAATTACAGCTTCAGGTTATAAAGTCCCATCCTCTTTGTTTGCTCCCCTCAGTTCTTCTTTGTTTATACTTTTGGACCTGAAGTTTCTAATGGTTGTCCTTGGTCTCAAGCTGGAAAGGGATTGTTCTGTCTAACTACCCTGTGACACCTAATGTGAAGCTCAGAGCTACATACCTAGGCAGCAGAGAATCTGAGAAATGTGAAAGTTAAAACTTAAGGCATCAAGGTTAGGGAGAGACAGGGTAATGTCACCATTCAGCTTTACTTCCTTAAGCCTGGATCACAACCAGGTACATATTCCAGTTCCCAGGACAACAGTACCCAAATCTTGTCAGCTTGATTCAGAAAACTAAAGATCAGACACCAACACAATGAAAAATGAACAAGAATTTTGTTCACACCCATTTTTTCTTCTTTTTTCTTTCCATGTCATGTTGACAAACCACACAAACAACTGAGTTTCCCTACTCCAAAATTTCTCTGCTTTGGACCCTCAAAAAATGGAGGTGCTCAAAATAAACAATCACTTTGAATATCTTGGCCTATATCCCAGTAGGAAGTGAATCTAATCACGTACACAGCAACCTTCAAACTACACAAGGATGAAGCGCTAGAACAATAAAACTGTAAAATGCATCATGGAAACGAAAAGCAGCATGACACAGCAACTAAGATCATGCAGCTCTCACTTATCTATTTAAACTGTAATTGGTCCTACTTGGTTTGCTAGTGCCTGCCATGAACAAAAACCCCATTAGTTTTCCCTTCCTTGAAAAGCAGGCCAAAGCCAGTTCTTATACCATCAAGTTTAAAATATGTGCAGGAAGAGCTCCATGCATGTTTTACCTGTGCTGTTTCCTTTTCCTTAATGCATACCTGAAGTAAAGGCATCCCAGATTTCTCTTATTCACTGCTGACTGCTCTTTTTTGTGTTGACTCAGCCTTTCAGAAGAGTTGCTACCTCTGCAGTTCTGGTATCATTTTTATTTAATGATAACATAAAGCTGTACAAAAGGTATATACTTGATTAGTATTATTCTTTCATCTAAGAATACTCATTCACAAAACCAAAATGCATGGCGAGAAGTAACAAGAAGCATCAGTTCTTGAACAATAAAACCACTGAAAGAAAAAGTTTTACAAGCCAGCTCTGGTGCACAGACCACAAAACTGCTAGTAAAAACTGCTAGATTAAACTATTTTCATTGTCTAGGATGGAAAAAGGATGAGACAAAGAAAGAATAAAATTAATCCTTGTACAACCTTATCATAATTAGAGCTGAAAAAAATATGGAAATGTAATCCTATACAAAATATTTTTGTTCAACATTTTTTTCCTAACTTGGGATGATTAAGTAAATATCAGCTGCTTTGTTTTGTTGGGATTTTTTAAAGAATTTTCAATAAGAAATAAAACTTCGGGTTTATTTTGGGAAGACATTTGAATTTTTAGTATTCATGAATTGAAAAATATTGTTTCAATTTGCTGGGCTCTTTCACTATTGCATTTTTCATGAGACCCACAGGAGTAAATGTCTGCATCCTTCATCCTCTTCTGTGGGACAATGGCTGCCATAATGTACCAAGCTCCTCAAAGAAAATCTCATGATTCTGAGTCTTAGTGGCAAATACCAGTTGGCAAGCAAGCTCAGACCAGCAGAAACTGGGAGCAATAGGCATGCAAAAAATAAATTGACTAGAGAAATACACCACAAAAGGGAAACACATAATTTACTCAAAACTAAATAGTCCTATAATGGAAGGCTTCATTTTCTTTTCTAAAAGAAAAATAAAAGAGCCCAATGTTAAAAAAAATTAATTTATTTCCATAATGTGTTAATTTTTCAGAAGTTGTTTTAGAACATTGTCCTGCTGGCAAATTCCTGCCCTGTCTAGATTTGTCCCTTTTAATCCCTGGTATTTTATAAAACCCTAAAAGATAATTCTGTTGTCAAAATTAACCTTGAATACCATGCAAAAAGCAGGTTAGGACACAACTGGTAAAGAAGCTATAGCAATATTTTCTTAAAGTCTGTTCAATAAATTCTCTGTGTTAAGGTTAGTATATAAAGCTTAGACTTCTGAACATTTAGGTATCACAATGCCATTGTAATTCAGGGAGGGAGGCCAGTTTGCAATTTAAAATATACAGAATTGGGCAAAACATTGCCTAACTTCTTTTCCTAGCTCTGCCAATGACCTACTGTAGCCTTGCTGAAGTAATTTTAACTATATTCGAAAGCTCTATTAGGATACCTATCTTCTTCCACAAGATGCACAAGATGTAACTCAAGTCTATGTAATACCAAAGAAATCCAGACAGAAATGTACTAGGAAAAATGGAAACAAATACCAAAAATGTATATTTGATGCTGTTCTCTAAGCCTCTGTTTGATTAAATAACATGCCCTTCTCCTTGCAGTTGATTGAGTGGTTCTTGCTTCATACTGTAGGAGTTTTATCATATTGGAATTGGTTTTCTCAGAATGATTTATCATTATTTTATTTTTAAAGCTTTTTTTTTTTTTATTAGAAAGATAAAATAATCTCATGAGAGAAACTTTCAAATCAAGCATTCCTCTTGGGTTTTCTGAGGTATTTTCTTCATCCAGACCAGACTGCTGCAGGCTTCCACATAACACAGGACCTGAGGAGAACAAGAGAGGAAACAGTTTACACTCTCAAAATGCCCACAGTTGTCTCAGACAACTTGGAGGCCTATCAAGGCTCAGGGCCACTGTATTTTATGGTCAGACGAGAATGCAGCTTGAAGTTGGGCAGGAAACAAGTGTCACAAGCCCAAACCACAGATTGCATGCCTGCCTTCACCATCCAACTCACCCAGGGTTGAAATCTGGGAGACACCAGTTGGGAGAGCCCACAACGGCGCTTCCAAAGCACAAGCTGTGTTGTCCATGGGCAAAAGGAAGGCAGGATCTCTGAGTGCCAGGATACAAAAGGAGCCTGTATGCATGAGAGCTCTTATCACTGGCAGGCTCTAGGACTCACAAAGTCAGAGCAACCAAGCCCAAAATACATATATATGCAAAACAAGCCACAAAGTTTCCACCCTGATGAAAGCACAATGAGGAAAATCTTTCCGACAGATTCACAGCTGGTTTCAATCTACAGCCTAAGCATATCTAATGGGTCTCTTTTATCAGAGGAGCTCTCATAGGGCTCTGGCTGCTACTGAGGGCAGCTTGCCACTGTGCAGACCCCTCAACAAAAGTCTGAGAGGACACTGTGTACTCCCTACACGAACTGAGGCATGGGGTAATAGAGACCATCTGCTCCAAATTCTGGCCCCACTTGCACCTTTATTAATCCATTCCAGCTCCTAAGATCTTACTCCAGCTAGTGTAGCTGCCCATATGAAAGTATCAGAAAAACGCAAAACATTCCTCTAAAAATCTTACTTTTTGTAACGGTCTCAGAAGTAAATCAAAGGATTCTACCCATATGAACACAACACATGGTCTCAAACCCTCCTAGGTGAAACTCTGGCTTCTCTAGAGACAGAAGAATTTTTTGCTAGGAGAGGCTTAAGAGAAGCTACCACATTCAGTAAAATGCAGGACTTTTACCTTCTACAAACTACTAAAAGAGAAAAAAAGTTCAAAACATCACATCCACTTATGAAAATTTGCAAGCTAGGGACTTGAGAAGTTATTGTGGGCACGTCATGTTGTAAGTAAAAAGTACTTCAAATATATATTACTTTATTTTTCCCCCTGTGGTTTACAGATTTGTCCTGAGACAATGGAAGTTTATAGAGAAGGGAGAGATGTCTGTGATTAAGGCGGCTTTCAGCTCTTCTTCCTACAGATACCCTGTGGATATTGCTGTATTCTCCAGAATCCAAGCTTCCACTTAAAAAACAATGAAGTTTCTAGCCCATCTGGGTTTGCGGAAGCAGAATGTAAACAGATGTACTGTTGTCTTATTTTAGAAGCTATAGCAAGCCAGACTGAAACAATAGCACTAAGAAATGTCAACTGCTCCCATTCATCTCAGTGGGGTGGGGTGTTAACTTTGAAGCCTAATTGTGACCACTTTAAAGTCAGCCTTTTAACCATTTCACTGCTATTACTACATCAGAAACTGCAAAGTAATGAACTTACCCAGCCTCTGTGTTTGTATGCATTACTCCCAGACCTTCCATTCACTTTAAAAGAATACTGCATTACAATCGAGCTAGTTTGAATATTCCTTTACTTAAGAAGTTAGCTGAATTGTTTGCTACTGTCTTTCAAAATTAGGGTTAAAAGAAAGTCAAGGGTGAAAGGTTAGCTTCATTATTGTTGCTCTCAAAAGTGCAACACGTGGGATTTCATGCTTTTTCTTTGATCAGGGTAGCAGTTCATTTCAATAAACAGACAAACAGCTACATACAAAACTAAAAATAATGACTAAACAAATAACACTGCACCATCAATCAGGAGTAAAAGAACAAAAAAGACATCCTAATGATGTGGTAGCATATACTTGCAAGAAGAATAAAAAAAGGGGAAAGAGGAAAAGGGTCTTCATTTTCAGAAAGTTATACTTGCCGTCACCTTAAATCCAAGGTGTATTAGCCCTGGTTTGAGTACACAGAGAAGCTGCCCTGCTAAAGTTATTTTACATCCCATTTCCAAGAAGCTGTTGCATTCTTCATCAGTGGTCACTCTGAAGCCTGCATGTGAATTTTCCTCTGGGACCACCAGCTGGAGACTAGTAGCTCTACACACACATTTTTGCAGACATCACTTCAGATGCTCTGAGAACTCATGCTGAAAATTATTAGGGCAAGCTACTCTACTCTAGCTTATGCTTCTGAGCATCCAGAATCATGCTGATGTGAAGTGTCACAGGAGTCATGGCACTGCAAGGCATGATGGAGATGCCTGGCTGGGTTTGGTGGGACTGTTTGCCCCACACCTCCCTTCTCTGCTCAACCAGCCCTCCTGCCCACCTGCACTGCAGGACATCTCTGAGTGCCTGCCCACTGTGTCTGCCACAGCTCATGGGTGACACAGGATGGCTGCAGAGCAATATATGCACTGAATTAATACTTCTACAGTTACAATCCTGACAATCCTTTTCACCTGTCATTTTCTTCCTAATATAACAGATATTAGGCTGAGAAGTCAACACTAACATCACCACTGCACCACTTTGGTCATCATTATTACATCCATGCTAGGTACCCTAACCAGGTAATCCTGACATGTCTCAAGATGCCTCCATTGCAGCTACAGACACTGGCTCAGGGGAAGCAAAAGAGGAACGGCAGTACCTCAGCTGCATGACAGAGCAATGGGAATAGCATCACCCAACAAAAGACCTTGAACAAGCAGCTTGGACAAGAGTAACTTCTCTGGGTCATAAGGCAGCAACTGGAAGAAAGTTAAGTGCATAAGACATACTATATTTATTGAAAAATAACTACTTGAGCACACATTCTCACTCCTGAATAAAACTGTCTTTGCTTGGGAAGGTCTTGAATTGATAGGAGTGCCTACATGTGGTAAAGGAATAAGGTTCTTTTGGTAGAAGGGGGAAAATTTTCCTGCCTACACAATGCCTAGGTGTTTGTGCAAACAAAGGCCTAATTCATCCAGTGCAGGTTCTTTTGCCTGCTACAACAGACAATACCCTGACATTGTTATTAGGAAGTTATGAATGCACAATCCTTCCATGTGTAAATTCCCCTGTGTAGCTGGATGTTAGGGTGTTTGAAATTTACCCTGACTGCTAAAATCACCAGATACACACCCCTCCATTGTCAAATATCAGTGTTTCCTAAGTCTTGATCTCTAAACTGCAACATAGGATTTGTAAAATCCTCTTGATATAAAGGTGAAAATACACCTCTGCTTTCACTTAAAAACCTGTGTGCTTCACAGGTTTTTAAAACTGACTTCACACACAAAAGGCCTGCTATGGAAAGACAGACACCTTCATTTTCTATTAACTTCAATCAGCTGCAGCAAGGTGATCAGTTTCTGCAGAAGGTGCTGAATAAGATCATATATAAATTCACAGAATTATCTGAGTGCTGTTGAACATGTTTTCTGCAGATGCTTAGAGGTGCAGAACAAAGGCAGCTGAAAACAGACTTGGTAAGTTTACAATTTTACTTTATCACTGTATTAAATTCCCATTCAACATCCATAAGGCACCACACACTTGTTATAGAAAAAAATAAACAGTCTCATAAAAACTAGACTTGCCAGTCTTTGCTCTGCCATGCGTCCCTCTTCTTTTCAACTGCAAGCAAGTAAAACAACCCCCTGACAGCTGGATGTGTAGAAGTCTGTGCTGGCAGTGTCCTGGTCCAGAGCAACACTGCAGGCTGGAATGCTGACGCTGGCAGGGCTGCCACTGCGTTTACTTAACACTCATTTCTCTCAGTCTGCTTCAGACCAGAAATGCAGGCAATGAAAACCTATCCAGCCTTTGAGAACCTCAGCCATAGCAGTTTAGCAGAGCAGGGTTTGTGCAGGTACATGAAAGAGGCATTCAGAAGACACTCCCATTCAAGGGAGGCAGAAAGAGAGCCCCCAGCTGTCTCTGGTTACCTTTTATTGGCATGAAAAGAAGGAGGCAGGAGGGGCAAGGTTTCAGGACAAATGAAAAACAAGCTTTCTAAGATTCACTGTTCAACCTCAGAACAAAAGCTCAGCAAATTTAAGCTACAGGATCTTAGTTCCATTTCTTTCAGTTTAGTAATTTATTACAGAGAAGAGAATGAAAAACCTGCTTCAAATAGTGGATTAAACATTACCCTGAAACAGAACTAAAGAGAAAAAAAAATTGTGAATTCAGATAGTTTCTTGGGCAAAAACTATACATTATGAATTCAGTTAGTTTCCTAGAGAAATAAAAAGCAAATTGGCAAACACATGAGAAAGTGTACCATGTTAGTAGGTATCCAAGGCTCCTGGGTTAAAAACATTTACATCATGATGAAAGCTGGACAAAACAGCTGTCACAGAAGCATTATTAAGGGTATAATCTGTAAACACTCACCACCCAAATTAAACCAAGATCTGTTGAGATGGACGAGAAATGCCTCATTTTGGAAGGCAGGCCCAATGGCCTTCTAGAGGAAGCCAGCCCAGGGCAGCATGAAAGTGTGGGGGCACTGGCAGGAGTGTCACCCCCTGGAGCCACCAGCAGCTGGGTGGAGGAATGCTGGCCAGCAAACACCCCCACCCCTCAGCCAACAGGGGCAGACAGCCTGCAAAGCCCTGCACTGTCTCAAATTTGCTGCAAGCTTGAAGAAAACCCAGTTTTGTGTCTTGCATGACATGGCAGACTCTTCCCCAGGCAGGGTGGATGCACAGATTAGATCTGGGTTTGCTGTATGGAGCACCTTAGAGAGAAGATGAATGGGCCAAAGCTTCCTCACAGAAGCTTCCCCTTAGAAAACCCAATGCCCTCCATGCACCCACGTGCAGTTTGTACCATGAGCTGAGCTGCATAAGGGCACAGTATGGGGACCCTGCATGGTATGGGATGGCTGCAGGGACCCTTCCTGCAGGCCAAAATACAGCCCTCTATAGCAAAGGTCAGCACACCTGCTCATGAGAGATGAAGAGAGAAGTCTTAGTGCTGCATCCAAGTCCTCCTCATTCCATGGGGACAGCAGAGAGTTCCTCCTTCACAGGAAATGTAAGGTCTGCAGAAAACAGTGGTGAGGACCATGAAAGTATAGATTTTGTGATCAATAAATACGTTCCACAATTAAACAAGCTGTCAGTTGCAAAAAGACAAATAATAACCACAATACCTAATATTTACACAATTCTCTATACAAACCTATTGTTTTTCTGTAGAGTGTACAAATATTACCTAACCAGTCACCTGAGGACACATGGTCAAAGCTTTGGCTTCATGATGAACTGCAGAAGTCTTTTAAAGTGTGACCACACTCTCCAAAGTTTGTTGTGTTGAATCTAGGCAACACACGTTTAGGTACACTTGTGTAAATACCTTGAGATAACTCAGAGCCCTTTATAAATTTAGGTGGCCTTCATGACAACTAAATATAGGTGGGTCAGTGAGACCTGAAAAAATTATACATATGAGGTTAGGAGCAACTTCAGTTGCTCAATTTTTCAAAGACCAGTAATTTACATCTAGGTTATAAGTTTTTGCTAATGTTTCAATTTCATGATGTGTCTCTAAGGCGTTATCTACCCAGAAAATAAATTACCTGGTTGAAGCAATGATCTGGATAGCATGCTAGCTATCGCCTTGATACACAATGAGACAGAAAACCAGGAAGGATTTATCTGGAATTCATTTGGCAGTACTGTAGAATTTTCTGCAAGGGAAAATATGCAGTTGTTTATGCAATTCCTTAATTCTTTGAAGAGGTGAAATGTATAATTTAGAAAAAGTTTTTAGACACACTTAAGAAGAAAAATATTTTACTCATTACAGTAACTTCTTTTTTCTAAATCATTCTTTTAGTCTCTTAACATATCTTGAAACAAACATGGACTGCCAAATATCTTAATCAGAGTACTTCTGATCTGTAATCTCTTTGATACAGATCCTGTCTTAATAAATCATTTCACAGTCTTGAAGAACCATTAGAAGCAAACTACAGCATTTGCAGTTGTAGTATAAAGTTACTTGGCATTCCCATAGGTGATAGGAGAGACTAGAAACAATGGTCAAAATTCAATATTAATACATTAATATTTAAAAATTAGTGCATAAGGACTTGATTCCTGTCGCTTTTCAAGCCATGCTATTGAAGCGGAACTTAAAACCTGACATTAAATGTTATGAGAGAGTATGATAAGGTGCATTCCTAGAGAAACATGACTGAAGGCAACAGGAATCATCCCAGCAACATGAATAGGATTTGGTCAAAGCCTGTGTTAAATGCACTCTGAGGAGGGAGAAAAGAAGCAACAGGATTTTAATCTCTTAGGCTCAACAGCAGGATTAATTATTTTGTCTCAGATCTTTCACACAACAAATACATTTTGGATGCTATGTTAGAGATAAATAAGTCAGTATTAGTCTTATTTTGCTAAAGAACATTTACTGGCAGCATCTTTTCATCTCTACTCAGATTTTATGTTGGGGCAAATCTTGGAGGTGGGAGAGTAAGTACTCTAGCAGGCATCTGCTAAACATAATGCGGTTGTACTCTCTTATTAAAACTGTACTCTTTCAAGTGTTTTTCATGGCATTCATTTTCTATGCAACATTCTGCTTTACTACTATCCCAATATGACCCTAATCAATTTTTCATCCTGGTCATATTTGCCCACCTGACTCCTCACTTGCAGAGTCCTTTTAGCACTTCACTGGGCCAGTTACGCTTCCCTTTCTGTTTTAACTTTGTTTTATTGTATGTCAGTCCCTTGTGGAAAATGGACACTGTGCCTGCACCTGAGCTCCCACCCACATAACCAACATTGGCAGAGTGTTTAGGAGATTCTTCTGGTTCACATTTCTGTTACGGTGCCAAGTTCATGTGTCATGTGCTACTCAGGTCCTCCTGTTTTCTCCTTGACCGCTTGCTCTTCCCTTCTTCTCCTGAACCATCCCACTTTCCAGAGCAAAAAAAAAGGAGCTGCTCACACCAGACATGGCCAGAGCCTGCCCAGAGTATTCTCCGAGTGTGGCCCCACGCTACCACAGTCTCATCAGCACTAACTTGGAAGTCCTACCCATTTCTGGAGAAAGCCTGCTGTTCACATATCACATTGGCTCAGCAGAGAAGTAGCAGTCTCTGAAGGGATTTAGCTGTGTTCAAAATGAAATATTTTTTCCCACTTATACATATGAACAGCTGCACCCCAGTTTTAACATCCCCACTACCCAGGGCAGGAGAACAAACAGAAAGCTTTCCAGGAGCAGTCTTCAACAAAAATAACAAAACTGACTTAAGAGTTTCAAAGCTACACAGAAAGACCCATCCTTTCCAAAATATGGAATAATGAAAAAGAGCAATCCTGGTGACAATATTATTTGCTAGTGAACAGATGCAAGCTTTGTGTGACTTACAACATGTAGTAGTAAATGCAAGAAATTGCAGGATCTCACTTGCAGGAAACACCAACCAAAAAATTCAGTACTAAATATGATTAGAAAACACTAAAGAATTTGAAAGCTTTGCTTCAGATATCATCATCATTAATTACTGATTGGACAGGAAATTCACATGACAAGCTTTTTAGAAAGGTTTTGTAATCTGTTTCCAAATGAACTGTAATAAAATGTTGAGAAAAAGCCTCAAATAATGAAATAAATCAAGTTATCATAAGTCACACTGATTTACATCAGTATTTACCCGTCATGAGATGCTTGGTATTTAGATGTTTTAGAAGCTAGATATTTAGAAATGTTTAGAAGTTTTAGTATTTTACTGACTCACTTCTTCAGGGCATTTCTGTCAGAAAGAGACCTTGAAAAAGAAACAATACACATATTTTTGAGGAGCATGCAAAGGTAGTTGCAAGAGAGGCACAGAAATAGAGATTAATGAGCAAGATTAATGAAAATTTGGATATCATCCTCTGTTTATCCAAAGTTGCCTTTGGTTTAGAAACTTGGCTTATGAGAACATGTGCTATCTGTCTAACCAGGCATAACCACCAAACTCTCTCATTCTACCTTGACTCCTGCTCTTTTCCTGTATTTCAATGCTAGGTTGTACATGAATAGAAAATTACTATGTTTTTACAGTTCTTGGGAGTTCCAGAAATACGTCCCAGGTTAGGGAAATCCTTTTCTCTGGACACACTTATTCAGCATCACTACAATCCACTATAAATATACTACTTACACTTTAAGCTGTTGCCACTGCCTCACAAAGCAGACTGAAATTTTGTACACAACTTTGATTCCTATGAAGCAAACATAAGTTTCACAAAATTTCCCTTCCTACTACTGAGAGAGAATGGCCTATGAAATTCATACTGCACAAAACCAGAACAAAACACTTTGGAAGAGGAAGCCACTATTTGATGCTGCAGGGGGAAGAAGGCATAATTTAACTTGTTCAAAGCACTTGGACTGAACACCTTATTCTTATCATTTATCCCATGTAACAGAGCTCATCCAATTGATCTTTATTTGGATAAGTAACTTTGATGACCTCCTGGTCATTAAAGTGTTTTTCCCTTCTATCTGTCATCATACAGACTGAAGATTATGAAGTTTTATTAAGTCCTTGGGAAGGGGTTTTCCTAACAAGCTTTAAAAAAAAAAAAACCCACAAAAAACAAAGTATTTCGTTAACTTGTTCAAAGCACTTGGACTGAACACCTTATTCTTATCATTTATCCCATGTAACAGAGCTCATCCAATTGATCTTTATTTGGATAAGTAACTTTGATGACCTCCTGGTCATTAAAGTGTTTTTCCCTTCTATCTGTCATCATACAGACTGAAGATTATGAAGTTTTATTAAGTCCTTGGGAAGGGGTTTTCCTAACAAGCTTTAAAAAAAAAAAAAAACCCCACAAAAAACAAAGTATTTCATCATTCAAAGAAGGTGCAGACAACTTTCATGAAGATTTTGTCTACTTTCCAGAGTTGAGGCTTTTTAATTTCTGCAAGGTAATACAAGCAAAATACAAGCAAGATCAGTTTCTGGGAAAACACCTGAAAATATTGTGAATAGAATCAGAGAAAAATTGAATAACTGAGTTTAAAGGAACCCATCAGGATCATTGAATCCAACTCCTGGCCCTGCACCATACCATGTGCATGAGAGCATTGTTCAAATGCTTCTTGAACTCTGTCAGGCTTGGTGCTGTGACCGCTTCCTGGGGAGCCTGTTCCAGTGCCCAGCCACTCTCTGGGAGAAAATTTTTTTCCTGATAGCCAACCTAAACCACTCCTGACACAACTTTGTGCCATTTCCTTGAGTCCTGTAACTGGTCACCACAGAGAAGACATCAGTGTCTGCCCCTCCTCTTCCCCTCATGAGAAGTTGTAACTGCAATGAGGTCTCCCCTCAGTCTTCTCCAGGCTGAACAGACCAAGTGACCTCAGCCACTCCTCATATGGCTTCCCCTCAAGGACTTTCACCATTCTCTTCTCCCTCCTTTGGACACTCTCTAATAGTTTAATGGCTTTTTCTTTTTTTTCATACTGCAGTGACCAGAATTGCCCCCAGAACTCAAGGTGAGGCTGCCCCAGCACAGAGCAGAGCAGGACAATCCCCTCCCTTGCCCGGCTGTGACACTGTGCCTGATGCACCCCAGGACAGGGATGGCCCTCCTGGCTGCCAGGGCCCTGCTGACTCAGATTCAGTGCAAAACATAAGGGAGGTAACATGGAGGAGGTCAGGAGATTGAGCTGCACTCAGGATTGTGCATTACTTTACAGACATTGCTGTGTTACAGCTAGCAGAGATAGAGGTCTGTATGGTTTCTATCATATTGTTGTCCAAAACAACACTAGGAGATAAAAAGACACAGCTGTGAAGTACACTGAGATGTGGTTTCAGAAAAATAACTCCAGTTTCATATCTCAGTTGGGTCATGCTCCCACAACAGGAATGAACATTTTGTAATTGCATCGACCGAACAGGACTTGTACAAACAAGACCTGATTAAGTTTTGTCTTCCAGTTTCCAATGTTCAACTGCAGCTTTTTCTAAGAATTTCCTATTCCTGGAAATTATGAATTTTTCATGAGTCCTCTGATGAACTGTGAACATATAATGGAAGATTAGGTGATTGAAATTAATTCTTGTGTCCAGTTAATTAGCTTGGTTTCAAACACTGAATTGTAAATATACTGAGAGTATGTGACTCCAAACACTAATTATACTATTTCTAAATTGTTATAGGACATTTCTATATGTTCATATACCTTGTTTACAAATGTTTCCAGGGTTTTAAGCAGTTTAACTTAATAACCCCAGTAAAGCCTAAGCCTAAAGGTCACACATGTCAGTGTGATCAAAGTCTCTCTGTTCCTAAATGAATATACAATTCAGTGCAATGCAGCTAACACAATTAAATCACTGCTGCCAATTGATAGAGGCAAACAGATCACAGCCTGGGAGAAGGTCTATAGGCAGAAGATCCAAACATTCCTCTCAATGTCATCCCATGCTTCTGACCAGAATTTAAAAAAAAAAAAAAATCTGAAATCCACCTTTCACCCAAAACAAGAAAAAATAGTCAAAATCACTACAGGAGGATGACATTAATGCAGTAATCCATCTATCATTAAAACACCCACTGACTGTCTAAGCAGAATCTCCCTTTTTTTTCTTGTCCAGAGTGGCATTTTTAATGTAAAGATTTTGGATGGATTTTCTAGGGGGAAAAACCTCCACAAACGAGAAAGCAAATGTAAAAAAACCCATATTTCAACATTTAAACTAAGCCATCTTGCTGCCTATATTAACAAAAATAGACTATAATATAAATTATATTTTATCTCAGGTTTTCCTAGGAAACATACACATATATAAATTTCTGGGGGCAAGGAAGGGTGAACAACTGCTGGAAAAAAAATACACTGAGATAAAGGTAAGAAGAGGAAAAGTGAGGATGTATCCCAAAGGCTCTTCTATTTCCTGTTGCCACTACAGGAAAGGACAAGAACTGAGAAGGTTCCTGTCTGCTGCTGGCTGGCTTTGTATATTCCCTGGTGTTTCACTGCTTCAGTCTTGGTCTCAACAAGTTTTTTCACCCTGGTATCTGTATCAGTTATTAGCAGTAAGACCAGAAAGAGACAACTCAGCAGCAGAAAGGCAACTCTTCTCTCTACAGGAAAGAAGTTATGGAATAGAATCAGATTTAAAAAAAAAAAAAAAAGCCTACCCTCAAGCCAGATTTTCTAAATTTAAACATTTCTGACAGCATCACAGTTCATACAGCTGTGTTGAAAGCATGAGACTATGGAATCTGCCTGTGGCCGTATCTGAGAACTCTCCTGCAAATGGCCCATGTCTGTGTTAGCTGCCTCCTTCAGCTGCTGGAAGTGGGTGCCTGTGTGCAACCTGCCTGTTGGAGTGGCCTCTGCAATAACCAGAATTTCCAAAATTACCAGATTGCTCTAAAGACTTGGGGCAGATAAGACCATGGCCCAAATGGGAACATTCCCAGGCACAGCCTAATTTATTGAAGTACTTACACAACAGTAATGTATTTTTAAACTAACATTCTATACCTTCGTTTTTCAGGAGGCAGTCACAAGTGACCAGCAATCCTGTTACTAGCAAAAGGTGCTCCCCAGGAAACCTACAGGTGTTCACTCTGCTGAGCTCAGGGATGAGTTGAAGTTTTTTGGGGGGTACCTAAGAAGCAGGTATGCCTCAATAGCATCACAAAAACAGACACCTTAACATGGACTCCCTATATCATCTTATAACTTTGCTTTGTGGAACTTTGTGAAACAAGCCTTCAAAATTCTCAGGATCTAACATACAAGCACATGCACTGCAAACAGCCTCTCACCAGCTAAGTTTGCACTGTTACTCCTTAACCTGAAACCTCAGGTTTAAATAACTGTCAGTTGATTTTATCAATGTTTGGTTTATGAGTCATTCAGCCAGTACAATGGGCCGAGGAAGAAAACAACACTTTTACACACATGCCCTAATTTTTCTGCTGCCATGGGAAGCTGGAGAAGCAGAGAGAGGGCACAGGAAGGAATTGTAGCCTGAACAAAAATATATGTCCCAACCCAGATTCTACCTGTTAGGCACACATAAACTCATAAATCAAGTCATGAGCAGAACAGCAGGAAAACAGCTCTGGGACATTATACCAAATGTTTTGGTATAGTTTCAAGTTGCAGCAAGACACTTTCTGCTAAATTGTTTCCTATTTAAATTTGCTCCTTTGCACAAACCACAGATTTCCATACTTTTTTTTTTCTTTTTCTTTTTCTTTTTTTTCCCACCAGTGAGTCTCCAGAAATTTGAAAATAGGGGAGGGAGAGAAAAATCACTTCTCTGGATTTAGTTTTGTACAAAGGTCATGTAAAGAAGGAAATGTCTGCCCTCCCACACACATGTGCTAAGGACAGTTTTGCTAAAATTAGCCTCTGGTGGAAAAAAACACAGAATCAAGTTGTTCTCACGAGCCTTTCTCTTTTCAGCAGAATCCTGCACCATCTCAGAGCCCAGCAGACTCAGCCTTGCCTAGTGCTGAGCACCTCATCTGGCCACTGGCTCCAACAAAAGCAGCAGAGAGCGAGGTACAGTTGCCAGTCTCAGATTGCACAGATATGCCCAGACTGGAATCATCTGGGATGCATTAGACTGGGAAATCTCTCGTCTGTGCTAGCATACCTGCTTTTCATTTGAGGCAAGTGTCGTTGAAACAAGATTTATATGTTAGACTGCACTGATAAAATTGTGTCAGAACCTGGGTTGGTCACTCTTATCTCGACATTAAAATTAAATATTCCTATGAAAACTAGCCTTGACTTTTGTGGCACAAAGTAAATAAAAAACTATTTATTTTGTTTGAAGTGGTGAATTGCAGATATCAGAATAAAACATAAGGACGGGAGTGGAAAATTTTGCATTATGGCACTAGGTCATTAATTATGTTTTATCTGTTCTACAAAGTAATTTTCCTATTCTCTGTAAATTGTTATAGCTTCTAAACCTGATCACAATTTCAACAGTAATAGACCAAAACCAGTATGCAAATACTAATTTCCTATCTTATGTTCAGGTCTTGCTTGCAATTGTTCAAGTACATTAGATTTATGACTGTTTACCTTATCTGCATCTTTTATTCAGAGGTGTGGACCCTTACCTACACCTTTGTGATGCCTGATTAATGTTCAGGGCTTCAACCTCTTTCTTGTATTCTCCAGCACTTCCTTGCTTCAGCCAAATCAAAACCATAGGCAGCACTTCAATACTCAAATTTTTGCCAAACAAAAAACAGCCCCAGAAAGTTCCCTGGCCTTCCTGTGTGGTCAGCTGGAGCAGGCAGACCCTTCCCAGAGGCACTTATTTTCACCATCACCACCCCCACCTCTCCACAGTAACACACATGGGATGAATTGTTCTCTAGACATGCCTATTTAGCCTCATTGACTATAGACAGGGGTTAGGTGAGTAAATGCATTTCTCAAAAAAGGCAAGATGAATCTGTTACTGGAACCTAAGCCTCAGGGAAAAGAAAAAAAAAAATTACCGTAAATAAGAACACATGGGTGTCTTTTCCTTTAAAAGCCTTACTCTGTGGATCCCATGGGATTATACACCCACTGGGCATTCTGCAACTGCCCTGGCTTCCAGTATTTCTGGTGCAGGTCTTGGCATTGATTTTTGACCTTTTGGAGCCCTCTTTGTGTTAGGTAACACGGCTCGCTCGCTTTCCCCAAAATGCACAGGAGAGTAGAGCAGGAAAGTGAAAGCATTAGCAACATTCCATCATGCAGGGAAAGAGTTAAAGGTACAAGGAGCAAGAAAGCTGTCTTTCTTTAGGAGCTCCTACCGTTTCAGTCACTTATTAAAAAAGGATTTATATTTCTGAAGTAAGGATCTGTACTTCCTCCCTCTGCTGAAGCCTTGTGTTTCTCTGCCAGACTGTGATGAAAAGGGCCCTCCCTTGCCCATTGCCAGCCAACGCTGACGTCATCCTGTTATTCTTTTTCACCTTGCACACATGTTGAGGCTTCTCTGTGGAAGTCTTGCTGAGACACACATCTCTTTGTCTCTTGTTCCTCTCTGCTCGGAAGGCTTTTTTTTTTAATCCCAGATTTATTTTGCACATAGCTCAAGAAGGAATGTTTCTGGGATTTCTGAGAAGGAGGATCCATACAAGTGAATAATGCTGTTCACTAATGGCATCCAACCATCCATTAAAGCCAGAAGTCATTACTTTGAAGACAGTGTTGTACAGAGCTCTAACTAAGAAGTCTTGCTCACGTCTTGTTTGAAAACTTAGACATTGTACCTAACTACAACTGATCTGAGCAGGAGGGTCAGGAGGATGAGCCCCTTTTGCACCACAGCAGGGTTTGGTAGGTGGCTGTGGAAATGGTCACAGGGTGATTTAGCTGCAAGAGACCCCTCTCCTTCCTGCATTTCTAGAGAAATGCTGCAAAGGCTCAGTGTCTCACAGCACTTCTCCCTACTGGAAGGGAGAGATCCAGAGGCCATCCTTGAGGCTGCATTTAAAGACATGGCTAGAGATTGTCTCAATTTTTTTTCCTGCTGGTGCGCATTCTTGGCTGATCTGTGCACGTCAAGCATACATGGCTGCAAAGGAACTCCTGCAGCCACTTCCCTTTGCCTGGCCAGGTCACTTCCATGCATCCAACTCAGTTCTCCCAGTAAAGAGAGAACCCTTCACAAGTGGGCATCACCATCATTTGCCAGAGGAGGTTGAGCTTATAGGCAGCCAGAGAACTACACAGCGAAGACACAGTGAGCACTGCAGACCACTCCCAAGATCACTTCAGATATGATGCAGGTATAGCCACAGGCTTTCCTTGTGGGAAGGAGAGAAAATTGGATAGCTGTATGTTATGTACCTCTGAGGTTTTTAGAATGAAGAGAATAAAGTGAAACAAGATTAAGAGGTGCATTAGGTTGTCTCTGACAGCTTTTTTCTATTTATTGGAAAGAGACTCCCACTGAGCTCCTGGGAGGTTCTGAGCCCCTGAGGACTCCATGAAGAAGCTAAAATTTGTAGCCACAAATGGCACTGTTTTTCTGTGCAAGGTTGAGCTATCAGGGAAGGTATCAGTGCAGCCTGTTGCTACTGATACAGTAAGCAGAAGACAGAAACAGTGGATCTTTTGTTTATCAGCCCTCTACAGTGTACAGCCCCTTTGTGAATAATAAGTCACCTTTCTGCAACTCTCATATGGTGCAATGCAACATTTTCAAGTCAGCTCAGCTAAACTGAACCTGCAATCAATTGATATCAGTGGGGTAAAATAGTCCTGATAAGAAAAATGTCTGTACAAGGAAATTCTGAGATGCACGGTGCAATAATAAGTTAAACCAGGGAGGACACATTCTTTCTAATAAATGCAAGTTACTTTTGGCTGGGCTTCACATCTCAGATTTACTGCTCATACTATGGGAATCATTGTATTGCCTTATCACAGGCTCATATGAAGCTGTGCTTACTCATGCTTGCAAAGCATTTAAAGATTAGAGAGAGCAGCGTCTGTAAAACCATAAAGAATACTTTGTTATCATTATTATTTCACCACAGCAATAGGGAAATATGCTTTAAAAATGCTTCAGTTCGTTAGTTCATAACTATCTTTTAGCCGCTAAAAGCAAAAACCAGCAAGCTGCAAGGTAGCAGGTTCAGACTTCATTTGTCTCAATATAGGCCTATTTGTTTGCCTCTACCACAGGTGGTGATTACTTTTTACACTTTTTTCATTAAAAAGATAAGAAGTAGATGCAGAGGTGAAGGTAAGAAGTAGATGTAAAGTAAAAGAAAATAAATCTGAGACTCATCCTGAAACATCTGTGTCCTAAAACGTGACCCTCTAGCCCACATCCCAAGTGGCTATCCTTCTCCCTGCATAAGCTTCTGAGGTCTCATTAATGCACCAGGCAAGTCTACACAGCAAAGGGCTGTTAGAGATCCTGAGCAGCTTTGAGAAAACTGGCTCATCTACACGGTGCGTTGCAATGCCGTGCACGGATTCTAGCTTAGATCCCAGAGGCAATATAGCCGTGTCTGTATAGCAAAGCACCCACGCTAATTAGCCCTGCCCCTGAGGATGCTGCAGGAATGGAGCTAATTAAGTATGCTGAGAGGCACCTCTGTTAATTAGCCCAGGGAGAACAGAACAACACTAACGGAGCTTCCGATCATGGCATTGGCTCAGGGATCTCTATAGTGTATTTGGCTGTGTAGCATAGCTGAGCCCACAGCTCTCTTGAGCACCATCTGAAGAATCTAAATACCTTCTTTCAATCCAGTCTCACCATCTGACTCTGCTTTTGCAAGTATTCATAGCTGTTTTTCTCTTGATGGTAGGAAAATTAAGTAAATAGATTCAAAAGAATGAAGAAAAAAAGCCAGTAAAAACCACACTACAATAATCTAGTGTTATTAAATTCAGCTACAGGTAGTGACATGCCTATAGGGAAGCACTGGATATTCCTAACCCATCTTGATAAAAGGCATACTTTGGCTAGTGGTGCATGTTTTGCAAGCAGTGTATCTCTAAAGGTATGTTAACTCAAGCCAACTCAGTTACCAACACAGACTATGATACATTGAGTTGTAGCCATGCAAGATTTTCCATTACTAGTTCAGGGCTGAATGAAATCATTGACGCACAGGTACACACCTAGGAAAGACGAGCAGGAGTTTTGTCCCCTTTCCTTCTCCCCTGGCTGCACCACGCGTCAGGTCAGGGCTGTTGTGGCTGGTTCTCTGCCTGCAGCAGAGCCCAGCTCACCAAGGATCACTGTCCGTACAGCACGCAGCCCACACACGGCTGCGCCAAGCACCGCACGCAGCTATGCCTCCAACTCCCTGGGTTGCTATACAACAGCACAGGGGTAAACAACGCCCTGTCTCCACTACAGCCAGCACAGATAGAAAGATGGTGATGTGACTATTGTTAAGGGAACGCTTCCAAATGCCTTTCCAACCACCATATCATAGGTACGCATAGAAACGCTGAGTTTATGCCTTTCAGAGAGAAAACGTGCGTGCTTTATGCCATTCCAGGAGGGGAGTTTATGGTTCTTATTCTTGAAAAATGGAGCACAGTGATTTTCAATTACCTTCCAGGCATGTTGTAAAGGCACCCATTTCTTTCCCATATGTTTCAGAAGAATGTTTTTGCACATGGGTAACTTCTGAAAAGGACATAAAGCCTTTAAGTCCCAGTTTGAGTTCTTGATCAAAATGCAAAAATGCATGGTGAAATTTTAAATCAGCTTCAAAACCTTATAACATGAAGCTGCTGGAACCATTGAGAAAGTCAAAACTTTTAAGTAGCTATTAGGAAAACGTAAATACCAGAGAAGGCAGAGGTTTCTTCTGGAATTAACGTGGTTGTGGTAGAGAGAATACTTAGGTTTCTTCTAAAGATTGCTACATTTTAGGTACATAAAAGCAAAAAAACCATGGCTCTTATCTTTCAGGTTCCCAATAATTTGCTATTATGATATGAAGGTGGGGGTGGTGTATGTAATATTTCTGAAAATCAGAGTTCAGTATTTAATCTTTACTTCTTATCCTTTAGAAAAAAAATCTTAAAAGTATGGTTTATGTAACTTTATGATAATTGTCAAAATAATATAGTGTTCTACAGCATTTACTAATGCAAACTGGGTTATCTCACACAACCTTGACTTTACAACAGGGGTTCTGGATATATACCAGACACACAAAATGGTCATTAACTTGATATGATATGAGAAAGGTGTTGAAGGGAATAACTTATATAGTAGTAATAATGGTTCTCTCTATGAACAATTTATCTTGCTTTTGAATGGCAAAAAAGATACTTTAACTTGCCTTGTCTCTGGGCAACTTTAGAGTGACCTAGAGACTTCTCAGTTTCAGAGTTCAAAATTGGCCCCTCCTTTTATACTTGGCTGATGCTTAGACCAAAGCTGTAATGCATCACAGTGTCTCACAGAGACCTAAAAAATAGAAGAGACTGAAATCCTAGGCAGGAGCATCCCGTAACTCTATAAAAGTCAACGCTGTGTCCCAAAATAATGAAAATATCTCAACTTTGTTTCCATCAGTATAAATAACTCAGATTTTCATCTTTACTGCAGAACTTGGCTAATACCCTTCATTTTGTTCAGTTTTACATCCACCAACAACCATTTTCTCCACTTCTACCTATTCAAAACAAAACCTGAAGCACAAAGGTTATCAACTCCCAAAACCTCTTGTGCACAGACAGACTCACAAGGTCTCTGTCAATGAACAACAGCTAATCATTCATTCTCATTATACTGGCACATAAATCTTCTGAGTGACCAGGGGAACCAGAAGCCTGCTACCCTCATAACATTCCTTGCATGCCTGCTGAAGGCGTTGTGTCTATACATTGCCCACGATTCCCAGAAATACAGAGTTAAGAAAAATTCAAGAGACTTAAGAAGCACTAGGAGGGAAGGATAACCTGCACGTAAACATTGCCAAGAAGCCCTCAAAACTAATTGCTTGAGGTGGTTATGAAAATAAAGAAAAAAGCCTGTGATGCTTATCAGTCTTATTTCTCAGAGGCTGACTGGCCTTAGCATAGTTTTACACATCATAAAAAAAAAAAAAAAAGAAGAGGTTAATACTAGAGCTTATCATTTTATTCAGCTTGAGAGCCCTTAAAGACCTGCTAATGGAGGTGCTACATGGACAAGATTTTCACATTTTTTGAGGTATCCTGCACTGACCTCCTCCAATCATCCACAGAAACTAGAAGTCCAGCCAACAACAAGCAGACATTCACAGGGCTACAAAGTCATCTGTGAGACACAAAGGTCAATGAAGTAGCCAGAAGTGTGTCTGGGGTGTAAACATGGCATTTTACAAAAACAGCATGGTCCAGATCTGCCTGATGTGTCCACACAGGCATAGCCAATGCCTTTTGTGCAAAAGGCCTAAGCGCCATTTCATGTGAAAAAGCATAAACATCTATCTGCCCTCCAAACTCCAAGAATTATAAATAGTTTGAGTGACAAATGCTTCTGTCACAGTGTTCGGGATACCTTCAAAAGATATTCCCAGCACTATATGACTAACCAAAGCCTGGCAGAGTTCACCCTTATAAATATATCCTGGATAAGCCTGTTGATTTCAACAAGAATTTGTGTGTCTGTGTCTAAAGGAAGAAGAGAAGAAGCAGGAAGGTTGGTCATGTCAGTCACTTGTGTAAATTTTTCAAGCTGACTGGTAGAGTTTATTATCTAAGTTTGACAATAATAAGAGCATTGAATTCCTAATGTTGTGTATTACGTTGCACAACAGGTTTTATCACAGAAAAACTGAGTAGTCTTGATGAATGAAGTTTCACATAGGTTACTGTTGAAAAAAAAATTAGACATTATTTGCATAGATTGCATTAAGTTGATTGTTTCCCACCCCTCCCAAGTACCTCAGTAGCTTCGAAATAAATTATAGTCAGAGGATTATTAAAATAAAATTTTAAAAAAGTCCTGAAGTAAATTTCAAACCACAAGACAAAGCAAACAGTACCATAGTCTATTTTCAGATCTCCTCAAAGTTATTCATATTCTAGTTGTCAAACAATCATACAACTCCCAGACATTTTTTTTCCCCTGAAATCCTGTTATGGAGTCTTCCACAGACACATTAAATTATTTCCTCTTCCATATGTCAAGAAGGAAGAAAGAAGCAACCATCTTTAAGTCACATGTGTTTCTCTTTAAGAAAAAGGGTCTCCACAGTTCAACAAGGCAAATAGTTCTCTGTAAATGAAGTCATACTGAGATTTTTAAAGCACCTAGGACTAGGAAAGCAGTATTGGTAGCAATGTCATTGTCACACAAGCTAGAAATACTCCTTCTCACCCTGTTTTTTTTAATTCCAGCCTTCCTGGGACAGTGTTTCAACCTGTACAAACCAGATTCTTTGCTAAATTTATGACTGTGTTGAGAAACACGTCACTACAGTGGAGCACAAGGAAAGCTGTGTGAAATACTAAAGGTTTAAATGCCCTTTCAAAAATATTTGTTGTCATTCTGACCCAAGTGCAAGAAAAAGGGAGACAAAACATTTGTAATATCAGCTTGCCTCTGTTGGTAGAACCTGAATATGGGATTTTGCCTGGTTTATTTTAAGTCTGAGCAGCTAGCAGCTGGAGTATGTCCCACATGCTAACACTTGGAATTCCCCAGGAAGAAGGTTTGTTTCAAATGTACACGCCAGCCTTCCAAATCTGGTTGTCTTTGTGCTTTATTAAGTTTACGAACTCCATCCTTGCCTCAAGTCTCGATGGTAAAGCACCTATTCTGAGCAAGTGAACATTCTTGCCAGCTTCATATGGACTGGTTTTGATTTAAATGCAATCTACGAACGATATCTACTTGCACACGCATACACACCCCAGGCAGATACTGAACAGACGCAGCCTTGCAGACTTACACAGCAGCTGTGACAACAACTGATGTCACCTCCTTTGCAGAAATTTCCACAAGCGTCTTCCAAAGGCCAAGTTAAATGAGATAGAGCTTATCAGTTTCTTTAAAGTGCTCTGGATGAGACCATTCCATGTGACCCCCTTCCTGGCCGCGGGGGTGTGGTATGTCACAGTTCCCCTATCAGCTGGCACATGGCGGTAGGAGATATGAGACAGCAGAAAAGTAGTAGTAACAACATCACCCAGCCTGCCGAAGACAGAGCAAATACGCTGAGTAACTTCAGTGTGTGCTCACTTACTTTCTGCAAACAGGTGGAGGGTGTTCAGCCCTGACTTCTGCTTGCACATCCCACTCGGCACAGATGGGTGGTAATGTTGCCAGCTATGCTTTGGAAAGGCTATGGTTCGTTAGCGTCGTATTAACGCCTCTAGCAGTGAGTTGCAATATTCTTTTTTTTCCTTCACAAACTTTCCCCTTCTTTTGGATATTCTGTGAACAAAAAAGAAATTACTAGCAAGGATGATTTTCCAAAAGCAATTGCTTAAGATAAATTCCCTGCCTCCGTTTTTGCAATAAAAAGATTAGAGAATTTCAGAAGATACCCTCTTCAACTTTACTGCTAAAACTACTGAATGTTTCAGGTTTCCTTCACTGCCTTTAATTATTATTAAATGATCAGTTGTAAAGAGTTAATTTTTTAAAGTTTCTCACAATTATTATTTTTATTCAAAATACCAACTAGCCAATAATATATTAACAGAAACAAATATGTAATATTTGCAAAACATCTCAATACCTCATGCTTGGTAGGACAAAAGGACTCCTTACTTGAAGTAATTTAAAAACATAGCCATAGTATTGAACATTTAATTCAGCAGCTTGCAATTTTCACCCCAGGGCTCACCCAGTTTCTCTGCATGGGCCTGTTAGCACAGAGGACAGCCTTAAGCACTTACCCCAAGCTAGTTATCATATTTTGGTTAACAAATGTTGGTAATGCAATTTTTTCTTTGTGAATGTGCCCCTTCAATGTCTGAATTCAAATTCTTGCACCAGCATAGTCACAGTCACTCTAGATCACTTGGGCATGTCCCTTGCAAATTGTGCTATTTGTGCAAGACCAGCAGCACAACGTATAAATTCTGGGTCTAGCACAGCAGTGAAATACAGGTATACAGTATACATAACTACTCAAGAATTTGTGGCAACAGCACCAACAAAAGCTGAAATTCATTCTTATGATCCATTCCTGAGCTACTTCTCCTAGCTCTGTTACTGAGTGTGGAATGACAAAAGTTTGGGAATTTTAAATCAGTTTTTTGTGGTTCTGCCAGATTGTTCCAATCTTACTGCAATCTCACACCTGTTAAGAATCTTCCTGCCTTGTCTAGCCAGCTCACATTGGATTAAAAAATCTACCTTGCCTTCACCCATTTCCTCTTTCAAAGTTAAGTGTCTGCAGATAGAAAAATAAGCTTTCTAGGGCACAGGCAGCTTCTCCTATTTCAACTGTGGTGTACCCAGCTCAAAATTGTGGCTGGAACCTGGATGTTAATGTCACCTTAAATAATAATATTTTTTCAGGTGCTGGCCAGAGTTTTAAGAGATAGTTCCAGCAATGAGCATATCGGAGCAGCAAAGACACAGCTGCTCGAAACAGCAACGTGCAGTGGTTATATATGCAATGAAAAAAGACCTCCTTCAAGGAAGCTATTGAAGACAGCTGCAGATCAGTCCTCCTCAGGGTTCATTAGCTTTTTTCATCTTCTGTAAACCAGCCCTGGGCATGACTTTAGAAGATGATTAAACCAAAAATTTGTGTGTCATTACACCCTCTACAACTCCAGCTGCAACATTTTATCTGTGAAAGCTCCAGGATCCAAGATCCAGGATAGAAGCCTTCCTGTCTCTCTACTTCCTTGGCATGCTGGTTACAATCTCTGCTCCCACCACCACCTATGTCTGAACTGTGATTGGTTAAATACCCTTAATCCTTGCTGGAATTGTATAAACAGAAACATGGATTGCCAGCCACCTAAAATCTCTGGTGAGCCCTAGACTGTGACAGACAAAAGGCCTTTCAGTATTCTCCCCAGCAAGCCTTTCACAAAGGTAAAGTGAATTTTGTGCCCAAGTTCACTTCCTCTTTATGCTGTAGGGATGCTCTAAATGGTTCTGTTATGTGTAGGACAGATGCATATTTATATGTAATCCTGACCATGCAGAGGGTGAGATGCCAGCTATGAATCAACAGAATTTACAAAGTTTTGCCAAAGGCACTCATAACTGTGAGTTACACACATGGTTGCTTTAAGTGCTAAAAAAGGCCCTACTCTCTTCGCACCTGAAATATGGGTCCGTAGCCCTTACACCTACAGCATTCACAAGCCAGTGCATGGTAGCCCATGCACAGTGATTTTAAATCTGTAATGCAGCCACATGACCGCAGATTCCACTCATAAAGGGCTATCTGTATTGCAATGTTTGAGACTTACAAGTGCAAACATAGCAGAGGCACTAAGAGCTTATGTGAAAAAATAATTATTCCATGTAGAAAGGAAGTTGGCTTGCTTTGAGCAGAGGTGTTAATAGACTAACCTTTTTCCCCAACACCAGCCTGCTTACCTGGAAATATGAAAACATCTACTGATGCAGCACTGTATTTATTTGAGGTGGGTATCATATCCCACTCATGTTAAATGTCTTGCTGTGTTTCAGACCAAGATAGTCATTAATGGGAATACCAGTTATAAGAGTCATTTAATGAAAAATAAGCCCTGGACAACTGTGTTGCAATTTTAGTAATTTGGGGGCAGAGGCATGCAGATCATAGCACACAAATACAGCTAAATTTAAAAGAGTATCTTCAGAATAGACACCTTCCCCCCTTCCACCAGGTTCAGGATAGTTAATGAGAGCTGGATCTTGAATGACAGTACCAAAACAGGGACTTGGCAAAGAGAGGACTTGCTTCAGCTGAGAGATATGCCAGAGTACAGATAAAACCATCAGCAACTGGAACAGTGGAAACGATGGAAATACTACAAAGACCTATGGTAAAAAAGCTATTTAGGTCCCTCTCAAAGGCACCATCACTTTGTTACCTAAAAAAGATTCCTTCTTCTCCCCATCTCCAATATATTTCAGTTGCAGTCAGTGGTAACTCCCAAACAGTGGCAAAAGCAACAACAGTTGCACAGACATGGCATTAGTAAATTAAGCACAGGTCCACTCATTGCTCCAGCTGTGCCTGAGTAATGTTTCCCCAGTCACTCTTCTCCTTCCATTAGCAGAAATGAGTCTCCTCTGCCAGCATAAGCATGCATACAAGTAGACTCCTAACCCTATCAAAAGGAGACAGGGCTGAAAACTGGGAAGACAAAAACTTTTAGGAAGTGTTTAAACTAAGCCAGACCCTACTGAGAGAACCAAGCATTATGCAGCTTTACCTATGGGCTGGGTGGGATCTCAGGAGCACTGAGGGTGTGGAACAATCTCCTCACCTGCTTTCCTTGCAGCTGGAACTGAAACAGGACGAGCTAGAAATCACTTCACTGACAGCAATACAAACCGTGTCTAGGCGAGACAAGTGCTGTCAATGCAAAGTAGGCAACAGTGATGACCAAGGGCTCTTGTTCTCCCAGCAAATCCCTTCTACCCGAGGGGAATACAGGACTAGCATGGATGGGCAAGACCTAAAACTCTGCATCTCTTTCCTTGCAGTTTAAATATGTAGATGCTTCTTCTTCATTCTGAAGTTCTTTTGGATATGCTTTGAATAAGGCTAGGAAAGGATCAGCTTTGTTGTCTCAGATTGGATACACCCTTCCTTACCTTTTTTTTTTTTTTTCTTCCAGCCTAAAGGGGTTTAGACAGTTTCTAAGGTTGTTGAAGAGAAGACATAAAGCTGCTAGGAGACTCAATGGAAGATGTGGCCTGCCAGCTGCTAATCTATGTGGCAGGGGCTCCCTGGACATCCACACCTCAGGAAGTCCTCCCATAAATCTTTCTCTCAGGACTCCATTATCTCTAGTGTTAGCATCTCTGCAATAAAATTAAGATCTGATATAAGATCCAAATTAGAAAAGGGGAAAAATGGGGCTTACAACATCTACCCCTGTCTAGACAACTCTTACCTCTGCTTCTATTAATTGATCCATCTGCTTCCCAAACCTGGAACTGTCTGCACTCAAGAGAGGACCTCGCTTTTGCTCTAGTAGTGGAAATGGGTGTGCCTATTTGGGGGGTGTTTGTGTTCTTAGGGAGAGGTTTATATCCTCTAAAATAAGCAAGTTGCAAGGCATCTTTATGGAGATGCACAACACAATTTCTCACCAAGAGCCCAAGGCAGAGTATGCCAGGCCATTTCATAAGATGTTGGAGTGCTAACACATGGTATGCATGGGCACCTTTTATATATATCACAAACACCTACTTGCCTGGAAGCAAATCAATAACTCTCTACACCAAAGCTTGCATTTGTTTTGCTCTTATTAGAGGTGGAATGGTGCCTGAGGGAGGGCCATAGGCATTCCATTACTTAGGATCAGTGCCTGAGCAAAATGGAAAGGCTGCTAAAAATAAGCAACATTTGCTCATTGGTATAAATAACAAAAGCGAGAGAGAAAGAAAAACAGAAAGACAACAAGACGAAAATGAAAACTGGCCCCAGACCAGACCTCGCAGAATGGCCAGTCACCTCCTCATTGCCAATTCTCTCACCATCTCCACTATGGGCAAGATACTTTCCACTGCCAAGTGCCCTCTGCTTCTTCCCTGAGAGCACCATCACTTGCAGATTCACAGTGGGCCTGAGCATAGAAGATATTCCGACAGCACCTCACAAAATACCACTGTGATCCCTGCAGTAGCTTGTGAGTATTTGTTCTATCTCTATTTTGTTTATTAAGGATATTATGGAGGGGGCTGAGAAAGGGAAAAAGCTGCACTTCCATAAGGCTATCATCATTAAAAACATTATCCTCTCTTTATTAAAATAGAAATAACTTTTGGATTCCCATTTTTCTAACAGACTTTTGGATTCCCATTTTTCTAACAGACTTCCAGGGCAAATAATTCCCAGAGCACCCTTAGCTGCCTATTTTCAAGTACCAAGGTTGAGAAAGCTAAGCCTATCTATACTTGGAGGAAAATAAGAAGACCAAGCTAATTAAAAATTCACCTTTGCCCTGTATTCCTAAAAACACTGCATACCCCCATGACACCAGACATTTCAGGGTGAGCTGTCTTTTTAGAGGAGAGTTTAAAGCAGAGTTTGCTTCTGGTTACTTTTCTTTTTAGTGTCTCTTTAATAAAAAGGAATAACAATTGGAAACAGCTCCCGAAGTAGCACACTCAATCTTTCCTCTGCTTCTATTTAATGAATTCTATTGTAATAAAGTGCACACACACACAAACCTATTAGCCCTACAATTAAACAAATAATGGCATTAACAACTCCCACCCACCGCCTTAAGCAGGTTTAGCTGGGAGAGCAGAAGCAGCTGTCTCTGTCCTGTGTCTCTGCCAGAGGTCACCATCCTGCAGCAGGATCAGCTGATCCTCCTGGATAAACTCCTGAGCAAGTGTAGTGTACAGGCTGCAGCATGATCATAAACCACCTCAAATTTCAGTTTACTCTGGCAGTAACCTCCTACAAAAATAAGGGAGGAAACCTAAGGCTGGTAACTGTTTCATCTCTTAGTATCAGATAAATCCACCCCTGATTACGTTTCAAAGCCCCAAAAAACGGAACAGTCAAGAGGTTTATAATAATGCTCTAGGTTGCCATGAATTAACATGAATTCTTGTACTGAAAAAGGTCACTAACATAACCATTGAACTACACTGCTAATACAAGAGCTAATAGAGGTCCTCTAAAGTTTATCCAGACATGTGTAGACTTTGAACGTTTTCAAAGCTAGCTAGCTCTATGAAATGAATCTACTTTCAAACCTAGGACTAGGACAAGTTTGGGTATCTCCATATGGCCCCCAAGAGTGTTGTTATATCCAAGCTATCATTGCTACCACACGAAATCTTGAACAGTAAAGAGACGAGAGAAGGACAAGGTTCTGACTCAAGTGAGAGGTATTTTTTTCACGTCAGACCAACAGATGATTGACTCAGAAGCTATCAATGTCTTTTTGGCATCCAAAGTGGAGACACACATACTTACAGTGGACTCGCTTACTGGTAATTATAGAGAAAACAGCAGGTGGTTACAGTTAAGTTTCTGGTGCAGATTGCACACTGTCAGATTCACACAAACTAGAGAAAGATGTCAGTTTTGAGCAATGGTGTGAATAAGGAGAGTGCTAAACAGTAGACATACCTTGAAAGCAGGAAAATAATACATAAGGAATGCCATGATCTCCATAGTGCAGGGACTGTGTGCAACAGAAGATTTAAAAATGAGGGCAAGATTTGTTCTGCTTTGTCTAGGGCATTAGGTAAGGCATTTGAGGCTGGGAGGTGTGGGAAGACTGGAGCAATGAAGATCTTTCAAAAGAATAATGATTTGTGATATCTGGAAGGAGTTTGTTTTACAATGCTCGAACCACATTTACATAGCTGTAATACCACAAAGTCCTGGTGTAGGTGCATCACACTGAGAAAGGAAGATCTTCTCTTGTGGCTTTCACCACACTTGTCCCAGCCTCCCACATATGGTTTGCACTGACACAGCTCCAGGTAGCCCCGAGACATCAAACCTGACACAACCATCCTGTGCACCCTTCTAAACACCACAGGCAAGCCCTGCTCCTCTCAGTCACATTTGTAATTCTGGGCACTTCCCTGCAGCTAAGGGAAACTTGGAGCGGGTATATCTATATAGAGACAAGCAGGATCTGGTGTCTATCATGTAAATCCTGCCTAAAGTCATCCTCTAAACCTCCCATGATGTATTTTCAAGACTATCTTATTTAAATGAGCACTGAGAGCATGAGAGAAGATGAGAGGGACTAGAACAAGGCTGGCATATTGGCAAGGGCAGGCATGGAGCCAGCCAGCTCCCTCAGGGCAGGGGAGGCAGCCCTCACAGCACTCACAGTGTGCTGGAAGCCACTCTGCCAGCTATTTGTGTCACAGGCCACTCCTGAAGCCACCCTCCCAGCTATTCTTGTCACAGGCCACTCCACAGAGCCCCTGCCAGCCTCTGGAGGAGGGTACAAGCACATGATAAGGATAAGCAGGAGCTGAAACAAGATGGCACCAAATTAATTTCCCACTGCATGACCTATGCAGTAGATTTGCTGGCATCTCAATAAGCACAAAGAGAAACCTACTGGAGTAAGCAGAGCCCTGCGTCAGCAAAACACCATCTCTCACATGAAACACTCTGGCTGGCAGAGCTGTGAAGGTGAGGATTACTCACTGTTTCCAACACCATACCACATGTTTAAGAGATAATTATGAAGGGACAGGGAGAGTATTCATCTCATTTTCCTTTCTTCTTTCTTTAAAATAATTTAGAGTGTACCATTTCTGCCCTCAAAAAATCAGTTCAGAGAGAGGGAGTCCACTAGTTTATTACAAGGCAACAATTCTACTATGGAACACTCTGTGAATGACATCATCACAAGCATCAAGAAAGTAAAAACTGAACAAGAAATGTATTTTTCTTCAGCTAGCCTAAAGCAAATCGTTCAATCAAGGAAAGAAAGATAAATCTTGACAATTTCTTTCAGTTAAGAATTAAGGAAAATACATCTGAAAACCAAGGTCACCAAATCTGATCTTTTGTATTGTCCAGCCAATGAAATTTCCTCCACTTACACAGTTTTTATTTGCTGCAAGTTTTTATTAAATATTTCAGCAAACAAAAGGAAATAGCAAAACCAGAAGGGAGGCAGGACAGTATTTTTCAGGGACAGTGGAAATTAATTCAGAAAAGTGGGTCAAAGGAAATGCTGAAAGATACAAATCCATTCTACACTTTAACTAAAGTCAGAAAGTACAGAAAGTACTAGTCCACACACAGTTATTGCAGCACTTAGTAGATAGCTCAAATTTGCCTTGGAAATTAATAGAGAGAAAGTAGAACAGTCACCCAATATGGGCAAATAGGCGAGCATTTAGGACTCAAGAAAAGGCTATGCTAATAAAACAATATAGTGGCAAACACACGTATTTGCCACAGATCATACAAGTCCTTTGCCACCCATTTTGAGTAGAAACCTGTTTTCTGTTTCTCCACTGAAGGTGCATGTTAAAGAATGGTACCTGACAGAGTATAGGACAGGAGAGGGCTGGAGGTCAGGAGAAGCTCCAGTGACCAGCCATCAGCTTTCAGGTAAGGTTAATGGTGGCTCTAGTTGCATTACAAGGAAGAAAAGCATTGGAAGAAGCTCTCCCTCACAGCAGGATTAAGAGAGATTGTAAACAACAGGGAATTGTGCATTTGCATAGTCTTTAGAGAGAAAAAAGCAGCTAAACCAGGAGAAAAGAGGAGTAATAGTGTGGTACCCGAAGGAAGCAGGGGAAGAGGGCCAAGGGTTCAGAGCAGCCTTTGCCTAGCCCAGGGAAGTGCCTCTGGGAGAGGCTCTCGGTGCCCACAAGCATTGCCTCCTAGAATCAGAGTGGCTACTGTGAGCCAGGCTCTCCGGGGAGCCCTGGGAGCAGCAGGAGCAGCACTGCAGAGGTGGGGAGCCTTGCCACAGACTGCTTGGTCCAGCTCCGTGATGCTCCATGGCCACGTCTTACACCAGCTTTCCCCCTCACTGCAAATTTCAAAAAGAGAAAATGTTTACAGCAAATAAAACCTTTGAAGGGAAACAACAAATATTGAGGAGGGTTGTTAGCAGCCATCAAACTAGGCTAGTTATAAACTAGTACAAATGCAAAGTAAAGAGGTGATCTGGCAATGGTGTGAAGAGGCTGTCCATCTGAAACTCCAACCTTTCTCTCTCTTTCAGCCCATGCTATGCTTCCTATTTTACTTTCAAACATCTGACAGAGAAATCTGTGATGTAAGCTAGTAACTACACAAAATTATCTCTAGCCAACTGTGAATTCATATGCTCTTTCTAGTTGCTCTCCTTTGCTGAAACATAAAATTTGGTATGAGTCAGCATATTTCACCACATTTAAGATTATAATAACATGGGCAAAGGCAGGAAGAAAAGATCACAAATGTAACAGATGAAGAAAAATCCAGCCTAGGGACAATCATGGCAGCAGAGAAATTCAGTATACCTGAACTACAGTACTACTTTACTGCCATTTCCATTTTCTAGTTCTAGTCTAAGGAATTAGACTAGAATTTTTTTTAGTTTCCCATTAAAAATACATTTAAGATTATAATAACATGGGCAAAGGCAGGAAGAAAAGATCACAAATGCAACAGATGAAGAAAAATCCAGCCTAGGGACAATCATGGCAGCAGAGAAATTCAGTATACCTGAACTACAGTACTACTTTACTGCCATTTCCATTTTCTAGTTCTAGTCTAAGGAATTAGACTAGAAATTTTTTTAGTTTCCCATTTAAAAAAAAAAATAAATAAATTTCCTATTAATGATTAAAACAAAAGAAAAAGAAAAAACACTACCAACACAGTAAACTAACCATTCTCCACAATGATTTGTGGAATAAGACCTTTTCTGCAAGCTTTAAGCACCTCTATATGATTAATAGCAAAATAAGCACCACTTGCCAAATAAATTCGCACTAATCTAATCTAACAGCATCTAACCACTCAACACGTTTCCCTATTGTTATACCCCTATGGAATGACTTTGCTAGCCCTCCCCTAAACCCATTGCTTCCTGTACCTCCTGCATCTCAAAGGCATGCAAATGAATCCTTAAGAGTTTTTCCCTTCTTTGACACGTACAACTTACTCTTTTTTTAAAAGCCTAGAAACAAACAGATTGTATTTATTTACATTGTGATAGTCTCCAAAGACTCCAGCACCAAGGTGAGAGCAAAGAACCCATCATTAAAGCAAGACCAGAGTTCAAGCAACAGCAATTGATGCTTGGAGCTCAACACTGAGAAAATTTCAGATGTGAGTACACACAAAACAGAGAATTGGTCACTGGACTCCAGCAGCACTGCAAGTTATAGTTTTGTTTAAGTTATAGTTAGTATTAAACTGCAAGTTTAGCTTCCTACACTAATTTTTTTCGTGTTTCAAGCATAGGAATGTATTTCCTCCTAAGTTGGAAAGTTCTACACTTTATGTTGTCATAAAACCTAGTTTCCAACACTTTCGTCAATGTATATGAGCTATTGTGATAACCTGGAGCAACACTTATTTCTAGTCAGTTAAATCCACATGGGCAGGTCAAGAGTTATTAGAACAAAGCCAAAAAAACAGGCTGCCAAATAGAAGTACAATTTATTGGCTTAGATAAGATTTAAAAAATTAAAAATTCAAAGGCAATATTTTCAAACGTAAAAGTAAACAATTGGCTTCTAAGTCTGTAGTGGGATACTCTTAATTTAAACCCCAACCCTCTTTAGGAATCCATTCCAGTTTAAGAGGATCATTTTACTTTAATAAGTTTAAGTTACAGACAACATACCTATGAAGGAGTCTGCAAACTTAACAGTAGAGCACAGCACATAGTCCCAAGAGGACTGAACAACACAGGAAACTACAGGCTTGTCACTGTTGGCCCAGACGTCCTTGTGTCCCCCTGCAATGCAATCACTCTGAGCAAGCTCAGGAAAGGGTTCATTATTTGCCCCTCTTGACAGCGCTGTCTCTGTCAAAACCTACTGCAATAATAAGGCTACACCACTCACCTTGCTGCACAAAGCACATCCCTACACTGTCTGAATAACCACGGGGTCACTTCTTCTTCTTGGCTGTGTGATAAAGCTTCTGAAAACGCATCACTTAAGGACAGAATAGAAAACAAACAGCAAGGCTGGCTGTGGCATCAACAAACTGCCCCTCCTCATCTCTATAACATCATCGCACACTAAAAGGTGACAGTTAAAACAGCAAGAGCTGTCAAGGGTTAGTTTTACCATGGGGTTTACCTAGTGGGAATCTTTAAGAAAATAAATCCAGGCTTCAGGTGAGAATGCCAAACAGTGTCAGTGATGTTAGGCAGAGGTCACCGAGGTGCCCTTTTCACACTTAAAAGAATTTAAGCTTGCATTTGTATTGAAGGAAGAAGGCAGAAAACCTTACAGCTGAAAAAAGGAGTTTAAATCTGAATTTTGAGGGCAGGAGATGCCTACCAGGTGAATAAAAAAAGACCTCTCCCCTTCTGTAATCAATCAAAACAGATATTTCAGGAAGAGTCAGCACTCACAGTTGTTCTTCTGAACCACCTGCAAATTTCCAAACATATTTAGGCTGAGCTTTAATCAGATGGCCAGCAGAGACAATCATCCCTCTCTTGCAAACAATTCACTGCGTGACCTTAAATAAATCACTTGCACATGGTCAGCACTAGGGAAGAAAGTTTTCTGCTCCTTTTCTTTTCACGTATAGAGGTATTGCAGGGGGGCAAGCAACAGAGTTCATACTGCATTATTTACTTGGAATCTTCACTTTTTTAATTTTGGGAAGAGATTTTTAAATGTACCACAAAAGTACCACTACAAGTAAGGGAGAGAGGAGGATCTTTCAGTTGCACCTGGTGACATTCCAAAATAACAAAAATATATGAGAAAATACTTGAAGAAAAGCTTTCATTAGAGAAAATTAGGGATTGTCATAACTCAGAAAGAATAGAAACAGTCATCCACGAGCTTGACAGAACATGTAATGTTCCTCTCCCTTGCCTTTGAAGGTCACCTTTATTCTTGATGAGATTCTTTCTCTGCAGAAGGCGTGAGCAAACAAAAAACTCTTCACGTGTGTCTGCTGAGCTTTTGTACCAAACTAAGTTTCCCATGAAGTTCCTTTGTTTCTCTTCCCACTTATCAGCTATTGATAACCCTCTCATGCCCAGAAACCAATTAATTTGTATCAACAGGATAGGGATGTCTATAACCTGACCTAACTAGCCAAAGATGAGTCTGCCTGTAGGTTTGCTTTTAGGTACTGCAGCTTCAACCAAGAGTAGATAAAAAATACCCCAAAACAGACCAGCCTGGGTGAAGTGCAAGGTACACCTGGATCACAAAATGAAATTGGATTTTCTGGGGCCTCTTTCCCTGCACCCCCAGCCTGTGCTGCTCAGGCGCTGTACCCAGGCCCTACAGACAAGCATGAACTGCTGTACAAAGCACAGTTGGCAGCTAATTTGGATTTAGCCATTTCACACTTGCAAGCCAGGGATTCAAAGCCAAATACCAGGGCCCCCTCCTACTTTCCAACACAGAAACAATTTAAAACAGATCTAACACCTATGTAGTACTGATTTGGTTATCTTCAAAATCCCCATTGTTCTGTTTAAAGAGCATATCCTCCTAGAATAGCCTCCTTTTGATAAACAACTCCTTCTGCATGTCAGCCAAACAACAGTTTTGCTCTTTATCACAAGTGGACCAGCAGCAGAAACAGTGTGTGGCGAAGTGGGGGAGGAGGGAGTTTTAGCTGAAAATAGAGTTCATTGTCAGCTGGACTTTAGACTCAGGTTTTTAAATAGGTTTTGGAATGTGGATATGAAGCAGTTAAAAGAACCCTACCTCCAGCCCTTAAAGGAAAAAAAACCTTTATTCACACACTTAAAAATCATAGTAGAACTTTAGGCAACAGGGTCATTTGTGTGTTGTATGCAAAAGCTTCTTGTATTAGAAAGTAAAAATATCCAGGAAAAAAGATATTAGTTCCTCAGGAATCAAAGAAACCACAAACAAAAAATCTTAAATAGAAATACACAACACCAAATAACCCATTTTTTAAAAAAGTTTTAAAAGACACATTATGAAATTTAAATACTTTTTTAGACCCATAATAACAGACACATCATTTTAAAAAGTTGTATAGGCCAGAGATTTCTGTGCCTTGTATACAGTTAGTGGAAAACAAAAAAGTTGCTACAAATTATTTGTATTTTCTTACATTCCAGATATGCACATGAAGGAATGTGACAGTTTCTGAAGTGTTTACTTTATGAAAAATATTGACTCTTTTCAGTAATATATTATTGTATTATTCTGTAATGACACTATGTAGTTAAATTGTATATTTTGCTTCAAATATCCCCTCAGCATGGGTGAAAATAGTTTTAGTTCCTAGGATTACTTGACATATGCATGCGATATGCACAACCTAAAATCTGCCACAAAAACAAACAAAAAAATCTTATTTTGTGTGTTCCATGAAAAGCAAGCTATGCTAAGAAAGCTGATTGTATAAAAGATTGTATGACCGACTTCAGTAATCACCAACACATGTTGAAAGTGGAAAAATTGGAAAAGATCTACACCTAAACATAAACAGTAATGATCAGAGCAAAACACAGCCTGAAGTCATGCAGCTCCTGCGAAGTCCATATGCTTTATTAGCACCTACATAAAATGATCTTGTAATTAGAGGCAGAATTCCTACTAAAGTCTTATGTTAAAAGCACTCTTAGGTCCACAAGCTGCCAGAGAAACCCCATCACTTTGCTCTCAGAAGTTTGCTGAAAAGCTCTGAGTGGCCTAAACGACACAAACTTCAACATCTTGGGCAGCGCTATCTCCTGCGGGGGCCGCGGCGTGACCCACTGGCACAAACAGGCAAGGATAAGGAAAAGGATAAGGATAAGGGCTTGGAAAACATCGGCCCTGGCTCCTGGGCTTCCCACAGATAGAGCATCTGGGCAGCGTTAGCCGTGGCACCCTGTAAACACCGGCTGGGCCGCGATAGAGCCCGGCAGGGCCGCAGGGACGCGGCTGCCTTCAGCGCCGCGGCAATGGAGCCACGCCGGGCTTGTGGAAACCAGCTCTGCAAGGAGCTAAAGAAGTGTTTACAGCACAGTTTGCCATAGATAAGGAGACAAGTTGTTCTTCAGAAGTCAAGGAATTCTGTCTGAGCATAAGCTTTTTTTTTCTCCTGTTCGACCAAGGGCCGCAGATACCTCAAACAAACTTCAGCCAGAAATTCATGCTGACTTTTTGCAAATTTCCAGCATCTAGCAGGACTGGCTAGCAAAGTCTTGGTCCACTAACATCATATGGCAAAGCTCACTACTGGCCAAAGAGGTGACAGAAGTTCTCAAAAAATCTTATATATAGGCAATAAACTTCCCAGATCTTTCTATTAACATTTAAATTGGCCAACAAGCCTTTAGGCACAGCACCTATATGCAAATCATCAAATCAGATGGGAAAAACTTGGAAGATGATTGTTGTGCAATTGACAGGAAGGAATTTATGTTGATTTTCTTTTTATTAACAAGATCTTCTGCATCTTGGTGGTAAAACATTCCATCAATTGTATTTTCCAGAGAAACAGAACTTAATTCCATTCATTCAAGGCTCCTGTACTCAGAAATGAGTGGCATCAAGAATTTACAATTGTTAAACTGATCTCCCTCCCATTTGTGACCATCTAACTTCCTTGTAACAACTACAGTGATTGCTGCTACAAAGGAACAGCTGTTTTAAATGCATTTTGGCTAACCTTTGCTACAGCTGGGAAGGTTGAATGGTGGAGGATGATCTTTTCCTTTGACCAGTCTCCAGAAGTTCTGCCTGGACTGCTGACAAGCACTCAGCCATAATATGAAAGCCTGCTCTCTGCATCTCAGTGAAAATTTCCTGTTATAAAACTCATCGAGGGAAAATAAGTAACTCTTACAACAATGCTTCACGCTTGTAAAAACCTAGAAATCTTCTATTATAATAAGGACAGTCGGCATTTTATGTTTATCGTACATTCAACAGCAAGAAAAGAGATACAAACTATCTACTCTCACAGACTTTTTGTTAAGTTTGGGGGTTGGGATGGGGTTTTTTTACTTGGTATTTGGTTGTTGGTTTGGTTTTTTGGGTTTGCTTTTTTTATTTTTTAACTGAAATAATATATGTTGAAACAAAGCATGTGGTTAATTTCTATGTAAAGAAAGATAAATGCTTTCCATCTTTTAAAGTCAGCTCCAACTGAAAGAAACTTAGAGTCAAAAAAAGACAAAAGCAATATATATCTTTTTAAGGAAAAGTAATGAACTTACCTAGTCAAGGAAAGATTTAAATTTAAGGACTTTGAGCAACATTGCTAGGAAAAAAAAAACAACATACTGTGCATTCATGCCATTGTGCTGCAGACAGAAAAGCATACATATAGCAATTATATGCAGATATGTCATTGAGGAAAACTGTGTTATGACATTAAACAGAGAGATGAAAATTAGCAGCAAACTGAAGGTAGAACATAAGAGTCCATTTGTGCACCTAGGGCTCTGTCAATATGCTGTAAATATTCAGAATACAAGCTCAGGATCCTCAAGAGTACTGTGAAGAGAACCTAGGTTCATTTCAATGATACAGAACAACTCCTTTAACAAAACAAAATTACATGAGAACTGTAGAGGTCCGTCAGGTAGCACAGGAGGTTACAGCAAAAAGAGTTCCCTGTTCTCAATGCTCCTTGGTACAGCTTCTACAAAATAAACATTTTTCTCCCATTTCCCTTGCTTTTCCTTTTAACAGATTTACAAATGCTTATGAAAAGAAAACATGAGATTGCATCTGGTTTGTCTGTGGCGCCATTTGTTGCTATATGGAGACTACTTGGAAAAGGTGATGAGTGGTGAGTTGGTGAAAGATATTAGGAGAGAAACAATAGACAAATTGCTCTCAATGTTATGCTTAACCCTTTAGTGTTCACATATTGGTTTCTCCCTCCTCTCTGGGAGGCCTAAGCAGAGGATAATGATTCCATCAGCCTGCACAAGCTGCTTTCCCCTCCAAAACATTAGCAAATGTCTCCTTTTTACTTCCATGGGCACAGCATATGTAAAATTATTCTTGGGAGCAGGGGGAAGCAACTCACTGAAATCCTATTTTTTTTTCCTTATTTGCTCCTTTAGCAGAACTGAACATCCTTTAAGAAAAAGGATGCTTTGCATGTTCAGCACAAGTCAAACACCATCAAATTTATTTCTTCCTGAAAGTGTAGGTAGAGACTGAAGATATTTAAAGGAAAACTCTGCCCTTGATGCCCACTGAGCAGCAAGCTGAAGCATGCATACCACTAAGTACCCACTGTAAAGATAAAACTTTATTGAATGCAAAGAGCACCCCTTCAAGGGCCTTTAATAAAGGGGGGGGGGGGGGGGGGGGGCACAAAAAAAATCAGAAAAAGCAAAGTGTTCCTTCAAAAAAACCCACTATGCTCAGCCAAATTCTTCATTTATGGTTGAACTCAATGATCTAAAAGGAGGGGGGGGGGGGGAGGGGGAGGCCACATAAAAATGATTTGCAGTTTCCCAATGAACACATCAATTTACTTAATTAAATATTGCTTTCAAAGTTGCAGTCACAATAGCCCTTGTCCCCTGCCAGTTGCAGTAAGAAAGATACATTGAACAAGGGTGTCAGCTGAATACTAGCATTGATGTTAATGCCAACTGTCCAAAGCCTTGCCAAGTTGCTGACGTTTAGAGCAAGGACTCCCTCATTTTAAGCTCTTTTTAAAGCTTTGTCAAAGTACTGAAATTCTAGAAACCACATTCTGTGCATTTTGCAAAGACATATAAGACCCTATATTTTCAAACAGGAGAAGATTCATCCAACAGCCTCAGGTTTTTTAACAGAATTAATTTGAAAGTTATTTTCACTTTCATTGCTGACTACCATATCTTGAGTCCACATTTTATTGCATTTAAGCTCTCTTTGTGAATTTATATTTTGACTCAGATTAACAATAAAAAAACCCAAAGAAAGTATTTTCTCACCAAAAACACCAGTCATCTTCTGAAATTAATTTCCAGCATTCAAATCACTATAGCTTTACATCTACTTTTTTTTTTGGTTCTCATTTCAGCACAGGATGTGGAAACTCAGATGCATTCCATTAAGTATTTCTGTAGTCTTGCCTGCACCCTCAATTAACTGCAGTTTACAAACTTTTAGCAGAAGAAATAATTGTTGTAGCCGTTTTCTCCAAAACCAAGACAGTTTTGAGAAATATTGTCATTCTGCAACTCCTTGGGAATCAGGATTGAAAGATAAGACCACACAAAAAGAATGAGAACAGTGAAGACAAACCTTTTTTTTTTCCTTTCCTCCTCCACTTTCTCCTTTTTCACTTTCAGTGACAGAGGCATAAAAAGCAGCAACAGGATTTGACCAGTGACACTGGGAGCAATGCAGGATATGCACATCTGTGGAACCTATTCAATTACCTTACAGTTAAGTTCAGACTTAGTATCACCTTCCACTCCTCCAAAATAGAAATTACATTGATGGCAATTCTCATAGGTGGGTGCTTTAGCCCAGGCTCTTGGTGAGGCCAGTTTTGGTCATTGCAGACTTTTAAGGTGAGATGCATAAATAATCAGTCACACACACTGCCTAATCACTCTTTGTTGTCAGCTTCATTCCAGAGGCAACTGCATTCACCTCTGGCATAGACCTGCAGCTAAGCTTCACGTCTTCTCAGACTTTAGTGAATGGAATTTTGGTGTTTCCCCCTGGACATTCTCAAAATCTGCTCTTGCACTGTCATTCTGTCCAAAGCCACATGAACAGAGAGCATACACAAAGTATAAAGCTTTGCCCTTCTGAAGTTGTATTCAAGGCTCTTCCTCTTCCTCTTTTAACAAATCTTTAGTTATTCATTCTTTAAGACCCAATACCAGACAAGTGACCTTATTATTTGCTTGGGCATGAGCAACATTGTTTTATATTGTAAGGTCTAATCCATATTTGGAAATTTATATTTTAGGACATATCACTTGTAACTTTTTAAAGAAAATATGAGTAGTGACCTCCTAAAAATCATGATGTGCCAAGACTGCTTTATATTTTAGTTTAACACAAACATATACTATGTCCAGGAATAACCCAACATTAATAAAAGGAAGATTTAAAAAGCTCCAAATCTAGTATGGAATTCCTATTACACAAATACATTTAAACACATTTTAAACAATATTTCCACTCATTTGAAGTAGGAGCTTATCCTCATAGTCTTATTCTCTGCCTTGGAGTTAGTTTTTTAAGCAAAGTTAGGGACTTGAACTCCAAATGTTTAACCTAAATGTCAGGATTGGATCAAATGTGACAGTGGTACATTGGCATAGAAGGGGAGAGGAAAAAAATAATCTGTCACTCTTCAGACTAACTGTCTTCACAAGGAGCAGAGAGTGCTGAACACCTTGCAAACCAGCCTGGGTTCTGCATTTTAATTAAATTACTAAAGTCATTTTACTCAGAACACAAAAAACAATAACTGAATGTCTTCATGATTCCCTAGTGCATAACTTGCACATTGCATGTTCCTTCCACTGCTTTGTCCAGGCCTCCAAAGCCTCAGAGAGACTGTTGCACCATTTCTTGAGGCATTTGTTCCAATATTTCAATGGCAAACCAAATAAGAGGCAAAGAATAAAAGGGACTATAACAGCAGAGGGTGATTCTCTCTGTTGTGTAACATCACAGCTTGAAATTACAATGAAATCAGTCATACAGAAAAAAAGCAAACTTATAAATCACATTGCATGTAAAAATGCTTCATATTTTTAAAGTACTCCTCATATGCCAGTGAACTCATGAGCCAGTTTCAAGTGACTCCCACGATGAAATTTTGCCCACAGAACCAAAGCATCTGGATGAACAAACGTGGGAATGAAGGACCAAGTGTTAAGTCTTTGAACTTACAGATGTGAGCTTGGTGCCATCAGCAGTCTGAGCATCATCTGGTAGGTATATTGGGGTCTCTTTACTGCTGTGCTTTTGCCACTTTCCTGCAGTGATGACTAACATCTGACTGATATATTATTTTACAATGAGAAACAGAAATCATTCTCATCCTGATTGACCCACTAACATACCCGCAGATCAAATAATGTTTTTTGCATCCACGGTTCCATCTATTATTTTCTGCCAGCAACTAAGAGACCATTTCTATGTTTCTCTTTTACAAGCAGAAGTCATTCAATAAATCATCAAATCTGCCTTTTTTTTTTTTCCTCTGATATCTACATACAGCTCAACAGATCCTCACATCTGCCACTGCACCATTTATTGAATCCTAGAAAACTGCTCTTTATTACACACTGAAACTGAGAAAGACTACCAGTGCTTATTCAGTTTAGTGCCATTGGTCACTATAATTTACTTAAAGAGTACTCATGTGCCCCAAGAACTGTTCACGAGCAACCCAACTGCTGGAAGGCAGCAGCTAACTGCACAGTTGTGGAGAAGGAATGCAGTGGTTCGGGACAAAAGCCCAGCTCTCCCAGAAAATGCTGTGTGCTCTTGAATGTTTACGCAGAGCAGGCAAACCTTTCTTACTTGGCTGTTTCCAGGGACACATCAGATGGCCTCATGCCAGGGCAGAAGCCAGAATTTTGTTTCTCTTCTTCCAAAGGGTAAAAGAAGGCCTGAATCAGCCACAGGTACAGGAGCCTGTAGTTTTTCAAGCCTAAAACAGAGCCGCTTTCAAAGAGCATTGGTGTCTTCACACACACTTTAAAAACAAGGAAAAACCCCAGCTCTTTCAATATAAGCTGCTCTTGCAACTCTACATTGTGCTACAGCTTTTCATTCATCTTTCTTGTTTTTATCAAGCGAGGATGACTAATGTGCTATTGTGATGCACTTTCCTCAGAAATGTGGCCAACTGAGGCTGCTTCCACTCCAGTTCCATGGATGTTTAACATTAAAAAGGAGTACTCAGGCAGACAATGGGGAAGTCATTACACCCCTTTTTAAAACAACAGGCCCTATGCATAAGCCATGCTCTCATGCAAATCTCTCATGCACAGTATGGTGAACTCTTCTCTTCCAGTGTCAGGAAGATTTCACTAGTCATCCCATGTGTCCCATAGCTGTGAAAGTGGCAGTACTTGAGCCCCAAAGGAAGCACAGGGTTTGCCTACAGCAGCTTATGGCAGCTGGTGGCATTCCTCAGCCCTCTCTCTGCCCTACCAGGTTCTTACAGTTGGGCCAGGAAGTCCAGATGGGACACACAGCTTCAAAATCATTCACCTATGCCAAAAAATGCTCTTCCAGCTCAGCACAACTTAACCAAACCTGGGAAGGAATGTAACACCTTATGACACAAAACCAATATACACAACCTCAACATGAAACCACTGACTTCAGCTGGGTCAGACTTTTATGCCCCTAGAGAACTGCTGAATATTCATTTCAGTCCCTAAAATACAAAGACCAATGATGTCCCAGAGCACAAGTGATAAGGAAGATAGCATTGTTTTGCTATGAGACTATTTCAAATAATTCCTTGAAAAGCAGACCCTCAAGCACAATTATAGTTAATTATACAGTGTTTCTGGCTAATATGTATGAGCCCATGTATGAGGTTTTACATAGACTCTGCTTCAACAAATTTTACCAAATTTAAATGTTTCAGTTTGAAGAAGGCCTTGATTTCCCTAGACTGAATCTTGCCAAGATTTACTTTTGACAGAAAATTGTAACAGGTTTCTACTTTTTAAGCCATGTTCAGCCCAGAATAATGACTTTTCTGCAACACAAAATATGCAAACATATTTTTATGATGTTTATCCCAAAAATCCAGCCAGCTTTTTCAACCGATGGTGTAGGTCAGTAAAATTCATTGCAGCACAAACTATTAGGTCTCATTTCACATTTCAAGGCCTACAGTTTCCACTTTTTCTGGCAAAAGAATCCTTGTCTTTCCATTTCTATTGGAGAAGACTTGCAGTTTCAAATTCAGCTCGAAAACTGGTCAACTCAATGCAGAAAAAGACTCCTTACTTTTGACTGTGACATTCACATGGCCTACAGTTATCTGCACAAAAAGGTTATTAAAAGAGCATTTTCAAATAGCAGTATTAGATATTCTTAAATGCATTGCTCAGCCACAGTAAATACAATAATTTTATTCATCTCTTTGTGGAAAGACAACACTTTATTATGCCTTATTAGCCTAAAAATCCTTTAAGCATGCTTATCATAATTCACTGTCTTTGCGATTTAAAAAAATAAAATTTTCTTATCTTAACCAAAGGGATGAAACTATTCTCTGAATCATGTTATTAAATGATATATGCCTCCATCTTATAAGGATGCCGTATAAATCTACTTATTTATAAAAAACAGGAACAAAATAAATAAAAATCAGCCATATTCAAGACTTGGAAATATGCTATTATGTCACAAATGTTTCGAAAATAATGGTCTTCAAAACAGTTGGCATCTAGATATGTTGCTCAGAAAATTGCTGTATCTTTTAAACAACAGAAACAAAAGCTAGAACCCAATTCCAAACACAGAGCTAAATTTGTTCCTCCATACTAGAAATTTCCATATGATATTTCACACTTGCTGTAAACCAACATTCTTTTCTCACCTCAGTGAAAATCCCTTGAAAGGAAACTGTGAATAATAATATCACCAGGACATATAGATAGAAAACATTTTAGCAGCAGAAAGAGTTTCATTCCAACTCTCTAGGCTTTAGAAGTACAAATTTATAGCAAGATCCTCCTTAGGAGTGTGAAGCTGTGTCATGGTCACAGCTCATTTTATACTACTTTTTTGCTGCAAATAAATAAATCCAGAAATACAAACTTTGATTTTTTTCACCTAACAATCTCAATCTGAAGTAGGAATGTGCTAAGGCATATAGAAATTGCTATTCTTATTGCTATTCTTGTTGCTAATCTGGTTCTATGTTTGACAAAATTTGACTGACTTCTCTTTTGGCTACACAGAGAAAAAGGACAAATTATTTAATAATGATCTTAGTGAAAGAGACTATATAAATTTGAAAAAGCTCTCACCATGCTTGCTGAACAAACATACATCTGCTCCCTTCATAGGCTAACACTTGTCTGAAAGAGAATGGCATTGCTGAGAAAAAAAAAAAAAAAAAAAAAAGGGGGGGAATCTGTTTGTTTTATTTCCCCATATAATTTCATTAAAGGGAATGAAATCATCCCTCTCATCAAGACTATTTGACATTTCCCACTGCAAACAATCCTATGTAGGGCAGATGAAAAGGTGAGCATAGCATTAAGCTGTGAAAAAAAAATGCTAATTATCCTGCTTTTTCTTCTCCATGACTGACTTGGTACACAGCAATTTTCTAATGCTCTGGCTAACAATAGCATACACGAAGAGTGCAGTTCAGCCTAGTTTATGTTTAAGAAGAGGAGCACTCACTTCCCACAATTACTCCTTGTAATACAGCATCAAGTCAAAGGAGCAACAGGGGAAACAGTGATGGCTTCCATGTGTTTAAGAATATTGTTTCTCTCCTTTGAAAAGCTTGTCATTAGAGAATCCCATAACATAAAGGTAACTTTCAGAGAAAAGAAAAACATTGATCTGTTTCTAGTGAATAAAAGCAAAATTACAGAACAGTTGTGCCACAATTATCACCATGCAATAATTTCTCTCAAAGAGGTCCTTATTGTTTGTAGACAGAAATTTAGGTAGAAAATCAGAAAACTGGTGAGGTTAACAGAAGAGACATTCTGAAGGTATTTCTTGAACTGGTCTTGGCACTTGTAGACCCCTTACTAAACACTGGTTCAGCAACCCACCAAAACTACCCAGGATCCATACATCTTGTGCTGTACAGGGGGACAGAGTGAGTGTAGCTTGGTCCTACATCCACCAGAGCAGCAGGGGAAGGGAGGGCTGGAGGGAGGGCTCCTTCTCTTAAAGGTAAAGCAGCAGATCAGCTCAGCTGCAATCCTGAGCCACGGCACCCAGCAGCTTCTGCCCCCTCTACCACAACACAGACTGCTGGCTGAAGAGAAAAAAAACCAAACAAACAACCAAACAAAAACCAGCCCCAACAATAGATAAAAAACCAACAAGGGGTTTATATTTCCCCACGAGATATTCCATATATTGTCCACATATTGTGTTTATTTGGACTATCACCGCAAAGCAGGTATCTGAGATGTGGATGACCAAGAGAGAAGGAATCAACATCACAGGAGCTCTTTCACTGATATACTGACTAGAATTTGGGACATTTGGACTAAATTCTGTATTTCTCACACATTTCCTACAGGACTTCAGATTGCATTCAATCTAATAAGTATTTTCTACATAATTTTCTTGTCTAGCAACAATATGAGCTCTTGTGTGTTAATATAAACTTTCAAGGGCAGAGTTTTCCTGTCACTAGATCTAAAGGCAAGACAGCTTATCCTTGGTGCATAAAAGTAATAATAACAGGGTTGAGAGGAAACATCAGAAGGGAAGGACTAAGGAAGTAGGTTTTAACTTCATTGCTTGAGTTGGAAATGAACTTTTAAAATTTTATTCCATGCAATCCAGTATTTTAGCTAACGTCAAAAAGCATGCAGTCTAGTATATACAACCTCTGTTAAGTAATACCTACGCACACAAACAAGAACACTGTCCTTCCAAAGCAACACATCTGTTCCTTTACTGTATTTCCCATCCAAAGAGATAATTCAGTTTATGAAACCAGAGCACTAACGAAAACCAATACATTGACTAGTGAGATGCAAGCCCAAACAAATTGCACAACACAGAGAGCAGAGTTAAGCAATGATGACGCACAGACTGCACAACCCAAAAAAGGGGAGGGTCATAACATACAAATACACTTGTACCTGGGGACTGGGAATAGCTATCAAGCATTCCCATGTTTGTTCTTACTTTATATTTTTTGGACTTTGCACCCAAGCACTTTGATGTTTATTACTTTATTTGTTTAATCAGTTATAAAACAAATTAATCAGTCTGCAACAGTTAGGATCTGTTATTTTATCTTCAATGTGAACAGCAAACAGAAAATCCAAACTCAATGGCTGAACAGTAATGGCATTGCATATAAACAAGCATAGACCCATTCATGTGACAAACACTGCACTCATACCAAAGTATGTCAGGAAGTCAAGCTGTCCTTACTTACAGCACATGACAGCTGGGCCCTATTGGGTTTCCTCCTGACTGTATTTCTCCAGCAGTGGAGCAGAGCATTGGAAGGAGAAGAGATCCTGATAGAGGTACAGGCATGTGTAGCTTGATTATTGGTGAATGACCAGTGTATGATTGACACAATCCAGGCTCTCTGGCCTTTTGATGTTCCTTGTAAGAATAAAGGAATCTATTTGTGTCTTTAAAATTGCAGTAAAAGCACCAAATTCGAGGTGCTTCTCTCAATGCATTTAAGAGCAGAAGGCTGAAAGGTTCAAAGTAACTGGCTTCTCATCCAGAGATCCAAGGTTAAACAAATAAAGTTCCTCGAGTCTCAATTAGCTATTATCTGCAATAAAAAAGGCAACAACCATATAACAATAAATATTGCAGCATAAAAGCAACCAGGCTGAAGAAACTGAAAAAGCTTATTGAGCTGAAGGGAGAAGAGCAATGTCTGGTCAATATCAGCTCCAATCAATGAAAGAAGCCTTCACCCATTGCTTGGAAAAGCCATGACCCTTTTTCTAGTATGTTACTGATGTACAGAGTGCCCTGGATTCCAATGATATAACAGATTCCAAGCTGAGGTACAGAAAAACTTAAAATCTTGTGTTTAAATTATGGAAGATTCAGACAAGATTATCGCATGACACTACCACCACCAGTAGCACTTTATTTTTCCCTACTTTTTCCAAACCTTTCACAGACACCTTCACATGAACCAATGAGGCAGGCAAATTTTATCACTCCTCTTTATTCAGAGAGGAAGAAAGACCATCTCAGAATTAAGCCTAAAAAACCCTATATCACTCAGATGTCCAGAATCCCAAAGTCTCAGAAGTATTTCAACAGTGTTGGAGAGATCTGGATCTCAGAGCAAAAGGAAAAGTTCTGACAGCTACCCAAAACTGTGCTGAGGGAAACAGATGAAGCAGAACAGGACAACTTCCCAGGAGATATCATATAAACCCAGTTAGCAAGGGCTGATCTGAGGACAGGGAAGAGCTACAGAACACTTTAGAGCCTCAAGCCTCCCAGCACATCCAGGATGATTCAGCAGCTGGGCAGGAGTGAGCCGCTTTTGCAGGCACAAGAGTCAGCTCAGAAAGCTGATGCAGTGAGAGACAGAACACTGCTGCACCATTCCTCTGTGGGACTGAGAGCAAGAGCTGCAGCCGATGGTTCCATCACAGCCAGGAAGAGAAACAAACACAAAACTGAACTCGTACTTCTTGTGTAGACAGGACTTCACAAACATCCCAGAGCCTCAGCGTAGTGACGTTCAAGTTTAAGCCAAATCTCACATCTTTTGGAGACCACTCAATGCAGATGGTTTAATTCTTTTATGTCGTTACTTGTTTTGAAGGTGAAAAATATGGTTTTCTAGGTCTCTTTAAAATTGGATCTGTAACTTGTTCAGTCTTGCAGACAGTTCCTGGGCAGACTTGCATACTGACCTCCATCCACTGAGGATTTTAAAATATCCTCATTGCCAAGGGGCTTGTGAACAGTGACAAAGAGTCTGTAACTTTTAATACTGACTGAAACATGAAAAGCCATTCATTATCCAGTTAAAAATGTGTCAAATCTACAAACTATACAAGTATCTTTCTTTTAAGAGCTGGCAGAATTCACTCTATTGGGATGACTGCAAACAGTTGGCTCCCCCTTGCTCCAAGAGTTAATCATTAGGCCATTATCAGTAAGGCTCTAAATGCAGAAAGCAGAGTCAGTTTTTTGTCAAAGGTCTGGGAAAAAGACACAACACAAAGTCCAAGCCCATCAGCACAGGAAGGTGAAAAAAGATAGTTCATTCCCACTGAGATGGCCTCCAAATATACAAAATAATTTCTAAGCTGCTTGAGAATGTATTTTAAATTCCATTTTAATAGGTGCTAAGTGCATGCAAACAGAAATAATTAAGATGACCAGTCTGCAAGGAGGAAAGCACATAAAAAGAACATGAGTACTTCAAAGAGTTAAGTAATCATAGTAATAGCTATTAATTACATCGTAATTATTAATTATAATGTAAGAGACCTCTGGGTGTTCTTTTGCAAGGAGCTTAAAATAATTTCCAGGCACTACATTAGGTTAAGCAATAGGAAGGCATTCCTGAAACAGTTTTTGAGTAACAAATCCCACTTTAGCAAAAGTATTTCTTTCCACAGAATATCAAAATTCCAACAACATATTTAAGTGTCTCAATAAGATGCATTATGACTAAACCTTGACAAATCTGAAGAAAAGGAAATATTCTGTAATGAAGATTTTCATTATTTGCATTTTCATTATTCATCTGGGTATTTGTTAAACTGGAGGTTAAGTGTATATATTTATAGATTAATAAAGTGATGTTCAATATTAAATAATTATATACAGAAATACACAAATATATAGAACACTTTAATCTCTAGAGTTTTTCTGGGACTAAAAAAGGCTTCTTCCCACCAGTTCTATTCTCAAATATTCTCAGAGGCAAACACCTCAGTTGCTAGTTGTAGACAGGTAATCAAGAATCAGACTTAACTGTCCAAAAGTCATTCAGAGCCAGTGGCAGCATGGAGAGCAAAGTGTGCCTCTGGCTCTCCAGCCTGCTTTGCTGTCAAGGTGCAGGAGCTCAGGATGAAATCTGCTGCCTGGTGCCAGAGGTGAGTGCTGGCGTCACGCTGGGCTGGCGCTGTGCAGTCACGGGCACACCAAGGGCAGCTGGGCGAGCATCATGCTCTGAGCCCAGCGCTGCAGGGGCACAGGAGCAGGAGGGGGCTGCTTCTCACAGACACCACACTAAAACAGATTTTGCACGGAGAATGCAAGATTAAGGCACGCTGCCTGCTGCTTACACAGCTTTTAAATATCTTTTGAACTCTTTTGCTTGGTAAATGTCCTTACTAATGTGGCTTAGGTAGCTGTGTCACTTTTGTTACAGTCTTCTGTGTGCCACAGCCGTTAAGCTCCTGGCAATACTGCTTTTTGGAGGCCCACTTCTATAACCGATGGGAGGTAAGCAAAGTTATGCTTCCTAAAATCTTTTTTCTACCCTACCCTACTTCTTTGTCTGCATTAGAAAGTATCTCACCAGTAAGTTGTGCATTTATTCTTTTTCAATGACTAAAATACCCAAATAATCTCGAAAAGTATGGTAGAGAAAAATAACTCCACTAGTAGCATGTGGCTTATATTCCACATTTAAACACTGCCAAGCAACGAAGCCATTCTGTACATTTTGTTTCACTGAGTTTTAGCATGTTTGAGTCCACTGGAAAACTTGCCTCAGTAGCTTAAAGACATGGGCAGCTTATCTGCTTGGACCAAAAAGTGGTCCTCAAAATATACAAGCTCTATACAGGCGGAGTTGCATCAGAAGTATTTTCTCCACTTCATGTAATAAAGAAAAAACAATAGAAAAACAACACTTTTACATATTCATCTGCAGCTCCAGCTTTTTGTCTTGTGAAGTCACAAAACCACACAACATGCTTACATCACTGCCAAAATTCAAAAACTATAAATAGGTCTATAACCTTTTGCTTCAAATTTGAATATGGGATTCTTTTCAAAAGACAGAAAAGAAAATGGAAAAATTATTACTCAGAAATAAACAATGTCCCTTCTATACAAGTATTGTAGCACATATGTTCAACAGTAACCAAAATGTGATGTCAGAAAAGAAAATAACCCAGAGAATTAGGATTTTTGGGTGAGGATATAAACAGCAGGAACAGACGAGCATTTAAAAATAAAGAGCCTATTATATTCAAATGAAACAAAGAATGAGGAGAAAAAAATAATAAGCTACAAAAATATATCTGTCAGCGAAGCTGTTTTGAGACTGAATGTTTCCCCCATGAGATTCTCAGGAAACACCAGGCACCCTCCAGGTTTAAAGCTTTCATCCCTGGGCTCTGAGCTATATTGGTTTCCTGTATAAAAGGAATCGAGACGAGAAGAAAACATTTGACCGACTGCCCCAGCAATCATACAATGTTTTATACTTGGTGGAGCGCTGCCTAACACAACAAACCCAGCATTGTTACAGAGGACTCAAAGAGTCCAACCAATTATGTCCCTTCATGGCTACGGCTACACTCGCCTTTGATCACCAGTTCTAACTACCAGCAGTAAAGCAAACACAGATCTGCAGACAGCACCAATAGACCTTGCAGTGGGAGTGAACAGAGATACTCTGTGCCCAGTTGGATATTCTCCCCCTTCCCTAAATCACCATCAACATTATCTACTAGTTGTCTACTCTGACTTGCAGACTCAAAGCATGTGAAGAGTAGCTTTACTTTTTTAAGCCAGGTGCATGACATCAAGCAGATTTTTTTTTTTTTAAGAAGTACACTTCAGCAGAATTCTCCAACCACGGTAAAATTCAGTGTCCTAATTACCTGGAATTCATCCGTGCTTTTATTAAACTCTGTTTTTATGCAGACAAAGATGTAATACATGTATTCATTATCAAAGAGTTTATACAAACACTCTTCTTTCCACTTCACTCTTTGTGTGGACTCTTTCCTCAAGATTTTCCTGCTAAACACAAGCTAAGCACTCCTGATTTTCTGGTGATTTGTGCTATTACTTTGCTATGATCTCACAGTGTAGGATTTAATCAGTGAAGAGGTCTGGGCTGAGTGGGTGCCAGGTATTGCTCACCCAACACTATAACTTGGGCTTTTTATTCGCACAGTGCACAAGTTCAACACAACAGACCTCCCATACCAAGAAGCACATAGTCTTTTCAGCTCAAAGGCACAGCTTCAACATAAAAACCACAGTGGTTTTCCTCATGCAGAACAGACAGGTTAAAGGCACAGATCTGTACAAAAGATTAGGAAAGGCAGTCTGGTCCAGCAGTGAAGCCAATAGCCTGGAACCTAGAAATCCCGGCTCTGCCTGTGGCACAGCCTGTGCTGCTGGTGGCACCACACAAAATCACACTGGCCTCAAGCCCTGGAAATGTGCTGGGCCTGAATGCCCTTGAAATCACTTAGAGCCAGGAAAAGAGGGTTTGGGCCTCATTTCCTTTATGCTGCAGTATACTGAAAGATAATACCATTTCTGTCTCTCACCAAGTCCACTGGGCACCCCCTGCAAGAGGGACACCCAGCACACCTGCCCAGGCCACGTGCTGTACTGCTTCAAAGAGACATGAAACCAAATATTAGGTTTCACATCAGCCTCATGCTGCACTTCTAGCAGTAAAAACATGGGATTGCAATCCCACAGACCCCCAAAGAATTAAATAAAATCCAATTCTGTCATCTTTATATCTGTCGTCAGATATTTCTTAGTGACTGGTGGATGCTAACTGGGCTTTATGCCTACTGTCTGCTTTCTCTGGCACATGATTCAGCTCCTGCCACTGCATAAAGTGTTCAATTTATTTAGCTCTGTCTCCCTAACTGGCAGGGCCAGTCCTCTCTTCCCTTCCAGCTCTGCTGGTTTAAACACCTTGCAGTGCCTTTCACTTGGGAGAATCTCTGCATCTACAGCTGGCTGGTAAGAACCCTGTCATGTGTAAATAAAGACAAGACAATGCTTTTTGAACCACATTTCCCAGAAAATAAGGATCTAATAACATTTTTCCACATTCTCTTCAGGTAAAACTTTACATATTATTATTATTATTATTATTATTATTATTATTATTATTTAAAGCTGTAATAATCATGCCGATCCAAAATTTAGGGTGGGAGAATCTGGAGGAAAGGGAGGTAGTTCTTTCTTGCAGTACAGTAAAACATGACTTGTATTCAGTTTCCAGCTTACTATAAACTTCACATATGTTCTCACCACATCTTCCCATTACCCTTGTTCATTTTGCACATGATCCAGACGATATGGCATCTTTTCTCTCATCATTTGTCTGCCTTATCTATTCAAAATATAATCTGGAGAATAACAGATTTCTTTTGCTTTGATGATCTACAGCCCTTAATACAAGAAGAACTTTGTGAAAAACATTAATGTAGTACAGCCACAGCTTTTTTGCTTTAGTAGTACTACTTACATCTGGATGAAGAGGTAATGCATGCCAAATAAGTAGTAAAAGCCAAAACAATGTGTGTTAGCCAAAAATCCTACTCAAGACTTATAATTTACAATCTGTTAAACTCGTGCCTTTATGATTTTGAAAAATGGTCTGCATAACTTCTAAGCAAAACCCCACAAGAAAAGAAGAAAGTAAGCACCAAGGAGAGAAAAGTCAAAGAAACATCAGGCACAGAATTAAGACTACATAGAAATTATAAACAAGCCCTTATGCAGAAACAGAGTAGGTAAAATCCAGTATTTACAGCAAGTAAAACTGGATTTAAATAATTACCACCCTATAATAAATTGGGAACACAGTAGATGTGTGAGGGAGACACAAGGTGAAGTTGCATCTAATGTGGTGATTCACCCTTACTCAGAAAATCTACTTGCTACTATACTAGTTGGTGTCAGGCTGCATTTTATTCAAGCCAATAAAATCTTTTGTGTGGTCTCTTGACCCCCACTAATTGTCTAATTTACATTTAAGACAATAATGTTGCTTAGTAATTTTAAAAGGAAGTGTTCCCACCCTGGAGTGTTATCCCTGCATCTCTTCTGAAGAAACCTTAAACTGGTGAATGCTGCAAGTGAATGGGAGTTCCCTGCATCCCAGTTTGTAATTATCTCTCTTAATTGGTAAGGCTTTACATACTAATTCTATCTGGCATGCTCAGAGAAGGCGAAATCTGGAGTTATTCTGATTTACCCCATCCTGTGGAGTTTAGAGGAAAAATAAAATTCTCTCCCAAGCAGGCTCAAGGCATGCAGGATAGAGTCCATAGAGACGTGCAGACTTAACATGTTTTAAGGACCTTGCATTTAAAAGAGTAAACCCATCTTGACATTCTGGATGTCAAAAGTCAGTACAGAACTCAAAGAGAGTCTCAGAGAGCTGTGCAGCTTCTTAGGCCCAAACCTTACTGTACTAGAGGCAGGAGCTGCATGTGTTGAGAGAAAAACCTAAAGAAATTATTCCATCTTTTCTACACTAATAAGCAAAAGTGGTGGAAAATGCTAAGTGATCTACAAAAGAAGCAATCTTCTTCTGCTGTGACATGAGTGGAGAACTTAGGCAGCTAAACACAGACAGAACTGGAGTCAGCAGGTATGTTTCTCAACATTGCATTTTGCTAATTTGCATATCTCATTGCATTTTGCTCAACATTTGCATATCTTGCTAAATATCAAGCAGGTATAAAAACAACTCAGAATGAGGTAGACCCCACTAGATATTGTGTTTGGTAAGTATTACCCCACTTATAGGTAGTCCACCAGCTGAGGCCACTTCCATCTGCAGTCTCTGTGTGTGCATACAAGCTGAAAGTAGAAGCTGTTTCAGACCATGGGGTGCATCAGGAATTACCAGTATCACTGGTTTACATAAATCTGTTAAAACACGCCTGTTTTGCTACCCATTTTCCCTAGGTCCAAAGCCACACCACTATCCAGTACCACATTCCTTACACCAGTGTGACTTTGTGGAGGGATGTGTATAAATAAAATTGGATTGGATCTGCAGATCTGAGCTGATAAGGGGAAAAAAAAATTGCTGCTGGATATTTTTGTGTGTGGAGATGTTCAACCTGGATCATTTCAGCACAGACCCACAAACAGCTGCATCAGCACAACAGAGCAGCAAAAAACTAGCACCAGAAACAGGCATGAGCAGCAGGGGTAGGAAACAGGAATTCCTTAGTTTGTCTTTTGTCAAATCCAATTTATGTAACAACTAATTACATCTTTAGATTTTCCAAGTGGGGGAGGGAAACAATCCCTAGTTCTTAAGACAAGATCTGATGTAAATTATTTTATATTGCTTGTATGTACACAAGAAACAAGACTTGGACATACTGCATTCACTTTTGAGCTCTGTTCTGAATTGAACTAAGGGAGTTGTTCCCTAAATGATTTCTGGGATTCAACTAATCACAACTGATTAAATCATCTCAAACTTGCCAATTCCTCAGATGTTTCCAGTTTTTTTCCCCAAATGACAGTGCGTTCATCCAGCAGTAAACGACACTAAGGCATCTGCAGTAGCTGATGCAGTATGGCCCTCAGCAGATGACACGCTGAGATGTGTGACCATGATCCTGACAAAAAAGAAGGCAGGATAAACCCCTTTAAGCTTGTAGTTGACTCATTTCGCTTTTATATAGTACAGCAATAAAGGATCCACAGTAATGGCTAAAAAGGGTACCAGCCTCTGCCGCTCTCCCTTTCTCCACCCAGTGTAGCTGCCCACATGTAGGGTCTACATATCTCTTCAACTGCAGTTCACAGCCCAGGGTAATACCAAAATAAGCAGTGGCAAGGCTAAAGTGCCAGGCAGTAGGCAGTGGTGGCAGAAAACTTGATGGATACTCCATTCATTCTTTCATTCTTCTACCACAGAGCGACATTTCAGCAAGTGGGAAATGTCCAATGACAGATAAATCCAACAAAAAATTCCTTCTTATCTCTGAATGAAGACATATAGCCAAACTTGAAGCTACATGTAGAGGAATGGTGCCTTCCATTTGTAGAATATAACTAAGAACACACCTCAACTCCCAGAAGTACTAAGAGGAGATAATAGCATGGAAGTGTCTTACAGCATCATACAGTTCCCATCCCTATAGCTGCAGCTTTTTAGCAGCTAACAGCCCAGATCATGAAAGACTGGGTCACATCTCACTTAGAATAATTCTCAACTTACACTGGCTGACAATGTTATGAATGTCACAGGGAAGATAAATTAGGAGAAAGTAATCTCTTTATCTCAGATACAAGAGATAAGGAACATTTGGTGACTTTTTAGGAGAATACAATTAAAACAAAGTGTTGTAAGACAACAGCTCACTGCAATGGCTTGTTATAGAGACATTCAAGACAAGACTGGCAGATCAAATTCACAGAATTCACAGAATGACTAGGTTGGAATAGATCTCAAAAATAATACAGTCCAACCCATGCCCTAACTCTTCAACTAAACTTGAATGAGCTAAATGAGCTCCTGTAGGATGAATCCCTTGCTAATTATTATGATCTGGAGAACACCTACAATGCAGCAGTCTAGTTTCCCTAAGCTGTGCAGGTGTATCTCATAGGGCAGCATTATACATGCCATATTTCCTGCATCCTTTCCAAAACTAGTGCCTTTTTGCACAGAAGACAGGGCAAGAGAGGTGAGAGGGACTTGTCATCAGGAACAGTGTGGCTCTTTTGAGTGAAGCACACATATATTGTCATTGGTGGTGTTTGTCACGTCCACAGAGACTGCAAGCACCATGCAGCTTTCCTCCAGCGTGCACACAGAGCTGAGTACAGCACTGCTGCAATCACAGCTGAAAGCTTCTGATATTGCTGCAGGACAAACATGGTAATATTAATAATTAGTGACTTAGATAAAGCTCACATTTATAAATTACCTATCTAAATCACTGAGGTCACATGCAGTATAATTGCTTTAAACAGATAGCTAGAGCTCTCCTCTCTCTCTAGGATCAGTGTTTCTACTTTCTCCCATGGACCAGCACTAGCACTGCTAATGTGACCTCCTGGGGAGCAGGCTCACACAGCTTACTCCTTCTTTTTCAAGTTACTTGTTGACCAGATCAGCTCCCTGAAACAGTGCAGTAGGGTCACCTCAGCATCATAGCAAAAGTGGTAACCATGTATGACAGTAGATGGGAGGGAGGGAAAGGGTAAGACTGACACATAACCTGACCTGGAGCATATACTGTATCTTGGCTAAAAAAGAAGGCTATGGGCACCATGAACCTGGGGGGTTTTCTAAGTCAGAGCTGCACAGTCCCAGCCACAGTGACTGCCATCCTGAACTCCTCTGCAAAGATTCAGAGAAGTCTCCATAAGGTTGTGGGGAGATGAGCAGAGCAGTGTCCCAGCTGCACACACCCTTGGCAGACTGGGGCAACCCCAGGCATTTACAAAGACAACAGCAACTGCCAGAAATTAACTGCTCTGCATAGGAGTCCTCCTTCCAAATATGAAACAGGGAACACTAAGTTTGGCCCCTAAAACGTAGATGTAGTCGAGTGTTCCCCATAATTTCAAATGCTGCTTCTTCTCATGAGGGACTGTGCCTGTGGGGTCTGGGAGAAGCTGGAAGTACTTTCTGTGTGCTGTTCAGAGGTTCATGTTGTGTATCCAACTGATCAGCAAGACACTAAATGAAAATTATTTCTCCCAGACATCTTTGGGAATTCATATTACTGCCAAGTGTACTCCAGGCTCAAAATACAAATGTCTAGTCTGCAAAGTGTTCCCATGGCCTTAGGACACCAGTCACCAAAAAGAAAATTGGATATGATTTTACCAATAGGCTTCTCTGCTGAGAGAAACTTCTCATTTTTACATATACATAAATAATTTGTTTCTCAAAATGCACCTTCTAGCAAAAATAGCTGTCAAGTAGACAGCAATGAAAAGCTGTAAGTACCACCAGGCTATGATTTACATTCACCAAAACAGTTGGAACTACTTAAGGATAGGCTCCAGCACAAGGAATTCTGCCTTCAAACAGAATAGAACCCAAGTAACACCTCAGGCAGTGAGAAAAATTTGCCCAAAACGTTGCCAAAACAACCCCATGTTCAAAACAAGAGGGAATAAATAAGTCTCTCAGGACAAAAGGCTCATCTCTTTGCTCCAGGTGGCCTGTCCAAGCAGTCCTCCCACAATGTGCAGCAGAAAGCACAAGGTTCAGCAGGCACTCTCTGGAGATGGGGAACTCACCAAGGTCAACAGCAAAGGCTGGCAATGGCTTTCTCCAGGGCACCTCTTGAACTATCCACCCACATAACTTTAACCTAGCTTTCTTTCTATTTAAACTGATTTACATTTGTTTTACATGCTAATGAACCTACCAAAAGAGGATTGCAGACCCTAGGAGGATTCCCCAAGTCTCTTGGTCTCAGGTCTTTTTCTGACTGCAGGGGGAAAAAGCACAGGGTTTGGCCACCACTTGCATTTCAACAGCTACGGATCACACAGTTTCATATCACAGAAACTGTTCCAAATACTTAAAATATTCTCCCTCAAACCACTCAAGTTTAATTTTTCTCATAAAAAAAAAAGATTTAAAATAAAAGGCATGTTTCTTCAAACCAAAACACTGTCAGATCAGACACTGGCACAAGTTCAGACCTAACGTTTGTGAGGTTAGATCAAAGCAGAACCCCAGAACTAAAAGGCAAGGAATGAACAGGTCTGAATCTCTGCACTGTGGGTTTTTTTTTTGAAAACCAATGTAGTTCCTACAGTGCATATTATTTAATGGTAATGGGTAAGGCATTTCCCAATGTACCAGGAGGGTGCAGGAGTGCAGCACACCCAGGAATCACATTCAAGCAGAACAGACCACCAAGATGGGAGGCAACAAGAAAGGCACAGATGGAAGTAGCTTAAAGCGAATGCTGAGAGCTGGAGGGAAAATCTTCTGCAAGGATTACAATGCCTCAGAACCAGTGCTGGGAGCCTCGAGCAGGTGGCTGCTTGTTGGCCCATAAGTTAAACTCTATTTTATTACTTGAAGGATTCGAAGAGAGCTCCCTCTTCCATGCCCCAGCAGACTGTCTGCCCACTACTCACTCTGCACTTCTTCCCTCTGCCACCCCCTGTGCATAACACCAGCACAGTGCTGTGAAATGCAGCGCAGGGACAGAGCTTGCAGAGACCTGCTCAGGCATTTTAAATCACAGTTCTGTCTGAAGCTGCTCAGAGCAGATTAAACATGCAGTTGTAAAAACACCTGGGGTAAAATCCCAGCCCTGTCACATTAACAGCTCCCATGTTCAAAAGCTTACTGGAGCTTTGCACAAAAAGAGGATCATGCACAAAATTTTTGGCTGTATACACAGAAACAGGAAAATTTATTTCAGCCTATGGCCCCCACATCACTGGTCTCTGTGCTAAACCATGGACAAATAACATCCAGAAAAACATCAGGGGATTGAGACACTCATGTCAACAAGCTGGCCTCCACCAGAACAGGGGGACTAGGGGAAAGATTGACAACTGGGACCCTCTTGACACTCAGTTGTCAGCTTCAAATTATCTCTTTTAATATCATTTGAGCACTGTTCTGCTGCCAAAAGTATGTGGAAATTTCAGAGACTGAGGGCCTTGCAGCAAGGTCAAACTCATGTACAAAGTCAAATGCGATGCTGAGCACTCAGAATTACAGCCAACTGGCATGGGGCAACCTGCCAGCCACTCACAGGGTCAGGGACTCTCACCCCAATGGGACCGGTGGGAATTCCCAGTGCTCAGGATCAACTTCTCAGAAGACGACACAATCAAACACCATACTGAATCATCACTCCACCATGGTCCTACTCATTTCAAGAATTTGTTTCTTGGATCAGGACAAGTGAAGAAAGTTCTCTTAATCTGTGAGGAATGTTGAGGGGGGAAAAATCTGGTTTTGTCCTTTTTCTTGTACACATATGCAATTTGCTTTCCTCCTGTAGAAATTCAAGGCTGACAGCCTAGACAGCACACAGACCCTGAGGAAGGTGATTCAAAAATGCTCTTTATTTAGTTTTCCTGAGCTCAGATGAAAGAGCAGCAAAGGAGAACAGATCACTTTGGCATCTGGGAAGAGGTGCAAAGAAACACTGAAGGGTCCCCACTGAGGCTGTCATTCTAAAGGCCTCTCAAACAATGTTGAAGAAATACTCAATGACTCTTGGAAAAGAATATCAGCATATATCATGCATTTTATGGCAAATTTTGGTTAAGCAAATATGCCAGATTCAACAGTCCCATTGGGCTGTATGTTCAGATTTTGTGGATACTTCCAATTCAATACAGATTTACCCAATTCCCAACTTCAAGATACACCAATCTTTTAGGAGATCTTAAATGTGGAGATTGGGTGGCCTGTGCCTGTGTAACTCAGCTAGACCTGTCATCACTGCCTTTGCAAAGATACAAACAAACCACATGTTTGCAGCACACTTGCCTTACCCTACAATGTCACCAATCGAGGATGAAAGCATGCCAGATATTTCCTTCCAGCTGCTAAATCAGAACCATTTTGCTTATAGAAAATCTGCCAACTACAAAAATAACTTAATTCCAGGTGGTTAGTGGTGGGCTGGGTGGACCAACAGTACTGCTGTCCATACAAAAAACATCATGATTTAGCCAAGAATGTTTAGAAAAGAAAAACCCTGGCTGACATACGAGGAACACCAACTTTCTGTGTGTGATCCACTAAATTTATTGCTCCAGCTGATCTGAATTATATCTTGCATTTGCAGATTTATTTCAAATGGCATTTGTGAGTAAAAGAAAAACCTGAAATAAGAATCTTCAGTAGTTCTTCCGCAAATAAGGGCTGTTGTTTTTATCAACATAAGGAGAAATCGCCGTGCTAACACCAATAATGTGTGAAAGCTAAAAGCCAGCACTGGCAAGAGGAGAACTCTTGCTAAGAATTGACAAATTTTTCAAATATGACTAAACTGAGGTAAGGCCCAAGGTTTCCTAAAGCCACAGCAGTATCTGAGAAAATAATTAAATCCTGAATGTATCACGGACAACTCTACAGTGTCTGGCTCTTTCTGATGTCTCTACCCTAAACACTTCATCTATACCAATAAAAGGTACAACTAAGTTGAAAGAGTATTAAAGATGGGCTGGGTTTATCAAAATGAACAAAAATGCATGTTTATTTTCTGAGGCTTAAGGGCTATCCCTTGAAGTGTAACCAATGCAAAAATGCATAGCTCATTCCCTCTCTGATACAGTCTCAGCAGAGAGAGATTTGTGCAGTGTTCTGTTTCAGCAGGAAAGCTGCTAGTTGGTTGACAGGTGACCCTACAATGTGTGATATCCTCAAGTGCCATTTCACAGCCTTCAATGGCAAATTACTACCAATAAGCCTGGTTCAGCCAGCTAGGTCTAACTCCAGCCCACAGACTGTCCCATCCTAGTCCTGCAGCACTGTCCCGAAGCCTTTCCAAGGAAAGGTGGAGTGCTGCACCTGTCTCTGCAGCCAACCCAGGGCTGAAGCACTTTCACCTCTTCTGCCAAAGACCACACCATTGCAAATGAAGCACAGAGGTGATGGAAAGCCTGTCAATAACACCAAGTGCAAGCTGAGAAGGGGTGAAAATGGTGTCCCACTCACACCTGAATTTGCACAGTTTGCTCTCTACAGAATTTTACTATTTACAAAAGGGTTTGACCTTACATTGTGTGCAACAAAAACCTTACAGGTAGAGAGCAATATGTTCATTCTCTGTTAGCTTTAGCTACACATACCAAACAAAAGAGGACAACAAAAAATAGGCTTGCAAGTTGAGGATGAAATGACAACAGAAAAAGACACGAGAATAAAAATCTTAAATTTCTAACCTTTCTCTTTTAGTAAAGGAAAACTTTAACGTATACTACTTATTACTCTTGATTGTTCAGACTCACTGAGCCTGTGAACACGCTATGAAATTAAAACTTTCTTCTTCATACTTTCAATGAATTAGAACATAATACTCTGCCCATATTCTTGAGTCACCTTCTGACATAAAGGTCTCAGCCCTGACCTCTAGAACACAACTAAAAAGAATTTGGCTAGCTGATATGAAACAGAGCTTCCAAAATGTTTGTGACATGAACCTTAATAAAGCTGTGATAAAAATGGTTTTCAGAAGGAAAATAACTGCCAGGCCTGGAATACTCTGAAAGCTCAGTCCAAGGAAATTAATCTGTGATTAACACATTTTCATCATATTCTACAGAAACAGTGTTTCTTCTTTGGGAAGACAGTGCCTTTATAATGATTATTGGGAGACTGGGTGTGATATAAGTCTCCCTTCATCTTGAATACTTATTTCAGACATACACACTCCTCCCACCAGTAAGTTCTGATACAAGCTTTACTTTACAGTGTGGGAATGACTTGCATTTTCACCCATGTGGCCAACATCTATCATGTGTACTTTGCTCTGCCTCTGAATTAATTTGGAAGTCCTGTGTGTGCACTGGGATCTCTTGCTTCAGCACACATGCCACTGGCTGTTTATGATAATGACAGGCAATGGTGCAGCTTCTACTGAAAGGAGTTCCTGTTTCATGGTCCTGTACTAAGAGCCGCCCGGGGAAGTTACATGTCAGAGTTGAGTCACTCTCACAGTTCATCACTGCTAAAAGTAGCACGTCCCATGCTCCAGCCCTACCCTTTCTTCTCTCCATCCCAGCCATGCTAACACACCCTTTCTTTTGCATCAAACTAATGTTCATTAGAGCCTTCACTGAGCTGATTCAGTTCATTAACCCAGGAGCAAACAATTCACTTTTTTGTCATGTTAGTTTTCTTCCAGGCCAGTGGGTTGAATCTGTTTCACGCAGGGCCTGACTAGTGCTAGACATGCTGCTGGCCAGGTGCAGGAGAGAGGGGCCATAAGAGCAGGACAGAGCCCTGGATATCCCAGCACAAAAAGAGATGATCAGCTGTAACATGTTGTCGCTTTATCTTCAGCAGACTGACCCTGGTGGAACGAGGTTTCTTTGCAGCCAAAGAGTGAAACAGCTGCAGCTCTTCTCCTTGAGCTCTCAGCAGCATGCCATGAACCCTCAGCCCAGTAAGGAAAGGCCCTGACAACCAACAGGAACACTCTGAACCTTATCTATTACCCTATGGTCAGCCAAGGGAAAAAGTGACTTTGATGCATTCATTACAGTCACTGGTGGTAGAGAAATACACACTCCAGCTTTCTGTGCTTGCCTATGGCTAACAGTTTTAAGATTGCTTGTACTGAGTGGGCATTTCACCACCTGCAATCAGGTGGGGTTTTTGGGGGGGGAAAAAAAAAAACAAACCAAAACCACCCACAAAAAAACCAAAATAGTTCTGTACAAAGTTGGAGATAAAGCTGATTCTGGAAAGGTACAAAGTTTGTCATATTCCTAATCCTAAAGGCCTCCTTTTTTCTATCCTTATTGCAGATCACCTATTTCTCCCTGACTACTCCTGCTCCTTGCCAGTATTTCAGACAACTTCAGCCTATTTGCATGCCTCCTCATGCACAGAGACCCTACCTAATTGCCTTTATACAGCTCCTGCAGCCTGTTCCTTTTATAAGGCCTCTAAGACCATTGCTCTACCATGCACAAGATATCAACTACTAATTAATAGCCAGAAAGCAAAAATCTTACATGTTTGTATTTGCACATGAGTATGTATCAAATACTTATATACTTAAATATCTGTAGTATATTTAATACTACTCTTTCCCCTCTCCCTCTAATGTTTGAATGACAGGGCAGCTAAATTCCATTGGAGCTTAATTTCTGTGACTTGGAAAAATATCATTTTAAGGTGCAATTCTATAGTACACTGGATATAGCTCTGTCCAGTTTCTTCACACAAAAAATAAAACACATCACTGAACCTGTGTGTCCTGACACTCCCTTCCAACAATGAAAGTGTTTTGTTACTTTTCCTTAACAATAGCTAGGAGGGAAAGGTTCCTTCTCCACAGCTGTTTCTTGACAACCTTCAGTACTCTACAATGACTGACAGACCTTTCAACAGAGGAGGTTGAACATTTATTCATCATGAATTGATAAAAGCTTTTGATAACCTGATAAAAGGATATAGTTGATTGCTTTGGTAAAGAGTCAGGATTTCAAAGATTGTAAAGCAGTGGATATCGTAAGTATTTAAACCATTTTATCAAAAGCAGAGTTAGCCTGCATAACTCATTTGCTCAATGATACTCATCTACATATTAGCCTTATACACACTGATACATGCCTCTGATACATGTCAGCTTTCAGTTTGATTTTTGGCTTTACTTCCTACTGTGTTTTGCACCCCAAATGCATTGCTTGTGACTTCCCAGCCAAAGTGAGCGAGTTCAATTCATAAAGCTTGTGCAAGCAGCTCCCTGATAACTTCTGCCACCACCACAGCATCCACGATACAACCAGTACTGGGTAGACTTAACATCTACAACAGAAACTTCTCCAAAAGCCACTCTTGCCACCTTTCAGTTCTTCAGTGAATTGAAGCATTTTTGCTGTGCAGTGAAAACCCCTGCAGCTCTGAAGATTATACAGGAGGAAAGCAAAAAGGTCCCTGTAGGTTGTAAAGAGGTTATGGTTTCCTTCCAATAACAGTTCCTATAGCCTTTGATATTCTATCCACTTTATCATTTCCCCCAGTTTTGCAGAACAGCAGCTGTCATAACAGAGCTCATCTTCTGCACTGCCTGTCACTGCATGGAGGGAGATCGCTGAGGATGGAGAAAACACTTGTAGAGAATCTTCAGCTTGCCTTGGCTATGAGGCAAAGATGAGTCACTGCCTGACCCGGGAGTCAGGGGTCACCCCCTCTGGGGAGTCACTGCCTTGTTCAGTCCACTCGCAGCTAATCCCCCGTGAGTGGCTCTCGCCAAAAGATTTCTTTATCCCCTTGACTGAAAAAAAATAACAACAGAGTTAACAAGCCCAGTAAAAATCCATGACTCAGGCAAATCCTCAAGGATCAAGTGGGGAGTGGGAGGGAACATAAACTAATCCGAGAGTCCAAAATGTCTTTTGCCAAAGCCTTTTAAAAAACAAAAACTTCACTAGGGTCTCCTCGTTAGTGGCGATTACAGGGGAGGCATTTCTTTCTTTCTTTCTTAACTAAGAATCTCTTCTCAACAACACAAACAAGGGTGCCCATTGACTTGGTGCAGTGCTTTCTAATCCATCTGAGCAGCTGGCTTTGTATGTCTTTTATACATACTGATGGAGGAAAAAGGAAGGCTTCTTGGGGAGAAGAGACTCTGTCTCTTCAGTGAAAATACTTGCTTTACTACTGGATGGCCAGCACTGCTCCCGGGGAATAGATGCAATTCTTTTTCTTTTATAGAAGCATTTTACAGTACATAGTTTTTAATATCAGCAGTGACTCACAGAAGTTATAAGGGATAATTTTCTTCTTTGTTCCCCAAGAGAAAATTATCAACATCTCAGACATTGGTTCTGCCACTAGTTTTCAAATCTGCAAACATCAGCCCAGGTTTCCTGGGGTTAAAATAAAAACACAAGTGATGTCACTAAATTTCAATAGATGCCTCACAAATGAACAGGAGGACAACCCAGGGCAGCCATACACAAGAGCAAGCAAAAGCTTCCTATGTACAGTAGGGCTTCGATATACCTGTGAATTGCCTGCAATACCAGCTCACAGTGCTCAATTCCTAGGTCTATTTAAGGGGTCCAGCATGGGAAAAATAAACCCTCAGATGCTGTCACAGCTTTCAATGGTTCCTCACTTGCACCCATACTATTGCAACAGCTCAGAGTTGCAGGAAGAAAGCATTTCCCTCCATTCCATGTCCCTGCCATGTGGCCCCTTGTGCTCCTAAGGGCACCATCTCCAGCATTTACTTTTCCTTTCACAGAGCAAATAACAGCCAAAAAACCAAGCAACCAGCCAAAAAACTCACAAAAATAAGAGCTGTCATTACTACAACAGGTGGGAATGGGTGCTGACAAGGCACAAACCTTCTCCTTGCAGTCTAGGACTTTCTCATGAGGGCAAGAGGAGGGGCAGGCAGTGATCAGTGACAGGACCCAAGGGGATGTCCTGAAGCTGCATAAGAGGAGGTTTAGGTTGGATATTACAAAAAGGTTCTTCACACAGAGGGTGGCTGAACACCAAAACAGGCTCCCCAGGGAAGTGCTCACAGCACCAAGCCTGACAGAGTTGAAGAAGTGTTTGGACAATACTCTCATGCACATGGTGGGATTCTTGGGGTGTTTTGTGCAGGGCCAGGAGTTTGACTCAATGATCCTTGTGTGCCCCTTCCAACTCAGTGCATTCTGTGATTCTCTTTTTGTACCATTATTATTCTCTGTTGGCTCAAGCTACCTTACAACACAATGTCACAGGATTTGTCTTTACCTTCCTACTCCAAGTCCTTAGTCCACAATCACTCTCCTCTCTCAAAGTGGAGTCTCCAGCAATCACTTTTACTGTTGGCTTTCCTGTACTACAGTCCATACAAGTTCTCCCATTTTTATTTGTATTTTCCAAATGCCAACATACAAACTATAGCAACAGTGCTGGACCTAGTGTAGTTCTTTTTGTTGAATATTATTGCTTGTAAAAAGCAAAATTATACTTCACTTTCAAAATTTTATAGGGATTCATATGTTATGAGTTTCCACAAAACTCAGCAATATTCACTGAAAGCTGGTACAGAGCTTTGAACAAATTAATATTTGGTATTACCTGAAATAAATTAATTTGAAATTTTACACTGGGTAATGTAGCTTTTCCCCACATATCATCTACTTCATCTACTCAATTAGCTTTAGTGAGCTGGATTTTTGGTGGACTTCAATTTTTTTCTTTCTTTGTATGAATCATATCAAATGACATGGATGTTATCTCCCTTGCTGTCTTGTTTATATTTAATTTTATTTCCCATGCTATGTCTTTTTAACCAAAGAAGTTGTCTCTGTTTTCCTTCACAGATGAGAGCAGAAAATTTCCCAAACAATCATTTCCTTAGGAAAATGGTGGGGCCTAGCCCTTATCTGAGGGGTGTAGGTGCTGCAAGGGGCAGCACCAGGAGGTGCTGTGGCGGTGCAGAGCTCTGTTAGAGCAGGTGCAAGATGAGGCTTGGAGTCAACAGTTCACTGTTTTGTCAAATGCAGTTAGGATTCGCAGCTGTGTTTTGACCAGCTTCCATAACCTCATGCCTACATGAGAGCCCTTCTCAGGCACAGCTTCCACCGAGCCCCCAAAGCAGTGCAAAGCCTTCAACAGTGCACACACACTTGGCAAAGCTAATGCAAACACAGCCTTTATGAGCTCCAAAGATGTGAGTCAGAGCTCATCTCTTTCTGCAGACTCCTTTCCCTCCCTTCACGTCAGAAACATTCCCATCAGGCTACTGGTGAAAGATATCTTCTAAAGCAAATTATGCTCAGATTTTTTGTTACGTATATAAGGACTGTTCTGCCCAAACATTAGAAACAACACAGAAAAAATTGCTTTGAAAGTTGATAGCAAAGGAAATTTTAACTTTATGAGCAATTAAAAATGCATGTGATTACTGGTCTGTGTTTTCAAAGAACATATGTGTATATCTATAGTAAAACAATAGGGAGGCACGACTGAGAACTAGCATTTAATCCTAGAAACTTTGAAAAATAGTTCAGTCATTGTTTTGAAGGTCCCAATCCTTTCCAGAGTTGACAGCTCCAAGGGTAAAGCCACTTAGTCTCGTTTAATGCAGGAATGAAACAATACGGAGAAGCACTGCACAGGACAGTCTGGGCAAAGATACACATCTTCTGGGAACAGTCTAGCTATTCTTTTCCTCTTAAGACAGTTTCCCTTCAAAGCTGTGAGTAAAGGAAACAAAAAGCTGGATATACTTAAAACTTTTTAAACATAACTAGGCTCCTTCATTTTTCACGTCTTTCATTTGCTAGGGCTTTGCAATTTGCCTTCAACCTCCCCGCTGTGAAGTCCTCAGGCAAGTCAAACCTGTTTGCCCTTTGTGCGTGTGCGAGTGCCCTTAGACCCAAACTCAGCCAACAGTTTAGAGTAAACAGACCTACCCAGGGAGGAGCTGGAATTTGAACTGCAAATCATGTGTGTCCCAAACAATTACTCCCTCTCCAGGTGAGGGAATGCAGTAACATTTCTGGTGTCTAAGCAAATTTCTCTGCAGCAGTTTGCAAGATGGGAGATCGGTCTTTTTTCATCACTGGCAGGGCAGTGCCTTAGAGAGACTCATCAACAAGAAAACCTGCTTAGCTAACTAGTCTGCTCCTATGCTTACCTACTGCTGATTTGATGAGCTAATATTTTAAGAACAGTGGGTCCATCCCAGAACCACCCTCTTACCTCAGTGATTATGTCTAAATCGTTCTGCTGAGTATCTTACATAAGACTTGCATAAATGATGCATTCTACTCCTGGTAAATTTGGTTGCTCTAGCTAATGAGGAGTACCACACTGTGAACTTCCCAAATTGCAGAGCTCCAGATTGACCAAAACTGCACTGTCTGACACAGTGCTCATCCCATGACTGACCTTTCAAAGAAGATTAAACCTAGGCAAACTGTTGAAAAGCCTGAGCAAGCTGAGACCTGGCAACAAACACTAGCACAAAGGAATCACAAAGAGGAAAGAAAAGGGTAGGAATAAATAAGGCAGAGTGTTAATCTCTCTCCATCTGAAAGAGCAGAGACCAGACACAGACCTGGGCACAGAGGGGTTTTGGTACGGAGCACGAAGATCTCCTCCCTCTACCTCCTCCTCTCACCACCACTGGTTTAGGGATGCTCAGATCTGGACCTGTGAACTCACCTGCTACATATGCATGTCCTAATTACACTGGATAGTCCACTCATCTCTTGACCACATAATTTAAAATGTAAATGACAGGTCTCAGATAAAGGCTACCTATTTGTGAAAAGAGTGTGTCCCATGCAAGACCTGCACATCCTGCTCCCCACAGGAAAACATCTCTCTTCTGCATTGACTTAGAAGATTTTTCTGAAGACAGATCAGGGTGGATGGAGACTGGGAAGGGTAAGCTACATAATTGGTGTTCAGGGGTATCAATTCTAGCAGTAATCTAGAAGAGAGCTAGCTTCAGAGAGCTCCATTAAAACCCTAGATAATAATCTTTATTTCCTTTTTTCTGACTCTCTCCCAAAGCCCAAGGATTCAGGCTTTGTATGCAGAGAAATGTAAGAAGATAGTGTGCACAAAATATATAGCCTACATTTGTCATACACATCCTGTTAAGTCAGAACCCAATGATACTTTGACTATCACACAGAATGACCTTTATGTAGAGAGTATGTATAGTGTTACCTAAAACTTATACTAAATTTTTAAGAAAGGTGGCCATTGGGACTAAAAGAAAAATGAAGAAACAAAAGCAACCCATGAAACTCACAGTGGTTGAGAAATACACTAATGAAGGTGGATGGTGCAACCACCATTTTCCTCCCTTGTCATTATGAGGCAGTTCTTATTACGTGATCACATACTGCCTAGACTCCTGCCTCATTCACTGCATAATTATAACCAAAAGGAAGGTAAAGGTTTTAACATGAAATGTCTTGGAAGCTTGATGTAGGAGTCACTTAAGCTTTGCTTATAAGACACCTAGCACAGTCTACACAGAAACACAGTCAGAGCTAAAAGGCATGTCTTAGGCACTGAGTATTTTATTTGATGTGACCGGCCTGGTTATGTAACAGGGGGCCAACCTGGGAGAGGCCCGAACTGGGATCTCAATTTGCTTGTTGTTGGCAGGTGCTACGTTCTGTTGTGACCTGTTCCAGCCACACCTATAAGCACACAAGGAGCAACAGGTAACTCCTGAGATTGCCTTTTATCTTTAATCGCTTCCTGTTCACACTTCATTCTGCCAACACCTCCTGTCAGGATTATTGCTGTTTATTTCCCATGAATATCTAAGAATATCATTCATCCCAGCAATAAAGGTTTCCATGCAGTGAGGCATGCTTCAGAAGTGGCCTACAGTATTTCCTAAAAGGTTACTTGACTGACTTGTTGGTTGGGAAAGTAAACAGGAAGACCTACATTGTCTGTCATAAAAAGCAACAGTATTAGGCAGGCAGAGATCACTGAAGCAGTTACTCCAGTGTAGTTTTCTAGAAATTAAAGTCTCTTAAGCAGATGAACTCATCTACCAGTGGCACCACTACTATGAGACCGATCTTGAAACTCTTAGTCAGGTTGCCTTGTTTCTTCTTACAAATACTTGGATGAGACACAGTTACAGATTTTAGATAAACTGCATCTGTCACTTACTACTCAGACACAAGATTTCTAACAGATGATGGTTTTATTTAGTTTATGATACTAACTGCACAGTACAACATCTGAGTCATACCACAGCCTCTTAGACCATATCTCCATCTCCCACCTACACATAATGATACTTAAATGGTCAGCCTAACTGCTTTCAAGACAGTCCTGAAGAGCCCAGTAATTAACTTCTCTCATGAGGCCCTGCAAGTGTCGACAGCACTAAGTCCCATCACCTTTGCTACATCCCACCACACAACCAGCTCAACAGATGGACATCACTGACCTTCAGGAAAGGTTGTTTGACAAACATTTTATAATACTAGAATCTGTTTGGGAGGTCACATGCAAAGTTATATCAGGGTATTTATAGATCTGAAAATAACACCTTTTTATTGAAGAGAGAAGTAGGAATAGAGAGAGAAGCAAATGAGAGAACACTAAATGAAACCATCAGAAAGTTACCCTGAAACAGAGGAAAAAAGGACTGTTTCTTGCACTAGTTGATATTCAGCTGTGGAATGCATTGCCACGGGATACTGCAAATATCAGCACTGAAAGGAGTCCAAAAGCAGCTGCACCAAGCCATGTAAGAGATCCATCAAGGACTACTAAGCTCAAGGATACCAGCTTCAGCTCCAGAATGTAACACACTGCTGAAAACTGGGAGAGTCTCACTGTAAGGAGCATCACTAAGTCTGTCCTTCTCTTTTAGCTTGTTACTGAGCACTGTCAAAGGCAGGACAGCAGGAGGTAATATTATCATGACGCCCATTAAGCAAGGGTTCCCAAGTAAAGACTTTCTTGCCACCATTCTTCATATACTTCCTGTCTCCACTGGACCAGACACAACTGTGATAACCTCAGCCCTGGTGAAGAACTGCCAACAAATAGCATCAAAATGACAGCACTGGACAGGCTAGAGCCTGCAAGGGTCAGCATTCAGCCCCTGTTCAACACCTCCCTCAGCTCCACAGAGTCTGACCAGTGAGAATTGTTTTTCACCTCCCATTTCACACACTCTTGCTCTCATTCTCTTTCTCAAGTCACAATTTTGCCTTTGACCAGACCCATCTCTCCCTAGGATAACAAAAGTAACACTTTATCCTCACAGCACTCTGGGCAGTTTCCAGTGTTGCTTTTTACTTCTTCTGTTAAAAATGTCCCACTTTGTAATCAACATTAACTGTAATCAACATTAAGTTTTGACTGCTGTGTGGAGCTTCCCTTCTGCCATTACTCAGTTTCATAAGTAAGACTTCTCTGCCTGAGTCAACTTAAAACTAATGAAAACGTCAACTATATTTCAAAATTAACTATTGCCAGAAATAGTCACATTGCTTTCAGACATTCTTATTTTGGCAGTCATCCCTTGAATGCAGAAACTGCAGAATTTTTAAGTCTCCACCTATCCTTCATCCTCATTAGTATTCAATAATACTGGTTATTGCATAACTCAATTATCAGTTGCAATACCTGTAAGAGGCTTTCAAAGAGCCAGTTCTCTCCTAGTGTGTAAACTCTTCATTTGTATATAAACTTGCTACATTCTGGCTTATCTCTTCCAAAAATGTACTTAGCACTTGCTCTCAATGACTCCACCTTCTTCCACTTTCTGATAGGATCTGGGATTCTGATGGGAGCATTCCATATAGTCAAGAAATAAGGAGAGCTGTATGAAGGATCAAAAGAAAGTCCTGTACTGCTGGATTTGTCACAGGCCTCAGGAGCTTTCACATTCCTCACTATGCAATATGAAATATTAGTTTGTGCTTGGTACTATTGATTCTCCTACGTATAAATTATAGCAGCTTTCCCTGTTGCTAAAAAACCAAGCATGACCAACTCCTCATTCTTATGAAAAATTAGACAGTAGTCAGGAGGCAACTTCATGGTTTTAAGTAAAACAGTATTAATTTTTATGAGTCTAACCACAGAAAATAAATAGCACATTACCTATTTACCCTCATTTTATGGGTGGCACATTAGCATTCTCTTTATCACTATGCCATGAATGAAAGATAGAAAAAGTTTACCATATATAAACCATTCATCTAATTGTGGAGCTGCTGCACACAATTGCTTTGTGCAGAGGAAAGAAATGTCAAACTTTGCTAGTGCTTGGAGAAGGAGCAGAAAAATGATGGCTAGCAACTTTAGAGAAGCATTTCTCATTAATAAGCAAATGGTTCTTCTGATTGCTATCGGAGCAAGTTGCTATCTGCAGAGTACAGTGAACCAGGAGGGATTGGAATACACCAAACTCTTATTCTTTAACAGGATTCAGGCACCAACAGACACTAAACTGGAACACTTTTTCCTAAACTTCCCTTTTGGAAGAATCTTATAAAATGGTGGGATCTCGGTCCACAGATAGGATCTTTGTCTAAGACCTCATCCTGTAAGATATCAATGCAGATTTTTAAAGATTGCAACTAATTGAAACTGTAGGAAAAAATACTGTCAGCAACAATTTTGTCAGCTTTTGCCTGGTTGGTTCAATATTTTGGTAGACACATTTGACTTCCACAATGTGCTCCCTACCTTGTCTCATGCAATAGGAATTTGAAAACCCAGAATGTTTAATGGTTTGTTTGAACTGATGTCATCAAGATATACAAACACCTCTTTAAAACAGTGCCCTGAGAACAGAGCAAAAATCAATCCTTTCCATGTGAAAACTCACTTCTTTAGATCTTTCTTTTGGACAGCAGAGTTCTTGTGTCCTCTTCCTGCAATAGGCAGAAGAACACAATCCAAGCTAGAGGAAATGTATCCAAGCATGTTTCCTTTCCTTTTGCATTAATCCCTACAGCAGACTTTTTTATGCTCTGGAAAATATATGCTGCTATAACTTTGCAGCCAGCTGCTGCTGGCTGTAGCAGCCCTGTCTGAATCCAGTCCAGTGTAGGTCACCAAGAGTCAGTGCTGGAACAAGCACTTCTTCGCTCTTAGAATTGCATCATCACATCAGTTCCCAGCAGAGTGTCTTATCACTGATCATCTGGGGACAGAAATTTTTGTTAATTTGCCAGATGGAACTGCAACTTCGTAAAGCAAGAACTTTCTGGAATACCTGAAGGAGAGAAAAGCTGTGTGGCCTTCTCTTTCATTTTTATTTTTTACTGAAAAGTAAAGCAATCACTGTTAGCTTTGCAGGAAGATCCTCAGGGTTAGCCACAAAACCAGAGAACCTCAAGTAAGTAAAGGTCTAAAATAAAACAAAAACCAGTAACAAATGCATTGTTTTCTCTTGCTTCTAACACAATACATCCCACTAAGCCCCTAAACCCAATACTGCATGTATTTAATTGTGATTATGCTGAACACAAGATTACCGGAGCCAGAAAATGTCTTGGACTTAGATCAACAATTGTTTTCCACTTTGAAAACTTCACAATGAACATGGCTGGAGACTTGGCTTCCACTCCGTGAACGAAACCCAACATCAGTTTTGGGTCCCAAGAGTCCCAAAACTGAAGTGACTCAGATGCTGCAAAGGTCAGTGCAACCAAGAACCACCACTGAATTTACTATTTTTGCTATCATAATGTCTTTAGCCCTGAGCCAGGACCCCTACTGCATTAAGGAATGTGCAAGTCATCTTGAAAAAGTAGTCCCTGCACCAAAGACCTTACAATACAAGTTTTAGCAGGCTCTATCAACTACACAGAACAAGCAAGGGGGCAGGAGGGACCTGGTAACCCAAACACAAGCACATACTGGCACAATAAGCATTAGTCATGGCTTACCACCAACTAATCACAAAAAAAAATATTTTCCAGTAACAGTTCTCACTTTTACCAACAAGAGACCCAACAGAGCTTGTTTTGTTGGTTTTTTTTTAACCTCTCTGCACTCTCAGTACAGAGCCACCTTCAGACAGAAACCCCTTTTCTTTTATATTAGCACCATGACATTTTACTGCATCTTCTGCACTGGGCAGGGGGAAAGGAGGCAAACCATGGCAGGCCAATCAATTAGATGCAGACTGGCCCTTCTTTTCATAGAGAAAGGGTCTTATTTTTTTCTCCTAAGAGTGAGAAGACTCCAAAACTCATTCTTAGAAGGAGGGGTCAGTGAGGTCTTTGATGTAAAAAATGTGGGCAAACCTACAGTTCTCAAAAGCACACTCATTTTTCCTCTCACATCCTTTGTTCTGAGCCTGCTGCTCTAAGTGCATTCACCAGACCAGCTTTTGATAATAAGATTTAGTGCTCTGCACAATAGTTCAGAAAGAGTCAATGATCTTCTATGTGCTATTTATTATTTTACTAAATTTGAAGAGTGCTCAGCATATATGCCTATGCTCCAAGGTCCTTCCTGGGCTGGAAAGAGTGCAATCCAGCAAGTCTTGTACCAATGATGGTACAAGGTGCAGTTTGGCTCCAAAGGGGGGCTGTGAAGACATCCTAAGGGCTCTTCTCCTGATGAGATGTGAGCATGAGACCAGCTTTGCTCAGCCAAGGTCTACCTCATGTTGGCTGGAGGCACACAATGTGTGCATCCAGCCAACACGATGTGATTGAGTCCACCAATTTTTGTTTCCACCTCGGGCTGGGAACTGCAGAAAGTTGTTGTCCTTTAGCTCTTCTAGCGCAGGTTAAGACCTCTGGAATTCCTGGATCCTGAAGCAGACTTCAAAAAATGCAGAAGGAGAGACTGGACTCACCTTGAAAAGTCATGGTACTATAACACACAAACCTCTATCCTCCATTAAATTAGAGGGGCTTCTAATTATTAAATTATAAAGGGTCTTCTCTATTTCTCCCTAAGCTGAGACATGCTAGGTGAGCCAAGCAAAGTAAGTGGTTTCATGTGCTCTAAAAGTACACCATCCAAGCAGACATGAATCCTTTTTCCATTCAAAGCAAGGCATTGTTTGTGAGCTAACTATATATTCCCCATGGTCACAGGGCAAGAAAAACATTCATTCTGTCTTTGACATGATACTGTAATTCTCTGAGCTTCCTCACTATAGTAGGTTCAGGGTAAATTCCCCGTTTGTCCTGGCCTCACAGTTCCCAACAAATGAGTCCTAGAATGACAGAACACCATTTCACTGAACTAACTAGCTGCTTTTGGCTTTCTTCTCATTTCTCCCCTCTAACACAGGGCCTTTTATCTTGGGGCTGTCTCCTCCTGGGCATGCCTCCAGCTAGCCTTAGTGCCTGCTGCATATGAGCACTGTCTATGCAATATCAGCATTGCTTTAAAAGTGTACCAAATGGAGCAAAACAGTTCCTTTCTCTCCCTCTCACCCCCCCTTTTTAATAAGAATTTTTCCATGTGGTTAGAGAAATAACATCTGGAATTACTGAAGGCTGCCAAAATGAGAGAATGAAAACAATGAGTTGAGTCACACTTGAACCTGCCAACTTCATATAATTCAGACCTTCTTGAGGCAGTTTGAAAAGGGAAAAAAAAAAAAAAAGTTTTAGTTTGCTTTTTACAATGCAATTTTTAAAAAATCTGCTGATGTCAGTTACAGAGTTGTCCCAGTCATAGCACCACAGTATGGGCATTCATCCTTGGAGCACTCTGATATCACAATATTTCTGTATTTCATCTACACATATGCAACAGCAGATCAAAGTTTCTCTTACTAAGCAGAGACCCACTGAGCTAGTGGAATCTCAACAGGAAGAGATGTTGAGCCTCATTGGACATTTTTACTCCACCTCACAATGCAGTGCAGAGAATTTAAAATTGTCCTAAAGGTCCCTTCATTTTCACACTCATGAACAGTACTGGTGTTCTCTACTACACTTTAAAATGTTTGCATACTGTTCCAATGTAGTTTCTGTAAAAGATCAGCTTCTCTATGATACCCTAACCCTTATTAAGGACATTACATTTCTCTGTCTAGTCTAGGAAAGACTTTAAGTGCTTCTATGGTCTGGATTTTTCACCTCTTTTCACTTCAAACAGTTATGCTGTGCCAGCACACAGGCCCAGCAAAGCTGCATTGCCAGGATCCATAGAATGGAGAGTTAAACTGTTTAATGAAACAGGAAATTCAGGTGATACAAAACACCAGCAAGATAGTCAGTGAAAAAAGAAATCACAAACATGAATTAAGCCAGGCAGCCTGAGGAGTCTTCCATGGAATTTAAATGCAAATGTAAGTGTGTCAGGTGGAGGAAGAAAGGAGCAAACTGGAGCCTTGCATATATGAGAGAGAAGATCAGTAAAACACAGCAATCAATAGACAGCAGAGAAGGACTCATAGCAATACTTTGGGAAAAATCTAATAAAGAGCTCTGGATAACAGGTTTAGCTAAAAAGAAGTACAATCAGCCAGGAAACTTTCTGCTGCTGATTAATACACAACATGTTCAGAGATTTATAGATATTGTTTGTAATCTGTCTGTATCCAAGACATACCAAACTTCATCATCCATCCATTCCATCATTTTTTTCTCTTTAAAGAAACCATTCCAAAGACTTAAGTGAAGCTGACTGCTGGGTCAAGCAGGGTTGCATAGTTCATATCTCAGCAAAGCACAAGAAATTATTATCAATCCTGTGTGGTATCATCTGACAATGGAAAAAGATGATGCAGAGTCATGCAGGATTACCACAGGAGATGCTACACTCTCATCATGAGGGCAGCTATAGTAGCTACCCTTTTACAAAAGTACTTTAACTGGTGTTTCAAAAAGCCCTAAGACACAACCCCATTATAATTTATACTAACATGCCCCTTGTCTGACCTTTTTTTACTCCTGTTGTTACTATTACTCCCGTGGCAGGAGCAGGTGACACTCTCTGCAGCTTTCACAGCAGTATGCCAGTGTGATACTTCCACCCTGGCTTCACCAGCACGTTACTGGCTCAGGCAGAAGGCACCCACTCCCCTCCTTTCATTTCTCAAAAGCTACCATTTCATCAGGCTATGGCAAGGTACTTTCTGCACAGCTATCACAGTCCCTTCCCCTCAGTGAAAACCTACTGGAAATTCTTATCAAGCTTGCCCACTCCATTGTTCCACGCTATCACGTGTTATCGGAGAAGTGACTGCACATTTAGCACATGTCAGCTTTTCTCTTTTCACTAAGTCCCCTGGCAACCGTTCCAGCAGCTCTCCTCACCTCAAAGGCTTTAAACAATCCTACCAAGATGGCTGAGCAGCTAAAGATCCATTAACACAACTCCACTAGTGGACAGACCTTTGTTCCAGGATAAGGCAGGGTAACACTCACTATTTAGTTTAAAAGCCTTCATAAACAGTAAGCTAAAAAACCCCATCTGGTTTCATATCAAAAAGGGAATGTCTACAAGATGTGGCTACACTGATTGAGTTTTACTCTTTTAAATTCGCTCCTTATCTTACACCAAGAGGTTTCCCATTTAGACAGTGTAAGGCTGCTAAACGGTACTTAACCACCCACTATTTTGTACTTATTAACTTACTGTCATTTAACATAAAATGCTTAGGCAAACCATGAGAGAGATCAGAATTCTGATCCTCCTATTAAAAAGAAAAAGGCTCCAGGCATTAGATTGTGAAATATGATTTCCCAGGATATATTAAATTCTGGGTTAGTATTCTTTTTGATATCACAGAAAGTCAAACCTCATTTCATAAGAGGGCACTTCAACATGCTTTGCATACGGCATGCTTTCCCTTGATAAAGGCTCTGTGCTGCAGCAAACTTGGAATTTGATCAGAACCTCTGGAGCACCCAGCAGTGGGTGTGGAGGAGAGCAAAACCCACACCATGAACCTCATCTCACAGAAGTTCCTTAGATAGTTCTACAACCAACACAAACAAGAGGAACGAGCCAAGAGGCTCAGCAGAAAGCATCACAGGCGTGCATTATGCTGCAGGAGGGACTGCAGATGCAGAGCCTAGCTGGTACAGCACACATCACCTCTGTACTAGCAAGTTAACTATATTTCTGCAAGAACCACAGCAGAATGGCAAACCAAGTGTGCATTTAGGACCATTGGTAACCAAAAGGGTACTAAGGCCTGAACTTTTTCACATACTCTCAGTCTGACTACAGAAGAACTGTTGAGAAATACTTATGACCAAAACCTAGTTGCAATATATGCATTTGGGACTCAGAGATTCTCACAAAGTTTCAGAGAGAAGTTCCCCTCAGTCCTCATGGCCTTGCATAATTTCTTCATATGATCCTTTAGCTTTAGCATATTTCAAAGTGAAACATGGGTTGAAACACAGAAGCACAATTGTTTACAAGAAAACCTACCATGACTGATGTTATTAGAGATCAACAGGAGGCTTCATATGGAAGAAAAGCTGAGAACAAAATGGAAAGAGTGCCCTGATAAACTAGGAGATAGACAAATCAAAAAAATACACAACCAACCACTCTAAACTCCTCCTCCTTTTCTGCTTTGGCACATATTTCTTCAGAAGCAGAAGGTTCCTCAAATTAATGGTACTACCCTGAGGTCAACAGAGTAGGTTTTTACCCAACAAGTTTAAAGTGAAGGTCCACCACTGGTAGTCTGACTTTTAAGTTTATTACTTTGATTGTGCCATGCTCTGCACCAACTCCCTGTATAGGTGGCTGTGAAATTTGCAGGCTGACAGGGCCACATGTGGCATGTTAAACAAACCCACTTCACAGGGCTATCCTCATCTGATTGCAATTGCCAAAGAGGGGCAGCCAAGCCAAGGGTGACATGGTCTAGAGCCTTTCACCAATCTCCAGCTTGCCTCAAGTTGGAGCATCCTCCCTGATACACACTGCCCCACCACCTGCACTCCAGTGAGATGCTGCTGGCAGAAAGCCGTCAGCTGCTGTCCTGCAAATATCTGCTCTTCCTTGGCAGAAAACTTTCCTGCTACCTGGTCTTGCTCTGATGCAGTGACTGTGGTTGGGTATTTTCTGTACTTCTCCCACAGCAAGTTTTGAATAGGCAAAAGTGAATTTTCAGGACATCCTTATCAGCAGGTCATGACTTATAGCAAAAAGAAAGGTCTCCATAGCAGACCACATGAAAAAAATAAGGGACAGTGCCAGGGCAGGGCTTTCCCAGAAGTCAGCAGCACTGAGGTTCGTTGCAGAGCACTCTAGAATTGGACTCTGGACAGTGGACTTTAATAAACCTTAGCCAAAGATCCCTGTATCTTCTAGATCAATTTATATACTTATTGAAAATTCTCACAGGTAATATAGATAAAAAGCAATAATATGAGATTATTTATATTTTATTAACATCCTTTATTAATTAATTAATTTCACAGTGTTTTGCAACAGATTAAGACTCTTCCATATTAATTCTTGTAAAATTAATTACAAGCCTTATCTCCAGTGAAATTTTATCCCCTTCCTTTACCTTCCCACACAGAAGGGTGCTTTGTAAATTGTGATTATCTTTTATCACACAGATATTTTACTTGTTATAACTCACTTTGATGGATACCTTGATGTGTGGTTTGATACTTGGTGTTTTAAAAAGAACACATGCAGTATCAGAAATTTACTTATATTTAGTCATTGTTCTATTGCTTCTTCCTATGTTTCAAGCTTCCCCTTGCCTGCCCTTACTGATGATCCTCTCTAATGAAGGAGGGAAAAGGAGGGAGAAAGGGAATATTTATGAGTATCATCAGGTTGTAAGCCCATGTTTAGTCTGAAAGAATACATGAGACAGTGCAGATATGTCTCTATCTCTCCCTTTTACTAGTCTCCCCTGCTGAAAAATAAGAGTATTCCCAAGGAAAAAAATCATCATTGCAAATTAAATTGGGAGCACAGTCTTGTTAGCTGGGCAACCTACCTTGCTCTAAGTTGTGCTGTTCTAAGATATCACAAGTTCTTTTTAGTGGACCACTGCAAAACTGGCCTAAGTTTCCATGCACACAAAAATGCTACATTAGTTACTGCAATAATTTCTGTATTTAGTAATTGCTACTGCAATTATTTCTGCATAGGTTTAAAATGTATTTTTAGCCAACATAAATGCCAAGTCTTTATATCCATGGATGGAAAAGTAAAGTATGAGAGGAACAAAGTAATTGTTTAACAAAGAGTTAAGTGAAAAAACATTTGAACAAAATGCTTTTAGTTCACTTTATGTGAAGAGTAAGTATTCAGAGAGAGCAGTGCAAGATAAAAAAAACCCAAACAACTCTGCAAAATATTCATGCTTCCACCCAGCTTCTTGTAAGAAGATTTTTAAAGGATCTTGCAAGCTTTACAAGCCATTGGTGTCAGTGCTTTTCAGAGCCTTCGTATCAAACAACAGGTGTTTTACTATGAACTCAAGTACAAATCTCATTTTGATTACCCTTTTTTAGTAGTTCTTATGCTGTTCCTGAAGTTTCTTAAAACCTTGCATCCAGATGATGAGGTGAGCTACTCATCTTTCATTTGGGGAGTGGGTGTGGATGGATTGTTTCTAAACAAATACAGCTCTAGCCTTTGTGGTTGTGGCAAATAACTTAAAAACATGATCAAGGGTGCACCTCCACAACCTCAAATGCATAGAAAAAAAAAAAAAAGAAAAAAATGGTGGGTTTTGAATTTATTTAACTGTAATAAGGATGAGTTTTACAATGCAAGGACATAGGGTAGAGCACAGCTATAAATCAGAACCTCTCAGGCCCCATGAAGCAAAGCAAACTGTACTTCCCTCACCCTCAGCCTGACACTGCAGCCTGAAGATACAATAGGCAGTGGTATCCTATATCAGCCTGGCCCTGATTCATGGCTAAGCAATCCAGCCTTTTTCATTCTTTTGCCTAAATTCTTTGCACTCTCTCCAGAGACAGCTCAGCTACAAGACACTAAAACAAAAGAGCAGGGATGATATCAAGCCTCAGCAAACAGGCTTTTGCCTCTAAAACTACACACAAACATGCTGGGCATATAACACTACAGTTTACAACAGTGTCTCCTCCATCAACTAGTACATCACCTTCATTAACCTGAAGTATGAAAGAGACTGTATTTTAAAATAAAGGAGGGGTGGGAGGGGAAGCAGAATCTCTATGTATAAGCACCTTTCTTCTCTCAGATAAACAACATACTTATGTTGCATCTGGGACAATTATGGGACTTTACCCAAGATATTAAAAATAATTCAACAATTTATCTCTGTATCATGGTTAATATTGTGTAATTATTACTGAAAGGTAACTGCATCACCAAGGAGACAACATACAACAACGCTAGTTTGTAGTCAGGTGTCCAGTGTGCCAGCAGCTCCTTTCACAATAATGGAAATAAGAAGAGCTGCCATTATTCACTGAAATCTAAGCTCACATACACTTTAAATGTTTGCCAGTTCAAGATTCAGATCAAATGTTTCTGAACCCTAGCCTCCTCCTATATCCAGTGGTCAGCAAAGTCCTCCTGACTGAAAAGAAGTTTGAACTGTCTTTTAAGACTGAGGGGAAAAGTGGCTGGGAGGGTTAAAACAGATTAGCAAGGAGCTGTGAGGTGATGAATGGAGCCTGCCCCTGCAAGTCTTCTAGGCTATCTTCATCTTCATGCCCACTGGGGACTGACTCACAGGTGTTTTAGGAAGAAGCAGCTGCCTGCTTTGTGACATTTCATCTTTTGCCTCGAGGTTGAGAAGAATTTACGGGATGAGATACACAACAGAGAGGAGACAGTCTGCTGGAGATATCAAACTGCATTTGCTACATCTAACATGGAGCTCGTCTAGCAAGTGAGAAGAAAGGTTTCCACATTTCAAACTCAAAAGGAGACCAGCCCCATCCCACTGACAAAGGGCAGAGATTCTGAAAGGGGAAATGCATTTAAAGTGAGTTAATGCCATTAGCGAATTTAGAACTGCTGAAAGCTGCTTGACACAGGCTGACATTTCTGGAGAAGGACATTCTCCACTTGCAGGGCAAACAAAACAGGAGGTGGCATTGCCCAGTCTCCCCCTCTACAGGTCATAGGGCAGAGATGGAGGGTGGGAACACGCATGTGAAAAATCCTGCCCAGCATCAAGCAGGACCTTCACATTAAGCAGCCATGAATGGTATCACTTGTGCCTTGCTTCACACCAAGCCCCCTCAGCTCTTCCTCCTGTGGGTAAGAAGCACACAAGAAAACTGTATACCAATAGAATATACTTATTTTCTCAGTGCGGCCTGAACCAGTGAATTTCAATTTAAGCTTAATTTAAAGCAATGGATTGAGAAATCAATGCAACTTAAAGTGAACTCTAGAAGTTGTATGGGTTTCTAATAAATTAGTCAGTCACCAGCAGTCATGGCAGTATTTGTGTAAACAATATCACAGTTTTGATGGAGTTCTCCTTTTCACAAGCATAAAACAGACTCATAGCATACCTGCTGGTTAGAAGATAAACCCAGCGATAAGAATCTGAGCTTGCCTTGCCCCACACTAATGAATATGGCACTTCCCTATCTTCTAAGATAAATTGGTGAAAAAGTAAGTAAAAATTGTGATTATTACAATCTGGCACATGTTAGGTTTGAGGTATGATAAAAAGCGAAAGAATGAAAGAAAAAACAAATGAACAGAAGAAAGAAAGAAAGAAAGAGAGAGAAGAGAGAAAGAAAGAGAAAGGGAGAGAAAGAGAAGGAGAGAGAGAAAGAGACAGAAAGAGAAAGAAAGAGAAATAGAGAGAGAGAAAGAGAAAGAGAGAGAAAGAAAGAGAGAGACAGAAAGAGAAAGAAAAAGAGAGAAAGAGAAAGAAAGAGAAAGAGAGAGAGAGAGAGAGAAAGAGGGAGAAAGAGAGAAAGAAAAAGAGAGAAAGAGAGAGAGAGAGAAAGAGAGAGAGAAAGAGAGAGAGAGAGAGAAAGAGAGAAAGAGAGAGAGAGAGAAAGAGGCTGAGTTTTTAACACAATACTGAACTAGCAATATCTGCAGCCATAACCTATAAGGTTTGCAAGTCATATGGTTTTGCAGTTTTACTGTAACCTTTGCCCTAGGAAGATTACTTTATCTGCAAGTCAATAGCAACACAAATTTTTATGAAGCATGCAACAAAATCTGAGCAAATTCTCCCTTCCCCCAGCTTTACTCCCACCACACAACTTCAATCTCCAAAGTCACATTAAGTCCAGAACCACACTAAATCCCCCCAGAAGTGTGTGAGCAAAGAAGAAAGAGCTGAATGACCAGGAAAGGGGCGTTTCTTAGTTCAAAGAGTCACCGAGTCTATTTACAAGGGAGACTGAGAGGTCAGAGCAGGGTCCATGCAGACATTCAGAATTACCCCGGCCAGAAACAGACCCTGCATCGCTTTGCAGTGTGCAAACCTTGTTCTGCCAGTGGAACTATAGTAACTACGTGACCACTGAGGATTAGTGTGACCCTGGGTCATAAAACTTGATCGCCGTACATTAGCAAAAGATCAGGTCAGCACTGGACAGGAAGGCTTTTTTCTTTCTTTTAAGGAAAGAGCATCAGAATCTGGATGCTAATTCTGCTTCGGATCTGCCATAAAACACACACATGACAAACCAAATGTGTGCTTACAAATATTTTGTCATATTAGATTAAATTATAGCACACAGACTAAACAGAGAAATCTGAAATGCAGGGTCTTATGTTTGGGATATCCTTGGAGCTTTTATACAAAGAAAGAGAGAAGTTTATACTTTGGCATTGCACGGCGCATAGTCATCCCATACCTGCTGCCTAACACAAACACGGCTCGCTGCATGGCAGCAATGTATCTGTCAGTGCAAGAATACAGAGATTTAACAGTAAAAATCCTTCTCCTTGGCTACCAATTTGACTGTGCTGCCCTTCAGCATTTTGTGGTGCTTCTTGTCCTTTCCAGACAAATAGCAGCGTGTGCTCTCTTCCCCAAGGCTGAGTTTCAGTCCATCTGCCCTTATTTTCACCTTGATTTTGTCTATTTTTATCTCACTTTAGCTCTGCATATACTGCATTGGCCTTGTCTAATAGGTAAGGCAGCCTATTAGACAGCCTTCTCCCTGCCTTGGTCTCTTGTGAGTACCACTCCTTTTTGTAAAGCTTTCTGAGGCCCATCACCTCACCAAGAGCATTTCCACACACTCCTACCTGTTGTTGCCCTGCACACCAGGTTGGTGCAAGCCAAGGGGAAGCCTGTCAGGGCGGGGAGCTGGCAGAGGCAGTGACACACAAACAAGGTCAGGCAGAGAGCCAGCTCAGCCAGGCAGCAGGCATGGGGAGCAAGGGGCACCCAGGCACCCAGCTCAGCTGGGTGTGCAGTGGAACATCTGGAAGCTGAGATATAGCAGTGTTACCTCTGTCAGGCAGAGGAAACTGCAGGACAATGCTACATTTGATGGCAACTGCATGTTGGGAGGGGTGGTGGTGTTAAGAATTAGAAGGTACTAGTCACTGTGCTGACTTCCTTGTAGGGTTTTGGTCCAATGAAACAAACATACTTTGTTTTTAGAAAAAGACCTCATGAATTTAAGAAGAGGATCACTCAAATGCAACCTGCCTGCTGAGACAGGAGTGCCTAGAGTCATTAACCCTGGAGGTCTTTCCCAGTTCTGCATGTCTCTTTTTTCCCCAGAAGCAAAAGGTGAGGAGTAAGGATCTTGTTGGACTGGTACAGTTTCACAAGATGGAAGGAGGAGGAGCCTGCAAAGCAGTGTCTGAGCTTCAGGGCTTTTTTTAAGAAGGAAGTTTCAACTTTTTCTTCTCCTTTTTTGAAATACCTAATGACCCAGCTTTCTGTTCACACTTATCCTGCAAAAGAGTATGCACTAAACTCCCAAATGAGCCCTTAACTCCAACATCTTCTGTTCCTAGGGCTGTTGAAGGATGAAGAAGAGTACAGTGGAGTTCAGCAGGGCCAGCACATCCAGGGAGATAAACTGGGTAGTCACCCAGGCTGACAGAACTGGAGGGGCAGCATTTCTGGGATGCTTTCTTCAGAGCTGCTGACTGGTCAGCATGGCTGACTATGCAAATGTGGGGGGAATAACAACAAAAATTGATTTTGCCAGAACCGCAAAATAATTAGGACAATTCCTGCCCTGCAGAAAAGGTATCTAGGAGGAGTTAATTGCATTGGTGGAGGGTTAAAAGCCTGTGCTAACTGTACTCAGAACAGCATCAGCAAGAGGAGCAGAGCTACATCAGCCATGCATGTCCAGAAAGGACTTCTCTTACTTCTGGCTACCCACCACCCAGAATACCCCCTCCTGCCTCACCTCCACCTCCTCAGTGCCTCTTCCAGGAGGGCACCTCCTTTCCCAGCTGCTGATAAACACAGGCAGGGGTCCCATTCTTCCTCATAGAAAAACCACTCCATGCTGATGGTGCAGGGAGGGGTATTCAAGGACAATCAGGAGGTCTCTCGGACTGCAGCACTAATGAGACACTTAATCATTTCCTACAGGAGAAATAACCCAAAATACATGGGGTTTAAGAACTTCCCAGAGGAGGCCCTGGTGGAGTGTCAGCATTTCTTGTCAGCATCTAGCAAGGACATGTGACCACAGTGTGCACACCCCTTCTTTGACAAAAGGAAGAACAGTTACCTGGAAATTTTTGTCCCACCACTATGCATCTTTCTCCTTGCCCACCCTGGCAGCACTCCTCCAGTCCTCAGTGTCCTCTCTGGCGCCACACTGCTGCCCCCCTGGCTCAGTGTTTTCAAACCTCCTCCTGCCAGCAGCACCCAACACGGACACCATTGCTGGGTCTGGGTGCCATGGTCACTGCCTCCAGCCCCCCAGTACAACTCACAGCAACCAAAGCCCAAAACATCACAAAATCTGCCAATCTCCCTCTTCACCATAAGGCCTCCTGCATGGGTTTAACTTTCATGGGGCAGACACCTCCAGCATAAAATACCTTCCCTGTTCCCATCTGCAGAGGTGTGCCTGTCCTGAACATCTGGAAATGGGCCTTCTCTTCTTACAGCCTTTGCTGGCCCCAGCCCCAGGCCCTGAATGCCCATTGAGGAGGGTTTGAGAGACAACTCAGGCTCCCACCTCAAGGGTACCATGGCGATACAGACACCTCTGCAGAAATAGCTAATATAAATTGGCTTTGGTGTCTGATAACTTGGAAAAAACCTCTTCCTGATGTCTGTGGTTGAGAAATGTTTGTGCCAAGTGCCATTCACCTGGTAGCTACATATATATATTTATATCTGACTTGCACTTAATACCACATGAACTGGTGAGAGTAAGAGGACATTGATCTCCACAGCTTTGCTTCACAACCAAGGTTGCAATGACACAAGACATGGGTGCACCTCAGCATGTTCATGGATTGCAGTTTGGGCAGAAACAGGTTGTAAACATCAGAGGAAACAGCAAAAAATTTTGTGTTGTAAAACAGTAACGTGTGCCACTAAGGGACAGTTTAGTTTTCAGACATATACAGTTCTTCCATGCTTTTCAAAGGAAATTATTAGTGTTATTAGCTCAGCGGTCCTCCTTTACAAAAGCAACTCTAGCCACAGTTAATGTTTAAGAAGGAATTAAATATTAACTCAAAGGAAAGCACAGAAGTCATGGTTTCAGACCGTACATCAGACACACAAAGAAATATTGCTGTGAAAGCAGGGGGAAATTTAAAAAAAGAAAAAAACAAAAACCAAACAACAAAACACCCCAGGTTTGGTTCCCAAAGCTGAAAACAAATTTAAAATAAAATCAGAGGTCTCCTGCTTCATCACCTTCAGGTTCCCCAAGACAGAAGGACAGCAGTGCTTTTCTGCTTTTCACCCCAGGACAGGTAATTTTCCTCCTGCATTTGGTTTAGCAATGACTCCTTGACAATAGAAGGCGGATCACAGTGACTTAACCTGCTGAGGAGGGCTGCAATTTGATTCTCAGCCTGAGATTTGCAGGTAAGATAAAGTGCAAAGGTGACTAAACATCACAACAAGCAAGGTCTAGCCCTGTGGCTTTGCCTGGAAGGGAAAACGGGTTATTATTATTACAGCAGCAAACCTACCAAGATCTGTTCCTTTTCTCCCGTTCCAGCTCCAGTACATGAAAATCCTTGCAGCTGTCTGAAGATGGTTTTATAGTGGCAAAATGACTTGTTAAATGAGTTCATAACATGCATTCTGCCATGTTCTACAATAATCCCTTATTCTCTTTCCCATCTTTGCATTCACTGCAAACTTATGAGCTGAAAAATATTAATGAATATTAACTAACTGCGCCACTATAAATGCACTTTTTAAATATTGCATATTGTGCTGAACTTCCAGAATAATATTCTCATTAATAATTGTGTTTGATCCTAGACTAAATCTAAAGCATACTTTTCATCTTCAGAATTAAAAAAAATTTAAAACATATTAACCAAATTAACCCACTTAAACCCTTATGGGGAAAGCAAACTATCACCATCATGTTGCTGTTAAATTTTTAGAGGAAAGAGTCAGGGAAGTAAAAAAAAAAAAAAAAATATTAAAGAAAAACAAAAACAGAAAGAGAAAGAAAAGAAAAGTAGAGGCCAAAACAGCCTCATAAGTGACAAATCATTGGGACCAACCCAACTTCAGGGGCTGCCTATTTCAGCCTGGCCTGGAAAGACACTGGCAAGGAGTGGCCATTACCTGAGTGGTGTGTGCTCCTAATGAGCAAGTGGATGAAAACTCTCCTTATCTAAGGGAGCCAAGAAGTACAAAATGAAATCTCAATCCAGAGGATTTGTTCATAGGGATGGTTATATTTGTGGGCTGTCCCTGAACTCAGAAGGGCTATTAACGTGCATCAACAGAACTACTACATATTTCAGTTTAGAAGATGGAAGAGAAAAGCATTCATGATGTTTGATTGCCCACTAAGTGCATGTCTCTGTGAGGCCCAAAGCTCTTGGAATTTTGCTCTGAGAGGTCTGTTCCTCTTTCACCAGTGAGTCCATGTCATATTTGTCAAGTTTCTTTAATCACTTGTCTTGTAGGGAAAATTAGAAAACTGCAGTTTCTTCCCTAGAGTTCGCCCTCTCCAAACCAGTACATGCTGCATCTTGAGGCATGAAAAACTAGATTGGTCCTTAAAAGCTAATCTTTTAGGAGTCAAAGGTGAAATAAATAAAGATTTCCACAGGGAACCACCTATACAGAACCTGGGAATATTTGTCTAAGTAGACTCTATGTAGCACTAAGACACAATTATTTCTCAGACAGCTGTTGCAAGATTGAGTAATAGGCACCAAAGTCCAAGCACAGCATGACATCAATTTTTGCAGCAGGATGCTCTTATATTTTCTCCAAGTGCTTTCTTAGGGCAAGAAAAGCTTTCCATCTATTTTCTTCCCTTGCTGCAGCTCTGTCTAAGGAGAACCTTAGCAGCCTAGAAATGCAGGTTTAGTCCCACTACTTGAACAGTTGTAGAATGACAATAATGTGCTATGACCAATTTTTCTCTGCCAAGCAAAGTGCTGGAACTCAACACCAGCACAGTAGAGTCCACCAATGGAAAATCAAAGTCTGGAACATCACATTACCTGAAAGCATCATTGATCTACAAGGTGAGGCTGAGTGAATCGGGTTTATTTAGCCTGGAAAAGAGACAGGGTGACCTAAGTTGAGGTGACCTAATTGCAGCCTTCTGGCACCCAAAGGGAGCCTGCAAGAAAAATGGAGAGGAACTTTTTACAAGAACATTGACAGGACAAGGAGTAATGAACACAAGCTAAAAGGTTTAGGTTAGATATTATGAAAAAATTCTTTGCTGTGAGTGTGGTGAGGCAAGTTGTCCAGAGAAGTTGTCCATGCCCCATAACTGGAGATCTTCAAGGCCAGGTTGAATGGAGCTCTGAGCAACCTGGTCTAGTGAAAAGTATCCCTGCCATCTCAGGAAAGGGGTGTGACTGTGGGGGTGGTGTGTGTTTGAAACTACACGATCTTTAAGGTCTCTTTCAACTCAAGCCATTCTATGATTTTATTATCTGTCCACTACAGACACAATAACAACATCTAACAATTCAATGGATTTCTCAAAATCCAAACAGTAATTTGCAACAATGAGGCAATTCATATGGCTTCAGGTGAAAAGGTCTCCAAGGTCTTTCAGAAACTCTGTGTACTTCTTTATCTTTTTTCCCTTGGCTTCATTGCATCACGCTTTACAACTGCTCATCAGGTATTGGCTAACCTGGGTTATTATGACAAGAATAAGACATCGCCACCATTTTAATACATTGCTTCACTCTATCTTTCTTAGATATTTTCTGCTCTCAACAGACTGATCCAGCTGCTGTCAGATGATATTATCTTGGACTTTTTGTTTGTTGTAATAACTTTGGGAGACACGCGCAACTCCTCCCCTTCGTCCATCCCCCTCTTACATGTCTGTCTGTGTTGAGTGGCTTGTTCCACAAATCTTCCCAGTCACTGCCCACACACTGGCCCATATCTGGATTGGCTTACTCTTTATCAGGCCAGAGATCTCACAATCTCAGTTGCACAATTTCTTGCTACAATCTCTTTTTACACCAGGTTGGTAATCATATACTCACCAGTCTCTTTTACAGTGCTCTACATTTTGTTTAAAACACTGTTGTCCCCAAAAGTCTTGTGGGATAATTGTCAGGAGCTTTAGTGAGACCTGTTTTCTTGTGGCTGATGGTCATTTTTTGCTCAAATGCCTTCACTCTTTTACTAGAGCTGGGCAGATGAGCAGATCTGCAGCTAGACTCACCAGGGTAGCACACGGGGCTGCTTCTCAAGCACATTCCCAAGCACAGCAGAAGTGCCAGGCTAAGGCAAGAGACAGGTACTTCCCAACAAAGATTTTTCAGAGAAAATACAGAGTTGCACAGTTCAGGGGAGTCATTCCCATCATTAAAATTCACAGAGCCTAATGTCAAAGTTTCCTCAGGTGCTTACATTTCCTGTCATCATTATGTTTATATTACAATAGACTGCCTTCATATAGATGAGTGTAGCATTATAAAGGGCACAGACAGCTGTCAAAATACAAACATGGAAAGATTTAAAAGCCACAGGATGCAAATGGTTCAACATCCCTGTACCCAAAATTTTGTCTGGCCCAAAAAGCCTCCCAACTTACTACTAAAATCCCTTTCTAACATGCTTGACTCTTCGCTCTGGTAATCAGAGCAGTGTGACATAAAAGCAACTAATTAACTTTTTTAAAGAACATCTCAAGAAGAATCTCACTGGCACCATGTTTGGTAATTTCCAGAGGAAATAGCAGGGTGACCAGCACATTTATGTAAGTGATGGTTGTGCCACTGTCTGTGGGTGGCACAGGTAATTGTATCAGGTGCAGGAAGTCTGGAAAATATCCCATGATACATATTTGCATCCAGATCTCCAAGCAGCTGCTGAGAAGCTAGAAATAAATACTCTCAGGAAGAACCTGAGAAAGGGTAAGAGCTAAAATTGATCAAGGAGGTATAAAAATACCAATCCACTGAGGGTATCTACCATGGCACTGGCGCTGCTGGGGTCATGACATCACAAACTGGAAACTTCATCCTAAACAGATTGTTGCAGACAGCCACAGTTTTGTCTTACTTCATTCTGCCATGGAGTAACATCCCTGTTTCCAACATGAGCTTGAGATTTTGAATTGAAACAGTTTCCACTCCTGTATCAGTCTACAAAAGTATCATTGGTAAGAGATCCTGTATGCTAGAATATATTATTGGCAGCCCTGATAACTTTCATTTTAGCTTTGATCTTAAATGCCATCCTCAACCACCATTTACTTGCCAATGCCCAAAATGTGGCAAGGTTAGTATTTTCTGCATCCAGTAAAAATGCTGGGTGTTGCCAGTACCCTCAATACTCAGTGTCACAGATGGCTGCTTTTCATTTCTGCCATTGGTTCCCCAGTCACACACACTTTGTAGTGAGTTCCAAGGTGCTCAGCTTTTCAAAATCACAACTCAGCTGTCTTTCCACGATGACCATATGTTGATTGCCTGTGTAGACTTTACAACTGGCAATGCTACCTTCCCTCCTCCTCCAAATTTCTCTATATCTCACAGTTTTTCCTCCTCATACAGCAATTACTCTGTGGGTACGCATTATAACAGCTTAATTCTTTAATCTTTTTCCAGGTGCAGAGTGCCTGGAAGAAAACTTAGACTTTCAAAAACATTTTGATAATCTTTCAGAAGTTTTGCTGTAGGGATATCACAATGTATGTCTGCTCAAACTAGATTTTTAGAGAACTTTGTGTCTCTATTATATTAATTACTTGTCTGTCCCACACTGCATGTCACAAGTGTTATGAATTTATTAGCATGTAGATGAGTAACAACAGCAGTAATAACTGCACCTCCCCTTGGTGTCTGCCCTAAGTTTTTCATTGGCAAATATTGACTAATATTTGCAGTGCTTGATTATATTTTCACATTCTTCCCTTTAACAGAGCAGCAGCTTCACAGATAATGCCCCCACTATACGACAGCATCCTGTCTGCACGCAGCTGCCCTGTGCTGGTGTTACATTTAGGTTCACAGCCATTCCACATTGTTATTGTAGAGTTGGAGCACTATCTTGTACAGACTATTTTTGTCTACACATGCTTACAAAACTTTTCAACAGTGATAGCATCTGCTACAATTGATGCAGGTGGCACTGTACTTTGAGCATTTTTCACTACAGCAGAATTTCTTCTCCCCAGAACTTCCTTTTCATTTGTTTATATTTTCCTGCTTTCTTCTATGTGTTTGTTCCTGCAAAAAACTTAGCTTATTTTTATTCTTTTACTCTCTCTGTTTACGCTGTGTTTGATGTGAGCTACCTCACTCTCTTGGAACACAAGCTGTCATGTTTGTCAGGTTTATTCATAGCTTTCTGTGCAGTCCTATTCAGAATTACCTCATTTCTGTCCCCATCCCTGAAGCACAGTTTGAGATTTGATGTTCACACAAATCGTCTGGTTTGCACCAATGATATTAGTCAAGCACTTCCCAGCAATGGCTGATGAAAGCCTTTTGCATGTGACATTTTCTGAATTTCCTTAGTTTGAAGATGTTTCTGGAGTGCACCTGGAATTTTACAAAGGCTCCTTCACGTTTCCACTCCCTGGTCCTTCTGGAATCTATAAGCAAGTACTGTGCATCAATAGTTCAAGAGGATCTGATCCTGTCTTTTTCCAGTGTACTTAGAGCAATGTCAAAGCCTTCTTGGCTCATACTGTTGGCATTTGGATTCTTTGCTTGTGTGTATTAGAAAGATCCCTAAGCTTCTGATGTCACATATTCACAGGAGGCCACTCATTTCTGACACCAAGTTTGACACTTAAGCATGAAGAGACAGGCCAAGGCTATCTAGCATTTATTACCTCCTCTGCATGAACTGCCTACAGTCACCAACCTTTTCCTGAATGCAATGTTCTCTGTTTCTGGACATTGCCCTCCATGCAGTGGACCAAGCTACCCTAGCAGTTCTCCAAACACCAAAATACTCATCTTAGCACACTTCAGAGGTGGTCTGTTAATCACTTTAACGCTGTGACTGAGGAATACTGATGTTATAAATTCAAACTTCTGCTTTGACAAGTCTCATAGTGCAGTCTCTTACATAATAACACATATAGGAATACCAAAGATATGGCAAGAGTGCAAAAGATATAAGACAAATTTTAAATAGGTCCTTTTGTAGTAATACAGGATGTGTCTACTCTGCCTTGGGTAACCTGACAGCTTAATGTGTGAAGTTGTGCTGTGAAATGCTGCTTGGTGTTCTGCATGCGTGGACCTGGACCTTTTGTGAGGGGCAGCTGTGCATGAGACCCTGAGCTTGGTCTGGAAAGACCAAAAGCATCATCAAGGAGCTTTCCTGACAACCACAGCATGTATTCCTGTATTCCTGTTTCAATTAATCTAACGGCAGATCTTGTTCATCTGCCTTGAGCAGATGAAGTAAAACCATTTGAGTAAAAGGTGGCCATAAACCACAAGAAACTAGGTTGCAAGACTTATTGATAGCACCCCCAAAATTTCTAGAGTGTATTACAAGAGTTGCAAACATACCAGGTCACACATAAGCTCAATGTTTTCTTCTACCTGTGTTAGTAGAGGTAACAGACAAAAAGGAAGAGACATGCAAATTTCAAAGTCTTTGCTATCTGATAAGGCCTGTCAGAACGAAAACCAGGAGGTACTGCCAGAATTAAATTATTTCCTCAGGACAAATCCTGCATTTGCAATCAAGCAACAAGGGCTGAACAGATAAAGCCCATTTGTATAACATAATAATGGACAGGCATATATTTCACCAAAATAGTAAATACATACACTCTGTACCAACACAGGGCAAAACCACAGACATAGCAGACAACACTACATCCTTTCTGCTGAGACTTGAACAGCAAGACACAAAGGAAAAGCTAAAAAGCAACTGACTAATAGATATGCATAAACTTTCTGAAAATCCTACGCCTCAAAAAAAATTCAAAAAACAGTCAAAGCTGTCTCCCCTCTCACAAAAAGGGATTACACTTGCCTCAACATGAAACTACCTTCAAAGACTACTCAAGAATTTCTAAAATACCAAGGCATGAAATTAAAAAGAAAACAAAAAACACAACCAAAACCCAAACTAGAAAAAGGAATTTTTCTCAGGTAAATCAGGACTAGTCAAAACAAACAATTCAAGCATAGAGTGTGTTGCATATATGATGAGACAAATTTTAAGGGACAACCATAGGTAATATGTAAGCAGCCTTCACTAATTACATGGAATTTTCCTATCTTGATGGAGACAAAAGGGCTGCTGCAATAGACAACTCTACAGGAGGGCTTTATGAACAAATAGGGCTGCATGTAGGAACTTGGAGTGCTCTCATTTCAGAAAATGCCCGATAAGGATGGGAGCCTTCCCAGGTAAACTGTCTCCACTCAGGAGGGTGGGGCAGTAACCAGGACCCAGGACCCTACCAAGGGGCTCTCCCAGGCCATCTCCATCACTAAATAAACCAGAGGAGAGGCCTTGCTGCCAGACCAGCTCCACACTGCTCTCTGCTTTGGGACAATCACATATCCTACAGATTCTACTCCTGTCTTGCCAGTACAGACAGGTCTTATTTCCAGTGAGCAATGATGTGAAACAGGCAGGATTCACCCTGCTATTACCCTTCATTTCTCCAAAAGCATCTGAACTCAATAGCCCAGAGTTCCCCTTGCTCTGCAGTGAAAGTTTAAAAAATATATTATTTTCAGCTTATGAAAATATATCCTTTCCCATGATAGGTGACGAAAATCTCGTTTTTAAAGACATAGAGGTGTTGCTTTTCCCAGCTACATGTATATTGGAGGAAACAGTACAGCAGGGGAAAGCAGAAGTATTTAGAGATATCTATTCCAGAAACTCCTACAAATTCTCAGTGTTCAAGGTTTCTTTTCATAATCTAACTGCAAACATTTATAACAATTTAGTTTCATCTTCCAGAATTTTCACAAACATGGATGACACTGAGGTTCTTGTGCAAACATATATCCATTCATGAAGATATGCTAAAAAACTGGCATAACAATTTGCATTGAAAGCATTTGCAGAGCTAATGTAAAAGTTTCTTGTGGCTTGGGAATTCCCAAGGCAGGTATCAAAAAATTAAGAGGAAAAAAAAGTAGTAAAAAAAATTACAGCTCATTACAAGCAACCAGCAGAGTAAAACAAATACCAAATATTCAAATCACGTACAAGTATTCTCCAGACTCAGCTATGCTCCCTCAAACCATTCACTGAGCAAGATGAAAAGCTGGTTAAAACAATAAAAAAAGTTTGCATAATACTGGTAAACAGAAAGGATATATCTGCCAAATACATGTTTGCTGCAGTTAGTTCACCTTTCTTCGCCAGATTCTTCATTGTCCTGCCTACAAGAACCTCTGCTTATTTTTTTATGCTCAGCAGCCCACTGGACTCAGTTTTGTTCCAGGTAAATGAAGACAAAGGTGGGCTAACAGGGTGGGATCAGCCAGTACAGGATGGCAGCACCATCCAGCCTTCAGCACTTCACCCCAGCGTTTGTGTATCCTGGTTTTGACTCCTCAGAAAATGGCATGATAACATTATGCTTCCAACAGCAAAAGGACAGACAAGAGAGATCCCTGCTGCCTGCCCAGACCTTGGGAGACTTCCTGGGAGACCAGGAACCAGGAACCTTTCCTCCTCTGTGCTGGGGAGGAGGGGTACAGGTCCATAGAGAGAGCGGCTGGCTTTGCAAACCATCAGAGCCCTGCAGTGGTGGTGGGCCAGCCCCCTTTCTGCACTGCAGGTCCTCTCCCCCTCCTCCTCCCACAGACCTGGAGCTGGGCATGATTAGTTCAGACCTGTCTGTAGGCAGGTCACTTCATCAGCACCACCACACAGGCTGGCACAGACCAGGGAGCAGCAAAGCCTGACGTGGGAGAGGGAGGAGGAGAGGAGGGCTGGGAAGTGTTTTCACCCAGGTCTACCACTGAAGCCACCACATTGTGCAACCTCATCCTGCAAGGCTGTGGCAGCTCAAGGATCCTGAAGGAATCATCCTTTGCTGCCAAGACATGTTTCTCTCTAGCAGGGACAGGGAATTTCTATTTCCTGGGAACAGGGGAAGCTCACTAACAACTGTTGCTTGTGTACGACCTGCTGTCCATTGTAGCTTGTCTAATAAAAGCACCATTTCAATCATCATTCAAAAGTCAGGGCCTAAAAAACCCTATAATTTAACTTGAAATCAGGGATATTTCTCTTTAAAATGTATTAAGAAGCGAACTTAGAGCTCTGTGTTTCTCTTTACCTTTAGATTAAACCAAAAGCCAGCCACATCTGTTTAACCTCAGGCTTTGGTGGACTGACATGCCTGAACAGACCTTAACACTGCCAGGGCTGCATATGCTGAGGTAACAGGAGAAGAGCAGAAAGCTCCAGCCTGTTGCTAAGATCAGGCAGCTTCCAAGTCCTAACCATGACCACAACAGACATCCCATTCAAAGGAGGAGCACAAATGAAGGAAAGAGCAGCTGAGTTTATGCTGGATTCCTCACCAGCACTCCTAAAAAAGCAAGGAGAAAAAGGAGGGTGGGGAAGGAATGAAGGCAATGGGGTCACAGGGAAAACTCTGGAGAAATTTGATTTTGTTCTTTATCTGGCAAAAACTTACAATATATACATCTACAATGACTTATGTTGTTAATTGTGCATCAAGATAAAATGGGTTTCAAATACTAAGAAGCTAAAATTACAGTGCACAAAAACATAATCCTTACAAACAGTTAATGTCCTCTTCCTTAAGAGTCTAATAGCAATAAAAATATTGGATTGGGAGGGAGTTGTGTGTATTGCAGGAGTGGAAGCAGGACATGTACACAGAGAAAAACATCTGGTTTTCAAAACTTCTGGTTTCTGCCCACACAGCCACCAGAGTCAGTCCAAAGGCAGTTGAAACTGATAGGAAAATTAAAGACAGAGTTGTGTTGAAACAGCACCAAGAGGAACTATTTTAGCAGAAAATATAGGTGGGAGGGGAAAGGGGTTCAGTTGAAGGAGCCCCTCACCCCATAGAATTGAAGAAATACACCATTTGGGTCAACTGAATCAAACATTCTTCTCCTACTCAACTAAAACTATGTAAATATTTAAGCCAGATGGGACAGCATTTATCTTTTTTTTTAACTCTACAGCCAGCCAGCCCTGCAGCCATGTGCATACATGCACCCCTCCATCCTGTGTTACCAATTATCCTGTGTAAGCCTCTCCTAGATACCCACAAAAATAAGAAATTGCTGCTGTTTACCTAAGCTAGGCATTTCTCAGAGCTGAACAGATTACCAGCTTACCAGCTTTCCTGCTGCTCTTCATCTTTTAACTGTACTTAACTTTAGCAGCTACAAAAATATTTACATTTAGATTGGGAACAAAAATCAAAGCTTATTAGACAAACTGAAGCAGCATCATCTGTCCCCAGCCAGTGCCGCCCATCCAGTTGGAAAGTGCAGGGAGAGGAAGGAACCTGGGTGACCCGGAATGGCTCATGGCAGCTTGTACACAAGCTGCAAACACCTCCAGGGTGCCGGGTCCCCGGGGCCCACAGCGTGCCAGGTCCCCAGGGCCAGCAGCTGCAGCTGCAGCCCTGGGCACACGCATGCCCAGCACCCTGCCAGAGCTCCCCACGCTCCACAGGCACAGCCAGCCCCCCTGGATGCATGCTGAGGATGATTCACTACCGAAGCCAAAAGCATCGCACAATTAAACAAGCAAGCTCATTTAGCTCGTCAGTAAAATGCCTGCTTGTGAAAGAGGGCTGGGGCAGGAGGAGCACTAACCTGAGCGCTCAGGCAGCGCTGCTGCCCCAGCCTGATTCCTGCTGCATGCCACCTTCTTGGCCTTCCCTTTGGCTCCCAGGAAGGTGCCCATGCTGCACCTCAAACTGGGTTATCAGCAACCTCACTACGCCTGGCACAAAACAAACCGAGTCTGACAAGGTTAAGGAGGCAGCTGAAATCATCTATCTCTATTAAAATACCAATAACCTCTATGCAGCTTTAGGCCACAGCTACAGTAGAAAATTAACTTGGTTTTTACTAGCCTGTACTTTGTGAGTGGCAAAATACTGCATATACATTATGCCTTTTATCAAAAGGGACTAATTGTACTCAGTAAGCTCTCAAAAATGCATATCCATACTCTCATTGTTTTAAATAATGTTTTATACAGACTGAACATTTTTAACCAACATTAACTAAACATGCCAACCAACATATTTTAAAAATTCTGTATTCAGGGTCTAAATATGACCTGCAGAATGACTTGTTTTTAATATGATTTGTGATGATGGTTAAGGCCTGGCTGAGGTCAAATCTGCATTAGATAAAAGATTTTTCCAGGAACTCAGGGAATATTGGTTCACCCACCTTGAAGCCTTTTGTTACTGCAGAGGAGCCCAGTCACTGCACTTGGATTTTGCCTCTCCCTTGTAACAATGCTGTAGTTACAAAGGTGGCTCAGCAGGTTCCTGTAATATCATAACTCATTCCTACTACCTACCCAATTTTCAGCAAGCTTTTCATATGCTAAGTGACAGCAAATCAGATATAATCATCCTACTAATGTATCCCCTCATCTTCCTATACAAGAGGCATCATCATAGAACATTGTCCTTGTGAAGGAATGCTGGGCTCAGCAGACTGTGCTATCAGATCTTTTCTGCTTTTCTTTCTAAAAGGCATGTTTTGTTTCCCTCCCAGCGTGCTCAGGAACATGGGCCTCTGTGCATTTTTTCATGCTTATTTCTAAGGGCACTTTGAGGCCAGGTGAGCAGCACTGCTGGCACACGGGCCATGCCCACACAGTCTCCACGCTACTCCCCACTGCAGCAATGAAGGCGTGTGTTTGTCTCCAGGTAGCTGTTGAACCCTAAGTGTCTCTTAGCGAGCACTGAGTCATGCAGGCAAAGGGCTTACCCTGCAACTTCTGCAGTAGTTCCCCAGGTTTCCCTCCCACACCTGCACCAGGGATTTTCACCCTTCCTGCCAGGACAGCTCTGCTGCTCCTGAAATAACAGCTGATCTGCCACAGTTCACAGCCCAAAACATTACAGCAAGCCATTATTGGCAAAGGTGCAGCGTCACAGTCCTCACCACAAGCTGAGCTGTCCCCATTTCTCCATCTAACCCCTTCGTGATGTACTGCTTCCTCCAGGGGAGTGGTTACAGAGGGTTACTATGGCTAAAACCTCCTTCCTGACTTAGAAGATACAAATCACAGCTGCACAACATTGTACCTATGTTCTTTTAACTCAGAAGCTAAGATACAAATCTCTTTTGAGTCACGTCACCTAGAGATCTCTATGTGCCATGTAAATAATACAGCATCAGCTGAATTCTCAGTCTTTGCTTATCCCGGGCAGCTAGCCAAAATTGTCCCCATTAAGTGGAAACATTTATGACAGAGTCTGTTCTCTCATTGATGCAATAATATTTCTGCAAATTAATAATTTCAAAGTCTTACTGTTTTTGAGCAAAGACTTGGGAGATAGTTGCTTCGCCAAGCTTCAAGCCTCAGAGTGAATATTTAACACAAACCTTTTTCTGGTTTTTACTTCCTTTAGCACCATTTAAACAGACTTCAACAATTATGTTTACCTGGCAATTATTGTTTCCCTCTGGTTCAGTTTTCCCAAGCAAAATCCCACAGAGTTTTAAGCTCTGCCCCCCACCCAGATCCTTCCTAGTTGCTCGTACCAGTATCTTAAACGATAAGTGGCTGCTTTTCATCAGAGTAGAAGCCAGCCTACAAAAACATGCTGCTTTGCATCCTGCTTCCCTACTGCTTCCCTTCAAGGCCCACTTTGTGCTGGCAGTAAGGAAGCACAGTGGTTTCTAGCAGAGCTCCAGCACTGTCACCTCTGAATGGTCAGAAATGACAAGGTGAGCCCCACAGTACTGTGAATTTACAATGTAATGAATGCCAGCAACACAGACAGATGGGTCCTGCTAGCTTCTTTCAAACTTTGAAGAGTCCAGACACTAAGCAAGAAAGCAAGTTGGCCATCCTATGCCATGCAAAAGGGTTCTGGACACTTGGGATCCTCCTCCACAACTTTGGCTTTCAAATGGCAAGCTGAGACCAAGAAAGTCACAAGAAAAGGAAGCTTGGGTTCTTCATGAAACCCAGTGACAGATTTTGTTGGCCACCACACAGGATTGAGGTCTCACCAAAATACCTCCCTCCAGTCTGTTTATGTACATGCAGTGCTGTACACCACAGAGATCCTGCAACCCAAACCCCCGGTTCAGCATCAGGTACTGCTGGAGGTACCACAGTACAAGATTTTCTCTACTCTCTTTCTAGACTTTTCCCTTCATGTTACTCTCTCTCAACTACCCTCTCCTTATAACTGACTTGAAAAACCTATTTCTTTTATTTCTTTATGGAAAAAATCAGAACTGCTATTAAAAATAAGAAAAAAAAGGGAAATAAATCAAACCCTGCTAATTAACAAATGCATTATTAAAAAGAGCAAAAGTTAAGCAGAAATTAAAATTCCTAGCTAATCAAAATTTCAAAACAGTCTGAATAATATCAAAGACAAAATTGCAGTAATTTCAAACCTTCAAAGGTAGACTGTAATGTTATGGAAGTGGTTTTCAATCACTCCTTCTAAATAAGGTTTATTTGAAATTAACACCTTTTGCAAAGGGCTGGATGAATCAGCATTTTCCGTTGGAAAAAACCTTCCACCCAAAGATTTTCAGCTCGTTCTACAGCTTTCACTGGACTTGACTTTCCTGCCTTTCCTGCACCATGTTTATTTTAGTATTATTACATCATATTTTGTCTCATTCTTGAAGTTCTCTTTTCTGTTTCTTCCCAGCTTGACAGGGTCAATATTTAAATAAGGTTTAGCAAATATAACAGTGAAGGGCTACTAGAAGTAGCAGACAGCAAGGCATGGGGCTCAACACATTCCCCAGTTACATGGGTGTAAATCCCATAAGAAGAGAGGAATGACTGCAAGTGTCCTACTTAAATCATTCACCTTCTGCTGCTAACCAAACACAGTTTGATTGCTTTCCTAGAAACCCCTCCCTCTGAATTAATTTTATATACGGATCACAAAAATTGACTAGTTCTCTACAGTACTATGAGAACCAGATGGAATTTCATTTGGTATCATACAGCTGTTGAAATAATTTAAACATATGCAGACTGAAGAACTATGTCATGCTAGAGGAAGGAGGAGAAGGGGAAAGCAAAGCAGGAAGGGATAAAAGAGGAGTGATGGTTATCTAGAAAAAGAAGCAGGTCTTGTGTATGACAGGCCAGTACCTTCTTCACATAATTATGGATGTTGTTATTCATCTGCTCGCGTACAAATGAGCTTCCCTTTCTTTACAGTGTTCTGCTAAAGCCTTGAGCTTTGTTGATTCCTTGTGGCAATAATATCCCTAGCTTAGTTACATGTCATAACTTGGAATCAACACTAGTCAGCTCTGCCAAGTTCTACTAGGCCAGAAGTACCAGGCATAGGGAATATGTAGCGGAGAATGATGATCCACTGTCTTCACACTCAGGCAGAAAAGGGAAATTCTATGGCAGGCAGAATATAGTTCTTGTCCCTATAATAATTACACTGCAAGATTTTGGACACAATATGTAAAATATGCAAGTGGCAAAGTGATCTCTGTCTTACAGAAGGCCCTGATTCCAAAAGGTCCTTTACAGAGTCTCACTGAAACCAGCAGTTCCTCATAACCCACTGAAGGCTCACACCAGACAGTGCAGACCAGCAGTACAGTGGCCTTCAGCCACAACATGTGCTCCTGATGAAATCCTGCAGCTGGCCATATGGTGGTCAATATACTCCAACACATATTAACAATCCAAATAAATATATATTAAAAAGCACAGGTACCACTAGAAAGTGATAAAACATAATAAGCACTAACAAAGACTGATCAATCTAGGGTCTACAAGGTAAGTTCTATGAGGAGCAGCTGAGGGAGCTGAAGATGTTTAGCTTGGAGAAGAAGAGGCTCAGGGGAGACCTTACTGCCCTCTGTAATTGCTTGAAAGTAGTTTGTGGAGGTCAGCCCCTTCTCCCAGGCAACCAGCAAGAGGATGAGAGGACAGTCTAAAGCTGCACCAGGGAAGGTTCGGGCTAGACATCAGCAGGCATGGAGGTCCTACAGATAGATCTGTAATTTGGTAAAAAACAACAGTGCCTGGAAGCTGAAACAAAAATAGTGCTCAGATCAAAACGGGAAGCAAGCCTTGGACCAGGAAAGGAAGTATCAGTAGAACAGCTTAGCTTGGAGTGTGATAGCACTCCAGCACCTGAGCTCCCGTACCATCCAATGCCTTTATAACATTGAAGGCATAATTATTCTCTTACAGAAACAGCCAATTCCCTTTGGCCTGCATAACACAGCAATTCATAGCAGGATGGGCTTGCAGCCCACGATATCCCCGTTAATAATACTAGTGCTAAAAGCTCCAAGCAGGAATTAAACACGGGATCAGCACAAGCACCCCTAGTGGCATCCTACTACTGCTACAACATTTGATGTTTCAGTCACAAAGAAGCCCCAAATTAAACAAAGAAAAAAACAACCAAAACCAAACCAACAAACAAAGACACCCAAACAAACCCTTTGACCAGCATTTTCCCAGGGTGACCAGCATTTTCCAAAAACACAAAATAAAAAAAAACCTCAGCAGATGAGTAATAAAACATGGTCAGAATAGTTTTCCAAAAGTCTGATTTGATAAAACCACAATATCTTGTTAAAATTCAGCTAATGGTAGAGAAAGCCTCATTGGGATAGATATTTAAAATTTAACTGGGGACACTTAAGAAATGTCCTTTAAAATTCCACTGTATGACCTTTCTTCTTTCTTATTCCTATACTATTGCCTACAACACGAGCACAGAATAGCTGAATTAGTTCACGCCTGTGTGTGTTTGTTAGGAATCCTGCCATGACTCCAATTCATCTATTGATTGAAATACTATTCCTATTCTAAGTCAAAATATGACATGTTTGTCACTGAAACACCTTGACACTGTCTCAAACATAGAAAATAAACTGGAATTTAAAACCTATGGGAAATGGTGGCAAGGGAGGAGCTCTCAAAATGTTCCAACTGCAGAGCAGGAACCATTTTCAAAATGTCATGATTATTCACAAAACTGATATTATAGAGCTGACTGGCTCTACAGGACAGATTTGGTTGATGTTTTTGTGAGGGAGGGGCAGGGGGGAGGGCTGGGTTTTTTTTTTTTTTTTTTTTTTGTGTAGTTGGTTGGTTTGGTTTCTTGGGGTTTTTTAGGAAAGTTGCCCATTGCAGAGAAAAATAACATCATTGCCTACTTGATTGGGCTTGAAGAAATATTTGATCCAGTAATGGCTAGCTTATTCCCACTTAGAAAGATAGTTCAGATTCTTCCTCCCACAGAAAAGTCATCTGCGCCCATCCTTTTATGGTCTATATCTATGAATCAACAAGACAAACAGTGCCTGGTTAAAGGAGTCCTTTCTTATCTTGCATTTTGTGACTTAATCAAAGACCTTTTGTTGAAATATTGTTGAGTGAACTGGCAGACTCAGAAAATTCAGACACATCTCTTGTGTATGCCCAGGAATGCAAAGTTGGTTACTGTCCGACCATAACCACAACCACATAAACACAACTTTCCATTTGAGGGTATGCATGTGCTCGGCTCTCCCTTTTACCTTACTGTGCATGTTGGCAAGATGCTGGGGAGATTGAACTGCAGATAAAAGCACCAGTCTCACTATTACAAAGGGCCTTGCTGCAGTGTTTCATGGAGGCAAGAACCGAGTGAAAATTAGGCCTGTGAGGAGAGACAGGAAATCCAGATATGCATGAGCAAGGATGGAATAAAGAGAGGGGTGGGTCATCCTCATAAGCATTTATTTTCTTGGTGTACACCCCAAACTTACTGAAGAACATGAAATAAGTACAGTTTCTTTCATCTATACTATCCCAGAAAATGGGCCTCGTAGTACATGGATTGCCACGGAGGGGGCAAGAACCTAAGACCTCTCTGCTATACACATTGTGTCTAATTACAAACCAAAATGGAGTGGGTGACAGCAAACACAGCTTTTCTTGAAACCTCCTAGAATATCAAAACATAGACATTTTGTTATTTATGGCTATGTAAGGGACTTTTTCTCTGTATGTCTGCATGCACGCCTTCCCTTAAATCTCTAAAAGACATGTTTATAGAAGGAAGGATAAATATTTTTCCATAGCTTCATGGAAAATTACTATGAGAAACCTTGGAGTAACACAGCTGTGGGGTCCCTCATTACCTCAGCACTAGCAGAGCCTTCTACACACTGAAATTTCATTGTGCTTTGCTGAGCACAGGCCTGCATTGCATGCCCAGCCTTTCCAAAACACCTCATCAAAAGGATCAATAATTCTCAGTCTCATTAGTATTTTAGAGGGAACCACCAAAGGACAAAAGTGCTTTCTGACCTTTCTGACCCAGACTGCACATTGTTTCCCAAACCTATATCTGATTTTATAAGTAGGGAAAAGGGATCAGGGAGATGCCACCTCTCAGGTAATACTCAGAGACTTTGTATATCCTCCCTATTTTCAGAAATTTAACATCCTAGAAATTCACCTCCCAGTGCTCTGTGCTCTGAGTTCAGGCAGTTATTTTTGTCATACACTTTGTCCCAAGCTGTAAAAATAACACCTTCTTCCTCAGAGGTGGCTGCATTTTTGCAACACATTAAAAACTTGTTTAGTGCTTCTCAGTAAATCCACTAAAGGTGTCAGGGATTCTGTGCAAAGAAGGGCTCTTTATAGAAATACATTTTTAAAATCCTATAAACAAAGCCATGCAGTAGAGAAAAACCCACACAGAAACTGGACAGTTTTCACTGTCTTTTATCCCTCAGATGAGGGTGACCAAGGCTGGCATGAAGCTGATGGGCAAGCTGTAAAATAAGGAAATGAGAAAAAATAAAATCGGGATTAAAAAAATATTTATTATTACAGGTTTGCTGCCTACTGAACAGTTGCTAACACAGATAAAAACACCGTTCACACTGAAACACACTCGAGCCACTGTTCCTTCATACTGTCCCTGTCAGTGCACACATCCAAACAGCTGACTGAATAATTAGGAGGATACTGAGGTTTATATACTAAAAATTTTATAGTGTGAATATTTTAATTCTGTATAAATATTGGTTTAAATGGAAAACCGGAAGCTTGAATATACAAGACAGGGTAGTGATTTTAGGAGTGAATAAGACCTTGATATCTACCTGTAACCTTCTTTAACATTTTTGTATGTGTTCACTGACACATCAGCCTCACTCTCTGAAGGGCTGCAACTCTGACTCTGGTAACCTTCCAGTTCTGAGCGGCCCTATGGACAGCAATCTGCTGAATTGGAGATGGAGGATAAAAACAATTGAAAACATTTTTGCCCCACAGATTTCAAATTAATTGGAGATCTGAACAAACTGAACTCCCTTGCGTGCTGTCAACATGCCCAAGGGATAGGATGCCTTCCAGAGGGGACAAGGACAAGCCGTGGAAATGCCATTGAGTTTAACAAAGCCAAGGGCAAGGTGCTGCACCTGGAATGGGGAAACCCCCGATATGAATCCATGCTGGGGGATGAACAGATCAAGAGCAGCCCTGGGGAGAAGGACATGGGGGTGCTGCTGGGTAAGAGCTGCACATCAGCTCGAAATGTGCACTCACAGCCCAGACAGCCAAACGTGTCCTGGGCTGCATCCAAAGCAGCGTGGGCAGCAGGGCCAGGGAGGGGATTCTGCCCCTCTGCTCTGCTGAGACCTGGAACCCGCATCCAGCCCTGGGGGCCCGGCACAGGAGAGACCTGGACCTGCTGGACAGAGTCCAGAGGAGGCCACCAAGCTGATCAGAGGTATGGAACAGCTCTCCTTATGAAAACAGGCTGAGAGAGTCAGGCTCGTTCCACCTGGAGAAGAGAAGGCTCTGGGGTGACCTTATTGCATCCTTCCAGTACATAAATGTGGCTTACAAAAAAGATAGGAACTTTTTAGCAGGCCCATTGCAACAGGACACAGGTTAATGCTCTTAAACTACAAAAGGGTAGACTCAGACTTGAATTCTTTTACAGTGAGGGTTGTGAAACTGTGCAACAGGTTGCCCAGAGAGGTGGCAGATGCCCCATTCCTGGAAACATACACAGTCAGGCCAGACAGGGCTTTGAGCAACCCAGTCTAACTGAGGTCCCTGTTCATTGCAGGGAGGGTGGACTAGGTGACCATTCCAGCCCAAACCATTCTATGATTTTTCCTCCTCCTTCATAGCTAGAAGTCCTATGAACTCTACTTAAGTCAGAGGGAAGAAGTTGGTGACACTGTATAAACTGATTTTTTTTTCCTTTGGGACTTTCAAGACACTCAATTTCAAAAGCCTCTTACTGAAAAAGAAGTTTATAATTACTGCTTTTATTCCTTCCCTTTTAGCTTCTTAAAAAGGAGACAGGACAAAATAATAAATTAGAAATATAAACACACCAAAAATGTTTGTATTTTTTCATTTGATTATTAAAAGTTTTCTAAAAAAGTAACCATACTTTTGCAAAAACATGCATTATGTTTTTTAAAAAGATAATTTCTAAAAAGAACATGTCTTTTACTGACCAAAATTAATTGCAAGGAAAGGATACTGAACTGGCCACTTGCCCTTCTGCCCACCACGAAAATTGTAAAATATTTGTGAAAAAAAAAATCCTGGCCCTAAATGGCACAATCCATTAAGTCAACAAGGTTCTTCTGACTTTGCTGGAGCTTGGACTAGCTCCTACATGATTAAGGACAATTAAGCACACAGATGGTCAGACATACCCCTCCCAGCTCAGCCAAGTTCAGTGATTTGTTTTATCCATTCAAAAGCAACGCACTTGATACATCACCCCAAATGTAGCTGTACAAGCAGCTGCCTTTCCAGCCTTCCCACCACACAACCTCAGCAGGCCCCTCCATCTCTCAGGTGCTCTCGGCCTCTCCCAGGGACATCCCTGCACCGCCTGTCCCATTGCCTGACACCAAACCTTCCAATACCACAGGCACTCCCTGTTCTCCCGTCCTCCCACGGGAGCTGTGCAAGCTTCTTCATCCTCTTCTCAGCCCCATGGAGGACAACTCCCTCACCATGCTTTGTGCTGCAAAGGCCATGTGCTGGGGGGCTGGAAAAGCCTCTGGCACTGCTCTGAGAGAAGCCATGGCCTGAGCTGGGCGAGGCAGCAGAGATGCTGAGGCCGTGGCTGTGCAGGCATGGGGTCCCCACCCAGCCCCTGGTCTTTCCCCCTGGGCAGTTCTTCTGGCTCTGCCCCACACGAGAGGTGCACCAGACAGGGCTGAAGTGAGGCCACCAGACCCATCACCAAGTGTACACACTCTGACACGTCACCAGCAAAGGAGCCCTTGGCTGCAGCCATGAGTTACTGCTTCCTCTGCCTCCTCCTCCTCCTCCTGGCCTGCTTGCAACTCTGGACCTGCTGCTGAATTTCCTCAGCTTTTGTTGCTCTAAGCCTGGGCCTGAAAGCTGTCATTCTCTCTTTTCTCTTCCTTCATGCATACATAGCAGGCAGCATTAAAATGATAAGATTGTCAGAGAAAAAAAATGTTAAAAATTAAAAAATGTTTCCCCTAGAGCCTCCCATTTCAGGCCTGTAATTGAGAAAAGCAAATACATATTATATTACTTTGATTGGTATTGAGTGAAACAAGCTCTCATCTTCTCTTTCATCTAAGTCTTTTCATGGAAGACTGAAGATAAGCTGTTCTCTGCCTGCAGAATAGGTTGAGGCAGGTTTTCCTATATGCAACTACTCAGTACACACCTTAATAGAAGGTCAAATAATACAGCAAAAAAAAGGGAAAAAAAAGCATAAAAATATTGTCACTATTTATCTTTGCTGCTGAGTGCTGCTGTCTTTTTACTAACAGGCTTGTAATGCTGAGAGATGGAAATCCTGCCCCTTCCCCTGGCAGAGCCTGGGTTAGGGACACTCTCTTGTCACAGGCATTGGGTTGCCTCGAGCACTTTGATGATCTGGAGCTATAGCTACGGTAACCAAGCAAGTGTTTAAGGCCTGCACTCTGCTAACAAGCTCATTGCTGTAATTTATTACCAGCACAGTCCTATTATAGGCATCAATGGCAGAAGCTGTTGCTTGTTTGAGGCCCTGGTGTTCTCTGTGAAGTGACAGGGTTGCAGAAAGAAAAAAGAAAAGAAAAAAAGGAAGGGAAAAAAAAATAACAAACCAAACACTGCATGTCTTCCCTTTTCACGTCTTCCCTTTTCTGTGTGTGCTGATACCAAACGCCCATGACCAGCATTTAAAATGTTACCCATTCTCTGGTCCCCTTCCTTCCCCCTCTCAGCAGCACTGGAAAACCAAGTGTGCATTTGTGCCTGCCTTGCTTCCAAGTCTGGCAGCCCAGCTTAAGCCCATCTCCTCCAGACGTAGGAGGCCTGCTACGCAAACCGAGCAGTAAACTTTGATATGTTTATGGGGACCTCTCTGACCATTTGGCTGCCTGTTTTATTGCCCTTTGCGTATGCAAAAGCGAGTCCAGCCCCTCATCTCCTTCAGGGAAAACACCAGGAACGTCTGAGCAGATCCCCTAATCCTCATTGTAGGGCAAAAGGAATTATTTACACAAACATCTGAAAATTCAAGGAATGGCTTTCCACTTTTCTGACCTGCGGGATCTGAAGTGGCTTTAAATTACTGACATGGAATTATTTACTGGCAAAAATAGCCATCTGAACTCATAGTCTCCACCAGCTCTTTTCTTTTAATATTTGAAAGTCTTGCTTTACTAACCAAACAAAAATACTCTATTAATTTAGTTGCATTAGTCAAAAAGCATAAATTTTTTGCCTGACAGGTACTTTTTTTTCTTCCTCTCTGTGGCTACGAAAATATGGAAAAAAAAAGAAAAACATATACAGCAAAGAAATTATAAAAGGTGTTATATTAAAATAAGAGATAATTAGAAGGTTTTAATTTGTGCACAGTGGTAGATTTCTTCCTGGCATTTCTGCTGCTCAAATGTGCTGCTCTATCTAAGCTCTGTGGTATTCAGAGAAGGGGAAAATGCTGAGCATGTCACAGCCCTTGCTGTTTAATTAGGCTGTGGTTGCCACCGCAGCTGAGCTTGGTCTAACAGCCACTGTTGACTAAAGGGACAGCCCTTCCTCTTCACCAATCCTACCACTTCTGCACAGGCTGCCCACCTTACCAGCCTCTCAGAGCTAGCTCAGCTCACTAAACGTGGAGGGAAGCACCCAAAAAAACCAAACAAAACCAAAACAAAGCAAAACCCAAAACCCCAATGTAACTCAGCCCCCTAAAAACTAATATTTTTTTTTGCTCATCATGTTAACCGAACCAACAGGTGCTAATCCCAATGCAAGGAGGAAAGACCACAACTGCAGGGTGGGAAGGAAGAGGAGGGGCATCCCCCCTTTCAGTGGTGAAAAGCCACTGGACTGATGCAGATGTGTCACCACTGAGAAACACTCTGGCACAACCCTCTGACAAAGTCTGCCTGAGCCACAGTTGCTCACTGAAGCAGTTGAGATGTGTGCACTCATCCCATCCCACCTCCACCTTTACCAGTCTGAAATCTTCAATGGAAAAGTGGTAAGAAACACCTGGGACAGCAACTTCTTCCACTCCCCCATGACCTTTCTTAACGTGCTCTTTTCCTCAAGCACGCCAAGGGATCCATGCCAGGCTTGCTAAATCCATCACTTCAGAGGCATGCTAGACTGCAGAGATGCACTGTGGTGGATCATTTCTGTGCAACTCACAGGTATTTAAAGAAAGTCTTCAGAGGAAAGAGGGGAAAAAATAAACCACAGTTGGCCCTCACAATATTTTTACCACTGTTTGCTAGAGGAAGAGGTTATGGTTGTGTGGTTGTACCCGTTGCACAGAGCCAAGCAGCAGGGCAGGAACAGCAAGTGACACTCACAACTCAAGGCAGGCTTGCCAAGGGGAGCCCTGACATGGGAGACCCAGGGCAATCATCAGCAAGCAGCTCTGAGTCAGAAGCACCACCATGAGCACCTTCCCAAGGCAGAGCTTCTCTTGCTTTCCATGGGGTGAAATATCAGCCTCAGACTTGAGTGAAATAAAAAAGCTGCCAGCAACACAACCATCAGTGAGGAAAAACGATGATTTTTTTTTTCATAATATTAAAAAACTGGGTTTTGATCTCAAAGTGAACTTCAGGACCACTGACAAGCCCCATGCCTCTGGGACCATTGAACAAACAGCATCTGACACTCCAGTTTGCCACGTGCCAGCAGCTCTGGCTGATGCTGGCATACCCCATAACAAGCAAGGTCAGAGGGCAGGTTGGGATTTTCCATGAGCCATTGGACTTGCTATCAATAAAGCAGACCCTGACAATACCAGACTACACCTTTTGCTCCAAAAGTTGCTCTGGACTTCATCTTTTCTGCTAATGCATAGGTATCTATAGTTTCTCTGATAGATAAAATAAAAAAGTGGTTGAAGACCACATAGAAACAGGAAATGCAATGTCAGACTTCAATCCTCTATCTCCAACCCTGTGTGCCCAGACTGGAGCCTGTTTAAAAGGAGAGAAGAGATTTCTATATCTTTCCTTCCCAATTAAACCATTGTGCCTTGCATAAGACAATATTCACTAGGGCAGAGGAAAAAGAGCATGACTGCAACACACTGTCAGCTCCCATGGATAAGGTGTGCAGGGAGAAGCCTGCTGTTCCCTTCACAGGCAATCCTGCAGCAGGATCATTCCTGGATCAGAAGTGAGACTCGGTACCTTTCCCCTTTGAAATCAGATTGGATGAGAAATTAGGACAAATGCTGTAAGCACTGAGGGCCCTGCTAAAGGGGGCATTGCCCTTCTCCCTCTGGTGTGCCCTAGCAGCAGCAGCCACCAAAGCACAGCACGCAGTTGTGGCTCATTGCAGGCAGGGCCACCCACCACACGTGTGCCAGGCACCCAGCTGCCACCACACTGACACCAAGGAACATCTGGGCACAAACACATGGGGCAGAAGAGAGCTCCACGTGCCTGGGGATCCAGAGAGCTTAGGCATCAGGCAAACAGAAGTTTCCATAATTACAGCTCATCTCCCATCCAGACTGGCTCTGACCCAGTCTCCCTAGAGCTTTCTCCCCAGCAATTTTTCCCCAGGTATTTTTTTGCAAATCCAGGAAAGAGATTGTGTTATCTCTCAACAAAACATAACATATTCTAATATCCTAGCAGCTGGCCCTGGGACATAATCTATGGGACTCTGGTTGCTTATGGCCCAGTTTACAGTCAGCTTCCCAGAAACATTTGCATGGTTGGGTAGAGTTGAATGCAGCAATTAATCTTCAGTTCCAAGTAATCAGAAACATTTAGTCAGAGTCAAACTTATTGAAAGACAAAAGAGGCTCCAGGACTGTCAACAAAACAGGATAAATTTCTGAAATATCATGCACTTAATATTCTCCATCATTGTTTAATTAAATATGTAAAACAAGAAAAAGCATATTCAGTATCAGGAAAAAAGGCCTTGTTCAATTGAGCCCAATACTCCAGAGCACAGAACAACTTTCTGGATTGTTGTTATCTGGTTAGAAAATATTTCCCCCAAATATAGCTTAATTCCCATTTCACAGCAGCCCTTTGCATTCTAAATAACATTTCTGGATTTCAGAAGGGAAACTGAGGGATAACTGACCAAGATTAAAGGTCTGAATAAATTAAAATCTGCCTCTCAGATTCCTAGGAGTAAGTGAACTCAGAATTAAATTTCCAGAGACTGGTCCTTTCTGAGAGCTAAAAGCAGCCGTTTGCCAGGCTCTTTGGAACATCAGCAGCACCACCACAATCAAACATCTGGGGAGGAAATTGGCTCTTCTGTAGAGGGTTTGGCCAGGACACAGAGAGCTCAGCTTTGCAAACAGCCGCTCTTCTCCTCTTTATAACAGCAGCAAGGTGCAAAACAGATACTGAGGAGTTCACAGCTCCTCGGAGTGTGATGGTTCTAACACCTCCCAGATCTGATGCTAGCACTGTGTGCATCTATGACCAGATTTTCAACTCTGCAGTACTAACACAGAACTCATAAGAGTAAGAGACAGAGGGGAAACATCACATTTTCCAAAGCTGTTTGGGCAACAAGCCCTGTCATGCTGTTGCAGAAACACACCATACTGAATAACTCCACCACAGCATGGTGAGAATTGCATTCTCTGGTGAAGTATATAAGTCAAACGTCTCCTGTCAGAGTAGCAATTAGGAAACTTTTATACTGGTTTAAGGGTAGTATTAAGCCTGGGGCTGACACAATATAGAAAACATGACTTTTTGAAGTACAGTCGTTGAAATTGTCCCCTAAAAGACACAAAAGGACAGATTTTAAGTGTGTAGCTCCCACACAAAGCTACACCAATTTATACCAAACAAAAATATACCCCAGTGTCTCTATATATGTTCAGATTAGCAAGGTACACCATTTTTCAAAAGCAATTAATTGATATTACCATAAAAGTGAGAGAATTTTCTCACAGTAAAACCAACAACTTTCCTAAAAATTACAATATGGCATGCTTTCCCCTTTCTTCCTTTGCAAACTAAAAATATCCCTTGACATTTTTGCTGTGAGAAACATCCTCAGGTGTTTTTTACTGCACCTCCATTCTGTCTCTTTACCATCTTTTTCTTTGAAAGGAAGAAGACAAGCCCACAGATAGATTGCCATTAACTGTAGTGGAATTTAGGCCAACCTAGATCACTCAGTAGCCTTTTTGCAGTCCTCAGACCTTGTACCAAAACCACATAAACTGGAGGAAACTGTAGATAAGGTAAGTATGAGGGCAGGTTACATGGACACTGTCTATACCCATGTGCAAATTTAAGCAACAGTGATACTCAGGCCTAAAAAGCTGCATAAAGGCTTTAAAACAGAATTACATCCATGATGGCTAACGTCCTACACACCATGGGTTATACTCCTTATTTTCACCACAGTCTGGCCTTGTCATTCTGCTGGAGTCCCCTGGAGCCCCTTTGATGAATTGGTCACTGGCAATGCTGTTAATCTGAGGGTGCAACAACCATCTCCTGCTCAGGCGCCATGTAAAACCAGCATTGAAACTGCTTTATGAGACAGATAACCAAAACTAGAGCAGTCACCACCCAAAACAGAGGCCACGTACAGGGCTGGAATAGGAGCAGAGCTGTGCTGAGTGTCTCAGGGTGTTTCTGGAGGGTTTGAAGCTATTGCTTAGAGCTGCATGTGTGTAAGAGATAAGTAGCAAAAAAATACCACAAGAGCACAGAAAGAAGGCAGCAAGGACACATCAGATATAGCTGGAGAGGCATGTGACTAGGAATACCAAGATGAGACTGATGTTACCACTAAAAGGTGCACAGGAACTATGAGAAAAGTCACTTTCCCTAAACACAGTGGGATTCACACAGCAGAAGAAAAAAAAAATTAGGTAAGAAAATGCCCCACAAAAATAATCAGATCTAAAGACACTTGACTAAGTCATCAACAAACACAACCCACAAAAGCCTCAAATACTAGTTTAAACAAAAAGTGTGACACCTTTTTCTACTATCTCTGCCCCCACCATCACTTTAAATCAGCTTTGTTACTCCAGTAATCATGAGCCTTGTTTGATAAAGACTGGAGCCCAAGCTGGCAAGGACGGTTGGGTTAGATTTTAGTTGGCAGTTTCACAGCTATCTTTATTTTCCAGACTCCTGAAAAGCACATCCAAAAATATGTGGTTACATTTGTCCATCACCACAGACACAGACCAGCCAGGCACTCACAGGTCTGGGTACCACTGTCTAATTCCACTGCAGACCAAGTCAGGAGAAACCTTCCCCATGAAAAGACACTTTTAATGGGATTCCTTCATGTAAGCCAGTGCCTGCAAAGAAACAGTAGCCAAGGCACCACAAATAGAACCATCACCCATTCCACTCAGAGTCTCTGCGTAGGCACTGGGGTAATGATGACAGGCCAGAGAGTTGCCAGAATCAGGGCAGAGCAGCTCTTGCCAGACACTGAGGTTCCCATGAGCAGTAGATCCTTTCAGCAACACCCAGCAGAACAACGTGCAAATTCAGGGCAGCTTCATCCTCATGAGGACCCAGAGAAAGCGACAAGCCACAGGCAGGATCAGGCTTACTCAGAGCCCCAGAGGGCCTCTGCTGTGTCCTTTGCCTGCCTGCACCCATATGAGCTGTCTTAACTCCTTTCACTTCTCCTTCTCTCCTCCCGTTGCTTCAGTTCCCATTTTATAAAATTTAAAGCTTAACTTTACTATTTGGACCCCTCACCAGAGACGATAACCATAGCCTGACTTCCTTCCAAGGGGCATTCTCCCCTTTTCTGTCAAGGGGGGCACTGAAGCAGCAAGACAAGATACTCCTGAGAAGGAAAAACAGTTGTCCTCTGGACTGAAATATTAATAGTGAACTTCAGTGCCTCCAGGGTTAAAGCTGGTAACAAAGCAAAGCTTAGGTCAGCAGACTCTTAAATATATTTATTAAGCATGTGTTTAAGCAATCAGCTAAAACAGGGTCAGAGGTGCCATAGTATCATCTAAAGCTCCTTTTATTTTCCTCTCATTTTGGCCTTTGGAAAAAGCATAGTCATAGCTAGATCTCATATGTTGCACAATAATTGAAATTTTCATAGAGAATTCCACAGTAAATTGGTAAATTGTTAGCAGACTGTATTGCCACAAGCTTGTCAGCATTTCTATTTTCTTTTTTTCTTTTTTTTTCTTATTTTTTTTAATTTTTATTTAATTTGGTTTAAATTTGTGCTCCATCATCATTTTGTTTCATAATTTGTGTGTCATCAACTCTGGTCATCTTGTGACCCTCTGATTTGAGAAAAGCATTTTAAAAAAGCTATTTCTAAAGCAAACAGGATTTTCCCCCTTAACTATTCCAGGAAACAAATTCTTCCCAAAAGCCATCATTAAGGAAAAGTCAGAAAGAGTTCAGATTTTTATGAGTGAAGCAAATAAGCTGCTACAGTATCAAAAACAATCTGGAATTCAGCTTATGAAGTTCTAGATCTTTTTGTAGAAAAGAAACCACTGACTGATAGTGTTTCCATCTCATGAAAATTAATTGCGTTCACAGAATTTCAAGCAGCTTGTGAGTAGATTTTTAGTAACAGGTATGAAAGTAAGTAGTGCTTGACTTTGCTCCTCCACTTGCCATCTGTAATCACCTTACCCAAAAGTAGATGTCTTTTTCCTGACAAATTTGGTTCTTATCTGTTCAAAGTGGCAAGAGTCTTCACCCCTTGGGCTGTACTGACTCTTCACATAAGCAATCAAGACATTGTAATTTTGCTCTCTGTGGATCAATGCCCAAGTGAGGTCTCCTAAGGAAAATTTGGAGGCGGAATGAGAACCAGCAGAGGGAGTATCATAATTGATCCCCTGTGGGAACATTTCTTGCAGAAGAATCCAGAGCCTTCAGTTGGTCTCAGGACCCTATTGTGTTAAGAAATATACATGCCTACAAGTAAGCACGCTTACATTGTTTCACTACATTTTCCATGCAGGCAATGGATTTTTTGCAAAGGTCATTGGGTCCAAGCCAATCACCACTGGGAATATAAATTGTGTGTTCTTCACATTGAATCATAGAGAGGGGGTGGGTGGGAGAAGTGAGAGACAGATTTGTAGCTTTCTTCTTTTTCTTATTTAAAATTAATAAGGCTATTTGTCATTATAACACCAATATTCCTGGTTATTCTATAATGTTTGACATCCTGTAGTCTCAAGCATATTGAAAATAAAGTACTACTGTCCTAGGAGAAAATCTAAGCCCAGAAAAGCACATTGATGTTCATGCACCCCAGCTCATCAAATATGTACTAGGAGGAAGAACAACTATTTCAAGAACAAACGTATGATATGCCCTCAAACATCTGAAAAGAGCTTTTGCCCTCCAGTAAAACAAATTATGTCCACAGGGAGAAATCCAGACCTTCACCAGTGGGAACCTGACTTCAGTGGAGTGGCCATTTCATAATGGAGGGAACTACAGTTCATGCTCATCTACCACCTCAGTAATAAGCTTTTTTTTTTCCAGTAGGTCCACCTATCTTTTGAGTTTCATCTACCCTCAGAGGTTTACAGGCACTAACTCCCATTTGATTTCCCTCCCACTGGGTAAGTTAATGGCTTCAACTCTGAGACCAAGCTTGCAACTGGAAGAAACTCGTCCCTGAGAGGCACTGCCATGAAGGAGCCTGGCCTGCAATAGGACACAGAATGGCAATTCCACTGCCTATTCAACAAGCTGAAAGCCCAGCTCTTATACATCCATCAAAGTCCATTTTAATTGGGAGCCTAAAGCTATTTTACTCATCAGTAATAAAGGAGCAATTAAGTTCACGGCCAAAAAATGAATTAATGAGATACTGCAAACAAGTTAATTAACTCCTTCATGGGTATTCAGATAGAAACCACACAAAAAAACCCACAGGGTGTGCTAATTACTTCAGGGGTCTGACTAAAATGAAACAAAAATTAGATAACCACAACATTTGGAGCAAAGGCTAGAAGTCTGTCATTAAGCCATCTTCTTTCATATACAGTGAGCATAGGAAGCTGTGTATGACACTGCACACACAGAAACACCCACATCCCTACGTACAACTCATCAAGAACAGTGTCAAATTCGCTAACAATAAAACTGAACCTATTTGCTCCATTTGCCTTGGCAAATGTTCTGGGGGGCACTCTCCTTACCCTAAGGAGAAGAGTTTGGCAAAAGAGTTGCTCTGTTCAAATACCCTTTAAGGAAAAGTAGAGGTTTAGCGAGGATGGCCTGGAAAAGACAGCATGAGGTATGTGACGCTGTGCAGTGCCTGGCCAAGGCTGACTTACTTAGGCTTGAGGAAGAACAAGAGGGTCTCTGTGTATATGTTTAGGAGGTTAAACTGTCATCCTTGACAATTTACATTAACTTTACAATATTTCATTGCCATGAGCTCAGGAATCCATAAAACCATTGGGCCAAATTTGCTCATCCCTGCGTTTTGGTCATTTATGGCCACACAAAGGACAGATACAATTCTACTAGTACAGGCAGAGAAGAGTTTTACTGAGGTTTCTTTGCCCTGGTCCAAACATACTTGAAATTTAGAGAAGCAGAAAAACAAGTCCTTTCCACATGGTGGCAAAACACAGCTGCTTTTAAAATCTCAAAACTTGGGCTATTTTTAAGGAAAAAGCCGAAGGTTCCCAGGGCTCACAGTGGAGTGTCAGCCTGCAGAATTCAATAACCAATCCAGGAAACCCATTTTGACATCTAGTTTCAAAGAGGGTATTGTAAACAAAGAGCAAGCCCACAGAACAATATCATTCTTGATCCCCATTTAAGTAGCAGGAACACAGAAAAGCCTCAGAAGTGGAGACATCTGTATTTATGTAGAGTGCTTTCCCTGTCTCTTTGTACTCCATTAAATTGCAAATGGCAAAATGGAATTTCTTTTTTGAGTAGATTAGCCCTTGCATCTTAAATCGCCCCAAATACAACAATGCCACTGCTAAAATATGAGAAGGACACTTTCTGAAATCTGCAGAAGCATTACAATATTTGTTTACAGTTAATATCATGGTATTTCAGCCTGGGCTCAGAGCAGCTCTCAGCAGCCACTACTGGCTTTATTGGGATTTGTTTTAAGTTAAAGAGGAACGAGACCAGAATCAGACCATGAGGACAGCATTTATATATGACAGCTTGTCCAGAACCTCACCTCAAAAGTATTTTTCTTTATTTGGATTCAGTCTGCAGAAAGAATTCTCATTCATATACATGCACACATACTTTCTATTTTTTCCTGCTAGGGTTTTCCTGCTAGGGCAAGCTAGGGCTAGAGGCTATCATACAAAGCCAGGTATGACAAACAAAAAGACAATGAGTTGTTATTGACAAGATTAGGAGGAAAAAAAAAAAGTTTTCTTTTTTCTCTCTACATGTGCTTAGCTAAACAAAGGCTAACAAGCCTGTAATGTTTTGCAAGAAATAGAGCTTGGGATTCATCTTGTCAAAATGATGGCTAAGTCTTCTGTTTTCCTGTCAGCACAAGTATTATCCATAGATTGACAGAAAGTATTTGTTAACTAACTTGGTTTTAGTATAGCAAAAACTATTTATTGCATGTAACTTGCTTTTCTACAGGAAATACATGAATGCTTATTGTGGTCACTAAAGTAACCTGCCTAACACTAACTAGGTTGTGCTTAGGGACAAAGACATGATTTTTATTGCTGCAAATAACCTTCATTCCCAGATCAAAATTATTCTGCTTGCATGTATTTGTTTTCCTTTCTAGTGTATTTTGGCTGATTTCAAAGGGAGGTTAGTGAAGTCATCAGCACACCCAAAGCTTATATGTGTTCTGAATACCAGATTGTGACCCCACTGTTTGCATGTACGTATTACTGCTGTAACTCTGCACCATCTCAGCGAGTAGTTTGCTTCAGTTTGCCCTGGGGAAGATAAGCAAGAGCATAATCTATGTGCCCTGTAGGTCTTGAGGCTGTTGAAATGCATATGCTATCTCTTAGGGAAGCAAAAAAAACACCCCAAAAACACAGGGCTCCAAACTGATCTTCAGCTGCATCAAAACAAAGAAATGGAGGCAAAACAATTATTGACTCCTGTGTTTATACTCTCAAAATTTCTCATTCAGTGCTACAAGAGAAAGAAGTGAGCCTTTCTGGCCCAAAAATAGTCACACATCCTTTTTATATTTATTTATGAAGTTGCATAAAGTAGCAGGACATTAGCGGTAGTAGGAACTTTGTTCTTGGAATCAGGACAGAGGAGTAGGACGTCTTCCCTTCTGCTGAGAGAAATACTCACATGGCTTCCATGTCTGTCTCTTGAGGAGGTGCAGTTATAAAATATAGCACCACAGTCATGCTAGATAAGTACAGCTTAGTGGAAAACTTAGTGGAAGTACCAGGTTCAGGGGCAGGTGGACTTTACTCCAGTTTGGTCTGACTTTAGCAGTGACTGCCTCTTTGTCTGCTTCCCTCCCCCACCCTCTAGTAAATAAATTGTAGTCATAACTTCTTATAAATAGCATCTACGCTGCAGAAATATTACACTGACCTGCAAGCCTACTGTCAGGTCTGACTAACATTTGAAGCACACACTGAGCAGAGCAAAGTACTGCTGCAAACAGTCATAAACTGTTGGGCTTTGAGCTGTACTGATATGGCAGTGCTTTGGTCTCAGCTTTATGTTTTACAGCCACACTCTTCTGCTCTTATCAAAATGCGGTATATAACTGCCAACCCTGAGGAGTTCCTGTGCACAAACCCCTGCCAAGCTCACGCCACATTCCCCACACAGCATCGCCTCCTGAGCTCTTGCTCTGCACGTAGTAGATGACAAAGAAAGCACTAAGAATTATTTTACAAGGCTGCAAAAACACTTGCTTTCTTGGCATTTCCTTTGGGCTGGACAGCACTCACTTCCACTCCCTGAAAGCCGCAAAGATATTCTGTTGAAATTAGTTCCTCCTACTTCTCTGACTAATAAATGTACATATTTTCAGATAACTCTCATGGTTTTCTTATGGAAGAATCTAAACCTACATAGTTTATAAAGTGTGCTTATCAGTGGTCAGGAAAAATAGATCTGTTTTTCTCTTGAAGGTGTAGTATTTCAGTATTAACACAACATAGACACCCCAAAAGATCTAACCCTAGTCTATTCCCAACAGCAGACCTTCCCAGCATAAGGGCAAAGAGAAAAACAAAAACCAAACAACAACTTAAAAAAATTAGTACCAGATCAAAGCCCAAGAAGACTAGCTCTTTTTTTCTTTTCCCAACAAAGCTTTTTTTTTTTTTTTACCCTCTCCAGACCATATAATTCTGGATTTTTCCCTGCTGTGGGAAAACAAAACAAAACAAAAAAGCTTTAAACAAAGTTGGTATTCCAATGGTTTAACATTAAACATCTTAATTTGCATTGCTATACATGCTGATCTTAGGCCATGAGATTAAGGACCTCTACCTAGTATTTCAGTTCATTCTAGGGACAAGCTTTTGGAGAGGGAGAAAAAAACATTGGCACCACAGTTATGTCAAAACTTTGTTAACCTGGCTTATTCAGCATTTTCTATTCCTGCCTTGACTCACTCTATCTGCTGTCAAAAACACCACATTTCAGCACCATTCAAGAGAGATCTGTTCCTTCTCACAGCACAGGACCTTTGGTTCTGACATCTCCTAGGAGTATTTTTCACGTTGCAGCAGAGACCTGCGAATCAGCGTTGCCTCTGCATTCCCTCAGCTGTCTCTTGCTCATAGCAGCTTAAGCAAGATGAATCTCTCTCTGCCTCCCCTACAGTAATGGTTTATTTACATTGCCTGTCTGACACCATTTAGGCTGGATTAAACCGCTGTGCAACCACATCTCAAACTGACTTACAGCCCTATGGTGCTCCCACTCCCTGGCTTGCCCCTGGCCATACAGAAAGCCAAGGACCCTGGCTATTAGAAACTTAATAATAAAAATTAAAAAAAAAATTAAAAAATAAAGCAGCTGGCTTTCTGCTGGCTTAGAGAGCTACATCAGCTCCACACATGGTCGTGGGGCAAGAGCAGGGTGGGGAGGAGTGACTGGAGAAGAGCCATGCCAGCCCTCAGTTAGATCAGCTCCAACAGAAATGGCTCCCTATCCTCAGGTTATTTTGAAAACGGGACTATGGCTTTAAGTGCCATTGTCAGGAGTGGCCAGGGGCACAGACACAAACCAGGTGCTTCTAGCTTAATGAATTACAGGCCAGATCATCCATTCAGGCAGAGTCTGCCTGTGCTCTTTGCCCACAGCGAGTACAAGGCAACTTGAGCTATCCTCACCTTCAGGGCTCAGGCTTAACCTTGACACCCAACAGGCACGGGTTTAACCCTTCAGCTCCTCCAGCTCCACTCAAGGCACCTCCCACTTGCAAAGGGCACGCCAAGAGAGCAGCTGACCCTGTGTCCTGTCACACAGCTGCATGACACACCTCAGAATTCCTATTTAAGGAACAGCAGTTATTCAGTGTTCTCAGGGCAGACTGGCACCCATCCCTTGAAGCCTCCTGAGCGGGGCTGGAGAGCAGAGATGCTGCACTGGTACAGCAGGAGCAGGGCTGCAGGTGGGACATGGACCCACACACAAAGCTCTGTGGCTGAACATTAAATAAAGAAATATACTTGGAGTTATTTTCTTAAACATACATACACAAAAAAAACCTACTTTAGAGCCCTTCCAAGGGATTCTCCATGAACATTTAAAGAAACACAATCTAAATATTCACAAACAGACCATTATTATAAGCAGGAGTTGAATTAATGTAACCATTGAAAGCAGCAGTAGGAAAAGTAGCAGAGGAATAACAGGTTTCACTTGTCATTCTAGAAAAAGTCCCTCTGCAGTTTATTAAACTGAAATACCTGTTTTTTCCAAAACTATTTTGTGATCTCACTGAAGAAAAAGACAGTTGCAGCCCAGTATGCCACTAGAAAAACGTACATTTATTTCTCACGTGCTCCATCAGATTATCACAATTAATTCACTTCTAGAGAAGAAAGGGAAAAAAAAATTCTTAACATTATACAAGTTGCTACAGTGCACCACCCTGTAATTTAAAAAACTTTAAAGAAATCCATCTATACTTGAGCTCAAGGTGTCAGAGCTGCCTTCTTCAACACTGTGGTTTGCAGCAAGGAAAAAAATAAATCTTAAAACAAAAATAACCCATATAGCAGCCAACAGATGGGAAAAAAAGAAAGAGGGGGAGCAGTATGGAAAGAAAAAGAAAAACAAAGAAAAACATAACCCAGAGAGCATTACATCAGTTCTCCTCCCAGTTTTATTTAAAACACACGTGCCATCACTCACAGCTCTGTGGTTACTGGAAAATATGACTGTAACTTCCATGGTGTGGGTGTGTGGGTTGTATTGAAAAAAATAAATTAAAAAAAAGGACTTTTCTTTGGCACAGCTGACTTTGGCTACTGATGGAAGGAAAAAGGGTGGCATATTTGTACAAAACCCTTGTTTTTGGCAGGGAGGATAGGCCTGCATGAGCCACCTAGCTGTGTTTTGTTCTTTAGCAGAAGCATACACACCATTTCACTTCAGCACAGAGAATACTACAGAAAGACCACAGCATCAAGCACAACAGAGAATGTTTCCATCCCTATGCAAACAATAATTCCATTAGATTATCAGTGGGAAAAAAGCCTTTTTGAAATAAATTATTTAGATCAATGTTTGTTTCAGCTTTGACCGCCTATGGAGCAAGGGTAGGCAGAGTAAAACATTCATCCTGAAACCAAAATACCACTCGAGTTTGTGCTCTAAAGATGAGTCAGCAAACACCCCTCAGACTGTTACGGTACAGGCAAGCTGCTTAAAATAAGAGCCAAAAAGAAATGAAGAATTTAAAATTCCAGCAAAGCCCAGGTGGTACCCCACTTCATGAAGGACTTGATTTGGTGTGGAATATACAAGAGGAGCAAAGACACAGAACGAAAGACATCTAGATGATTTTCTGTGCTTATCAACAGCTCATGGTGGACTAATCACCATGTCAGTTGAAGTCTGACTTCAGAGACAAGTATTTTCAGAAGGGCCCAGGCTGACTAGTCAAAGTCCTTAGTCAGCTGTTTTGAGAAGGGCTCCAAAATAGCCTTGAGACTTTAAAAAAACCAAACCAAAAATCAAAAAAAAACCCAAAAAACACAACCACAAACAAACCCCTGTGATTTTCTCCTGCATGTCTTGCAGAGGGTTAGGGCTTACATTTTCAACTTGTCAAAAGTCAGTGGTTTTAATCAAAAGTTGAATTTTTTTCAGCCTTCCATCTTTAGAAAAGCACCAGCTAGCAAGAAAGGCAATAAACTGGGCAGCCCTGGGACTCCCCTGACTCCAGCTGCAAGCACAGCACAAACTATCACTGCTCTTGTAGGTTCCCAGGGGCTTTCTATGTCAGGAGTTCAAGCCCAATTCTGACACACAAATGAAGTCATTCCCACTAACAGCAGCATTTCTGGCCTCTACTTGCCACAGGCTGAGTCACAGTGGTCCATGGAGCATTCCACACTTGCATTTCCAACACCAGGACTGCGCAACACACGGGAGAAGGATGGGAAGCAGCTGGCTGCTGCAGAGGGGTATGAGGGCAGACTTTTCCCAGGGGATGCTGTCTTCTGGAGGGCCATGGTGAACCTGCTGAGCCGTCTACATGCATCACTAGGGAAGATGGGGGACCAGGTCTTACCCGGCCTTCTTCCAGGAATGGGCCTTCATCTCTGCACCTGTGTTTTGTTTGGGTTTTTTTTTATTCCAGGCCACAAATTAGGTGATGTAAACACACAGCAAGAGCTGTGGCCTATGATTATAATTTTTCCTCAGTGAATGATGTCTAATTAAAAGAACAGCTATGAGAAGCAAGGCAGAGTAAAGTCACCCCTAATCCTCCAAGCTCATTAATGCTCTGCACTCTCAAAAACTAATGGAGAGATCACACTAAAGTGACCTTGGCAAAAGGTGCCTCAAGTCAAGTCAATATTCATGATGATGAAAGCGAGGTGCAGGTACTGTCTTCAGCTACAGCTGCTTGCAAGCTGCCCATCTACAGCAGTGGCAGAAAAAACATTTAGCTACAATAGAACTATGAGTGAAGTTGTCCTGGTGACAAATTTCATATCTGAAAAAATGGTGGTGCAGGAAAGTCTCATGTGGTTTTAATTTTGTATGGATCAAGGATGTCAATCTCTTTCACACAACTCTACTGCTGCTTCTTTTATTATTATCCAAGGACACCAGAAAAAAAACAGACAAGAGATCTATGCATAGGGGGTTTTTTTTTAATGGTTGCAACAACCGCCAAAACTTACTGCAAATATAACACATTAAATGCCAGATCACACACAGCTTTTCAGCTGTATGTTTTCTGAAATGCGATCATATTTACAGATATGAGTCAATTTGAACTGTTAATTACAACTGAGCACAATCTTAGTGAGTTTTAAAACAAATAATAAAAGATAAAATTCCAAGACACAAGGAGGTTTTTCCAGTTGTTTCTTTTTCTTTTTTTTTAGACTTGCCAAAAAAAAGGCCTGTTCACTTGAGGCGTTCACCACTGGACACTAACCTATTGATGAGCGTCAAGAGGGCAATTATCTCTAAAATAAAGACTTTTGTATATCACGGGTCCCACATTCTAAATTCAGCCTGAGAAGCAGGAGGAAAAAACGATTCAGACGTCAACAGTGAATTGGCCAAAGGTCTCGGCGTTACAGATATACCACTGTTACATTTTACATGGCATTAGGAAGCGTGGCAGTCATTTGACCCACCAAACAGCAAGCACTTTTGATACAAAGCCTAATTGTCACTTATACTTTGTCACGCCATTTAGTTTCAATGATTTTCTGAACTCTTCAAGGAACCATGCTAATGCTCCAGTTTTACTTTTGTCAGTATCAATGAGATCCTCGTTTAAAACCAAACTCCCAAATTGTTTTGATGCCGCTTTCCTTGACAACATCTGCTCAGTTTCCCCTGTTGTTTCCTTGACTGTGGGAAATAAGAGAAAAAAATCTTGACAAAAATACCATGACTATATTTTATCTGCAAGAGAGATTACTCAGTGATGGGAATTGAGGTTTGGAGTGCTCTCTTCAAGAGCACAAGTCTTAAATGAGAATTAATATAATGGTATTCTATAGAGTCCTAATCTAAACTAGATTTCCTCTATGCTGATTGCAAGAAAGGGTAACAGTTTACAAATCACGTCCTAATTCACTCTCTTGAAGGGACCCAGAATATTTTCCTTTCAATTCTGTTCCCCATTTTCCCCAAGCAGATTTAGGAAATGGAGAACTGACCTTGCAAGCTACTGCCAAAATGCAGCAGAGGCTAACATGCACGGTATGAACAGTTGAGGCTGGGAGGCAAATCTCATCCAGGCAGTGCAGCACAAACACAGGAGTCTCAGGAACAGACACACAGCCCATTGGGATGGATAACAGTTTGGGCATTTCCAGCTAAATCCCCCAGCAAATGTGACTTGAGCTTCTAAGAAAGGGCGACTGGAAATAAGGCTTTAGCTATAGTTTGCTTTTCCTCTGACATTCACCACCATTTACAGGCTTCTACAACCTCTGAATACCTGCCTCAAGCTGTGTGAATTTAAGAATGGAACTAAATTTCTCTACACCTCCTAAGAGAAATCAAAATTCATTATTTTTACAATACTTGATTAATATAACTAAAAATTAAGTCACTCCAACAGGAACATTTGCAGAGAATCACTGCAAGCTTTCCTAATTGCAACACCCATTAACTCCACCTTGGAGATGGAGAGAGCACGAAATTTCATGTATTCAGGTGTTCAGTCTCTGTTTTCTGTGACAAAGAGGGAAGTCTTTGTCTTTGCTAAATTAAAAAATTTAAAAAAACCAAACCAACCACACAATTTTAAGCATAGTTCAGTCACTCATGGTTTCAATTTGAAGTCACTTTGTCTAAATGTGAAACAGTACCAGCTTTGAAACAACACTTTACTCTGTATTTGATAGATTTTAAATATGAAGCAAAAGGGAGTCTAAATAAGTACGTTTAATAAGTCAAGCAGAAAGTTTTGCTTAAATGGTTAAATTCCCTAAAAATAATTTTCAAGTCAGTAAATAAACGTTTTTTCAAAGGACATTAACTTCAAATGCCTTTTGTTAAAATCTGCACACCTAAGTGTTACCTGGCAGATGTTCTGGTTTTCAGTGGCCTTCTCCAAACCAGTATCCAGCCTGATATATCAGCCAGCCTTCTTTTTTACAAAGGGCCTGAAGCTGAAGGTACTTCTCTGATCAAGTCCCAGCTTCTGCATTTTTTGTTAATACTCTCAGTTTTCATTTAAAATATAGGCAACATTAATATACTAATCTATTTAAGAGTTCCAGATAAACCCTAGAAAATTCCAAAGGTGCAAACAGGCCTATGACACCCCCATGCCAAACTATCAGGTTTTTTAGCTTCATGATTTCCAAATGGCTCAAATTAGCAATACCAGCTATAACCATCAGAAGTCAACCCTAACCCTTAACCCTGGTGATAGCACTACACCAAACACTCGTGAATCACAAGCCAGTATTCAGCAGAAATTGTTTCCTTGTGTTTTACCACTCCCTTAAAACATCACATAAGATTGCAATACACTTACAACTCTGATCCTACTGCTTTCTGCAATACTTTTTGCCAAAAAAAATAAAATTTCTATACAAATTTATTGATTAAAAAAGAAGGAGGACTCTCCTAATGATGGTGCACAGTTGCATGCTGTTACATATAAGGAATCATCTTCAGTGATGTCACCAGGAGCCCTACAGTGTCTGAGGGGGAACAAGGACAGCAGGTTACCTGTCACATGGGGGATGACCAAGATGGAGATTTAAAATACAGCAGCTCCCTGCCTGGGCTCACTCAGCAGTGCAGAACAGCCTCCAGACTCACAGCAGTGAGGGCTGAGGGAATCGCAGGCAGGATGAGCCTTCCAGGGAGCAGCACAGTATGCTGTTCTGGTGGAATGTGGAAGGGTCCCTTCCTCCTACTGAATGTGGACAAACTATTAATGCTGCTAAAACCTCAGCATTTTGCTATTTGACCTATGTAGAGTCCCAGCTGAAATCATTCTGGCCTCAGCTGGCCCTAGGGGTGAACCCTTTTGGAAGAGTAGACTGGTATTACAATACAAAGAGATGTGAATATACAGGGAACTCAGGAAGCCTACATGTCACCCAGTCACACACGCAGTTCACACGCTTTACAGACACTATGGCCTATAATTAAGGTCATTAAGGCTTGGCATCATAAAATTCTACTAATTAATAATGTTGCTAAATTCTTATTGTTTAGACATAAGTGTTCCATGCCAGGCATCTGCCTTTGGTTGATATTTCTGTTTTCAAGAGAAAACTTGAACTCTGACAGCTTAGTCCTGAAAATGTGATTTAAAAGAAATTAATCATGTCTTTCCTCAGCCTATCATAATCCCTATAGCCTTTTTCTTCAAGTGGTACTAAACGTCTACAAATTCTGAAGTCAAGAGAATAAACCTGCCTCTGCTTCTTTTGTGGTAGTTCAATCAATTAAAGAAAACAGAGCACATGAACTTCCCAAAAACCAAACTGAGCTATCCTGCACTGTCATTAAAAGCATATCCTGATTTTCTGGGCAAATAATTCAACATTATGATGCACTTTGCAGAATTGCTGAACGCTCCCAGTAACAACTGATGTCCAGGTAAGGGGCTTTGACAATATCCTAGGCTTAAAAAACATTGGCACAGCACTGCAGTCCATACATCGGACAATTAATACAACTCATCCTTCTCTTGGCTTTCCCCACATTAGTGTCTTTCCCAAGCAGGCTGTCATGGCCCCTTGTCACTGCCACAAGGCTCAGATGCACAACAGCCTGGAAAAGTCTAACTTTACCTCACTAGACTTTACTGAGGTAAAGTTCTGTCCAGTTATGGGTTGGTATGGCTAGTGCTAGCAAATAGGTAGAACTGATCTAAAACAGCGAAAGCACCGCTGCAGGGGTTCCCTCAGGAGAGGAAAAGAGCAGGCAGGCCAGTCACCCAATTTAGAGGTATTATTCACCTCACCCTATGCTTGAGATTATCACCCCCGTTGTGGAAATGAAGCAAAGAACAATGGCTTGCTTTTTTTTACCCCTCCAATTCAGTCACCAGTACCTGCCCTGGTAGGATTCACTGTCTCCCTGTCACCCAACACAGCTGCTTGGTTGCAGAGAGGGAAGAAAGGGGAACGTGTTCCCTTCCACCATCATGGGTCACAGATTAGCATCTTTATTCAAACTGCTGGGAGCAGCTAAAATTTGGCCACATGCCATCTTTGTGACACCTCTCCTAGAGGGCAACAAGCCAGGGCAGAGGAGCAGCTCAGACTGCCAGCAGCAGCACTTGTGGTGCCCTTTCCTATCTAGCAGCAGCTCTGTACCTGCCTGGGGCAGTGGAAAAACCTTGCTCTGGGCCTGTAGACATGCACTTTAACCAGGTGATATACCACAGTGGTGACGTGAATTATTTTAGCTGCTCTGAGCAAAAGCATAAACTTTTGCAGTGGCCCCTAGTGACAAGGGGATTATTTTGCTGTGAAACCAATGGCAGCCAAGAGTAACTACAAAACATGGCCATCCTACTCCCTAAGAAAGGAAATGTGCCACTACATGTGCATATATATTCCATATATAGAAAGGTTATGGACACAGGCCCTTAGTATAGTTCCCTGCTATTTTTTAATTATTTCTTCTCAGTGCCATCATGCTGATTAGATAATTTGTATCATAGGAAAATAATGAACAGAAAAACAAGCCCTTTGAAAGTGCTCTCAGGATTAATTAATTTCTTAGTAATTTTTTTTTTTAATGCATAAGGTGCAATTTTGCCTAATTTGGAAACATATCAAGGACAGGTCAGGCATTAAGTCAGCACTTGCTCCCTCTAAAGTGCTTGAGTTTAGCCCAAAGCTCACTTTTGATATCAGGACACTGTTCCCTATAGAGCTGGTAGGCAGAAGATGGTAGGCAAGCTGAAGGTTCCAAGTTTCCAGAAGAGTTCCTGGAAAGTTAGGGAACCTCATTAATTTTGAGCAAGTTATACACCTGTAAGACCAAGTGATGGTGATGTTTTAATTCAAATTATATTTTTATAGTATTTATTGAATATGTTTTATATTAACATCTCTATGCGCACATATATATAATCTAAGTGAAATTTTATTATTGAAATTACAAAGAGTAATTTCTCCATTATTAACTTAAGGTGAAGTTTCTTCTCTTTGGGGATCCTAGAAGTAAAAATTTTTTACTTTTGAAAAATTAAACCCACCTTCCCCCCAAAGCACTGCAGATGCTGGCCAGGAGCTGTAACCTCTCCAGCCAACACAAACATAACTAGAAAGTATTTGTATCTGCTTCTTTACACCTGATTTAAAGTTAAAAATAACTCTGCACAAACAGACTGACATAAAGGGCAGTGAAGGTGCATGTTTTAGACTCTGGAGATACCTCCCTCCCCCTTGCAATGCTGCCTGCAAGATCTCATACTGCTAAAACACCTCCTCCAATCTTACTCAAGTGCCTTTACTAAGAGCCATAGATTTTTTTGCTCCAGTACAAAGCTCCACCCTTCAATGTAATTAATATACAAAATAGAGGAGTCCTAACCCTAACTTGCAGCACTTCTTGAGACACTGTCACACTCCCCCACCCCACTATCCATGTTTGGTTTACTTTGACCATTTCTGACTCACAGAAGTAAACTCCTAAATCTATACAGCAATATGTTTATCACCAATTCCATATCCACACACCATCCTTTCATCAAGCTTGGAAAATTCTCTTCCCTGAGAGAAACCAGTAACCATTCCCAGGCAGCACTACTCCACTCACCCATGAGCTAACAGCAGGAGCGTGGCATCCACCAGGAATGGATGAACATCCACTGACAAACACAGCAGGAACGCGGCCCAGAGCATCTGCCTGCAAGCCACACTTACAGCAGCACTTCCCAAATGCTGATCAACTCACAGATTTTAAACACTTTGGTGAATCAGATACAGTTAATTAAGTCACAAATCTTATAGAAGGATGTCCTTGATTGGATATGTAATGGTACAGAGAAAAATGCAACTTATGAAAACTGCTGCTATACCCTGGAGGGGAAAAAAAAAGAAGAAACCCAAACCCAGCTCCCTGGTTGAAGGTAATGCTCTCACAGGAGGGAAAGCACCTTCTGCAAAGAAGACAATGCACTTGCATAATCTGTATCATTCCCAGTCAAGTCAGGCATGGGGGTTGGCCTAGAAAGCACCGTGCCACCTAAATACTCATACCCACAGCACTGCTGCAGACTGGCACAGCTGAAATGCAAATGCACTGTTATGTACACAGTCCGTGCCAAAACATCAAGGCGTCCCTGCTCAAGTAAGCTTTAAAAACATCCCTACATTATTTGTCTGAAAACAGCAGCCTGACCATTGAAAGGAAGAAGGTAAGGTCATATTCTCAGGGCTTTCCAGACACATCACACATGCACGGGAGCCTGCCAGGATGGGAACATGAAAGCAAGATTTGCCACCACCACCACCAGCAGCCCTCCATGTGCCTGAATGTGCACCCAGCAGGCAGCTGTGCAGCAGGGATTTGGGCCAGGGGAAGCTGGAGCACGCAGCTGTGTACAGACACACACCCAGAATATGTGGGGCAGAAATACTGCACAAATGTAGGCTTGCTTTGCAGCCTCCACTGGTGGTGAGACACTTGTGATAGGAAGAATGTACAAGACTCCCTTATAGCCTTCAGCACAAGACAGAAAAGAGAATCTTGGGGAAAATTTTAAAAAATAATCAGTACCCAGATAAAAATTTATTCTACCAACACGTTCAAAGACTTTAATACAAATTGCTTTCCAATGGATGAGACTGATAGATAAGAAGACAAAGGAAGAAGTTCGCACATAAAAAACAAATGCCTTGTCTATGAAACAGGCATAGGAAGCCCTGTCTTCCACTTTTCTGCATACTTGGAGACTTACAGTGGGGGAAAACTGTATAAATATACTCTTTTTTTTGCATATTTCAGCTGATTTAGTTACAATCTTACTACTACATGAAATGTACGTGTGAACAAACCACATTTGGTACCAAAATTTACTCTGTTCCAAAACGGTGTCATCTGTTGGTGACATGCTGCTGGCACCTGCACCAAGACCCACTCCCCCTAAAGCAGAGGGCAGGGGCGTGCAAGGGACATCTCTGTGCTGCACCACTGGCAGAGCAAAGGGCACACACTGTCTCCAGCAGGGACAGGAACCACCAGCTGCTGCAGGGACAGTCTATCCCAAGTGGCCTTTTGACAATTTTCTGGGCTGTTGTGATCCTGGATACATCTCAGGTAGTGCTGCAGCCAACAGTCTTCCCAATCCAAGCCTAAGTCTTCCTTTCCTCTCCAGTCCCACACCGTCACAGGAGACCTGTTCCGACCATGGTCTCTTCCCAGCACGACTACTGCCATTCCAAAACACCATTTTCCATTCCCAGAAAGCTTCAGGGTGACCAAGACCTCACTTGAACGAAGCCTGTTAGAGTGCTTTTTTCCTCTTTGTACAATGCCTCTTGGAGCACCAGTCCAGAATGGAGGTGCCAGCATCCCGCAGGAAAGCAAGCAAACATCTGGGACTGGGCAAGGAAAAGTCCACCAGACACAGACCCTTGCAGCAGCCAGGCAGGAAGACAGAGTGAAAATGGAGAGGCGAGAAGTGTTCATCACCTGGCTGTGCCAAGCTCAATAAAAAACAATAAGAGGGGGGGGAAAAAAAAGTTTCAATTGCCCTGGGATTTAGTAAATAAGCAGTTGAGTCTGGGAGTTAATGCCAACACAACAGCTGGCCTTCAGAAGGCATTTACTAATAGAGCAACTTGCAATTAACACAAGGTCATCTCTAAAAATTACTAGGCCAATTTGCTGTTAAATAGCTTCCTCCAGGGGACGTGTCCCTGTTGGAGTACGAGCTGCTGCATTGTGTCCATGAAGACAGACAGCTTGGACAAGAGCCGTGTTTCCCTGAGGAGACAGGGTCACCGTATGAGGCTCTCTGTGCTCCCCACATCAGTCCATGCCCAGGGCCCCCTCTCCCCTCACTGCCCCACAGATCAAGGCAGCCTTCTGTTCCCTTGCAGACCGATGTGCTACAACATCCACAGCATCCAGGCCCGCCAGAGGTCTCTGTCAAGGCTGACAGCAATGAGCCAACACTTGTAGAAAAAAATTGTGCAACAGCCTTTTAGCTGGTTCCACCAGCATTCACTTGCCCAGGCATCACAGCCATATGGAGAATCATGGAATCACAGAATTGTTTAGGTTGGAAAAGACCTCGAAGACCATGGAGTCCAACTGTTAACTCAGCACTGCCAAGTCCACAACTAAATCATGTCCCTAAGCACCACATCCAAAAATATTTTAGATACCTCCAGGGATGGTGACTCAACCACTTCCCTGGGCAGCCTGTTTCAGTCTTTGACAATGTGAAGAATTTTTCCAGAATGTCACATCTAAACCTTCACTGGTTCAACTTGAGGTCATTCCCTCTCATCCTATTACTTGTTTCTTGGGAGAAGACACCAACTCCCACCTCACCACACCCTCCTTTCAGGTAGTTGTAGAGAGTGATATGGTGTCCCCATAACCTCCTTATCTCTGGGCTAGACAGCCCCAGCTCCCTCAGCTGCTCCTCATAAGACCTGTGCTTTAGACCCTAAGTGTCTCTGCGGCCACTAGCAGGCTGTCACCACAGGCCATAATGTATTCCTCACACAGTTCCTTCTGCAAGGTGCTTCCCACTGTGGATCAAGGTCTTCCCAAACAACTTCATCTATGAGTCACTTTATCCTGGAAACCTTCTCTGGGATGAAGTCCATGTAAATGGAAGTCCCAGGCAGCTGATGCAGAGGAGCATTTCATTTTTTAGGCAGCAGTTTTTCCACTTCCTTCAGATGCACAAATTTTTGTACCTAATTGTATGCAGAGTGCTGGTGTGGCATATCTAGGAGAGTACTACCATTCCCCACACTTGTCTCTGCTCTTCCTTTACTTGGGAGAATTTGTCCCACTCTTCACATCCTGGCCGCTTGCCTAAACTTTTGCAACCTCACTCCTGGTTTCAATATGCAGACTAGAACATCCAATTTGTCAATTATTTTCCAGAATTCAGAAGAACCCTCTTGTGAAGTCAGGCAGCAAAACCAGTCCTTTTTCTGCCACAAGGCAGCTTGTGCTGCTAAGTGCCTTTTGCCTTTCACTCTTTCTTGCACAATTGCTTGAAGCAACGGCCAGCACTCACTGCCTTTGTGAGAAAGGAATTACAAAGGCCACTGCTAGTACCAGGAGGTGGATAGATGCTGAGATCCTTGATTGCCATTCCCCATGCTGCATCAGCATGGAGGCAGGATAAAAGTTTCCTCGGGATTTCTAGGTGACTTCTGTTCCTGCTGCATCAGCATGGCAGGATCAGTTCCCACTGCTTGGCCTGACCTGACAGCAGGATGGCAAAAGAGAGAAGGCAGGAGGAGAGACCTGGGCAGGATTCATCTCATCCTTTGGGGGCAACTCCTACCTGGACTTTTGCAACAGAAAGGAGCACATTAAAACAGCTATAAATCTAAGCAAATCCAAGACTGGAAATATCAGAGGAGAGGAAATCCAGAGTCCATCCATTAGTGCCATATGCCAGCAGTAATTGTCTCAGTAATCTTCTCTGCCTTGCCTCATCATCTACCAGTAAACCACACATCAAGGTACAGGTTCATTACCTCTGTACACCCTTATGCACAGGAGCACAAATAACAGATGATTTCATATCACTTAAACACCAGCTTTAGTCTTATTTGACTCCTTCCCCTCTGCTTCACTTAGAGGCATTCAAAAAAGGAACAGGATTAGTAGCTCAAAAGATAAAGTTTTGAAAAGTCTTTTATGCTAAAATAATTACTCTATAAATCAGGGTAGGCATGAGGAACTAGACTACTCAAGACCAAACCCTGCCTTGTACCTTTTCTCAAGTAAGTCAGCAGATTTGCAAAGGCCTTTGACTCCAGGGCAGCAGAGTTAAGTATTTTCCAGTTTTGCAACATACTGCACTTTAGGGGTAAATAAGCTCCTTTCCAATTGTCAATTCAACATGTGAAACACCTCACAGAGATTCTGCTAAGCAGCTCTTTATAGGGCAAGAAAATAAATGATTCTTTTTATCCTGTCTGAAAACTTCATATTCTTGAAACTCTTACAAGTCTGGGAAGGTGGAATTCATTCGTAAATAAAGTCCTGGGAAACACACATGGCCACAGCTTGGCAGAACCCCAGCCCTGAATGAGTCCTTTCATTTCCAGCATGTTTGGTAACTTGGGTAAAAGAGCAAATGGTGGTTTTGATAGAATATTTCAAACACAGAGCAACTAGAGTGCTACAGTCACCTTTCCCTAAAAAATTCATATAATAATAAATAATAACTGATTTTTTCAAGGCATTCCTCACCATATCCTCCTAAAGTCAGCAGAGGTGCTACAAAAACACTAGCAGCAGTGGTATCATTTAGCAGGGCCAAGTGCAAGGTTGAAAACAAGTGCAGAAAAAAGAAGCTTTGCAGCAGGTTAAGCAGAACAGAATTCACACAAAGCTGCAAGTTTAAAGATTTATTCATTTGCTGATTTCTCTCTGTAAATTACCATATATCTGCTGCTAGGACCAAACTGATGTGCCTACTCATGAGCTGCACCAAAACCACACAGGTTCATTGATTTATGACCCTTAAAATGATTCCCCCTGTACATTTAAAGATAAATCAGGCTACTCCTGGATGCTTGGCTAGAAGAATTCAGTTGTAGCATTGTTGTCGGTATTTGGAAAAAAAAAAATAGAATATAGAAGGTAATAAAATACTTCAGGCTGCAAATAAAGCTGCCTGATCTCATGTTTTAAATGTGCTGATGATAAATCTACAGAAGGAACTGCCAAGTCCTGGAGGGTTTGGGGTGTAACACACAGCAAAAACCACTCATCCCCCCAAGAGCCAAATGCCCAATAAAACATTTGCAGATGGGAACCAGGGTGATTCCATCCTTCATGTTCCATCTTGGAGCATCATTTGAAGATCAGAACCTCACTAATTCAATTGTAGTTCAAAATTAAATCTGAATGTAAAGACTCTGGAAGCAAAGCTCACACACACTAAGAGCTTCAAGTCAAGTGACCTGCCCTACAACCTGGAGTGAAAGAAAAAGCAATTCCTGAAAATTGTATGCACAAGCTACAGCATGAAGTTTATAAAAATATCAGCATCAAGTTAATGGATGGTCCAGAGATTCTGTTCTTCACAGGATCATGTTATATGCTCCTCCTCACAGAATATTTTTATCCTAGCTTCAATTGTATTTACATATTTTTTAAAAAAATTATTATTATTTAAAGGTATATTCCAGGTCAGCTGTTTGAACTGCCATATATCTAACTAAAGCCTAAACAGGAAGCAAAGGAGAAAAAAATTAACTTTTTCTGGCTAACTTCAAATTATCTCAGGCAATCTTTCCCAAAATGTCAAAGCTAGAGAAGACTATTAATAAATTTAGCACCAATATCCTGTCACAACTGTTTATTCTGGCCAGATAAAACCACATTTAGTGGAAAAAACATTGATTTCCTTTCAGCATCATAGCCTGGAACAGCAAAAGCTTTGTTTATAAAAGCCCAAATAGCTTTTTCTCTCCAACCTGCCCAGTTGGCTTACATATAACAACCCTTGCTGTAGGGGACAGAATGAGCATTTACATTCTGAATTGCAGACCATCCAATTTCTGCAACTGAATTACACCCCAAAATTATTGACATATACTGGATAAAGATTATCAAGGCTTCACCATCCTTCCCCCTTCTAACATGAACTCACTAGATTACTGACTTAAAAAAAATATTACTGTATTTATGGGAAGATGCTTTCATGAGATACCTCAGATAAGCATTTTGTTGCTGTTCAAAAGGCAATCTATATACAAGAGAGCCACTGGAGTTGGGGCAAGACCAGCTGCCAGGCATCTGGCAGGTTTGTCAGCATTGGCACACACGCTGGATATCTGGCAGTTAGCTTTTGCATCTGTTAGTTTCAGCCACAGCCATAGCTACATCAAAACCCACAAAGGCATGTCCTGGTTATTTTTCATGGTGTCTGCATTGATCTAACACATTCTAGGTTCACTGCCCAGGTTTTTTTGTTGTTGTTGCTGTCTTTTTGGCTCGGTTTCCTCCTGCCAAAAAAGAAAGTGTGAAAGAAGAAGGAAAGTGCTGGGTGATAACTGGAAGCAATCCACTGTTAGTATACCAGGGCTTCATATATAGATGCATATATATAAATAAATATGTCTGTCAAGGTCCTCTAGATAGTGGAATGACTGTCCCTCAGAGGCAGTGCTGCACACCACAGTATCCTTGCCACAGTGCCCACCAAAAAAAAAAAAAACACATTAAAAAAAAAAACGAACTATTTATTTTTAACGTAATTCCACGTGGTTTAGCTTGTAACATTTTAATTGATTTTGGGCAACGTTATCCTCTATTGGTGTTTAATTAATCTGTAGGCTTAATGCTGCGATGAACACTGCTGGCTAGCCTAGGGCCACTAGTGCTCTTCCTTGAAAACTAAAAAGGCAAACACTTCACAAAAAACCAGGAAGCCACATTTTAGCAAATCTGAAGTCAGGTTTCAGGAGTATCTCGAGGGCAGTATAAGGCCGTAGTGATCCTGAATGCACAGTCTGACCTTGTCCAGCTGCTCACCCCACGATGAGACCAGCACAAACAGCCAGAAGGCCACAAAGCACACCAGAACCAGGAAGCTAATCTCAGCAAAAGCAAAGCGTTTGGGCTATATTTGCTAAGCTGGCTTAATTTGGATCAGTTTCCCAAGTGTCTTCCCGGTACGCCTGTGCCAGGTGTGGCTGTGCACTGGGGATGCATTCGGGGTGGGGGCTGCACTTCTGGCGCTGCCACGGGCGCAGAACAGAAGCAGCCGAGGTGGTGAGGGGCACACAGAGCCCTGCGGGGTTGCAGAGGTGCCAGGGACCCTGGCCCTGCCAGCACCTCCCCAGCAGCACTTACTGTGAGCTTGGAACAGTGCAGTGCCCCCACTTGTGTCTCAGTCCAGCAGGAAGACAGTGCCAGAACTCAAATCACGCCGGCTGCACCCTCAGCAGCTGATGGCTGTGTGCTTTCACCAGGGCAAATCCCAAGGCCCAGACTTGTCTGGTGTCTGTGCTCAGGCACACTCAGACCAAAGAGTCCTCACACTGCAAATGGTGTCAGTGTGAGCAGACCAGTCATATCAGGTAGATTGTGAATCAGCTGAGGCCAAACTGACCTTTGTACCAAGGCGATGTTTTACACTTCTCATCTCTCACACAGAAGAGACATCACCAAGATATCTGGTGAGAAGCTGGTCCTTTACCTATTTGAGGTGTTTAATAGACATGCAATTTTTTTAGCTTTCTAGTTAAAGGCTGCTTTCAGAAATACAGACCTTGCTAAGGATACTGCCTCAGCATGTACCAGTGAGGTTCTGGGGATTTTGATACCTCTATCAATGTATCTTGCCATTCATAAATTCTGCAATGTTCTACATTCCCAGAGACAGGTGATTTGATTACCATGATAGGGTGATTTGATTACCATGATACTGCATTGCTTGACATCACTATACTGCAAGGAAGTATTTAGAGTCAAATCTATGCAGAGAGAAGTGAAGTTGATTTTCTTTGCTGTTGGATCAATAAGGAACTCATCAGATTTAATATCTGCAAAACACTTGGAAAACATATTGAAGAGAAAACCAGAAGCTGTTTTTTTAGCCTGGTAAGGCTACAGGATAAGTATAGGTAGAGGAAAACAACCAACCAAACAAGACCTATGCAGTTTTTTTGGAAGTGCTGTTTGATTTTTTAACTTGTACTGCAAAGAGTTCCAGAAGTAGAGCAGATACTCCATACATTTCTCACCTCCCCCATCTTTTTTTAGCACATTTCATGCAGCTCCCTAGTCAGTGATCTCTGAGCCACTTCACTCCTGGCAGGACATGAAAGAAACTATTTTTCTACCTTCACTCTTGGCAATCTGAGGCTCTTCAGTCTGTGGATATCTCACCTATTTCTCCCTCTTTACAAGCACCTTCCCAAAAGTTTGGATAATGGTAATGCTCGCTCCAACATTCTCAACCCACTAACATGCCTGAGCACAGAGGGATGAGGTTTGCCTCGTTTTGGTGGTTCTGCCATGCACCTTGACAATCCTTTGTAAGCCTGGGAATGGGGGGGAAATACCCTCAAACCTTAAGTTATACAACAGATAGCATTCAGGGATAGCTGTTTATACTAGCTAGAGCTCTAGAGCTTCAGGGGAATGAGTCTCAGGCAAGAAAAACAAGGCTTTTAACACTAAGCCACAGTAAGATCACATTCAACAGCTCAGGTTTCAAAACCTGCTCCAGCAAAATTGTGTGCACAGGCACTCGCTGCAGGTGTCCCAGCATTTAACACTTAAAGTGGGGCCACTGGTATCACCTCAAAAACAACCAGCTCATTCATCCTGCGCTCAAGCCTGTGGGGGATTTCTCAAGAAACATCTCCAAAATCTTAGGCATGCCCTCAGAGTCCACTGAGGGAAGCTCACAAAACACCAGTTTCCAGGAGACTGTGCTTTCAGTATCATGGGCAAGCACACACAAGCAATGGCAAACAACGAAGGTAGCTGGGACAAAGTTGATTTACATTTTGCCACTTTTCATCTGTCTCTTCAGTGACCTATAGTTAATCAAACTAACGCCCCTTCTCCTGTGTCACAAGCGCAAGAAAGAAGTAGGCACTGTACATCCTTCCTGCTATTCTCTTGCAAATGGAGCCACAGCAGAATTCAAAAGTGGTGCACAGAGGCCAAGTGAATTATGCATTTGGCTCCTCTCAAAAGCCAAGGAAAACTTAAATGCCAGATTTTCTTAAAAGCAAAACATCCCGTCAGCAAAATGACACTGACTGTCTGTATTGGGGGCAGTGGGCTTTTTCTTTTCAGAAATAGCATCCATTCATCTGTTGTTGTTTTTTAATTAGAAAAACTGATAAATACAAAACCAATGGGGGAAAACAAACACAAAAATAACAAAGGCACATTTATCTGCTAAAGCGAAGTGCAAAGAGCAGCTGTCCTTTAATGATCACCAGGCATGTGAAATTAATCCACATCTTTATTACAAATTTAAACCAACAAAATAAATAAAAACTCAAATCAGACCAGGAACCCAGGTGGGGAAGGAATAAGCAAAGCTCAGTTTACTCCCAGCCTGGCCAGTCCTCTGTGCAAAAATAAGTACCTTTGTCTGCTGCCACCACAATTATTCTCTCATCACCCTCGCTGAAGATGAGATAGGAAAGCCACGGCCCCGTTGGAACAACGGCTGCTTTACGCCAGCCCAGGAGATGAATGGCTCCAATTATTCACAGGAGCTATGGATGCATGCGGCCTAGACGTTTAATTTTTAAATTTCCATGAAATGCATGCTTTTAAATATAGCATAAGGAACAATAATGCATTGATCTAGTCCTTCCCCCAAGTCAGTCTTTTCCATTAGTGGGATCCAATCTGGCACTAGCAAAATTCCCACTGAGTCCAGGGAGATTTGCATGAGGGAAATTGCATTGTTCAGCTACACATCCTCCCATGCTAGATCCTGCATGCTGAGGTACCAAACAAGTTCCAAAGCAAAGGAGTGGCTGCTGGGATTAAGGGAAGGAAGAGGACAGCCGCCTCCTTGCTCCCAGTAGCCCCATGCGCAGACAAAGATCCCCTCCAAAACACTTCAGGGGGCACGGGGTGCACTAGGGCAAGAGCTGCTTCCACATCTTGTCCTCTACATCTGCAGTCCAGTCTCCCCTCCTGCAAGCACTCATCCATCCAGGATCAGTGTATGTTTTCCCTAGTGACTGATGACACACTGAATTCACACTTAGCAAAAGCGTATGGGTTGTTTGCGCACCATCCTGCCAAGGCTGCTGCCTTTTATTATTTATGAGTTTCTTAGCTTTTAAACACTGGCAAAAGAAGCTCACCAAAGCTTTTTTTATACAGATTCCACTTGTGCCTACAAGTCAGAAGAACATTTAAAAGTACACTATATACATGTCAATTCAGAATCAGCTGTGGTGGGGAAAGGAACAGGATTAGCTGTATTTTTGTGAGAAAATTCCAATGGATTCACGCAAATAGATGTTTTTGGTCTTTGCCAAAAAAACAGTAAGGTCATTTGTTTCTATTAAAAGGCCTTCAGAATGTACCAGACAAAAGTGTCAGTTTTATAAATCAGTGATTTTAATACACTTTAAAAAAAACCCCAAACAAGAATAACCCAAAATAACCAAACAGCAGATAACTCCTAAAATCCTTTTTTTTAAGTTCTCCTAGAGCTTTAGAATCAAGCTCAGAAATTTGTATTTCACTACAAAAACCTTGACTTTTATTATAGTACAAATGGCTGTTGCAGCTTCCTCTCTTTTTTTTTTTTTGGTATAAGGACACTTCAAGGCAGCAGGACACATTTGTATGTGTAGAGTGAATGAACTAATGAGAGGTAGCATTTAGCATCACATAGATCATAAGCCATTCTGATTATCTCACAATTTTACATAAGATGAAAATATCCACTGCCCTCAACACACACTTTTTGTGGAGCAGTACCCCCAGCTCCTAACCAGAATCAGAATCTCATGCTCAGCATAGTAGAAGCACAAAAGAACATAAAACAACAATTAGAAGCTAATCCGTAGTGGTTCTGGAGGGGCTGCAATCTAAATTAAGTTAGAAGATAACACCATTACTCCATTTAACAAAAGTGGGGTTGAAAACCAGAGAGATTAAGGGTTTTTATACACTAAGGCATTTCACAGTTTTGCTTTCTTCCCTGCTTCGTGTACCCTGTTTATTTAGATTTCAACTCATCAAAACAGGATTATCTCTCATTTGTGTTTACACCCTGTCTAACACAAGGCAGCCATTAATAACTACACAAGAATTGGTTTTCAAGCAGCAGTGGCTACAGGTGATTAATAACGATGTGACTCCAGGCATGTCCCTGGCAATAGGGTGCTTTCTTTTCTGGGTTACAAAGATTAGCACTTCCAGCCATGATCCCCTGATACTTGTGTAAACAACCTGCACAGAGAGGGAAGAGAAACGCTACAGCCCTGCTCCTGGAGCTGGGAGGGCTCACAACCTGACAGGAGAGGAGAAAAAAAGAAATAGCTCAGAAGAAGTCTCTTTCTAGGAGAAGAATGTGCTCACCAGTCCTTGCTTCTAGACTTATTCATCAGGGATATTAGAAAAGGATGAGCAGAAGGGAAGCTAATACAGAGTTAATAAGTGCAAATTTGCAAAGAAACAGAAACAGAGAAGACTGCTGATACCCCATTTTTACAACACATACGTATATTGCCATAGTCAGGGACTTTTAGCTCCTGTCCCTTACCAGGCTGTTACTCTTATTACACATTACCCTCACAAAACACCAACATGTAGGCATTTAGTGTCATTTTACCTGCCCTGATGTGTTTGGGGGCATTTGCACAGGGTTGACAGATAAGCCCTGAGAGCTGCAGAAGACCCAGCCATTCTGGGGCAGCAGCTGCAAATCAGCTCTTCCAGGTTTGGCTGTCCTTACCTCACAGCAGACAAGTGACATTGAATACCTGCGCTTACAGAGCTGCAGCACATCCCCACAGAGTGTCTGGGCTTTGGCTGTGCAGCACATGCCAAGCTCCCAGAAAAGAAAAAGCCACCTGCCAGGATGGTCCATGTGGCCTTGGCCCTGCCCACCCTGGAGGGTCCTGAGGACAGGGGTCTGTACTGAGCAGGCAGCACACGAGGGCAACACTTCTGACCACACAGTGCACACCACTGCCTCCACTGTCAGCCCTGCAACCATTCAAAAGCCTTTGCTTCACTCAAAATGCACAAAAAGGACTCTCAGAATGATGGGAATGCTTTCTGCAGTGCTCTTGGGGTGCAAAAAAGCTGTACAAAGCAGATATTATTAATCAGGTTTAAACGAGTTAAATTTAAATTAGTTCAAGGCACAGAAACATGTATTATGCTCTGTTAAGTATCTGGATTGAAAACACTGTAACCTCATCCCTGCTCAAATTCCCAGTCTTTCCATACAGAAAGCTTCAAAAGGAGTGAGATATAGATAGATATATAAGCATTGAAAATACAGACAAAGGGAATATATTAAAGAATGATATTTCTTATTTACAACCCAGAGTTCATTTACTTTGAAATCAGGACTTGGGGCAGATACTTCAGCATGAGCACAGCCCTGAGGAATGCTGAAATCAGCCATCAATAACTCTTTTCACAAGACAAGCCTCCCGAGGGCAGAGGGATAATACCAAGCTGGGTGGTAGTTTTTAAGCAGCTGGACACAAATTGGGACTTGTCAGTTGTTGTTCCCAAGCACTGCATGTCAAATTGGAATAACCTGTTGTGCTCTTGCTAATTTTTTTCCATGACTACAGAATGCAGAAGAGGCACCTGTTGACTCGTAAGTTTCCCTCTGATGAACAGTTCTTATCAATCATCACTCAACAAAAGATTTCAAAATAATAGTTTCTTCTCATCTTCCCCTCAGTGAGAGACATTCAGTGCACACAGCAACCAAGCTGAAATCTGCTTTTCGGACATCTGAGCTCTGCTGAGAAAGATTCTTCACCGACTGGTTTTAGATTCACATTGCCATTCCAGGAATCAAGCTCAGGAAGCTGCCTGGAAGCAGCACAGGAGCCACACTGCACGGGGCACTGACAGAGGAAACATCCGTGGCACATCTCAGCTGCCAGCAGCATTGGGCCCGAGTGGGGGCCCAGCATTTGAGCCAGGTCTATGGCAGCTCATTTGGGAAGAAGATGGGAAAGAAGTTGGAATGGCAGTGGGAAGCTGAGGGGGCCAGAAAAGTGTTCTGTGGGGAGTGCAGTGCTCCATATTGTGTGACAAGGCACTGTAGCCAACAGCTCGGCTCATCTCCCCTGACTCAGGGATGCCTGTGACTTAAACATTTTAGCAGCTAAGGGCTCCCAAGGACACACGGGGACAAGAAGACTTGAGCTCCAGCACTACCAACATGCACCAACCCCAAGCCACACAACACACTTGCCAACATTTTCATTTTTAGTTACTTGTGCACTCATCAACAATGCACCCACTAAAATACAGTGGAAACCAAGCCCAGCGCCTTCCTCTGTTCAGTTCCTGAGGGCCTTTTATCTAGCAGCCAAGAATGGGATTTTCCTTCCCTCTTTGCAACCAAGATCTGCTTCCAGCTTGTTCCCTCTCGCTCAACACTTCCAAGGCTCCTTCACTGAAAATAGGTTCAACATCATCATCTGTTTGAATCTCCCAGCTTGCTCTGAGAAGACCCAAGATGGCTCAATAGGCAACTACTGAGTTGATTTTCCCATATCCGCTGTCAGCAGCTCCTCACTGGTGTGCCAGATATTTGGCACAAGCACCTAAACAAATCCTACAGAACATAAATTTCCACAGTAACTTGTGAAGCTGCTTTTAACAATCGTCTTTACAACAGACAGGGGTTGTTGCAGCAGAAAATCCTCCCCAGGCCTTGAGCTCCAGGCAAACTGAAGATGCTTTGTCTGTGCAACTTACTCCTTTGAGTGGTGGGTGCCCACTCCAGGCTCAGTTTGGTCCAGCTGCCCGTTCCACCTCGGCTCTGCTCCCAAGAGCACAGCCAACCTGCTCCAGTATTTAAAACTTAATTTACACTCCTTTGAAACCACAGCTGTAGAGACTCTTGGAAAACTCAAAGGAAGAGTTTTGCTGCAGAAACAACCCACAGGTGGAAACTGCCTAGCAAGACGGAGAGCATGGACAGCCAGACACTGATGGGTACGTGCCAATCAATCTCTTAGCATGAGCAAATACTTCTATTATTTGTGTAGGTGCAATCTATACTGCTTTGACCCTCTAAGTAAGCTCTGTTAGACAGACACTGAGCTGACATGAGATTAGGCTAAACAGCCCCTTTGGGTTTAGCAAACAGGAGGCAAACAGCCACTCCCTTACTTAATCCACAAAAATCCCACACATAAAATATAAGCTCCAATTAACAAAAAGTCAAGGAAGACAAAATATTATTTGAAAGTTTAAAAAGGCCCAATCACTGAATGCAGCTCACAGTTTGAATACAATTGTTCTGGGTGGTCTGCAAAGCACTGAGCTGGCTGTGCAGAAAAGAGTATTTTAAGAACAAACCAGTGGGGTACCAGAGTGTAGAAAAGATGAATTCATGTTAGAAAAACACTTTGTGAAGTCATACACAGAATGCAAATGTTGAAAAAATAAATAATAGCTTCCCTTACCTATTTATTTTCATTTCTTACACCAAGGTCATAATTCCTTTTTATGTATTTTGAGGATAAATATTAAGATTAATAGATCATCAACATTACGAAGGCTTAGTCTCTGGGACACAAGGTCATTGGGAACCGGAGATCTACAGTCACTGAACACAGTGGTAACAAAAGCAGAGAACCCAACAACTTACTTTCATTTCAGACACAAACAAAATGGTTTTGCATCCCAAATGTGCAAAACAACTTGATCCCCACCCTAGAGACCCCAGAAGTTTCAAATACTTTTGCCAAGGCTTTTAGACTGGGCCTGCTTTTTGCATTAGTGAGTGCATATGTAGACCAAGTTCATAATGTCGAGTGAAAAACAACAAAGAAAAAAAAAGCCTGCCTGGAGGGATTTTTCTACATCCTTGTCATTGGAGCACAGTCATCACAACTCTAGACAAGGCTTATTCTCCAAAAACTACCCTACATGCCTTTTCCTCTCACTCATCAGAGCTGTGGCACCGTCCCCAGCAGCAGCAGTGGTTACTCCAACCTGGAAATGCAGCTCACATGGATGCACATGTTTAAGGGCTGTACAAGTGGATAGACAGAATACAGGAGGGTGATTTTTCCATGTCAGAGGTGTTCCTGTGGTCTGTAGCTTTCAAAATGCTTTGCAAAGCAGGTATGCAATGGCTCACCTATACTGAGGGGAAATAAACACAAGGAAGGACAAGACTGTGCAAGGGGACCAAAAAAAAAAAAATATTTAGGAGCCTAGAGTCAGAGTACATGATATTAAACACCACAGTGCTCTTCAGTAGACACAGAGCATAAATCCTAAGTACACATTTTGACCAGAACTGGCATTAGAAATACTGCGGGAGTAAATAAAAACATGAGCTATCGTTTTCCCACTCTCACATCAAACCACATCCGCTGCTCTTTAAAGTGATGTCCACTTCCAACAGAGCCAGCACCAGCAGCTTGGGCAATGTCCCTCATGGCTACAGACCAAAGGAAACTCCTGGGGCAATTCTCCTCAGAGATGCACCTTGTATGCCAAACTCCAGTTACAAGAGTTCACAGTCCCCTAAATACACTAATTGTCCCTGGAAGCAATAATAGTTTCACAGAAAGGTAAGGTTGGAAGGGAGCATTGAAGGTCCTTAAGTCCCTCCCCAAACAGGTCCCCCCAAAAAAAAAAAAAAAAAAGGAAGATTTTTCCTTCAGGTCAGGAGAACAAAACCCTGTACATGCCACAGTCATCCAGTTCAAGATGAGACACTGGCACAGAGGCTGCAGATGTGACTAAGTCAGAAAATTGGGCTCCCTCTGGAACAGCAAGTTCCCAAGAGCTGAGAGGAAGAGGCAGGCATGATGGTTTCCAGTTAGTTTCTGACATCTGAGTATCCTAAGGACTACTTTCCCAAAACACATGCCAGCTGAATACCCTCTTATTAGAGCTGGCATCAATAATAACATCTCTGAGTCCCTCCATAACCGAGTAAATAATCATTGACAAACCACTCAGCAATTACAACCACCAAGTGTTATGGATACAGGAGGCACTAAGGACTGAGGAGCCAGGGATGAGTCAATTTGGGTGGATGGAAGGGGAGGGAAAGAGGCAAAACTGTGCAATGTCTTCTTGAATTAAACTTGTTTTCACTACAGCACTTCAGACTGATAGGTGGATATTTTAACATCACATCCATCTAGAAACTGCCACATAAGAGGCACTGCAACGTCACCTCATCTCAGCAATGACAAAGGGGTGATTGAATATTAACCATGCCAACCACCACAGCTTCTCCAAACACAAACACACCTAAATCTAGGCCTGCAGCCAGCCACTCAATTTCTTTCAATAGAGGTCAGTGAAAAGATAGGGATATTGTTGACCTGGGGTCCAACAGGAAAACAAACAAAACAAAAACCCCAAATCCTGCTGTTAAAACTCTGTCCCAGTATAAAGCAATACATGAAGCAGCCTTCTTCTCAAAAAGGCCTTTATAAGTACAGAGTAGATTTCAGTTTCCCACACCAATGAAAGAAAGAAAAAAGTGAGGACTGAACCACTCTGACTGTGCCAAGCTGAGTCAGAAGAGCAAAACAAACAATTGATTCCTTGAGGGCTGCACTATGCAGCACCCAGCACCCCAGGTTAAGTAATTAGTAGATCAGGAAACTCGTCATTTTGGGGCACAGGTTACATAAATCAAACTAGAGTAAAATAAATTACCTCAAGAATGGCAAAGCTGCCACTCTAAACAATGTTTGGATAAATAGTTATAATGCTACATAGCAGATTCAGGTGTCTGGTGATTCCCAAATGATTAATATGCCTTCTCTTCTGTTTGAAAACACAGGATATACCCAGCAAGTACACTCTTTTCAGTCATGGAAAGTTTGTTTTGGAACTGCAGAACCTCTTTCCTACTTCTTCACAAATGATACAAGTTCACCTTCAGCAGTTCCTCAGCATCTGCTGGAAGTTCTGCCAGTGGAATAGCGACAAGTGTCCAGCACTTGTTTTTATTTCGATGACGACTCCAAGGGGGGCACAACTGTCACATTCATAAACCTGTCAAACATCATGCATGTGACTCATCAGCCACACACCCAGGGTGATAAGAGCTCATCAGGCAGCAAAAGGAAAATGCTCAGTTAAAAAACCAAAAGACCCCCCATGACTTTACATCAAACTTTTCAGGAAGCAGAGCTGATGTCCCAGGTCACAAAACAGCCACAATGAACTGACTGGTGTGAGTACTATCAAACAGCACCACGAGCAGCCAGGTGATCTATCCTCATGCAAGAAATTTTACCTCTGTATCTTACACTTCATGACCAGCCAAGGTGTTTGCCCATACTGAAGCCAAAAGGATAGCAGGATTCTCAAGGTGATATTATTAAAAGTATATACATTATTAATATACACTAAATAACTATGCAGCTGCATTTAAATATAGAAACTATAAATAAATAAGACACATATACACATGTAAATCTATACAGCCACACATATCACACACTAGCCCAGCTAACACACAAGCACCTCTTTCACTTCTTCAATCACAAGATCAATAAACATCTTTGCACAGCTCGGTACAGGGCATAGCTCACCCACTACCAAAATCTGCTGTTCCTGCACCTAACAGCAGGCTGCATGTTTTCCACAAGGGAATGTGTAAAAAGACAAAAAGTAAGGTTAATGTTAAGAACAACATGCTGAGGAAGATGATAAATTTTAAATGGGAGGCCAGACCAATAACCCCATGAACTGTAGCAACTACATTCAGTTTTTTAGCAACTAAGTCTGGCCTGGGAAAGTTCAGTCAGCACATGCAAAGACAGACAGCAAACAAGTGTCACATCACTCGTGCATATCTTTGCTCAAATCAAGGGATGGGGGAAGCTTCTGCTTGGTCCTTCAGACCTCGGAAGGTAATTTTTAACTGAAGCAGAACATACACAACAGAGATACAAGGTATCCAACCGTAGGGCTGTCCTAGAACCATAAGCCAGCTAGAAATTGTAAAAGCAATTTTGCTGGAAGGCAGAGGGATTTACAATGCAACTTTGGAGACTACTTTTTAAAAAAAAAAAATATATGGTCATGGTTTGGTGTATTTGAAGTGGGAGTGACCAGTGAAGTTGCTGAACATCCAGTTGAAGATGCAATTAAACTATTCCCATAACTTTGCCCAGATCAGGTTTGGCAAGACAACAATAATGGACACAAACAGAGCAAACAGGCACATGGGAACAAAGGACACCGGCACAGGAGACCTTTAGGGTGTGGGACTGGCAGCTGCAGGGCTTTCCTTTGAATGAAGGAAAACCATGCTGGACTGGCAGCAAGCCACGAGAAGCAGCAGCCAGAGGCTGCACTACCTATTGCAGAACGTACTGCAGATGAGAGAGGGGGTGATGCACATCTCTCCACCTTGCTTGGGTGCCACCAGCTGGACCCAAGCCCTGCAGAATGGCATACTTCTTCCCAGGCCCACCAGAAGGAGTTACAGCTTCCTGGGTGACCACCAGCACAGCCAGAAATGGGACAACACACGTTGGCAATCTCTAAACACAGGCAGTGTCACTGGAATACTACTAAAAACTGGGGTGGGCAAGAAAGATGAATTCAGCAAAAGAGTTTGCCCACTCAGGGGAATGTATTACTTTTAATTAGGCATTGCCTTTTTCCTCTGCCTCTTATTCAGAAAGGGAGATTCTCCAAACAGCCCAATGAGACGAAAGAGAAAGAGGAGCTCCAACACACATGGAGAAGTAGGGAGCTCTACCAACAGAGCAGGATCCAGTGTGACCCATTCCACACAGACAGTGTGTGCACACGTCATGAACCAGGATGGACAGCACAGGCTGCAGTCACAGCCACAGGCAAGGAGAGCTGACTCATACAGGAGCTTTACCTTAGAAGTTTTCCCTTTACTCAGCCTTTCCCATTTGTTTCAATTTAGCTAAACAACAAAACAAAAACCAAACAAAAAACACAACAAAACAAACAACAAAACAAAAACTCACAAGGATTAAATTATGCCAGGATTGCCAGAATCTTCCAGATCTCAACCACCACAGCTCATTTAGGCCACTCTCATCCAGGTACCTGGCACACTAGAAATTAAATTTATTTAAAAGTCAACAAGTTTTGGGGGAGGAGGAGTGTGTGTGTTTGAAGACAACAGAGACACCAAAGGCTAAACTTGAAAGGTTTGGGCTCTCTCAGGGCAGGGTCCGAGTCCCTGTCAGTGCTCCCAGCAGTATGCCAGGGGCTTCAACACAACTCCAAGCTCACCCTTGAAAAGAGCTCACTCTTTGAAAGGAGATTTTCTCTCATTTCACTGAAGCACTTATATTTATCAGGTACCATGATATTTACCAACTAAATTAGGATTTCTCTTACCTTTCTTGGCCCTCTCCAAATACCGGCTGCATACCTCTCAACCTGAGTGAATGCAGAGAGCCCTTTACAAGAGGGCTTCAGGCTGAAGGAGAAAACTTTCTTGTGAACTCAAATCCACCACTACAGGAAGCCAATGTACAGCTGACATTACAAAACACTGATGATGGAATAAGAGAGCTCCATCAACAAGGGCACCAGCATTGCCCTAAATTCCCACACTCATCCCAATTAGTACAACAAATTCTTCAGAAAACCAAGACTTCCATTCTTCAAAATTCACAAATTCCCCAGAGAAGATTTTCTAATAAATCACATACCTAGGCATTTTGTTGAGTCATGGCACAACAGCCCCTGGGGCTCACAGATACAATTACAGAGCAGGTTTCAGAACAACCTGACCTTCCTCTCACCCAAACCTCCTCAAGACAGCTGGCTCTCTGCAAGTCATTTTGAAGCACAAGTATTTCCACCTGTACTTAATCAGGCTAATTAAGAGAACTGAGAACAAATTAATTCAATAAGATTGAGTTCTGTTGGAGCATCTTAGTCCCTGAGAATTGTCCATTTCATAAAATGATGGACCATTTGCATCATAAAAGCCAACTATACTAGGAAGTTGTGGGATGCTTAAATTTTTTTTTTTATGTTGGCTGCAGTATGAGAGGAAGGGGAAGTTGCATACAACAGTATTTACATTTTTTAAAAACTTTTCTCCCTGCAGCCAAGGCAACGCGCTGCAGTTTGTAACTCACAAGATGCTGTCCTTCGCTTCCGTAATGCTGGCACAATTATGACATATTTTCTTATGTTATTGTAATCCTAACCAGCTCATTTCCACCCTCCCTATTTTTCCTTTTCTACAACTAATTCTGAGTTACAGAAAGTGCATTTCCTATAATTTCAAGAAAACTTTTCCAAGACAGTTAGCATTTGCTTTTCCATCTGGATAGAACTATCTGCTTGATCTCCATGCATTCCACACAGCGTTAACAATTGCTCTTTCCAATAAGCTTTTAGAGCTGAAAGGTGACAATATTCCATGTTACAAAGTGCTTTTGGAAGGCTCAAGGCCAGGTTGGACAGGGCCCTAAGCAACCTGGTCTGGTGGAAGGTGTCCCTGCCCCTGGCAGGGAAGCAGAACTACATGATCTTTAAGGACCCTTTTAATCCAAACTATTCTGTGATTCTATAAATGCTTCTGTGTTCTGAAAAGCTTTGGTAACATGCATTTTAGGAAATAAATCTGTAAATCTCATCTAAACTGCCCATCTCTACATCTATTAACTTTAATTAAGAAATAATTTCTTAATTATAATGTTTTATTTATTCCTACCAACATAACAGCATCTATTCTTTATTAAACTTCAAGGGACTGCTCCCCAGATGAGAATTCTAATACCCACTAACACACCTATACACAATTGTACATTCATTATACATACCACTGTCAATGGTACTCCAGTTGCCTCTCTGAGAGTTGGTATTTACCAGTGGTTTGAAAGAACCCCTTTCCAAATCTCTCATTATTATTCTTGCAGCTATAGGTTGTACTCACCAGTCAGGCTGCATTTCTGTAATTGCTTTAAGAATAAGGATTTCTTCCACCAAGTGCTACTAACTCCCCAGGTACTGAACTTTCAGGACATACTTGTTTGAGTCATAAGAACCCAATTCACACTTGTCTCTCACTGTGTGCTCATATCTACAGTGGGATGGGAAATTAGAAAGAAAGTTTTTAATGAGCTGCTGTTACCTTCTGCTATAGAGACAGAGATTTCAGGTGAATTGTCCCTTTCATTTTTTGTGATTGCTCATTTGTGAAAGTCAAAGAGTTGCATTATTGGGGATATTCACTGTGCTTTGTTCACAGTCATCATTAAACATCTACTGCAAATGAAACAACCCTTAATGACAGCATTACATTTTGGCTTGCCTCATATTTGCAGATGGAGATAGACCCCCTAAAAGAGACATTTATTACTTGCTTTGCAACACTCTTGTAGTGAACAGTTTACTCACAACTTTTGTGCTATGAATTCTAAATTCCATCTTGAATTTTATTTTAAGATGCAGGTTACTGTAAGAAATATTTGGAGTAAACAGGAGAGGTCATGACATGGTGTTTATTCTAACCAAAGCTGTGTACCATTTCCCAAAGAGTCACCTATTCCAAGCTTCTGGGCTTCTCCTTCGACATCATTTCCCCAGTCTCCCTATCCACACATGCCTAAATGTTGAACAGCAAAACTGAAGTAAAATATTGAGGTTCAGCTCTAGAAAGCTCAACACAGCTCACTGCACGAGGCTCTGCCTCCCCCTGTTCTGCAGATATCATTTGATAAATCCTGGGATTTCAAGTGCATGTGAAGAAACAACCCCACAGAACACAACTTAGGCTGTGGTTTCACAGGAATTTCAAGTCAATATAAAGTTGCCCTAATGGTGAAAGCAGAGTTCTGAGCCTCACGTAACTCACACTCCTGCCCTCGATTCTGCTTTTGTTGCACAGCCATAAGGAGATGGGATGAGTCCAGATCAGAGCACTAATCTAGCAGAAAACAAATTCCTGTCTTTTTTGAGTTAGTGCTCATTTGGATTGGCAAATCACTGCATTCCTCATCTAATCTGACCTTTAGAAAAAGTATTTGTTAACTCTGAATTCATCTCCTAAGATTTATACTGTGCTGTTCAGCACTCTTAACACAGCAGCAGAACCAGCACTCTGGCTGGAACCCTCCCTGTCCGTGCTGCTGTGCCACTTCTGCAACAGAGCCAAGTGGCACCCAGCACAAGGAACAATTTGCCCTCATCCAGGTGCAGGCACAGGACAGGCACAAACTGACCTAGGGCTCTGCTCCCAAGAAGGAGATATCTGGGCCTTTCCTTTGGCAGATGCCCACCCTTCCCACCACACTGCTGGGCAGCAGCAAGGCATCAGCCCAGCTCATGGACACTCCCAGGGCAGGCAGCTGGAAGGGCAAGAGTCCTCTTCTTCCTTCCCCATGCTCCCTCAGCCATGGGAAGGGTAAACCACTGCCCAAAGGCATCAGCAGGAGTACAGACTGTACCAAGAAGAGGAAGCCCAATTTCAGATTTGATGGTATTTAGGAGGTTCAGCACTGTACCTGTATGCCCCAGCCAGCCACAGCTCTGAGATCACTGCAGGGGCCAGAGCCACCTGCCATCCCCACCAGCAAAGCCAGAATTTTAAAGCAATGAAAAATTAAGGAGAAAAATGCTCATCCACAGAAGACTCAGAAGGCTCACATATATAAGTGAACACAAGAAAGCCTTAATAATGACAAAAGCCAGTTGTTTGTGCTCCCCTGCAACAAGGCAATGGTTTTCACAATGCTATTCAGCTCCCTCTGTGTACAGTACAGGGAATCCTGTCCCAACATTTAGGTGCAGTTGAAGGCTAATCAAGATCTCATAAGTTACCAGGCCTCTTACCGTTATTGAATTTCCTTCCATTTCTTATCTTGAGTAGCTATTACGATTCCAGGTATTCAAGTGAACGTCATTCAGAAAAGATAAAGTAATAAGCCATTGATATAGGACCCTCGTATTTAGATTTCAGCATATCCAGCTCCCTGTTTATGTTATTAACCATGGTAGAAAAAAGGGGGTTTGAATTACCCTGTATTTCCTTCTCAGATGGTGTACAGAATAGAAATTACTCAGCAGATGTCATCTATCCCTCTTCAGCAACAGAGGGAAGATTTATCAGGGTAATTTTCCCTGGTTTCCTCAGGAATGCAAATTTTGCAGGGTTCACCCCAAAATGCCTCCATTAACAAATCCATTATAGCCCTTTGAAAGGAAAGATGAAATGACTCATATAAGTTTGACTAAGCTTTGAAACAAAAAAAATCTTTTTAGAGACAAGGCCCTCTAGACCTTAAGGGAGGAATCTCATTCCTCCACCCTCCTCTCCAATATAAAATGAATTTTATTAAAGGAATTAGACCTATTAACCAATGTTCCTTAGTACATATGCTGCAAAACTTACACAACCTGCTAAATCTATGTCAGCTGATAACAAGTGTTTCCTTTAACATTGAGAACTTCTCAGAAGATGTTGTTCTTTGCCATATAACCATTACTTGATTTCCAGTAAACCAAACTATTCAGGGATACAGTCACATTAATCATTAATTAAACTCTATGTTGAAATGAGCCTTCCCTTAAATGTTGGTGTGTGTGTTCAAATGGCACAAGAAGTACTCAAGGTTCGTGTGAGTGATTTATAATCACGAATATAAAAACAGTTCTAACATGGGCGCACCAAGAATTTCCCAAAGAACTGTGAGGAAACAATGTTTCTTCAAACAAAACAAATCTACACAGGAGGAGGGATAAACCAATGTAGCAGTTTGGCAGGGAGAGACACCTGGTCCTCCATCCCATCACTTCTACCTCTGTCCAGGATGTGGGCCTCTTCCTCCTCCTCCTCCCTTGCACCAGCTCTGAAAATCATCAGACTCCTGATGGACCCACTTCAACTCCACTCCAGGAGAAAACACCAATTTTTTTTTTCTGCCTGGTTTATAAAATGCATCAACACCCAGGCAAATGCAGCAAGCAACAGAGCTGGCTGGGGCTGAGGGGACCTTTTGGTGGCAGAGGACAGAGCACCCACCCTGGGCCATGTGGTGTGAGCAGGGTGCCAGGATGCTCTCCCATAGGAACCTCAGCTGGCTCAGGAAATGGGTCAGAAAGGGCCAGGGAGGAGCAGAGCGGAGAAACTGCTACATCACCTTGAGTAAGCAACTTTCATCCCAATCTTTCACTGACTTCTTCAGCAGATGAGCACTCAGGTCCCTGGCTGTGGTCATTCCTGCCCCTCTCTGGACTGGTACCAACCTGCTGCACAGTCAGCAAAGGGAAGAGGTAACTGTATTTCAGGTGCAATCAAGTGAGAAGCCTAGTATTTTCACTTTAAAACTCCAAGGATCTGAGTTTAAGCTGAAGGGTCAGAAAATTAAGTTTCAGTTTCCAGAGTTAATGTGCTGCTGAGGTCTGTAGGCTCAGCAGGCAAAACCTGAAATGTCCTCTATTATTAGTGACAGAGCACCACTGCCTGAAGCTTCTTCAAATAATATTCACACTCAAGGTCAGCAAGAAGAGATGGACCGCAATGTTAAAAATATATTGTGGAAGTCCTTTAGCTTTAATGCTATAGTAGCAAAAGGCAAAAAAATAAAAGCACATTTTGGTCATTAACATAACTAAAATCTCAGGCCTTCTTTGAAAATGAGGTTGTCAAATGCATCCTTTCTTTGAAAAATCACAACTGCACACCTAATGATGGGATGGGGTGGGGGCCGTAAATGGAAGGAGGGCAATAACTTCTTTTTCAAAGTAATGTGGAGCTGCACTGGACATTTAAATGATGCTCTGGAACAGAGCTCTCCTTCCACCTGTGTATTTAACCCCTGGTTTGCTGTGTTCTGCATTCAGCAGTACAGCAGAGAGGATCCAACAGCCCATCAGCTCCTCCTGTGGCCACCTGCCCTTGTCCACGAGTGACACAGAGCATTCTGCATCCCCCGGCTCTACACCTGAAATGAAGGTGACCCTGGGCATAGAGCAGAATCAGCTCATGCTTCAACCAGGATGCACACGGCGAGGAGCATCCCTCTGCTCCATCACGGCACTCTGCTGGGAGTGTGTTTGGTGGTGTGCAATCCCTCCACTCCACAGGAGTCACAGCACACTACTATACCTGACACAGGCAAGCTGAGAAAAGCCAAGCAAATAAAAAGGCCCCAAGCAGCTGACAGGATTAGGGAGTAAAAATCAAAACTACTAATTCAATACATTTGAAAATCCCCTAATGATCATAGCAAACCATTTTAAATAAATCCCTATTTCAAGACCTATACCATTACATAAATCCCTACCAGTTTAAGACTATGACACAATTTCTTTCAGACTATAAAATAAAACAAGCATGCAAGCCTCAGTCCTAACCAATGATTAGTAAAGGTCCCATTTTCCAGACCTTTAAAGTAATTTTAAGTGCTCCAGCAATTAAGAGAGATAAATCACAACTGATGGGTAATAGACCAGAAGCCTTAGAGTTCCTTCTTAACACAAAGCTCTTGAAAAAAAAAACCCAGTTTATTTTTTACACAGTATTTATCCATTTATTGCAAAGTATCAGAAAGTTCTGAATGGCCTGACCAGCTTTACACGCTTTGCTGAATTTTGAAATGAAAGCAAGAGAACATTTGCTTAAGTCAACAACATAAGTCACCAGTTTAAAGGTTAACACTTGATTGTGCAGCACAAGAAACAGACGCTTTATCTTCCCAGTTCAAGGACTCCCGGATTTCTGAACAGCGGAAGTGCAAGGGGCCAGGCTGCAGCACACTTTGGAGGTACAAACAGAGCAGGGTGCAGCACAGAGGGCCACTTGGGCAGAGAGCAGCTCGAGCCCAGCTGTCCCCACACACTGGCATGCCAGCAGCCAGCTGGGAGACACCGCTGGGCCATCAGCCCTCCTGTCCTGGCAGCAACTTTTTAACGCACAGAACACTGGCACTGACACCAGCACGGTTGTGATTCATGTGGGGCAGCTGCTCTAAAGCCTCCAGAGCTCCTCTTCCAGCCAGGAGACACCAAAGCCAAGGCCAGCACCCTCACCAAGATCCCATTCAACCAACAGAAAACCACAGGGAAGATGGAAGTTACTGCGCTGTTGCAAGTACAGCTGTCCCAGATAAGAGAAATATAGAAAATAAATAAGATCCTTATCTACTGTGGCAAGAAAAAGGCAGGCTCAGGGGAACGGGTGGGCGAATGAGAAAAGCAAAAACTGTACCTAAAGAAAATCTGAAATTAAATGAGGCATGCACTCCTTATATATGCAGTTTTAGTGTGAAAATTAATCTCAAAATCCCAAAAGTAAGTTAGGACATCAGCTTAGACACCGGTCAAACCAACAGCCACTCCCTGTTCCTCCAAAACACTGGCATGGGCCCGCTCCTTGCAGCCAAAGCATCTGTACCAGGGATGCCTGGGGAAGGACCCATCAGAGCTCAGCGCCACTGTGCAGACAGCGACAAAAAGAAGTTTCATCAGAAATTAGTCTGGGAATCAAAGGGAGCAATTCTGAGCCAAAATGTCAGACTGGATCCATGAAAAAAAAGGTGATTCCTGTAGCTGGGCTGTGTTGTCATACATTGCTTATGTTTATTTTAATTTTAAACTAAGTGTCAGTCCAAGGTTTGTTACACAAACATATGGCACTGGTATTACATTCTATCTTGTATTTATAGAAAGTGCTGTGGCAGCCCAGGCAGCGCAGAAATGCCATAATGTTAACAACATTTATTATTAGTATGACAAAAGAACAAAAATAAGCTGGTAGAAATCGTGACTTAAAAGTTTAAGGGACTGATTGGAATAGGGTTCCAAACTGTGGAGATATTAGCTAAAATTCTTCCAGTATTAATACTCACACAGTCCCCAGGCTGCCAAGTATTTAGTTATATAAATACAGCCTCGAAAAGGTAATTTCTTTAAAACCCAAGCCCTGAAAACTGATTAGCACATTTAATGCTAGCCCGATTAACACAGATATGCCCTCAGCTGGGTGATGGGAGCATTGAGGCAGAAGTCCGCATTCCTGTGAGTGAAGAGGAACAAAGCTTTTGGGACAAAGGGTAAACCTTAATTATGCCTTTTTATTACCCAAACTGCCATTTCCTCCTCACCCCAAACAAGGCAGGAAGGCTAATGGCACATTCACATAGCCCCATAAGCTATGTGATTGATAAATGCCACTACTAGATTTTTCCACTCCAGCTGTTACACAAGAAGCAGCAGAGGTTTGATTCTCCATCCTCTTAATAATAAAAAAAAAATTTAAAAAAATTTTTTTAAAAAAAGGGAAAAGAAAAAAAAGAAAAGCAGGATACAGTACACCGCTGACATTCCCGAACCTTCTGGAAACGTTTATTAACTTTGGCCACCGACCAGCCAGGGCTGCAGGAGCAGCCTGGAGTGGCAGTGCAAACTGGTTAATCTGTAGCTAGACATATCTGTGATTGGGAGGTGGTGGTGTTTAGCAAGAAATACTCCTGCCTGGCAGCCAGGGCCTCAGCACTTTGAAGGGTTACTGGGGTTGTTGATTTTTTTTTTCCAAAAAATTTTATTGGGAGAACTACAAAACATTTACAGTACAAAGTTTACAGTCTCACATAATCTGTAGTGAACTGACTCCCGAAAAATATATTACAACTCAAGTTGACTTATCCTTTAGTTACATTCAAAACATACTTCTGTTAAAGTAGTCCAAAAGAGTACATAGTGCTCAATCTGTACCTATGTACAAACAAAACTAAGCTACTGCTCATTCATCCACCGTCCAGGAAACTTTTGGAAAACTCCCAACTTTCTACATAAGGAAAAAAAAAATTACAGGTTTTGGAATTCAATAAACAAGATATGTTCCTGTATTATAGAAAGTTTCAGATCCAAAGATGGCCTCTGTTCTTATAAAATAGAGTGGCGAAATTTTGCTGTACTTAAAACCCATCCCTACATTCAAATCATCTCAAGCATTAGGAAAAATACTTATTTGGTTGAGAGATATTTAAGGCAAGCATGGACCCTCAAGAAGGCACTGTGAGACATAATACTGGGACCCCCAATTATTGCTACATACTTTGAGACTATATCACAGTGTGATTCGTGGAGTTAGGCAACAAAAATACTTTTTGGTTATTTTAAACAAGTCTGAATTAGATTTGCCACTTTGAAGTCTGATTGCTAAGTCAGTCTTTTTCTTTTTTTTTTTCTCTCGTTTTTCAACTCGGACGGGCTACAACCATTTACATTCTAAAAAAAACCCATAGAAATTCCGCAAACTACTTCCACAGCATCGAGACCGATTTCTATAAAGAAACCATGCAATCTTTCAGATTTACGTAAACAAAGAAAGAAATTAATGAAATAAATATTACATACCATCTCTTAAATTAAGAATTTTACTCATTTACAATAAAATAACCAAGTGAAAGTTACAAAAAGGCATATATTACTGTGAAAAGAACACACTCCACATTTTGCCGATTAATAATGAAAATCATAATTTAAACATAATAAAAGAATATATATCTATTGCTTTTCATCATACCCGATAAATACAGTATGAACAAATTACCAATGTATACTTTTCACAAGATAATAAATAAGTTAAATAGTTTCATATTGAGTTGTGTGCAGTGACTCATACATGCAATCAACTCAAACAGCTAAAAAAAATTTTTAAAAAAATCAGCAGTTATTCTCCAACAATTACAAACTAAACTCAGTTGAGTGCTTCCAAATAAAGCAACAACAAAAAATTGTTCTAAAAGCCAAACATCCACTAAGTGGTGGCAATGGAACCAATATTAAACTTTGGAATGAAGGTTTTAGCATTTGTTATAATAATAATATATAGATATATATAAAAAAGAAGGTTGTTATCAAGGCATATTCTTGGCAGGATGTTGGATTTTTCTTTTTTTTTTTTTTTTTTTTTCCTAAAAAAAAAGCTTATAGGTTTAGTAGGTTCTGTGTTTTTATTTGAACTGGATTGAAAGACAAACTAGTTTGTAACTTTTTTTCTGTGTGTCTGCAGGATTGGAGGAGCTGGGCTGGCGAACCGGCGCTCCCCGGATTGTTTGTTGCTTTCTGGTGCTGTCTTTTCTAATGCTGTTTTGTTTTTGTTTTTTTTTTTTTTTAGGAACACAGATGGAATGGCTGCTGCTGGTGCGTATCATAACTTGTCTCCAAAGAACGACAACAAAAAAAAACCCCGAAACAAAAATCCCCTTCTTCCAAGGTCTCTCTATAAAAATAGGTTTGTTCAGTTCGTGTCATTTGCCCTTTTGCAAAATGCTTTGTTTCTCGTTTTGTTCAGCTCTCGGTGTATAGATAGATATACAAAATAAAACCAACCAAAAATAGAGAGGAAGGAGAGGTTTCGCTTTCTTCGTTCGGTAACTTACTTGCCGGGCCGCCGCGGGGCCCCCCCGGCCGCTGCCCCGTCCTCCCTCAGTCGTCGGAGATGGAGAGGCGGCTGAAGATGGGCAGGCGGCGGCCCGAGTCCAGGCTGGGCGACTCGGAGCCGCTGAGGGAGCCGGAGCTGAGGGAGCCGCTCAGGTAACTCTCCCGATCGGAGAGCGAGTCCGGCGGGCTGGGCGGCGCGTCGAAGACGGGCGACTCGGAGAGGCGGCGGAGGGGCTGGAAGCTGAAGGGCGGCGAGGCGGGGGGCGGCGGGCAGGCCCCGCCGGGCGGCGGCGGCTGCTGCTGGCAGCGGTAATAGGCGGCGGCGGCCGCGGCCGCGGCGGCGGCAGCGGCGAAGTTCTGGGTGTGGAGGGCGAGGGGGGCGATGAGGCTGCCCAGCTCCTGCCCCGAGAAGGCGAAAGCGTTGTTGGCGCAGGGCGGCGAGAGCAGCTCCTCGCAGTAGGAGGCGGAGGCGGGCGGCGGCGGCGTGCGCGAACCGCCGGGGCTCTCCAGCAGGGCGGCGTCCAGGCGGCCCCCGGGCGGCGGCGGCGGCGGGGCGGTGCCGTGCGGGTGCGGGGGGTGATGGTGGTGGTGGTGGGCGGAGAAGCCGGAGAAGCTCAGGCTGTGGTGCAGCTTGGGCCGGGCGGCCGTGCCCCCGCCGGGCGCCGGGCGGCGCTCGTCGGCGTTGTGGATGAAGTGGCAGCGCGGGCCGTAGGGGCAGAAGCCGATGGTGTGGAAGGTGCGGCAGAGCTCGGTCTTGTACTTGGGGTGGCGGGTGAGGCTGCGCAGCTCGTGGAAGCCGTGAGCGAACTGGCACTTCTCGCCGTACTTGCAGGCGCCGCTCTCCTCGAAGGGGCGGCACAGCTCCGTCTTGTAGCGCGTCGAGTTGATGGGGGCCCCGCCGCCGCCGCCGGAGCCGCTCCCCTTGCCGGCCGCCTGCTGCTGCTGCTGGAGCTGCTGCATGAGGTGCTGGCTACGCTCGCCGTTCTCGCTGAAGGAGCGGTCCCGGAACTTGTTCTCCTTGTTGAGCAGGGCCGTGGGGCTGCTGCTACCGCCGCCTCCGCCGGAGCCCGTCTCCTTCAGATTGCCGAACGAGGAGGAGGACGACGACGACGAGGAGGAGGAGGATGTGGAAGAAGAGCTGGAGCCGGTAGGGCTGGGGAACTTGGAGCCGCCGGCCAGCGCCGTCAGGTTGCTGGTCGAGTGCCGCCGCAGGAAGCCCGGCGCGAAGCTGGAGCTGGGAGGGGTCACCGGGGTCCCCACGGCTTTCTTGTCCAGCATGCTGCTGAGGTTGGTCAGGGACTTCTCCGTCTGCCGGGGCGGGAGAGGGGAGGGGGTGGGGGAGACAGCGGGAGAGAGAGAGGGTGTTGCGGGTGACCGCCTGCCCACGGGCACGGCTCCCCACCGCCGCGGGAGGCGAGGCGGGGGTCGCGCCGCCCGCCCGCCCCGCAAAGCGCGTCTGCCGGTACCGCCGGCGGGGCAGGACAGCGCCGGGAGAAACCCCCGCGCCAGCTCTGCTGCATTTGCAACTTTTGAAAAAGTTCCTCCTAGCAGCGCAACATGCGGGCAGGGGCTGCAGGGCGGCCCGGCTCCCCCGCGGCTGCAGGACCAGCCCGCCCCGAGCGCGGCCGCCGGGAGACCATGGGGCGGCATTCCGGGGCGCGCAGCCTTGCGTCAGCTGCTGTCCCCGGCCGGCTGTCAGACCGTGACCCGCCCGCAGAGCCCGGCCCGGCACGGGCCTCCCGTCCCGCCGCGCTGCCCCGGTAGCCCGGAGCGTCGCTCTGCACATGGCGGCAGCGGCAGACCGCGTCCCGCCCAGCCAAACGCGCTCTTGCCTACCTTGCACAAGAAGTCAATGTCGTAGAAGGCAGATAAAAGTGTCGTCGACATTTCTAGATCCTGTAATGGTCGGATATACAGGAAGGACCGAAAGATCCCGCTCTCCTCGGAGGGTTTGGAAAAGCCACGACTAAATAGGAGAGGGCCGTCTGCTTGAGATCCGAAACGGTCCCGACTCCTTCCCGGCGGGACGGCGGGTGCCGGGCCGAGGCGGCGACGGCGGCTGCACAGCAGCGGGCGAACTGCGGGAACTCGGCGGCGCCCCACGCCGCTCCCATATAAACGCGGCCGCCGCTGTCGCGGAGGCGGTGCTCCGCTCCGCCCGCCCCGCACCGCCCGCCGGGCCCGCCCCGCTCCTGCCCGCCGGCCGGGCCGCCCCGACTCTTACAGAGGGCGCTGGCAGCGGCGGCGGGGCAGGTTCGTGGGGAGCGCCTGTGCTGCAGTGCGCCCGCAGCGCGGGCGGGACGAGGCGGGGGGAGCGGGGAACCAGCCGAGGCAGCGCTCACGGCGCCCTGCGGGCTCGTCCCCTGTGCAGCGCCCCTCTTGTCCCCGGCGCCTCCGCGCTGCCGCTGCCCCCGGCCGGGGGGCGGCTGCCGCCGAGTGGAGGACGCGCGGGGCCGCGGGACAGGCGCGGCAGCGCCGGGGACGCTTCTTCCCCGCGCCCTGCCGAAAATAAACTTTTGCCATGTAATTGCTTGAAACAAAGGTCGGGACCGCGCTGCCCCGGTGAGGCTGGCGGGACGGGGCCGGGCAGGGGCTGCGCGCCCCGCCGCTTCTTCCCTCTTTTCGGGGACCTCGGGTTTGGCGCTTACTCTTTCTGAAGTTTGGGAGAGGTTGGTGGCCAGGCGAGGTGGCATTATCCTCGCAGCGGCCTGGCTGGTAAACTACCCCCCCCAACCCTGTCTGCATCTCCTTCCCGCGCCCCGCACCCCTCCCACGTTTCTCTTCCACGTTCGGCCCCTTCCTTCCTCATCCCCGCCAAGTGAGACCCATCGAGTGCCCCGGCCGCCGCCCCAGGTGCCCCCCACCGCCGGACCGCCGGCGAAGGCAGCGGCCGGACCCCGCGGCCAGGCGCCCTCCCGGGACCGAGCCGGCCGCCGGCCAAGGCGGGCCGGGAGCCGCCGTGCAAAACATCCCCCGCCGCCCCCCCGCGCCGATAAGACCGCGCAAACACGACGTGGGAACGGCGGCTCCTCTGCACCCCGTCCCCTCCCGCGTTTGCTCGGCCCCGGGACAAATGGGAAGGAGAACAGAAGCGGACGGACGTGTAAAGTTTTATGGCTGCTAAAGCCAGCAGAGGCGTTTGATCCTCTTCAGCTTCCGAGCCGGGATGGCAGTCCCGCGCACTCCAAGGGAGCAAACCCGACCACGTCAGCAGGAGCGCGGCGCTGTGCAAACACATTTGCAAAGGAAAGGAACCTCGGCCTGGGGGCGGGGTGTCACCACAGCCCCTGGCCCCGGGTTCCGCGCTCGCCCCCCGCTGCCCAGCGCCTCACGCCCTCCTTTGCTTCCCCCCCTCGTCCTCCACCTCCCGCCGCTGCGGGGGGGAGGCTGCGGGCGGGACCCTGCCCGGACCCTGGCACCGCCCGTGAGCCGTCACCCACGGCCGGACGAGCCGGAACCGGAGATCGAAATCTCCCGGGAAGGACGAGGGGCTGGGCGGCGGAAAGCCCAAACCGCGCTCCCTCCCGTGTGCCGGCAGTCCCCTGGGGCCCGTCCCCCGCTCGGCGAGCGCCGCTGGGCTCGGCGGGGCCCCGCTCCCGGCCCTTCTCCCGGCCCCGCTCCCGGCCCCGCTCCCGGCCCCGCTCCCGGCCCCGCTCCCGGCCCCGCTCCCGGCCCCGCTCCCGGCCCCGCTCCCGGCCCCGCTCCCGGCCCCGCTCCCGGCCCCGCTCCCGGCCCCGCTCCCGGCCCCGCTCCCGGCCCCGCTCCCAGCCCCGCTCCCGCCCCTCCCGCTGCCCGCGCGGCCGGCGGGGACGTGCCGCCCCCCAGCGGCCGCCGGCTCCTCCGCCCTGCGGGGCCGGGACACATCCCACGTTCCTGCTCCTTCCCCTCCTCCCGCCCTGCCGGGGCCACAGCTCCCGTCCCGGCGACAGGCGCTGCCCCGCACACGGGGAGCCGCCGGAACGCGGGGCTGCAGCCGTAACGCGTATCGCTTCCCATAACCTTCTCCGGGGCCGGTCGGAGTCGCCTCCGCACTGACCCGAGTTCAAACTCTTCCTCCTCCCACACAACTCTGCGATGGAAACATCACCTCGGAGCTGATCCTGCCCGCCAGACAACCGAGGGAACAGTTTACTGTGACGATCATGCACGGATCAATGTGTCAGCGCCATTGGGAGGAATACTTTGATAAACTGACTTTGATCAAACACACGGCCGATAAGTGCTGTGGCATCAGGTTTTGCTAACACTCTCCTGCAATCGCTCCTCGGGGTCTAAAGGTTCTTCATTCACTAGTTACACAGTAACCCCTCATCAGCACGGTGTGGTGAAATGTATGTGCACCGATATAGTTCTTGGTTGCTCTCCTATAAACTCAAGCAGGATGACAGAGGTTCCAGTTGCATCTTAAAACCACAATAAGGAAGACCGGGTTTTCGAGCTGTTTGGTAACTGATTAACCAAGTCCTCAAGGCTTCACCAAGTTTTACGGTCACTGTGGGTCTATTACTGTCTGCAATCACCTGTCTGCATTTATCGACTTGCCAGTATCAAATGTATATGCACATGCCTTTTAAATTCTACCCAATTATAAAAGAAGCCAATGTTACTGCATAGTCTTATGCTACCCACTGACATGAGCAAGGTCAGAACTTTACAGTTATTTTGATACATAAAAAAGTTATTTTTTGTCTTCTACTATAGATAGCTGTTGCCACACTAGTTCAGAAATGATGGAAAGATGTGGCAGAATCAGCAGCTGTTAATTAATTGTACAGGTCTTGACTATTTTTTTAAGAGTGGCTTCCAGACACAATCTGGGCTATTCTTTCCCCAGGAGCTCAAACCAGATGCATACAAATTAATTTTTAGCCTAACTCACAGCATGGCTCGTTGAGTTGGATAGCGAGCATTCTGTGAAACATCATCTCAGATTCCAACATTTCTCTTTTGCCTATTGAAGCCTCAAGTTTCGCCATAAATTACTTCTTATATAAGTAACCCTGAATCCTGGAAACTTAGAGCAAATACTACACTTTTATTCCCAAGTTCTGTTTGTTGGGGTTTTTTAAGTGGTGACTGTGCAGCGTTCAGATGTCCACTGGACCCAACTCGGCAGCTCAGCTCTATTCACAGCAGAGTATTTAAACTCAAGAGAGCAGCGATCGGCTGTGGGGCACCGCAGCGCCCAAGCCTTACCCTGCCCGGGCTGACCCCGATCCCGATCCCGATCCCGCTCCCGATCCCGATCCCGTCCCGGCGGGAGCGCGGGCCCGGCCCGTGCGCGGCGGTGCTGTGGCGCCACCTGGCGGCCGCGCAGCGCACCCGCGGGCCGAGCGCTCGGGCAGCGCCGGAGCGACACCGAGATTTGGGGCTAAACTGCGCTCTGACACCGTCAGGTGCACAGGCTGAAAGCAACCAGGCGTTCATCGGGCATGTTCTTCTTCCAAGGACACCGAAATGACGGCGTACAGGGCCGCACATCCGTGCTGTGGCGGGCCCAGCCACACGTCCAGTCACAGCCCTTGTCGCAGCCCTCGGCTATGGGAAGGCAACACAACCTTTCCACATCACTATTTATTTCTAATGTCTCATTTTCATATCGAAACCCAATTCCAGTTCGCAGAAAAAAACAACATTCAATGTGCAACAAGTTTTTTTTGCGTTTTAGACACAGCAAGACCCTGGAGCAGTCGGAACAGTCCCTACAGCTGCCCCCCTGGTGAGAGCATCTCCCAGAAGCGAGGGCTGCAGCGCACAAACACCTCTGGTACCTTCCGAGGGCCCTCACGCTCCTCGGCTTTCCAGGACCTCGCTTTCCAGGCCTGCTTGCAGAACAAGGTGGTGGAAGTAAAGATGAAACTGTTCGTTTGCAATGGAACAGCTGCTTCGTTTTGAATACAGCTCTGCTTCATTTTAGAGCCATTTTATGAAAGTAGTTACTTGATTTAAAGGACAAAAGAGGTGTGCAGAAATCTAACTAATGCTGTTTCAATGTGCAAAACAAGGTTACTACCACAGTGAAAATCCTTGTCTTCCTCCAGAGAAAAATGCAGTAAAATTTAAAATATACTCTAAAAATTGCCATAAACAAAGAAGTCACGGTTTGTTTTTCTGTTAGAAACGCTTAAAGGTTTTTTAAAAAGCATATTTATTTCATCAGTTACATGCTTCATCTTGAAATGAGACCAAAAAATACCTTTTTCTTGGTATTGAGATACAGGAGGTAAAATGTGGAACAAAACAGAACTACAGGTGGCCTGCACCTGGATGAATGGAAAATATTAAGTTTAGCTGCTTTACTTCCTACAGTAGCTGTAATAAACAATGCTCATCTGAATGAAATTAGCAAATGCATTTAAAAGTCTTCCACTGCACATCCCGTAAAAAATAAATCAATGCACAATTTAATAAACAATGCTCATCTGAATGAAATTAGCAAATGCATTTAAAAGGAAAAGTCTTCCACTGCACATCCTGTAAAAAATAAATCAATACAAAAAATGTAGTTCTAGCCTGAATGCTGAAGGTACTGCAGATTTCCTGAAGTCACCACAGCAATCCCTGATTCCTTGAATATTACTGGAATACAGTCTCGCTGCCCATCCAGTAATGTGTGCAGCTCCCTGAGGATGAAGTTTTAGTAATTTACTTTTCCAGAATTTCATTTTTGCAAGTGTCATCAGGCTTCAGCAGATTTAATATTTTAAGACAGACTGATACTGTCTCCTTTTGAATAGCCAATCTTGTGAATTCTGGAGTTCTGGAAAACTCTGGAAGTGGAGGTAGAGCTCCAAGAAGGTGTTCAATGCGGTGGGCTTGGTCCAGTGCTATTCTTGACAGATGATTAAGCTCCCCATGATCTGGTAAGGTGAGGTGAGTCACTGATACAAGATGTAAAAGGTGCTTACTCAGTTGTCTCACATGAGTCAGCTTCTCGGCCCAAAAATTCACTTCCCCTTTATCAAACAGGGAATCATCTTCTTCCTTAACAAAAAGAAAACCAACAGTGATTAGAAAATGACTTGTAGTTTGATAACAATGAGAAAATAATAAAATATATGAAAAAGGAGATATATAGAAATAATGACTGAGGCTGTCATAGAACAGCTTTTTATATGAAAAACAAAGTAAACATTCATATGCCTTTTTTTAAAGGTTTGGGAAAACACAGTAGAAAGGTTCCTACTTTGCCAAAGAAATTTTACCTTCAAAGATCAGGCAGTTATGGCACAAGTCTTGGGAAATAGTGGAAGTAAATAGCAGCCCTAATCCTTCACATGTGCTTGCCTTCCCCTATGAACCAGTATTATATTTCACAAAGACCTCTGTAAGCAGTATGGTAATTTGCTATATCATGGAGCTTTTTGACTGGATTAAATGAAATTTACATCAGTCAGTGAAACATCAGAAATGCACACCTAAACCACAGACTTAAGAAAAGATTCATGATCTATTTCATGGGTCATATTAATTGCCAACAAACTTCTCAAAGATGTAGCTGCTCCTGTTCCTTCCGGTTTACCTTCCAGCATTGACTTTTACAGTCTTTTAAAGACAAAAAGAACATAGTATATTTATAAAGTAACAGCCTTTCACAGAGCCAGTGTGGCAAAGCTTCACAGAAACAATCCTGAAGTCAATGACTGATGCAAGCAGGACTGTTTCATGTGTTGTGCAGAACCAGTCAGATGGATGATGGCATAAAGTTACCAAATATTTAAATGCCATCTCTGGGAAAGCCAGCCAAGAACACTGGTCTTGAATGCCCAGATGTGCCTGGCACCCCCAACAGCAATTTAAATTCAAGGGAGGCCATCATCTGCAATAATACAGAATGTAATTACATTACAGCCTCAAAATGTTTCAGTCAACAATGCCTGGTGAAGTAACTCTTGATTTATTTAAATGTTTGCTTATTGATCTCTTTAATTTTATGCTGGTATTACCAGGAAACAGACATAAAACTCTTTTCATTCTAAATAATATCCATGTGAATTTTTTAAAAGACTGTAAATCAGTTAGTACTGCAGTAGCAATTATCAGGTTTCATCAGATGAGACATTTCATGTATTCCTACCACAAGACTCCAGAACTATAGTGCTTCTAACATGCTACAGCAACTGGTTGTTGAAAGTACCATGGCAGAAGTCTCCCCATCTCTTTGCAGGTCGCTGTCTCCCAAAAGCCACTCCAGCAGGATTGGGACACCGGCATGGATCTCCCCCCACCGCTGCAGCAGCTCACACACTATGCCAAAGGCTAAGTCCAGGGCCATTGGAGCATTCACTATCCTAAATGCAAACTCTGTTGAGAGAAAATATGTGTAAGAATATAGAGCAAGACTGCAAACATTTTCAAATAAAATCAGCACAAAAATGATTTCTTGAAAACAGATGCCAAACTTACACAAACACATGCAGAATGATAAATTATACTGCAAATAAATTAGATGGATGTTTACTTCTGTGCCACTTGGGGCCTTCTCTCAATTCCAGAATAATACATAAAGCCACTGAAAATGCTGATGCTTAATTTTTTTTGTCTCCTGCCCATGCAGTGACATTTATTAATCTGGCTTTAAATATACAGATATGTCTCTTAAAAACATCTCCACACAGTCCTGTCACTATTACATGGTGACTATTTTTGCCAAAGAACAGCTATGCCTTAGATCTCATGTAACATTTTCACTGGAACTCAAAACCTACAACACACGATATGTTTTTAAAGGGCTGGGATAGAAAACGAGTAATTATTTGGTGTGTAATCTCTTTATATATAATAAGATATACATACACACACACAAGTAAGAGAGATCAGGCACGAAGACAGGCTTAGAAAAGATGTTTGAGAAGAGAAAGGCAGACACTGTTTACGACCCCATCACAGAGCTATATTTATACAGGTTTTGGCATCATGCCAGTGCTGTACACAAAGCTATCATCCACACAGTATTTGTTCCCTGAACTTCCTCCCTGCTCTCATGTGGGGAGATGCTGATTTAACTCTCTGGGTCCTAGGGCGGCCTTTGATAACAGAGTATATAAAAATGCCACAGGTCTTGTGTGTCCACAGGTATGAGTTTCTCCACTTGTAACTTTAATGCAATTATTTTTTTTTTCTTTTTAAAAGGGCTGCAGGAAAAAGACCAGAAGAGGAGAGCTAGTGGACAAGACTCTTTAAAATCCCTATTACTGTAAAAAGGATTTTGGCAAAATTAATCCATGTCCATAGTCACCAGCAAACTGAAAAATGTTCACTGAATGGTCTAAGTAGTGGTACATAAGGACATGCCATTCTTGAAGGTGGTAATTTGGGAGCAGACAACACAGCAGAGTCAGAATTTGGTAAGAATCCATACAGATATGGAAGGCACACCTTACTTTTTGTGTGTGATTGTATTTAAGCATTTCTCCTGAATGAAGGTGGTAATTTGGGAGCAGACAACACAGCAGAGTCAGAATTTGGTAAGAATCCGTAAGATATGGAAGGCACACTTTACTTTTTGTGTGTGACTGTATTTAAGCATTTCTCCTGAGAGAACAAGCATCTACACGGAAGAGGCACAGCGGTGCAATCAAGACTTCTCCCTCACAACACACATTCAGAGCTAGAGCACAGACCCCCGTGCTGTAACCCCTCCCGAGGCCTCAGGCCAGCTGCAGGTTTTCTGGGGTACACTGGCACAGCAGAGAAACTCACATTAAACACCAGGATTAGGCAAATACACATGCCAAAGAGTAAGGAAACATCTAAGGGCATAACAGACCGATGGAAAGATGAGTACATGCACTTGACAGACCAGGCAATGTACTGAGGACATTGGGGAGAATGAATTAGTATTTGAGATGATGAGGACAAAGGACCATAATAAGGAAGGGAGTGAAGGAGAAAGAACAGATGGTCCCTTCTTTATCTTGGAGTTAGATGAGGGTAAATGGAAATCTCCTTGAACAAGCAACAGGAAGGCAGGCAGTCAATCTCTTAGTGACACTAATAATGTTACGTACACAGTTTGTCTCTGGCAGACAGCAAAATCAAATGTTCAAATCTGTTTTCTTCATGTCAGGAATTATCACATTATCAGGACACCCCTGAGTTTTTTCCGTGAGGGAGTGCTTGAGAAGGGGTGTAGTGCAACATTTCCATCCCATTTATTTTAGGTATTGGGGGTTTTAGGTATTGTTTTTGCTGACGCTCCTTTGCAGGAATTTGTTGGGGATTTTAATTTGGTTTTTTGGGTGTGGTTTTTTAGGTTTTTGGGTTTTTTGTTTTGTTTGTTTGCTTGAGTTTTTTAGGGGATTTTTTTGTTTTTTGGGTTTTTTTTAAACCCTTGGTTCCCTGTTACTGTGCCCCATTTGGTACCAGTTTTATACTCTAAATAATGGACACAGTGGTTGTCGTCTTTGTTTTGGCTTGCTTAGGCTTAGATAGGAAACAGTTTCATTCAAGTGCCATAGGGACCTCAGCAATACTGGCAATCTTCAGAGCTGAAAAAACAGAGATTAAAATGGAGTGTGGTGGTCTGATCCTGAAACAAACATTCTGGTTATGAATGCTTACAAAATGCAATATTTTAAATTCAGCTCTTTTGAATTCTGATTATATTTTTGAGTTTTATGGTGATTCCTGAATGCGTATTATTATAAGTATTTATATAAGGCCTCTTCCTTATGACACTTTATTTGTATTTGAATATTTAGCAGATTAGGTGATGCTGGGAGCTAGAAACCAAACATGATGCTTGCTGAGTTAGCTGTTGCTTTGGAGGACCAATTATAGATAGCACTGCCAGTTCTGGGGCCTCTTTAACATTTAGTCTCCTTAAGTATAAATACATACAGTGATGCTCTCTTTGTGAATGAGAACACTGAACTGCTGAGAAATGCACCAAGAAATAGATTGGAGCCTCTAATTGTGGTATTACGTGACCATGCGAAAACTACCAAGAGGTAGCAAAACAAGTAATGCTGAGGTTCTGCTCAGACTGAACTTGCTTGCTAGCAGTTTTTCAACAGCATGACACAGAAGAAAAGGCAGTTTTGTGGTCACAGAGTATAGCAGTCTAGTAGAGAATCCTACAAGTTATAACAAAGGAAATAGCACGTCTTTTTTTGTTGCTGGTTTTCTTCTTCAAACTAAAAAAGATTAAAAAATATAGGCAAAACATGCAAAGGATGTGTAGCACCCAGGAAAAACATGAAGATCCTGAACATACCGGCCAGCTTTCTGTGAACTGCAAATGCCATTTAACTGATCAACAAAACTTGTGTGTCAGTTCTGGTGCTGAGACTAGAGAAAACAAAGCAACATCACTTTGATAACACTAAAACTTAGGGTTCCAAAATCTGGCTAAGAGTCTTCCTACTTTGCAAGGGCTTTGTGTTACAGAAGCTAGCATAGCAGCATCTTGGTACTTCAGGTGTTCACAGAGACTCAACAACATACCAATGTCTGGCAAATGAAGAATTTTCACTTCCACCTGCTCATTTTGTTGCACTCCTGCAGAGTATCAGGAATAGCTCCATGATTTCTGAAATGCTCCCTCAGCTGCTGTTACTTACAGAACACCCTGATATTAACTGACTTTGATACCAGTTCATACAAATTTGATGCTAGAATAGTTCAGGATTAGATCTGTGGACTGTCAATGCTACAAGGATAATGAAGAGGTATAGCATATATCCAAAAGAAGTGAATTAACTCTCCTAAGCCTGGAGTGCTGAAGTAATGCAAATGGGTAACAGCAAGCAAAGTTACATAGGTACCCATGATTTAATAGGTAAAAAACACTTTCACAGGGGGAAGATGTTTTATTGTTTTGATGACCCCCAGCTCTAAAAGTAACTGCCAGGGATGCTGTAAGCATGCATAGAATCTTTGAAGATACCCACAAAAGATGTGTGTCTTCTCAAAAGAACTGTACGGTCTTCACTGTTTACAAGAAGTGCTCCTCACATCATCATCTGCCTGCAAAGGCAGGGCTGATCTTCAAGAAGCCACATATTACACATGATGCTGTGTTTGTGACTCATGCTGTGACTTCAGAGAGTGCTCTGAGCAAGAGGCAAGTTCACCATGGGCAAAAAGGGCAGGTGGCTCCCCTTTCACCACAGCCCCCAAGGCCCCTGATGCTTACCTGGGAGCCAGCTCAGGTACTCTGCTGATCACCTGGTAAATTAAGGCTCAGAACAGCACAAAAGGCATTTGGCATGCAGCTCTTGGCGTGTGGGCTCTTCTGCTTGGCTGGCAAGCTGAGCTGGCTACCCTGCAGTCAGAACTGGTGTAGCTGGGGGCCGGGGAAGGGAAGATCACAGGACAGCAGGAGGAAGGAAAGAAGCCAAAGGGAGAGCGAGACCTCCCCGTTCAGCAAGCTGCTAGCCCAGGTCAGCTATCATCCCAAATATCCCCATCAGAGCCTTGCAAACAAAATGCTGAGGTTATTTAAATGACTGAGTGTTAATAGCCTTTCGCAATATAACTATTTAAAGTCACTGAATAGAAAAAAATTCAAATAGCCAGGGCTCACAGCTGATTACTGCCAGAAGAACTAAACCTGCAAAAACCAAACCTGAAGATGTAACTAGTGCTCTAAACTGAAAGTACAGCAGAGCTCCTTCCACAGCAGTTCTACAGACTATCAAAACTGTGTTAAAAATATGAGTTTCTTTAAATTTGAAAATGTGCATATGTTCCAACATGCAAAAACATCATGAGCAAGATAAGCATCTTACTAAATAAGCCACTACAGGGGTTGAAATACCAAAAAAATTCTCTATGACTAAAAACAAGTAGTTACAAGCAGAATAGCTAATACTACTCATCGAAATGAAAAATAAAGATAAGAATCAGGTAGTACATACTTTTTTCATTTTGAGGAATTGAATTTTCATAAAGGGAAAGGGGTTAAGTACTGCAGTGTTTTGGTCTTTGTGAATCCGCCCACATAAAAATTAGACCTCCCACATATACATTCATATAGTCCAAAAGCTTTGATCATGCCAGATGTAAATATTTCTTCTAGTAGCCTATTACGTGTCCTCCAACTATACAATTGTTCTCTGTTAAAGCCTCTGTGATATTATGGGGAACTGAAAGGATGTATTAAGAGCATATACACATATTTTATGGACAACCATGATAAAATATAGGCAAAGGATAAAAGTAGAACATATTTTTTTGCCTAACAAAGCATTTTGTAATTTTTATACTGCAAATTGTTAACTGAAGTTCATTCTAGATCAAAGAGCAATCCAATTTTTGTAAACATATACTGGGTTCAGAACAAACAGAGAATTGAATCTGCAAGGAAGTTTTGTATAACAGCTCAGAGATAAAATCTCACCAAGAACAGTGTATCAACAGTAGTGATGTTTTCAAGGAAAATATATAGGGTAAGTTCTTCAACTGAAATTACATAAAGTATTTTAGGTAGACCATTACCATCTGAACTGGTAAAATATTTTTTACTTTCTTGTACAAAGTGCTGCCCATAAAGTTATAAATATTAGTACATCACTATCATTATGGTACCTCATAACACCCTGGTAAAATGAGGTAGTATTCTTACTTCAGAGGGAAGTTGACAAAGGCATGGACCTTTAAAGCAACAAAGATCATTGAATGATTGCTTGGCAAAACTCGGGATTTATCTCATGTTTTCTGATACATCACTGTAAAAGATGATGAGTATCAAGCAAGGTATCAGGTTCTCATCCAAATGATGGCAGGTTCAGCATCACAGTCACTAATACCTGTAATATTAGATTTGCAAATGGAACATTTCACCTAATCACTAATCACTTCTTTGTTGTATAAAGATTGTCTTCCTTTAGGTGTTCAGTAATAATCAAGCTTATTCTATTCTCAGAATATGAAATACAAGAGAGCTGAGTGAGGCAGTGCTGCAGATATATTTTTTACTTAAAATGCTGTGTTTATGTATGGCTAGACTTCATAAAATTTAAAAAGCCTTCAAATTTAAGAAAGAAAAAAATCCCATTGGCCCAACCCAAGAGTTAAAAGAGCTGGTAAATAAAGTGAGGCTAGAAAATGCATTTCCTATGTTGAAACACATTCTACTTTGAGGTAGGCAGGAATTGTGCAACTCCACAGCAAGACAATGCATAGGTGTCACTGAACATGCAATGCTGCTACTGAAAAAACAGCAGGGCAGAATAAAAGTAACTAAAGAGGTGTTCATACCCACTCAGTCTCACAATATCGCCCTTCTGGGCACTAGGATTAAAAGAAGGCAGCTGAGAAGCAAAACAAAAGAAAAAACCCTAAAAAAACCAACCAACAAAAAAGAGAAATAAAATGCAGAAATGGTAACTGTTGCATCTGGATGGTTGGCAGATGGCTCTTGCAATTGCACTGTGTCAATTTAAGTTACAAACATCAAACTTTCCACTTTTTAAAATGACCATTTATGTAAAATCTAATATATAAGCAGATTCCTTTTCATAGTGTTTCATAAAATCAAAGGCAATTAGATCATTTCTATCCTCTCGAGACATACCATTCCCTAGATGACGTACAACTGCTTCATATGTTTTCCATTTCCCTGCCTGAGTCTGTTTTATAGCTGTGCTTTTTCAGGATGGCTTTAAAAAGAGGCCCTTCCTGACATCACGCAACACGATGTCAAAACACAACACCATTACAAAACAAACTAATCAAAACTAATTTCTTAATAGTTGCAGTCCCTGAGTAGAGCGGCGGTGATGCTGCTCCCAGCTTTGACTTTGATTATAAACAGATCTGAGTTAATAACATGTCTGATTAGCATGGAAACTTACAGCTCAGGGCTGAACAGAAAATTAAAGTCCCTTCTTGTGCAAAAGAGCACACACATATTCATCATCTTTTCAAGCCCTTTTTTGGAATGTGAACTGAACAGTATTTTTCAATTCAGTAACTACGTTATTTTTCCTTTTAAAACATATATATGTATGTATACATAAGATTTTCCCATGTAAGCCTAAGCCATGAGCTATGCTCCTGTACACGAAGGGTTTTATTACAAAACAACCAAAGCTCACAGATCTGTCAGAGGAAATGAGCATTTGGACTTTACCTCTTACATTACCACTTTTGCAGAGCCTCCCCCCTCCAAGCCATGTTCTAATTTAAACAGCAAAAAGACAGTATCCCCCTGCCTAAACTCATTAAACTCATGCTTTTCCTTTTTGTAAGGTAAAAATATTACTCCGCTAATTTTTAAAACACTGCCAATGAGAATATGCTGTTTTTTAAACTCAAATTATGTATTTACTGGAAAAAGTGAAGGTAAATACAGTTTCCAAACTAGTATCAATGACTAGAATTAAATGTATAAGAAGACTCTTGTTACTGGCTTGTACCAACTATACAGAAATTTTTGCTTAGCACTGATGAAGGTTACTGAATGTGAAAGAGCTGTATGTTACAGCTCTGTTGTAGGAACACAGGAGACACATTTACTTCTGTATCATAGATGGAATTTTAGAGTGACATCTGGGGAATGATGGTAAGAAGCTTATAATTTAAAGGATAAAGGAATAAGGAAAAAAGGGGTAATGAGTACAAAAAAACAAAAAAAAATTCGTATAATTATTATAATTATTCATATGATTTGGGCTGAACAAAAAAAAAAAAAAAATTCGTATAATTATTATAATTATTCATATAATTTGGGCTGAACAAAAAAAATAATTTAAAAAGCAAGCTATTTTAAAAGCAAGCTGTTTTCTTTGCCTAAGAAAGGCAAACTTTCCTTTATTGCTATGGAGCCACAGCCATGACCATCAGAGCCTGCATGAAGAGCCTATCAAGATCTGTAAGCTGCTGTCCTGTTTACTCATTCACAATTAAAACACTGATAAGAAAAAGTACATTTAATAGATTATTCACATGAACATTCTGTTTAACATTTACCACTTCCAGACTCCAGCACTGAGCACATAAAATAATTTTTCATGTATTCTTTTCTAATTTTTCAAGCATGACCTTTACATAACAGTGCCACTGAGTAATTAATAGAGCTAAATGAAGCACTGTCAGTAAATAATCAGTAGGCAGTCTTTGATGGATGAGCTGATTCTAATTCAGTCCATTCACTTTCAACTTTAATTAGTGGCATTGTATTCTAGAAAGCAAACAGTTCCTTCATCCATGTGATGATCTAATGTTGTGTAAGTGGGCTGACAACAACTTTTAAGGTGTTGACATAAATTTGGGAATACAAAGTAAAAAATCACAGTACTTACACATTTTCTATATAATATAATTCATAAAAAAGATATAATATAAAGCTCCCCCTGCAAAACCCACTGATTTTAATGAGTTCCAGACACACCAGTAAATCTTGCTAAGACAATTGTAAGTCTCAGTGCAAAAGTTCTCTCTCCTCCTTCTTTAATTAAGCCAATTCATGTGAATTATTTAGTGCATCTTGGTGAATTTTCTGCAAGACACAAAAACAAGCACAAAAATGCTATTTACACAAGTACTGATACAACACTAAACTATTTTAGTGCTGTAACTCTCATTCTAGATGCAAGCTTGACTTAGCTGATAACAACTGCTAAGGAAACTGCGTTTTTGAATTACTGGAATTTAGAGTAATTTTAGATTACTGAAAAATTTTCTGATTTTCAAGGTCTCTTAGATTACAACATGTTTTGCTCTTGTTCTCTGCTTTCTCCTAAATGTTAGTTTACATTGGTATTTCTCATCCTTCTTCCAGCAGTTCTCTCTAAAGGGTGGAACAAGGCAGAGTTACAAATTCCTGCAAAGCATGGCTATTGAGCACATCTGAGCAAAGGCACTTGCTAACTTACTACAACACATCTGGTTCAAGTGTATGTGGGACTTACTGAAGGCAGGTATTTTTGAGCAGAATAGCAAAAAAAAAAACAACTCAGAAACCTCTGTAACTCAGTTTTTGCATCACTTTGGATACCTTCTATAAAATGTTATAGGGGGACACTGTTTTTAGGATGGTTTACATTTAATTTTTATCTTTGTTTCATATTACTTGTTAAAGAGGATGGCATTCAAAAAGAAGTGGCCATAAAATTGCTCTTATAGAAAGTGTCATAAATCTTTTGTATAATAATGTAAAAAATATTCATACTACAGTCTCAGCTTCTTTACTGGCCAATTTCCTAAACCCCTTTCCCTCACCATGTAAGAGAATATAGTTAAGGAGCAAAAGCCCACGGAAACCATTCACTATATGAATGCCTGATGAAAAAAAAGCCCAGCCACACTTACATGAAAAGCTTCCAATACAGTCCAGATTGTCTATTCTTACTCAGATGTCATCTATGGGATGAAAGGTGTGTAAAGAACAGCTCACATTATTTTTATCTTTTTGCTGATATATGGACCCAGATACACAATGCTATGAAAATACAAATGAATTTGCAAACGGTCTGAAATGTGAGAAGCTACCAGGACCACAAAACATTCACACTGCAGGTGCTAAGTACAAATGACCAAGAGAATTTTCTTGCTTTTTTCTGTCGAAATCAAAACACTTACCAATGTCTACTTGCAAACTGCTTTCAGTGCAGTAGAGTGCATTTTAAGTTTTCTGACACTCCAACAAAAAAAGTCAGCCAGGCTATTGAGCTGCAGTCATACAAGCAGGCAGGTGCTGTTTATCCTATTCAACAACTCAGTGATTACAGGTCACTTAGGGGCAGTGATCTGAGGAGAACTTAGGGGCAGTTCCCCTGCAGGTGTATAACAGGTAAACAGCCCCAAGTCTCAATCCTGAATGGAAAATATCTATCTCCAAATAATTTTTCAAGAGCATTTTCACTCCATGAGAGAACCACTGGCTCTTTTCAATGGGAAGACGATGCATCAGTGATTTCACTTGAGAGCAAATTGGTTTTTGCCCTTTCTTTCAGAAATACTCTCTGAAATGAGATTACACCCACACATATTCCTCCCTCTACTACCACAAGTTTTGATTCACATTAAAGACGTACTGATCCTAACCATCCTGTTGTGACTGAGGCATTTCTAGAATCAGGACTCTTTCTTCATTCTTTTGAATTATGTTCACATTAAAGAGATCCTAAGGAGTGGTTCACACCCTTTTCCCTTCACACAGTTCTTGCCACCTAGGTGACTTCTGGATTTTGCACCTTCAGTGACCCAGGACACCTCTATTTACATGGGCAGGTCTACACCTCTCCAGAAGTCGCATGACTTACTTGTATCTCTCTGACTGAAATACCTCAGGCTCTGGCATTTCCATACAGCTGTAGTCTGAATGTGTTAACAGCCAGCTCAGGATTTGCTAGGAAACTTCTAGCTGTCATCAGGCCATTCTCTAGCAAGCTCCAAGGGACTTGGGTAGTGTATCTCCATCTCAGATATTGTGGGGTGGCTCCCTGCAACTTCATCTGCATCTTCAGCAGATGTGGCATTCCAGAGGCCTTGGTATGCTCAGGTGGATTAGTAAATAGTAACATGGTCTGTATGAGTTACTTCAAGGACTTTGACCAAGTAAATTTATGTAAGAAGCAGGAGCTGCTTAGTTTTGCATAAAGTGTAAATATATACACAAATTCTTTGACTGATAAGTAGTATTCAGTCAGTAATCAGAGTTCTTCAACAGTAAAATCTTCAACACAGATACCGATATATTTGTCTAATACAGATTTTACATTTATCTTTTCCATTTCCTTCAAAGTTCTCTGAGGAATTGGTTTGTGCCTCTTAAACTGAGAAGGAATAAGTGCTGAGCGCTCTCCCCAGTGTGTTAAATGGTGCACAAGACAAAAATTAAAAGCATTTGTGTCTCACATAGTAATGCAGACATGAACTATGCAACAGCAGGGACTTCCCCATCACAGGGAAGAAATCTCTCTTTCTGTTCTCTACACATTTAATACATGGCTTTGAACCTTTCTTATTCAAAATATTCCACAATATTCTAAATAGGCATGGAAGACAGAATGGCTAAGTAACCTGGGGCTCTCAGTCATTCATCGTGATATGGAGCACTTCATAAATCACTTATAACCATGTGCACAGAAAGAAGGAATGGCACTATCTATTCTGCAGGAAGAGCAGACAGTCATGAAGATTAAAAAATCTTGACTGGTTTAAGATGTCTGATCTGAGACATTATGACTTGTTTCACTGAGGAGTCAGCAACCCATAATGCTTTAATATTCAAAATGCACTTCCCTCAGCTGTGTGTGCTCTGAACTCCTGCAAATCATGCCTGCAAGGTATCCAGCTAAGCATTCCGCATGGTGACCTCCTTTCCAAACTCTGCTTGGAATGACTTGCTTACCTGCACAGAACAGCTCTCTGGGAGAGGCAAGGACAGAATGCAAAATCACAAGGTCAAAACTAAATAGCTTTGGCATGTCTCTTCTTGTGATCCTGGTCTTACTCTCTTTATCACATTCAATTTGCAGCTGAGGTATTAGGTGAATTTCGTAACATTTGGATACCTGACCTTGCAATCTTCCAAATATCCTCGGTGTGGGGAAAGGCTGGAGGAGGAAGATGGCAACATATATGTATAATTTGCCAAGCTCCAAAAAGAAAAAGAAATATATACCTTCATCATTTCAAGTATCTAAACACAGTCTGGACCAGAACTACCTATAGCCACAGCTGCACAATCCTGAGGCAGTGTTCCAGGCACTGAGCATCCTCAGTAGCCCTGCTTGGAATGCAGGTAAGCATTTCAGGAGCAGAGACATTTAAGCTGCTTTGTGAACACAAAAATCTTCAAAGGTTTTAGCTTTCAGGCTCCTTTCAATCTCTATTGAGAGAGAAAGAGCGTGTGTGTGTGGGTGTGTGTGTGTGTGTGTGTGTATACATATATATGAAAAGTATAGCATTTTACAGTACTATTTCTCAGTCAAATTTGTACATATTTTACCAAAAATGCATATCCAAAGCATACATGTGTAACAGTATTCAAAGAAAAGGCCTTCAATTTTTTCACAGCCTGCATAAATATAGTATATATCCTCCTAATTTCATATGTAGAATCATGTTTACATGAAACCCAAATAATTAAAGTTTGCAAAAAATACAGTATAGAAAAATCTCAGTACCAACTAGTAAGGATTGACACAAGTAGTTGAAAACCAGAATTTTATAATGAGGAGTGTTAGGCAATCCTAATAACAACAGCCCGTCAATGCTCCTTAAAAAATATTCACTTCACACAATAAAATTTACAAAGCAAATTACAAAGAGACAAATGAGACAGAAAAGCAGAATGATGCAAGTTTAGAGAGGTCAATTCAAGATATGTTGAAAAGGTGAAAGAACCATGGAGAATGAAATATGAGTGCAGGTAGAGAGGAAGGAAACACTCAGTGCGCAGAAAAAAATAACAGCTCTAGTATATTTTGTTCAATCAGACTGGTAATCTGAAAGAATAAACAACATCAAAGGGATTTTTTTCCATTTTTAAACAAAATAAGGAAATCAGGAGGCAAACTTCTGTGTATGTGTTTCCCACTATAACTTGTGAGCCAGTTTCAATTCAGTTTGACAAAAAAGGATACAGGAATATGAAACATTTTTATTTCTATGAAATAAACAGCCAACTGGGCAAAGAAAAGAGACCCTACTGCAGTCATGCCTATTGAGTGGATGAAACTTGAATCATCAGACATGAGAAAATCCACTTACCTCTAAAACAAATCCATTAAAAACATCACCAAACCTAAGCTTCCTTCACTTCACTGCTCAAGGAACTTTTTACCTTTTTTTTCCTTAGTAATGCCATTTGACGTTACAGTCCACATTGTGACTGAAACATGTATCTTTAACCTGAAGACTTTTTCTGTCTTTAACATCTTATTTTTCCATCTGCATATTTCAAATGAGTTTCCTTCAGCAAAGGCCACATTCTACTTAACCTTGTCACGGCACTAGGTGAGCCTTAATCACAAACTGTGAGAATCAAGCAAAACCCCTAATCTGGAGAATTTACCTCTACCCTGTGACAGCCTTTCACAGCGGCACACAGATGACCATGCTAAAAACCAAAACACATTGCAAAAAAATGCAGCTAAAAAACAAAGGCTGCCTGTATTGCCTCTACTCCTATGAATCTGAAATGAAACCACTATTGAGTTCTATAGACCAGCCTAAAATAATTCAGTTTGTGTGTATATAAGTACTAATTCACCCTTGAGATCATTTTATCCCTAGGCTTCTCCCTACACCCACTGTATTTGAACTCCAAGATCTGTGCTGACCTTTTTAGGGGAGCATGAGGTCACTGACTCCAAAGTATCAAATAATCTGTATTTTGGTATATACCCTTAAAGACTATTGCCCACCTGAGTATGATCTTGTCTAATTAAACTAATCTACCCAACACACATTGCTTTCACAGAATCCTCACAGCTGGAAGGGACCTCTGGAAATCATCTAGTCCAACCCCCAAGGAGTTTGCTGTTCTTAAAGACTATTGCCCACCTGAGTATGATCTTGTCTAATTAAACTAATCTACCCAACACACATTGCTTTCACAGAATCCTCACAGCTGGAAGGGACCTCTGGAAATCATCTAGTCTAACCCCCAAGGAGTTTGCTTTAGGGGATGGAAATCAGTATTGCAAACATCTTTTCTAAAAGAAAGATTTTCTTCATTAACACAGGTTATATGATCCTATTGCTGTTAAGCTTCAGAGAACGTGGCACATGCCTGTTTTCCTGATGTTCCTCAGAGGTGGTATGTTAGTATTCTCTATTGCAAAATGGCAATTGATGGAATATTTACATTTGGGGAATCTGAATTAAAGAAGAAAGATAGTCTGGAAATTCTGTTTTTAGTTGTGCTTCAATGCATGTACATAGGACAGCGAGCTTTCAGTTCGTATGAGAAAATACAAAAAATTTAAAAGATCTTTCTTCAGCTGTTTATTGTAAAGGTAGGTTAAATAGAGCACCTAAATGCAAGAATCTATAGTCTTGAAGGTCTACTATTATAATACATGGATTCTGGAATTAGGGAAGGTTAAGTTTGTTTGGGTAGGAACTTTTAAGTACAGCAAGAAGTCTGAAAGTGTAACTGTGGTCTTCAACACAAACATGAAATCAGCCTCTGTGTGTCTGCCCATGAGGGAAAGTAAAAGGGTAATTAACACAGTACATGAAAAAATGAATGGGTTTTACTAGTTCTGGTAACAAGATATTGTAAGTCTAAGCTTCACTGTGATCAAGCCAAGTGCATAAGTTAATCAAGACCTTCACTGAAGTATTTCTGTTAACACTTTCATCTTACCAGTGGGAATTATTTATAAAACTGTTTTCCACTGGCAGCATGACAAGGTGATCATTAACACAGTACAGACCATGTGAAGGAACTAAATTAAAAACATGCGAAAGTGGCATTACACTGGTAGTGTAAGCAGCTGCCATAAATAATTCTGCTCCTCAAGGTGGTTTCAACAGTCTTGCTCTTAATCTAATAAATCAAAAGCCCTTTATAAAAAGTCTAGTTCTCCAAATTTACATTTCTAGGTTTCCCAAGAATGTTTAACTTTACTTTCTCAAGCATGAGAAATCAATTTGCTCAACTAAGCCAGTTCCGAATTCTCCTTGTAAGTGCTCATTTGGAACTGATTATAGGAAAAAAAAAAAAAGAGACATTGAATTTTACACATCTCAGGTTTTGAAGTAAGAGCCAATTGTGTCCCACAACTGCTTCATCCCACCTCCCCTCCACCAACACACCAGGAATTAAAGTAACCAAATCAGTGGGAAGGCTGTGGCACAGGAAATCAGTAATATAATAAAACCAACTTTCATTCTAAGGTGCTGCTTTAACTCCGTCACAGGTAGGAATTATCTTGGTCATTAAAAACTTCGAGTGCTGACTTACGTGAAAACAAGGTGGTGGTTTAGGTTAGTTTGCAAAGGTATTTATATCCACTACCTCACTCCCACACACAAACACACAAATGAAAATCTGTGTGCAAAAAATCTGCTTGCAGGAATGCATCATCTCCTCATTCTTGGTGAAATACCTCTGGGATCTGAAGGGCATTCCAGCTCAGCCTTTACAAGGAACTCCATGTGTGTATGGATGTGCCTGCCCAGGGCTCTCCCAAGTCCTTCCCTTCAGAACTTCTAGCATGCAGTACTCAACTGCACTGTGCGGGAATTTAACATGCAGGATCCCAAAAATATCAGAGATGCTGGTCCATATCCATTTGGGCTCCTGCATCTTAAGCAATCTGAGGAGCAGTGGGGCAGTCACAGGCTATGGATAACCAAAGCCTTTTTGTGCACTCCTAATCAGAACAGCACACTATTTGTTCCAGCTTTCACCTGTGCCAGGTAACAAAGGATCAAAAAGCTACCTCCAACTTCCATAACCTCTAGCTGGATGCTCTGAGAAAGTGAGCTCCATTTAAAATGAAATTATTTTCTTTTAATTTGTACACAATTCCCCTTAATTCCTCCAGTATTCTTCTGTACTTTATTCCCTTTTCTCAATTGCTACTCAATGAACAATTCTTCTTGAAGTAACAAGATTTCTATTGTTGCTTGGCTACTTTTCAGTATAATCTAGCTTTAAAAATTACTTTTTAATAGTACCTGTCCTGTATATAAAATTACTCCAGTAGCCATTGTTTTTTCAAAAAGAAACTGATTGGGACATCTTTATCCTTTCCTTTATCCATAGTACCAGTGAAAGAGAAGAAGCAGTATTAATAAAAGAACTGCAGCAACTGGTCAGCAAAATAACACAATTTGTGTGTTATTTGGGCAATAACAAAACCACACAATTTGTGTGTTATTTGTTATCTGGGCACAATTTGTGCCCAGACTTCATTTTTACAGATAAACTACAAGCTACAACCCCTTGTAAGTGGAAGTTTCATTTCAGTATGTTTAACTAATAAAATTGGAGTCAATTTATTCAAACAAAACATCTGAACCTTAGTGTAACAAGAGCTGAATACAGTAGCAAAATGCCATAGAGACTACAGGCCAGCTGTTGCAAATTTCATCAATCACAGAACATCAATTACGTCTCTAAATAAATCTGTTAAAATAATATTTCACAAGTCTAGATACGATTGAAGAGCTTAATATTTTGCTTGATTATTAGCATGCCCACAATTAGCAATGTAGAATGCCAGCTACAAAAAGCAAACGAGAAACCAGAACAGCAAACCCCTACAACTCTTCCTGGCCAAGCTGTAAAAACTAGCCAATGTAGGGTGAATAGTGCAATTTCTTTTTCCCTGGCCTTCCTTGACAATCTGTCAAGCTCTTGTGGAGAATAGTACATTTGCTCCAAAGCACTGAGTCTTCTGCACTTCCAGCTTGGTTAGAGAAAGCACAAAATAGCTTTATTCAGAAGAATATGATCAGTCCTTCAATTTTTGTTTACTTCTGCAGAGGCTGATTTTGCACAGTTTACTGGCCTATTTTGCAAAATTACTTTTTCAGTGAAGATAATTAAGACTTACTTCTTCTGTAATTAATCGGGAGTAAAAAATCAAAGCCAGTTTTTTTAGACTAAAATACCACAGATCTCTCCCAGAAGTGAAGTGAAATGCTTTCAAAGCAGAAGATGATAGTCAATGGTGCTATTTTGCTTATATCAAAAGGGCACACACCTGTTAAGCTAACAGGAACAACACTTTTACACTTTTATCAGAAAACCTGGCTTCATAACCTTAGGAAGTTTCATACAGAACTGCAGCCAGTGTACTCACTCTGGCTTCAAGTCAACGCTTCTTCATTAATATTTTACTCACACACAAAGACTCCCAAGTTTAGGAGGTAGGCTGTGGATAACAAGCAGCCTTCCCTACACTTGCAACAGAAAGGAGAAAGGAAAAAAAAAAGGCAGGCAGAAAATTCAGTGATGGGTCCCTGCGCCCAAAAGTAATCACCAGAGTTTTCCGAACAAAAATATTTAAGTCATATTTTCAGCCAACTCTTCCTCTGTATCTCAGGAAAATAGTTAAACTTTATTGAAGAGTCATCATTAAAACAGGAAGTGATTGTACTACAAATGCAATTTTAAGACCTAATTACTTTCCAATCAGGTCTTCCAACAGTTTTCGTAACAATAGGAGATATTTTAAGGATGCAAAAGTAGAATGTCACACAGAACATAAATACTATTACAAAGACACAAAATATACCTATTAGCATAAAAATATTATGCAACCAGGCTATAAGTCAAATATGCTCCTGAAACAGCTCTGAATTTATTCTAGCAGAAAGGCCAGATTAATTCATTTACACTCCTAGACCTCAATTCTTTCATCCTTACAACTGGCATGTAATTGTTACCTTCTTAGAATTACTACAGAAGATGTAAAAAAACCCCAAATTACATCTTCTAGCCACAGGAAGTGTTTCATAATCTCTACCACGTGTCATTTTGCTCTCTGGAAGAAACTTCTTAAATGTGAGGACACCATAGTCATCAAGGAGTCACCAAACAGCACAGGTATTTGCCACTTATTTAGTTTTCCAAGATTTAAATGGTCATCATTACATATTTGTCTCTCCACATAAATCCTTCTCCATGCAGGTGCATTAGAAGTATCGACCATTAAAAGCTCAAAGTCAGGATCCCTTAAGCAGAAGGTTCAACACTGAACATTTTAAGGTGAATGCTGTCTTTTGTTCTGTTTGAACCCTATCTACTTATGATTCTACAATTACAGACATCTTAAGGGTGTCTATCAGTGATGTTCCCTTTCATGGATTACACTGCTCTTCAGTAACATGTGGTGCACTTCACCCTGCAGAGTGTTCTGGTCACTCCAGGCAGCACCCACTGCCTCCTTTCCAGGGCCCACGTCAGAGCATTCCCAGAATACACACACAGCTGTGTGACCTTCCCCCTGTCCTCAACAGGCCTTATCTAATGGAACTGAAGAGATGTCATCACCTTACAGTGTCTCAGTACAAAGTCCTACACCACATTTGAATAGAACATTGCAAACTGCTGCCACTGCTTTACACCTCTCCACTGAAGCCTCAAGATGTATTCCTTTTAACAGGGTATCACACAGATTCTACACGGAATTTTCTGAAAACCTAAAATTGTAGAAAACCTAAACCTAAAATTGTAGAAAATCATTCTGCAACAGGAGCAGGTCTGCTTTGCCGTGATTTTTTTCTGCTTTTGACTGTATTGCATATTTTTCATATTCTCTTCTGCCTGGATGGGTCTTGTCTATTCTGCTTTCTACTGCTTAAAGGCCATTTGGATAAATGCCTCCCATTTAAATCCTAACATTCAGCTCAAAAGGCTCCTCTTTCATAGCAGGCTTAGAAATTCTGTTTAGTGAGCTGCACATCTAGTTACCAGAATACAGTTATCAAGAATACTCACAAAGCGGAAGAAATCCTTGAGTTTATTCCAGAAAAAAAAAATAAAATTCATTAACCTTCTTTCCAACTGTCCCCAGTACAGGGAACATAAACATAATTTGGCTAATATGATTAGCAGTTTTCCATTAGTAACCCAGACAACACTGTGAGAACTTCTGGACTGTGCCCATGAACCTGTGGCATATCACAAGATCTGTCTGGGAGATTTTTCTCACCAACAGGTTCCAAAATTATAAGCAATTCTCAAGGCAGCTTGAAAATCATGGAAGGCAGTAAGAGCATTTTAAATGGTCTTTCCAAAACGCTGTTTTTACCTACCCATGGCATTAGCAAGGACCTGAAATTCATCCATTTGTGGGAAGCTGTTAACTTTCCACACCACAGCAGCTGTACCACAGCAAGTCACGTGTCTAGAATGGAAGTGTTCAGTCTTCTGCATGCAGCTGTAGCCACCCACCCACAGCACTACCAACCACTCCACTCTCAGGCTGGCTAGTGGAAGAGCTCCGGGCAGCACTGGCAGCAAGCTCTTTCTACAGCCAGGTTCTCACTTTATGCTCTTTGTAACCCCTTCATCAAACCTCTAAACAGAGGAAAATCAAATGTCAGAAGAGAGAAGAAAATGCACAAATTTGACTTTAATCAAGCAAAGGAAATTTCATCACCTATGATTTTGCCAGTTAATGCATCCTTAAAGTAGCTTGCATGCATGCAATTCCTTAGTTTATGTTTGGGCAATTACCACTTATTCCTCAAAGCCAGGCAGCTGCCAGAACTGGTTTTAAGAGCCACAACTAAAGGAGCTGTCTGGGGCCTCAGAGGCCCATTAGCCTAACCAGAACATCAGGGCAAGTCACCTAGTGCATGAGAAAAGTAGAACTCTACACACTAATCTTTGTCCAGGATCAGAGTAACCTGACATTTGTTTTATTCACCACAGCCCTCCCACTTGCCTCACTGGATGGCTACACCTACAGCACGGAAGTAGAGCAAAAGGTGGCTAATCTATCCCCTAGTCTGGCAAAAGGATGAACACATCAATCACATGAAAAGGAGAGTTCTGAACAGTTTGCTGGCATCTCTTCTTTATATTTCATCGAGAGAGACACAGTGACTTAAAACATGCATACTGCACACAGCAGTCGGGCACAGGTTCTAACCCCAGTCATTTTCCCATCTCCAATCCCACAGCACGGACTTTGCACTTGACAAGTAAACAGGTCTGGGGAGATGGGGTTAACGTGACAAGCTCATGAACTAAAGCTTTAAGAAATCTATTTAACGCATTTACCCAACGATGAACATGAGCAAGAAAAGCCCCTTTTGCTATGGACAAAGTTAGCACTTACTTTAATGAATCGTTTGAACACAGCTTCCAATGCCAACAAGCAAACGAGGCAATAGAAATAAATAATAAATTATAAAGATTTATATATTATTTATATAAATAGGTTTATCTATTTTATGTATTTATTATATTAATAATTAATTATTATATATTAATAAAGTAAAATATCTTTCTTTACTGTTTCCCATGCAATATGTAGGATGCTTTTATTGTGCAGCTAAACACCACCAATGTTAATGGTATTTTTAGCATTTAAACACCACCAAGATCCATTTAGCATTTTTGGTTTTCCCAGCACTTACTCATAGCTGTTTCACTAGCAACTGGAGTAGATGAAATCTGAGCCACTTGACCTGAAATGCTTCATAGACTAGTTGTAAAGGACATTTGGGTACAAGTTTTGGGATTGTGCCATTCACCCATGATTTGCTGATATCACCTGTGGTGTTGATGATGACTGCCAGACCATTGTGCTGCATTAACATCACACAGACTGCTTATCTCTTATCTCTTCCTCAAGTGATTTACTAGATCTTCCTAGGGCACACATGTATGAAACCTTCCGCACAGCCTTAGGCTCAGCAAGGAAGATTTTTAGAGGACAGGAACAAGAAACATAAATCTGAGCAGGATTTCTTCTCCCCTTGTTTCTTTTGAATGTTAATATAGTAAGTCTGATCATCCTTTAGCCTCCCCTACCTCTGCTAGGGCTTATTTACACCATCACTGTGCCAAAAAAACCCCACACATAAACCTTCTTCCACTCACAATCATGACAGCCACACCTACTCTATGTTCATGAAGAAATTTGGTTTGAGTTTGCCTTGACTTTTACACTAATGAGGTGCAAGCAACAAACAGCTCTGCTCCTCTCCATGCTGAGGTGACAGCATGGTTCATGGAGAAAGGTTCTACCCAGTCAGATGATTAGGTCTCAAGTCTTTCTAAGTCTAGAAGAGAATTCAGAGAGACCTTGAAAATGTATTAGTGCTTCAATCTAATTCAATGATATTTTTTTCTTCCCACACCACCACCTCAAGCAGCACATTTTAACTTCTCCCTTTACACACATTTATACTCGCTGGCCAATAAACAAAATAAAAGTTGCTGAAATGCTCCTACATGCCTGAAACAGTAAGATAAACCTGAAGCAGTGTGGGCCCCTAAAGCAGTCAACACCCAGCAGTGAAGACTTCCACAGGAATCTTAACACAATCTGCTCTGCAGGGCCATTCCCTTCCCAAAAGGATGGTGGGAAGTCAGTTCAGAAGGCGGAGTAAGCGTCTTTAAACCAGCCAGCTAATAAATTCATTTTTCCTTGCTGGTGAATCAAAAAAACAGGACACTTGTCACTTTCATTGATAATTTTCTCCAAAGATAAAAAGTACAATCTATTAAGAAGGGAGCAACCATCAAGAGAAGAAAAGAGAATTTTGCCTTTTTCTTAGAAACTCCTGGCACAGGAGTATCATTTATTGCTTATTTCTGAAATATGTGAAATGGAACCAAGGGAACTGAATTAATATATCTGAAATTTTAGCCAGTGGATTAAAACTGACTACATCATGCTCAGAATTACTCAAAAACGTACGAGATGTAACAATAACAAGATTAGACTGATTTTCAAAGGTGCTCCCACTGCACCCAGTGAAGGTGCTCAGAGTGGGCTGTTTACCTGCCCTGGGCTGCACAAGCTCTGCTGCAGCCACACAGCTGAGCCCAGGAGCTAACTTGCTCATCTCTGTACAAAACTGCTGTTTCACAACAAAAGTAGCAAAAAGTCCCTGAAGTCCTCAATTATATTCCAGAAGAGTATTTAAGCTGCTAAATCATTCAGGCACTTTCAAAAGATTTCCTCAAGTTTGCAAATCTAATTGCTCATCTAAGCTCAATTCAACTCAATTTTAAAAATCAGCTAAATTGGTGCTAATGCTGATGACACTAAAAATGCCCTTAAAATCATTTAAGGTTAATTTGATAATTTACCAACATAAAGGTTAAGCTGACTAAAGGTGGGGTTTTTTTTAATACAGAATTTTATAGAATTTAATTGGCTTGGCTATAATGGTAGGAAAATAGCTTCTTCAAACTTCTCTAATACTGACAAGCTCATAAAGTTACTTCACGTAATTCTTCTCTAGATTAAAAAAAAAGTCAGAGGAAAATTACACCAATAAATACAGTTTTTGTTCTAACACAGATACTTGCATTTTTGAGGATATTTAGCAAGTGATCACCAGTAGGGAAAAAGCACTCTTCTTTCCCCAACTTAAATCATCTTTCATGTAAGGAGTAGCTCTCTTGTATAAAAAATGCTGCTGTGAATAGGTCTAGACTTTACACAGCCATGGGTCACTAATTTAATTAGATTTCAAAGCAACTATTCTACCTTTACACTGAATACAATACTTCCTGTACCCTCCCTCATACTAAAAGGAATAAAACAATCTGCCAGAGGTTTACACCTCAATGCATGAGGAAACAACAACAAAGTGTACACACAATACCCTGAGTTACAGATGGGGATTATATTGTTCCACTTATTAGGGAAACCTTAACTACCTGCTAAGTTGGTATTTTTAGCAAGGAAAACAGCAGCTTTTCTCTTTTCTGGTGAGAAGGGATTCTGTTTGACCTGCTCTGCTCAGAAGATAACTGCCATCATCCAACCTCAGTAACTTCCCCTACTAAATATGAGCTTTTGCACATACTAAAAACATAAAACAAGCCTCTCTGAATGAATAAAATAAATTTTAAAAATGAACTTAACTGGTAACATTAGAAGTTCTTGCCTTCTATAAGAAAACAGTAGAGCTTGTAGGGTTTTGCTTAGGGGTAATAGTGGGGTAGAGTGAGGATAGGAGCCTGTGGTGTACCAGCATTTGGACTTTTCTCCTTCCAAACGAAAATGCAGCCCTAATTTTCACAGGGTTCTTGTATCACATGTGTTACCACACATTTCTGACTCCACAAGCTTACTGCTTCTGTGATCTGAGTGATCTGAAGCTGCATGGATTAGTTACCTGAGGAGATTGGGGGTTTTGCCCTCACCAAAAGCCACGAGGGAACCACAAGAAACCAAGTTCATATTCTCCTCCAGGAGCTCATGTAGCACTTCAAAGAATTACACAAGATAGGAGCTTTCACTGGAAGTGAAAGCACACTATAATAGACAGGATCATTTGCTTCCAGTTTCACCATCTATAAATGACATGAAAATACCTATTATTTCACACTATCATACTGTTACATGTTTCTGCTGTTATTCAGCAACACGCATGTAAAGGAGAACCATGCTACAAAAACTCTACCAACAGCCTATGCAAATAACTTTGCTACTGTTAACAACAGTCCAACTTCACCTTACTCTGCTGAACAGGATGCTAATTCAGCCTTGGTCTGACTGTAACACACAAGTACATAACTTTTCTTACTCTACTCTTCCACATGAAAACAAGATGCCAGCTTGCATCACACAGGACGAGCAGGGGTAGTTGCCAGGCTATAATCGCCAATTCTTCTGTATCCCAATATAAATTAAGCACTTATGACATTGATTCCCTAAGCTGACAATAAATGCAGTTCTTCTGCAGGCAGCTATAGGCTACTCCTCCCTTACATGCTGTGTACACAGTGAGAAAAGAAGATTTTGTGAGGAGTAGATATGAAGATGTTAGCACCAAAATTTCTGGCAAGTCTAGAGCTTGTAATTTGTGAACAGCATTCCTCCTCTCTGTATGGCAAATTAGCAGCAGTAAAAGATTAAACACACCACAACCTACTCCTACAGTGCAGTATTTCTGGAAATATAATGGCTACTAGGACACAACACTTTCGATGCACAAATGAAGCTGAAATTATAATTGTCTCTTAACTCTCTCCTTTTAGCTAGTGGTAATGGTAATGACATAAAAGTGAAACAATTATAGAATGTATGAAAACAGGTTTCTAAACATCCATTCCTATTTCTGATCTCACGTCATCTTTCTGATCTCATGACAAAACTACTGGGCCACAATACTAATTTATCATCATATAATGGAAATGGAAGGTCAGTTCATTTACCATACCCAGTAATTTGTTATAAAGTAAGAATTTTAAAGAGAGCTGTTTCACAGCTTCTATGAATTTCAGTCTATGGGTTCAGTTATCTTAAAGTCAGTGCTGTGATGAAAAATCAGACTGTCATGGTATGAAATATTCAAAAAAATAAGCAGATATTTGAATGTAATTTAAAAATTCCCACGACAGAGAGGTCTGGTGATCCATGAAATGTCTAAACCACAGACACAAATATATTGCATACTCTCACATGAACATGAAAAGAAAGGGGCGTAAATGAAAGTAAACAAGCAACATACAGAGATGAGCTTATTTTAATCTGGTTATAAATAAAAACCACAAGTGCAAAATTGTTCCCCCAAAAGCTAGAAAGCAAATCACAAAAAGTGAAGAGTTTAGTGGGGAAAAAAGATCACAGGCAGGAACACCAATGATGAAAAATGGACATGAAAGGAAATTGAATTATCTCTTTTCAAATGCAGCATTCTTTCCTAGTCACAGAAGACAGACATTCATTTCATTGCAAGAGGTTTAAATGAACAAACAGGAAGGCACAGCTAAGTGTAACTAAGGGGTTAACAGAAGGTTGGGGAATGGGGTTCCTATCCTAATTAGGAACATAGCAAATAAAAAACAATTATTATGTTATCTTCTCAATTATGGTCCCTTCAGCTTTACAAAGTGGTAAGCTATAAGAGCAAGCAATGAGGTGACGTAAGTATTAATTAGGAGACAAGGACAGAGCTCTCATCCAGTTACAGGAAAATATCCCTTGGCACCAGGATACAACAGGGAAGAAGGGAGGAGACACAGGAGTCAGAGAGAGAACCCAGCACTGTATTATTCCCAAAGAAAGTACCATCTTGAGACCCTTGAGGATGCCCTGAAGGCCAGCACTGGGGACCTGAGGCACATGCACACAGAGCCCCTTGATACTCAAGAGAGCTGTAGCTGGAACTAGAGAAACTGTCAGAGCTGCGGGATTTAACAGGAAGATGAAAGCTGTCCATGCCATTATCCCTCCTTTTACCTTCTTCTACCTCATAGCTCCGTGCTATGAACAGTGAACAGTGCCAGCTCAAAACCATACTTGCCACATGAGCAGATTCCTGGCTACTTCTATCTACAACAGTGGCAAACACAATTTTACTGCCTTTTCTTATTTTTTTTTAAACCACAGAGCTGCTTTATCTCCAACCTAGCAGAAGTTCACATGGAGAGGGCTGACTAATTTGAACTGACTACATACAAGCTGGTACAAGCATTACTGAGTAGCACAGACCAGGGACCACCAGAGAGTGATGAGCTTGGTAGTAAACTCTGATTTATTCCCAACACATGGAAGAATGTGTCAGCAAAGACTCTCAAAGTGAAGCACGCTAATTAGTTAAGCCTACTCAAGTTTTGTGGGTATTTTAAAATTAACAGGGTTGAGTAAATTAGGGCAAGCAGACAAAAGGCCCACATCCTTAAATGCACATTGTGGGTATGCTGTGAATTGTCTTTGTTGATCTGGATCTAAATGGATTTCAAGGTCTAATAATGAATCAATGAGTTGAATACTGCTTACCAGATTCCTATCTGTGATTAGGCTCTTATTACAACATGGGATTCAAGGAGTGTCTTGCACTACATTATTAGACCATAGCTAGTATTAAAGAACTTTCAAACTGAAATTATATGTATATTGACTCACCACAGCACGAACCATAAAGCCGAGTCCTGCTGTTGCCTTTTTTACATTTCCATGTAATCATATGCAAATTAAACCAAGAACAGTAAAAGCAAAATAATAAAGCATGGTGGGCATCAAATTTGCTGTTATCTTTTATGGTACATAATTCTAGGAGATGGAAGTTAGCAAGAAATTTGTGATGAGAAGAGAAATACTTTTGCCTCCAAAACATTCAATAATATCTCAAAGTAATGTTAACATACCTCCTTCATTGCTCTTTTTTCCCGACTGTGCCACTTGTATCACTTCAGCAGCAGCATCCCTTACTACCAAGTCTTCATTCTGCAGCAGTAGAATCACACATTTCCACAGACCAAGGGTATCAGACAGTCCTATATTTATTTGTGGAGAAAAATCAGAGTTCTATTTCTTATATGCATTCAAAGAAGTTAGAAAGCAGTGTTTCCACACCTAAACACAAGACATCAAAAGGCACTGGCAAACCACTGAGAAAAAGACTAGCAATACAACCAAAGTATTTTCAGCATCTGTGAACTTTATCTAGGTAGCAGACTCAGCTTGGTTTAAACAGTGGGCAACAGATAAGAGAATGGGCCTCTCTATCTGGGTTCAACTTTAGACGTGAGCGCTCTCTATTTTCTACAATTTCTAGAAGTGCAGAATTCCTGTTCGGCAACTTCAAAAATTCTGCGGCTGGAGATTGATCAATGATCAACACACTGATCATGGATTTGCTGCTGCATCTGCCAGGAGCAGAGCCTGCCAAACAAAGCTTTCCTCAGATACTGCCAGTAGTGCTGAACAAAAGCGCCATTCCCCGCTGGAAACAGCAACTGATGGTCACACCTTCCAGGGATCTACCTGTCACCTCCTTTTCCCACATCCACCTGTCCCCAGCACTCACCAGCAGGTCCTGCCAGCCTTTCACCCACTCTCTGTTGGAAAGAAGTTCAATCCATGGGGTGATTACACAGCTAAAACTAACCAGAGAGAAGTGCCAAGAGGGAGGTGCTGATCTGCTAATGCCCAAGCAGGTAGACAGCACACACCACCCCAGTGGCAATCCACACCTCCCAAGCCATGCTTCCCTTGCAGACCCTCGTGCCACTTACTGATGCCACACCATGCATGACTAGCTCAAGTCTGCACTCCTAGGTTTGCTGGGGTATTTTTCAGCTCACTTTTCAGGTCTTGTTGAACATCCTGATTAAAGGAATTCACTGGAAGCTCACTTTAAGATGGAGCCAGCTGTGAGATATTACTTTCTGGTGACCACAGACAACACCAGAGTTGCATTTCTTTGCTGGTTTTTTTCTGCCATGTTTTCAGCAGGTTTGTCAAAGATTTGTATTACAAGGCTAGCCAGACAAATACATAGCTGTATTTCACTGCTTGGCCAAAGTAAATTGCTCTAGGCTTTACTACACAGGCAGAAGAAGCATTCCTGTATTACCTGTAACTTCCCTATGGGGGAATAGCATGAAGTATAATTACTTCAGAAAGAAGTTGCTTTTTTTCCTAGCATGACACATTCAATAACATTATACTGGTAAAGCTGGGGCAGAATAATTATTCCGTTAGAGATTCAATATTCAGAATTCCCACCTAAACAAGTTCCTATTGTATCTCCAGAAGCAGTGGAAGTTTACAAAGGGAATTTGCATGAAGACCTTTTCTGAGCCCTCAAGCAGCTTGATGAAGAGATGATGGGGTCACCCAGAACACACAGACTGGCATTCATTCTCTTTCTCTTAGGAACATAGTAATGGAAGCTGTTGGGACTGACTACAACTCCATTTCATACAACCACAGTTTCCTTTTAACTCCTGCTTTTTACTATATGTGGTCAAAGAAGCTGATGCAGAGGAAGGCACAGAAGTCACAGCTGTTTACATGCACACAAACCCTTCAAGGGAATTATCCTGGGTTAATATCACTGCAACTAATCCAGCCCACGACCTTGCTTTGCCAAACTCCTCACTGCAGTACTGAAAGTTTCACAGTTGTGAAGATCCCCAGATTGACAATTCTAGGTACTATGAAGGGTCAGCTCCACATCTTTCTTCCCCTGGACCAATTTTCAGAGCAAAGAGAGAAGTCGGTTTGCCCACTGAGGCTTTGGGCTCTGTTTTCTGGGCTGTTTGGGGAGCATTTATTTTTGTTTACTTGTCTGTTTTCATTTGTTTTGTTAGGATTTTACATAGGATACAAACTGCTCTATGCTTTATTTCAGACCTTCACATCTGCCTGACTAGAAAGCATGGAAATCAGCAACTGGTTTGACAAGATCAAAGAGGAAACTGTTGTCCATCATCTATGGACCACATCCAAATAACAACAGATGAGTAGCACAGCATTTGGGAGGTTTTCACTCCAATACTTCCACTGTCTTCGTTTGACATAAAATGGTAATGATGTCTGTATTATGAAGAGCTTAATCTACATGGTGAAGGTTAAGATTTCCAGAGCTGATAATATAAACACTTAATAGTGCAATGTCTACCTCATATAGATTTAGCTCTGGTGAATGTTACCAATACCTCTTAAAAGGTACATCTCAAAATAATAGCTAATTTTTCCCAAAACCACTATCTACAGATTAAAAAATATATTGTTCTTTTTGAACAAGAGATATTTGCATCCAGGCCACATGGATAGACTGAAGCTACTTAAACTAAAAACATTTACATAACTACACTGGAATGACATATCATGGAGTTAGAAATATCTAAAACTGTCTGTCCTATTCAGGATGCAAAAGAATTTCTTTATCATCTAGTACTACCTATTCTTGCATATCTCCTGGCCCTTTAGTCACAAAATTTTCTATTCACCAAAGGCGCAGGGGAGGGAAGCTAAAAGAAATCACCATCTATACTCCAGTACAAACAGCTTCACTTAGCTTTGCCTCCCAGTCACTAATGTACTGATGAATAAGGCCATGTAGGTTTTTTCTGTTCTCCTTCTTTCTTTGTTTTCTAAAGGGATGGTCTAATGTTAACTTCACACAAAAATCCTTATACCTGGAGATATAATGTGATCCAATTATTAATCATTCTTATAGTAGATCGTGTCTCTCATTTCTAGACCAAAGACCTCCATTACAACATCGAGCCAGCACAGCTTTGTGGCACTCCCAGTGTTAAACTAAACTATGTCCAGCTCAACAGAGTACTACAGAAAGATTCAAGTCACAGAACAACTGCAAACCAGTAATTCTGTACACCAGTGTATAGTGACCTGGAGACATAACAACATCTCATGTGCCCCTTCTGTTGAGTTATTGCCAGAGGTTGGGCACCTGTGCTTTTTCTACCAGAATTTAAATAAATCTATATGGTTAGTAGTGAAATCCTATTAAAATTTTCAAAAAAACCCCTGTTTCATGTAATTATGTTTTGACTGTGCATACACATACATTTGAAATTATGTATTAATGGATTTCATCAAAAAAGATCCAGAAAATTACTTTCGAGCTACTTACCAAGAACGAGCTTCTCACTGCTCAGAAGGAATGATGTTATACTTTTAAGAACTTCAGCAGCTGCTAACAGCATCTCTGTCTCTTGCTCATCTCCACAAAAATACACTATCTGCTGAACCCATTTTTTCAAGACTTCTTCTGAAATCTGAAGGCACAGAACATGTGAGAAGCATGCTGTACCTCTTACCATCACATTAAACTATGGCCTGCCTAAGAGATACTACTCATTAGTAAATGCCCGGTTTTTTCAAAGTAGCGAAACCCACATGAACATTTAAAAGTTGGGAAATTTTCTTTTAGTTAGAGCACCATTCACAGGCAAGTCTTTGACTCTATCCCTTCACAGCAGAGTCACCAATTACCACACCGTAACACACCAAAGCGTATTTTTGTGTCCTCAGTCCTTCCACACATGCAAGCCAAGGACAAATACACTGCTCCTTGGCTGAATTTCAGAGTGTTCCTCTCTGCCCATGCCTCCAGCCTGTCCAGGTCCTTCTGAAGGGCTGCAGAGCCCTCTGGGGTACCATCCACTGCTCCCAGCTTTGTGCTGTCAGTGAACTTGCTGAGGAGGCACCTGCCCCTTCACCAAGTCACTGATGAAGAAGTTAAACAATACTGGGCCCAGTATTGACCCTTGGGACACCACTAGTGACAGGGCTCCAACTAGACCCTGTGACACTGCTTATGACTCTCTGGGATGTGCCATTCAGCACTTCTCAACCCATCTCATTAACTGAGGAATTAATGAAACCTCAGTCATACTCTGCCTCATTTTGCCTGGTACAGGGCCATGTACCTGCACTGCACAAAGGGACACAGCCAGAGCGCATCCTACAGATTCTGGAGCAGGTGAGAACAAAAAATAAGAATCTCCCAAGATGTTACAATGACTGAAATTTCAAGCAGACACATGGACTGTATTTAGAAAGATAGAACTTAACTTTTACCTCATCTTAAAAACTTAACTTTCTACCTTAGAGAAAATCCCTTCCACAGATTTAAATACTGAATGCAAGCTCAAAGAAAGACTTTAGATGGAAATCTGATGTACCTGGTCTTTCCCAAAGCCAAAAACTCTCTCTGTAGGTATCTCTTAGATCTCCCATGATTTATATGCTTATTAGAGAAAGTTGTTGCAGCATTTTTATTTAAGATTTTTACAGCATTTTTCATTAATTCTATTTTGTTATGTTAACTTCAAGTAGCCACACTATGCCTTTCCTTTAACTAAAAAGATTTATTATCATAATTCATGCTCCTCAACTCTTGTGTGCAAATCTGATTTTATATTTTTTTATAATGAGACATGGTTATTAGCATATAGTAAGAAACCATTCTGCTGCTCATTCTATGAAAAATAATAGCTTTGTAAAGAAAATCATCTTCCTTTTAAAACAGATCATGAGAGTTTTGTTTGTTTTAAAATATATACTAAGTGGATTTGAAAATATTTTTTAAAACGTCTAGCACTAAAGCTGCTTTTGCACTGCTCTCCACATACATATGTGACATCACAGACCGACAATTTAAAATCAAAAGAAATCTGAGCTGGCTGGGAACTGCACCCAACCACTGCTTCAGCTTCGTGCCTTCCCACCCGACGTGCTCTCCTGTGGGCTCTCCAAAAATCAAGAAACCACAACAAAGCTGCACTTCAGTAAATGGGCTGGATTCCAAACAAGGATTAAACACCACAGGCATTTCCTTTTCTACATTATAGTGACCGTTTTGGATGAGCTCAGAGGCTGAAATTACTCCATCAAAAATATTTATGCATGTATTTAACTTGAAATTACTTTGAGAGGGATGTACTGAGATGATATGCATGGCTGTGTCATTTCAGAATATGGCAGTGTATACAGAGAGGAAGATATAATGATGAATGTCAGAAATTATGAATGGACACAAGAAAACACAAGCTTAGGGCTTGGATTTAAAAGAAGACACACTACTGCAATCACTAAAAACTCCAGGATTACAAAACTGTTAACCAGCTCCATCTCCCTTACCTGCTGATGGTTCTGCAAAAGGTGGATAATCAATTTGGAGGCAAATTTGAGAGCTATGGTTTGACCTTCAGGGCTGAGAAAAAAAGGCAAAGGACATATCAAAAAGCCAGCTATTTCTGTCATCATTTCATCTCTAGAAGAAAACCAGCCAGCTCTTAATTATTTCTGATGATCATCAATGGATATTTTTCAAACTGAGCACTTGAAGCTTTTACATTAGAGATCTAGATGTTAGCTAAGTTCTCAGCTGACATGCAAATAAAACATGCCCTTACTTTCACTTCTCTCCTGTTTACTTTCTATTTACATACTTCTCATAGAACAACATATTTGAAAATGGAACCTGAGTCAAATAAACCAGACATTATTTTAAATTGTGAACAAATGCATCTCTTGAAGCTGGTGTTTAGTGCAGGAATATCTCTTCTACAGCTGCTAAGCAAGATCTAAGGATATGGCTCTGGGCACTGTGGCTTCTGAAGCCTATTCCCACCATGGGGAATGGCAACACCCGAGCAGCAAGGCCTGTTATTCCAGCCACTTCCCTCTAACAGCCCCAGTCAGTGTTATTTTACCACCAGTACCTTACTTCATCCCAGAAATGACCACTCCCATCATCATCATTTGAACTTGCATAATTTAGTGCAAATCAGCAGCAAATATACACAGCTATAAAATGCAGTTCTACACTCTGTATCCTTTATATTCAATGTTTGTAACACTGGACTGCAATGTTTGCATGGCTTAAAACACTATCAGAAACAGGATGTCATACCCTTAAGTCTGGACACTGTAAGCCTGTTTGTGCATGCCATTATGAATGCATGGGCACAGCTTCTAATTCAGTAGGACCTACAATCTGGCTCCAGATTTTCAATGCTTTCTGCTGACTTTACAGTCTCTATAAGGAGTGCAAACCCTAAGGATTAGGATTAACCATTTCTGCCAATCCAACAAGTTAAATGAGATCTGTCATTCTTTCTACAAACCATCTGCCCATAAACCAGGATAGGAGGGATGGCAGATTCACAGCAAATGAGTGTAGGGCTGGATCATTAATACTAATTGTTAATTCTACAGTAAAGTGGGTGTTTTCCAATTAGCATCAGGAAGAACCATGCCCACTGGACAGCCAAAGTAACTTCTTGTTTCAGGAACTCTACAACTGGACATTTACAGGGTGCTAGTATGACTTGTGGGCCTTTTGAATAATTCAGATAAATTCTCATGAACCCACTTTATTCGAATAAACCACACTCTCTTTTCTGAAACAGAGATTTTTAAATGAAAGTGCAGTCCCAAAATAATATATTAATGTTCAATGTTGAAAGTGTTTAAAATGTAAGTATTTCAACATGCATGACAGACCATACCTGCTGGAGTTATCTGCAAGGTTTAAACTCCAGGTTAAGAGCTCATTTGGATTCATTTTTATAGAGCATTCAGTCTTTGGAAGCAAATTTCTGAGATCCATATTATAAAGAATTTCCAGCACCTGCAGACACAATTCACAAACAAAGAATTTACAGACAGTCTCAAGACATTTGAGATCAATAAAACACTGACTTAAGCTCCACTCCAAGAAAAAAAGGATTCTCTCTGGACAGTTCTAAGAAAGGAAAGAGGAAGTTCTTGCTTTTACACAAGAACATCTGTTACAAAATTATTGCACAGCTCCTGTTCAGTGCAAAAAAAACCCCAACTACTCATCTACTATTTAAAAAACATAATGCACATTTTAAATATATTTTTGAAAATTGCAAATATGATCTAAAAATTAAAAACATAATTTACTGAAAACATACAAAATGTCAATAAAAAACACCCTCTTACCTTGCAAAAACACTGGGGATTCGTTTCCTTCAGAGCCATTGTGAGAAGAGTGTCTTCCAAATCAGTGGGTAAACATAATACACCTCCTCTTCCTTCTGCAATCTGCTTGGAATTTCTTTGTTTCAGGCACAGCAGTATTGCTTCCAATGCCAGCAGACGCACTTCATGGAACTCACAGTGCAGGAGATGAGCTACTGACAGTGAGGGCTTGGCCATTTCTTTTGCAGCAGCTGAACCACAGCTCTGGATGTCAGGACCTGCAGCCACTGACAGCACTGATATTACAAGTTTGGTGATGCTCTGGAGATACTGTATCAGTCCTGGTACTGCAGATGAGTAGGGAATACCAGACACCAATTCAGAATCTGAAATTACTCTTTTCATCTCTTCCCAAAAGTCAAGCACTTGCATTCCTGCAATGAGAGTGGCACTCAGTAAAGTGAACAAACAGATGATGTTGCCATTTGCTCCAGACTGTGAAGCTGACAAATATCAGGGCTGCAAAAGGTATCATAAGGTAAATTCAGGCATGAAATGAAAATCACAGTTCTCCTTCATTTTAAACTGATTCCAAATTATAAAAAGCTTTGTTAGATATTACATGTATTCATATTTAAATCAAAAGACACAAGGACACAAAGTTTCCTGAAACTGTGATTGTTCAACACATGAGTTGAAAGTTTCAAACAACTTAAAACATGCTACAGTACCTTGCAGACTGCCTGCAATCTTTACCAACTACATTTGTTTGGTAAGTATTTCTTTCAACCAAGCTAGTAATAGAATATTGCAAATTGTACAAACCTACCATTTCTGCCATTGCAGAAAGTGATTAACAGAAATAAACCATTAAATATATGTGGGAAAAAATGTGGATAGTTAGCTCTAAAGTCAGAGACCAGGCTGAACATAGTGCTGTCTGTCAGACTACTCAGCTGCAACTGAAATCAGGAGAAATTATGACAGAGGCCATTCTGATAACATTGAAAATCTCATGCCTTCATAGTTTTAGTCAGAAAAAATTGCTATAAAGAAGATGCCCCTTCAAGATAAACAGACCTGTCCTGTATCAGTCTGAAGAGTTTACTTATTAAAAAATCCAGGATACTTTTCCTATTCTTATTTATTGTGAACAGTTAACATAGGTAAGAAAACAAAGGAGCTGTACTGTAACCCCTCTTATGTATCAGCCCAGGAACTATGACATTTCAGCCATTTACACTGGTGCACCTTTGTCCACATGGCCCAGCACAGCCTGAGAACCTTCTTTAGTGCTTGGCCACCGCCTGGAGCGAACAAAGAGGACACTGCCATCTGTGATACCAGAGGGTTTCAGGCTTCAGCAGAGCTGGCAACATAGACACAAAATAAAGAAAAAAGTCATCAATGGTCCTATTTCACACCCACACAGACCGAAATACTCATGTCCCTTGAGTTCAACCTTCTCCATCATCATCAGGAATAAACCATTTTATAATATTGAAATCATTTTGCCCAGTTCAGTGTCTGCATAGCTTGTACCATAAGAAAATGAACATGCTATACTTCACAAAATTTAAATGTAAGTAGGTGAAAATCACAAAAGAACAGAGAACAGTGCCACTAGTGCTAAGGGATGTAGGAAGTTTTTGTTTTTTTAAAGGTAAAAATGCTCTAAAGGCAAATACAAGATTAAACAAACTTACATTTCTCCAGTATCTGCAAGAAGACAATTCATTGTCATGTAACTTTGCTATTTATAATTAAACACTGAGCACTGCTAAAAGCCTGTCCAAATAGCCCTACTAAATTCCTGAATCTGACATGAAGCCACAGCACAAATATAGATTCATTTTGTTGTCCATGAAGACATTTCCCTAAGCCTTCTATTTACAGTTAAATATCCTGCCCTTTCATATTCAGATTCCTCTAAAGCCACCTTAATTTGTTTGACATTTACACAGAAAGTTGACATGGTTGTACACTGTCTAGCACATAAGACAGAACCATTTCTGAGTAATTCTGGACACGCTTCAAAGAAATGCAGTATTTGTAAAAAAATTTCAGACATACTGCCCAACCGCTAGCTCTGTCATTCACATTTTCACTACGGTTTCTTTTCTGAAGGGACTTGATGCAGTCAGAGGAACTCCAGTATCAGGGCAAAGCCATCTCACAGCATTATCCTCTACATGACACAGCTGACTTCCGTCTCATAGCAATGCAAACTTGTATCTTTTATTTGCTACATTTCTAAACCCCCTCCAAACACGCGGCTTTTACACACTGGCATCACAGCATAAACCAGCATTAACGCCCGTGTCACACGACACGTATCCAACTGCCAGAATTCCTTAATTTCTGAACTGTCTGGTTGCCTTGGAGAGGGATTAGGCCTTCGTCTCAGTTATTACACAGCCTGAGTCCACAGACAGCAGTTTAACAACAGAAATAATCCCAGGCAGCTGAAAGAAAAAGGTTCAAGGTCAAACACCTCTGTTCAAGAAGAGAAACAGCTTCAGTAGCGGAGCACTGCACCCTCTCCAATCCCTGCCTGCTCCCCTCCTCAGCTGCCTTTCAGCAACACACCCATCCACTGGCTCAGCTCCTCAAACCAAGGCTGTATTTGTGAGCACTGCAGGAGAAATGCTTTCATCTCCTGTCCACGTTGCTTTATACTGAGGTAAGCCACATGCAAGCAGTAATGGGAAAGCTGACAGGATGGAAGGGTCAAAGCTCCAGAGCAGGGAAAGAGAGAGTAGTATTAAGTGCACACAGAGAGAGATAGAGAGGGAGCAAGAGGGAGAGAGAAAAAATTAGGAAAAAGGGGGAGGCTGTCTTCCATTTTGTTGGTGTCAATGCTGCCAAGTTCACCAGAGCCTGCAACTCAACATCAGAGAGAGTGGTGACCCTACCATGGACTCCAGAAGCTGGCCATGGACTGACCTTCCAACTCAGCAAACTTCCATTTGTACTTTGCAAGGCCAGCACAACTTATCTTTCTGTCGTCATCTTTGAAGGGGAAAACTACTTACATATAAAAAACATAGTGGATCTACTCACTCCCAGAACTACTAGCTTGCAGAGACTGTGATACAAGAGTCTTTGGCAACAGATCTTCTTTTTCTGTACATATAGAATACTTCTCCTTTGGAATACTTCTGGATGACTTCTTTTTTTCCTGTGCAATTGTGAAAGACTGGACACTGTGGCTCATCTATTTTACAGAAAGTCTTTTTAAAACTGGATGTCTCAATGGCAAGGCCGTCAGCAAAATAAGACTGTCTGAATATTTGCTTAGCCTCAGCACACCAGAAAGCAAATCCTTCTGCATTCATCTTGTGCTCCACATGCTTTCCAACACTCTTTTTTCACGCAAATATGTACAAAAGGAAAGAATGCCCCTGTCTTATTACAATGCAGTGGAAATATTCCTGCTTTCAACTTCATCACTAAGAAGTCTTTCCAGGCTTTCATGTAAATGTTTTCTCATCTGCTTAGCTTTAAGTAAACTCTTTCCTTTGGCTTACATCAAAATATCCAAGTAAACCAGAAAACCACACTGGTTCCCAAAGCAAATGTCAGCCTCTGTTGTTAAGACACAGTAACGACATACTTTTATTTACAAACAAACATCACTGTACAGTTTGAATGGCCAGCTGCTGTGAGAAGGGAGACTAAATTCTGGCTGACCAAAGAAGGGTCCTGGCAAACAGCAGTCTCTCCAGGATGCTGACAGATGCAAAAGAGCCTTCAAGAATTAAGTGGATTTAGGTTTTTTTTCCCCCTTAAGGATTGCTTCATTTGTGGGACAGCAACAATTTCAGCCTGCTTCTAGTACAGGAGACATCTTACACAACCACTTGGTTCTCTCCAACACCCGACACAAACATCCTCAGTCCCCCACACTGATATATGCACACATCATCTATGTCACGGCATCTAGGTTTGAGGAGCTGGTTTTTTTAATCCTATTTGTGATCAACTGATGTTCTGTCATGTATATGAAGTAAAATGGTCTTTCACCACCTGAAAATAAAGAGGACAGGAAGAGGAGCAGAATAGAATCAGCAGATTGGATGAATCTCCAGTTATAAACTTCCTCAAAATTTAGCAGTTCCAAACCTGCACCCTGCCTGTCTTTCTTCTGCTCTTCCCTGCAGTGGCAGGCAGGATCTGTTCAGTCTGTTCCCAGAGTAAGCAGATACATAGAGCAATGACAAAAAATGTCCCTGCTTAGGGAGTAACAAACCATCAGCTGATGGACATCTCAGCTGATATTTCATCTCAGAGGCACTACAGTCTGTTCAAAAGTGAGAGAAGTAATCTGAATTCCTTCCATATTTAAATCTAAACTTGCTCCACCCTGCAGAGCTGACACATTTCTGTAGGATTTGGTAATTTCACATAGATTATTTAGCTACTGCCAAGTGGACAACTCTCCTGATCATCAGGTGTACTGTGTGAGGGGCTTCCTTCTGTATATGTGATTAGTATAGCTCTAAGTATTTGTATCTAGATAAATATTAAGATTAAATCCTTTATACAGGCCCTCGAGCATGCAAACCATCTTCCATGTTCCTTCCAGAGGCTTCAGAAAAAAAGAACTAAGCAGGGGAAAAGGGGGGAAGTTACTACCAGCATGAGGAAACTTACTGACCCCCTGCAAGGGCAGACAAAAATTGCAAGAGCAGCAATAAAATGCTGATTTTCCTGCAGTATATTGTTATGGGAAGGGGCTCTGAGCATCAAAAATCTAGATACTTATCATTTTTCAACAAGACCTGCAAGAAAGAGCAATTGTTTATGAACTGAAGTTAAAATCCACTCTCTAACTACCATCCACAGACATCTGAACAGATCATATGAATAGGGAGTAGGCTGAAAGGTAATCAGTGCCAAGAAGAGATTTTCCTAGACAAATACTAAGGAAAAGTATTTTCTTTCGTAGTTTTTCTTTTTATTAAAAGTGGATTAGGCAAAGTCTCTGCTAAATGGAAACAAAACCACAAAGAGAACAGAAAAGTCTGTTTCATTACACAGCTATACTAAGGTGACTGTTGATGATCATAAAAAGGGCATATTTTAAGCAGGATGTTTTCTTTTAAAGACATCTGCAACTTCTTCAACATCAGAGACTAGGCATCAGAACTCACAATACAATTCAAAACTATAAACATGACTGATTACCAAAATCCATGGATATTTTATTGTTGAGGACACAAGTATCCCACTGCATTTTGTACAGCATAAGGGAAAGTTTCCAAAGGAAAAAAGAAGTGGAAAAAAGCTCCATTTTATCTGGACACTGCAACAGCTATTTTTTCTTACAGGTATTTTTTCTTGCAGCTTCTCTCTGGCCCAGCACTGACTTCTCCAGTATTTTGCATTCATATAACTCTATAAAAACCCACAGAGACAGTGCAAGTCAGTCAGTGGAACACGTTGGAATCTGAAGAGAACCTGATTTTGAAAGGACAAGCAGTCTCTCTTCACGTGGGGACAGAATTTTAACTGCTAACATTAATGAACATGACCAATTCTACTTTCCCCTAGTGTCACCTATTTCATGAAACACCTTTCCATATTCCCTGCTCAACACAGCATTACAGCAGTATTGTGCCTACCCTCCACAACCCTCCTCTGATCACTGTCTCTGCCATCATTCTAAAAACACTTTTACTTTCCTCCTCCTCTACCTGTGTCACAAGTTCTGCCTCCAACGTTTCTTTGACAGCTGTTGGTGTTGCACATATCCATCTCCTTTCTCAAAAAAATTTATTCTTGGCCCATTTTGTTCTTCTGTCTCAAACTAACCCTTGGTCAGTCTTTGGACCACTTCAACATCCCTGACTTGTTCTGCCGCTGGCATTTTACTGTCCAGGCAACTCCCAGTCACTCCCTGTGCCTTAGACTTCCAACAATGCCACCCTCAACTTACTCATTCTCCTGTCTGCACTGAATTAGAACACTGAGTACCTAAAAATATTTCCTTTTGACTTGTCTAATTTGATGTTAGTAGGCACAGGGCATTTAGATCACCCTATAAATGTTTTAAATGTATACCTTTCTTAACTCAAAATAAAAAAAATTTACCCAGTGTCACAGTCAATGTATCAGCAACCTTTATATAATTTCTGGTATAATAAACAAAAACTGCCCTCAATATGTTAAGAGTAAATTTAACTACAAGCTAATTAGACCAAATAACCAAAACACACATTAACAAGCTGCCAACGTTTTTATTAAAATAATTCTTTGGCCACACTTCTTAAGAATCTAGGTAAAGAAAATTCAAGTATGGCTAAAATAATCAACCTAGTTATCCCTGACAAATTTTTATCATTCAAAAATCATCAGTTTGTAAGTTAGCCTGCAGGAAAACTTGGCTACTATCTAGCTTCTTTCCAAAATAAGAAAATATTAGGAACTATGATACAGAAAACAAAGTGGCCAGAACCTTCAAATGCTATTTAAAAGACCTACAAATCACATAATTCAGGGAAACATATAAGCAATTCCTATGTAAAGAGCAATTTGTGCTTGCATTACAAAGCACTGCAAAGCATCCATAAGTTTGATAATCCATATTATTTCTATCAATGCATTTTATAACTTCCAATTAAAAAGGACAAATATAACCAAAGAAATGGTATTTGCTCTGTATGTTATTTTAAAAAGTATTTCATTGTATTTGAGGACAAAACCAGCAGTTGAAATAATACCTCATGTTTCTCATCACATACACACACACGTATAATGCACAGTATTGTCTGCAACCATTTCTTTAGTTCATGAGCAGAATTTAAGAATCTTAACCTACATCTACAGAAGGTTTAGGTATTTGGAAGAAAGCAAGAAAATGGAATTATGTTTTTGCAAAACTCAAGGAAACAAAATAAGTTAGAGTAGAATACTGGCTACTCCATTTTGGTATCAAAACAATCTCTATGCAGAGGATTAATCACATAAATACTGAATAACTGTTCCCACGGTTAACTACAACACTGGAGTTTGGTTAATTTCAAGAACTTTTATAAATTCTTCCACCACAAATGGAGAAAGGAAAAATGCTCAGTTGGACTACAAATGGCATCTTTTTCTAAATCACAGATTCAACCTATTTGACGTCCTGTTTAAATGTTTTCTCTTTCCCACCAAAGTTGAATTTTGAAGACACTATACTTGACAACAGGCCAAACCAGACTGACAGCATATATACAGGATAAAGCAACAAATTGGCAGGATTATCCTTAGCAAAATTTTCTTTCATCTTTTCCCTCTTCTGTTCCACATCCTACTTCACTTACATTGACAGAGCTCTACCAACAAGTGCCATTTTTTGGAACACAACCCTGGCCAAAATGCATTTCTATTAGTCAAGTACATTATAGAGAGTTGCATCCACTTTTCCCTTGATCAAAAGATGAAATACTACAAGGAAAATTTTTCAAGATGTGATCAAGAAGGAGATGTGACCACTCTGTCTTGTGGCATTCTTCATCTGTTACAGAGAGACAGAGCATCCCAGATCTGAGCTTTTGCTGCAATTCAACATTCTGGCTCCTGCATTAGCAGCACTGCATATCACAGTAATACTCTAGTCTTGTTGTTGTGCTTCAAACACCATTTTCCAGAAGATCTGAAGGCAGGAATGTCTATGACAGATCCTCTCAGAAGTTCATATATTCAACAGAGGAATCTGATTTAGTGAAACAGTGATCACACCAGAGTCCTGTATTCCATCTCTTGCAAAGCCCATCTCTGAGTGCACAGGAAAGCATATAACCTCAGATGCACACATAAGTCTGGAGCTCTACTTATAATTCCTGATCAAAACTTGTGAACTTGCAAATAATCATATACACAGCTAAGGCTGAACATGTTCTCACCTGGTCTCGAGGTAATTTTTCCCACCACACTATGCCTACAAAGGTTACTTTAGTCCTCTGTAATATTAGAAACAGGGTAGAAATGCCAGAATATCCTCTGCAGGAGGACTGCATTGTTCTCCCATGAGAATAGAAAGGCCCTAGACATTTGTGATTTCTGATCTATAAAAACAGTCAATGTGGAGAAAATACGTCAAAGAGGTCTGCAAGAATAAATTCCCTGGACACTACCAACAACTATTAATAGTGACAATAGACACTACCTCATCAAATTATCCTATACCTGGTAACAACTTCCTTTACTCTCAATAAATATAAAAATAGTATATTTTAACTTTTTTCTTTTGTTTAAGGCTTGTTTCCAACCACAACTGATAACAGAATAAAAATATTTTTGAGTTTATATAGTCTTGGCTATATGTATTGTCTCAGTATATCTGCTCAGCCCTCAGACACTTCAGGAGCTGAGAAAAAAGTTCTAGATTTTGCCTATCACCTCAAGGAAAGAAAACTGTGTTTTCCCGACATGAATCAGGCAACACTTCCATCCAGTCCAGCAAATAGGAGTAACTATGGGGTTTGGGTTGTTTTGTTTTGTTTAAGATAAATAATCATAATTTAACCAGCAGTAAATTTTTGGCTGGACAAGATGCTTTTGGTATCCATTACTCCCTGCCTTCGTTAGCCAACATTTTAAAGCCGATGTTTTTTGAATTTGTGAAGGAAATTCCCTAAGGGCTATCCCTACACTTTAAGAGACAGATTTTATTAATTGAAAACAACAAATCACTTACAGAAAATAATCATAATGTAGGAAAGGCCTAGGCAGAGCTGTTCTCTGAAAACCTCTTTGTAATTGTAGCCTCTTTAGACAGGCATAATCAATTAGAAGTGGTCTGATTTTAACCAGTTGCAGGCTCATTACATTGCATTCCCATTTCTGTTGATGAAAATCAGTTTCAGCCTGTGGCCTGGAACTCATATACAGCACTTCCTGGGGCCTCTTAGATAAACACATCAAGAAACAGTTTTATTTGGATTTGTTCCTCACCCTTTATTCATTGAAACAACTTTACAAATCAAGATTAGAACAGAGAAAAATTGGCTCATAACCAGAGATATGCATACATGAGTAAGATATTTAATCTCAGAAAAGTATAACGCTTCAATTAATAATCATATCTTTAAAACATTTAAATGGGAGACTCAAAACATTCCATTTTAACTGTTGAGTTTAGTCTTTCTCTTACTGTGTCATGGGACACTCAGTTTCTATTTAATATAAACACATAACTCCTTCCTTTCAGAAGGGCTTCTTGCCTGTGATACATAAAATTGTCCCAAATGTATCTTTAGGTTTTCAAAACAGTTCTTCCAGCCTAAGTTTTTACTCTCTGTAGACACTGCTTGAAATATGTAATTTTAAACCTATGTAGGAATGAAACTTTTAAGCAAAACAATATGAATGAACTATAATAGAGCAGAAAGAATCTGCAAAAATAATTGCTTCCCGTCTGCAGAAATTGTACCTTACAGCACCCAGGTTTGGTACAGTCCACATGAGCTTTGAAAAATAAATGAATTCACTACAGTTGGTAATCCAGCCACAGCATGGTGCAGTCCCTCAGGCTCAAAGGGCTATTCACAAGTCAGGGGCATTAAAAAAGGAAGGGAGTTTCCTGGTGTGGAGAGGTCCATAAAAGCCTTTGCAAATGTGCAGCAATTGTTTAAAAACCAGAACAGACAAAAAAAAAAACCCTACCATAACTGAAATAGGAAAGAGGAAAATAAAGGAAATGCAATGCCCACTAAGTAAGCAAAACAAGGAGCCCTCCCCTGGAGTACTGGCTGTTCCTTCCTAAAAGAAAATACAAAAATAGAGCTGAAGGGCGAGTGACAAGAATAATCAGAAGATGAAAAAAAACTTCAGATGAAGAGAATACAGAAAAATCAGGATGATTCATACCATAAAGGAGCTGAGTAGTGGTAGAGGACCATGTTTTAAAAAGTGGAAAAATTAATATTCTCCAAAGGATCTCTTTTAAAAAGTAGTATTCAAAGTAAAAGGGTGATGAGCCCAAATATGGTTGAAGGTTGAACATATATATTTTAATATAAGAATTATTGTTGGTAGAGATAGCTTAGCCCCAGAAAAACCAGTAATGAGCCAGGAAAAAAAAAATATCCCAAGAGAAATGTTATACTGAAATTGCTTTAGATAAGGTGGTACATTCCACCCTATAAAGCACGTGGCCCTTGCCCAGTAACTCTGTATGTCTGTCCTTATGTTGTAAGGGCTAATTCTGCATCAGCCTGTCTGAAGAAGTTAACTTCAGACATGTTCACCACCAATTTGCTTTCCTGACTATTATCCCTATTTGAACTGTACATTCACAAGAAATCACACCAATAGGAATTTTAGAATTAGAATGGAACTACAACTAAAGGTCTAGGCAAAAAAAGCAAAAGGAATTGGTTTAAAAATTAACAGTGCCCACAACATGACTGTGAAATAAAGAACCGTTCCAGCGTCTTAAATGCAGTGTTTAAAATTTTAATGAAATGACAGAACTATTCATTAATTGCCTTCCTGGACTGACAAGGTAATTTATTACTCATTTGTTCACAAGAAATGAACAAAATAGGCCCACAAGGAAGTTACTTAGAGCTGACTGAAAGCTGCCTACACACTGGCACACGTGAAAGGGTGTCCCTTCCTCCATACCTTTGTTTCTCTTATTGTTCACAGCTTGTTTTGTACTGTTGCTAACTGTAATCTACAACATTAAAACCACTGATAGTTCTCACCGGTTCTTAAAAAAATTCCCACTGATAAAGAATCAAAATGGAAAAAGAAACTGAAAGAAGCTCTCAGAGCTGTTTTTTATAAAATTTCTAAACATCAGAAAACACTTTCCCTGAAACTATTTCAGGTGTCCCACGAAAGAACATTTCTGTGGCTTTCTGGACAGGTTAAAGTTGCAATAGTCCAGGATGTGGATTTTGGATTAAAAAAAACAACATTTTGGAACAAGGAGAGGATCTTTTTTGTTGCTAGCCATTCTAGGACTAGGAATACTGCAAGACCATCACTTCAAGCCTTGACATGGAACTGTACCTCGGTTTTTTTCTCCTCAATAAAACCTAGGACTTTGAGAGGGCAGAATGAAGGGCCTTCTACAAGGCAGCTAAAGGATTTCAGAAGTCGGTAGATACCTTGAGCACAAGTAATATACTATTGTTTCTCCACATTCAACAGAGCTCAGAAATAGGTATAAATATTAAATCTGATGTATAGAAGAGTATATTGACTTACCTTGCTTTTGAAACTTCCCCAGGTGAGTACTCAGCATCACAAGGACATCAAGATAGGCAGCTCTGGTCACCAAACAAGGATTTAGCCTAAAAAAAAAATCACGTTTTTAAAGCTTAAATCCTTATAACCTTTTGTTCTGAAACAGCAGTAAAACAAACTAGTTTGGCACATCTGTTTTAATTAATGAAGATAGTTTACTATTGGTCAAACTAAAATGCATATAGAAAATAATTAGGCCAAGTTATGTAAGCTTCATTTCCTGGTCCATTCTGAGTGACAGTCTCCCTTGCAGAATGGCAACACCTTCCTCCTCCAGCCATTCCACTGAATGGCAGTTGATACATTTCATTATTACTGGATGAACCAGCTCATTGTAGCACCCGCTAGGTCTTTTTGTTTACAGATAATGTGTGTAACTAAATGCATCAACAAAAAGAAGTGTTCAGTTCTTACTGTTACAGCTCATAAAAGAGAAGCTTCCTTTGCAAGGTATCTGGTACAGTTTTTTAACAGCCATAACTCTCTCACTGTTCTGATGAAGACCAGAGGTGTTCATGTTTTTAAAATTAGGTATTCCTTATTCCAAACAAGAGTATTTGGGATTTTGTGTATATAATGGAAATTGGTAATAAGCTACTTTCTGCTCGACCTTTTCAATTTGCAAGTGAGAAACATCTATTTTCTCTCCAATTAGAAAAATAAAATTAGATAAATAACTTCATTTTTCTTTGTATTACTATCACTGAAACATATTTAGCCATGAAAACTTTTTAAAAATATAACTTAAAGTGTGAACAAACAGGAAATCTAGTTCAAAACACAGAAATTATTCTGAAGAGCCCAATGGGAACTCGTACTAAAACAAAAACTTTCAGAATCAACCAGCACAAGCTTGAGGCATGACTAATTCTCTTCAGTATTTAATTTTTATCTTATCTGGCACTTTCTTTGTATGCTTACCTTAATGTTTGAAACTCTTTCAAAAATTGTTAATTAAAAATGTTCCAACAAATATTCTGAACTCTAACATCTTTAAAATCCAAGGGAAAAAAAAATCTTTTTCAAGTAAGATATGTGACCACGACATAAAAATTAAAGGTTTAAGGCTCCTGCATAGTTTGGCGACTGTATTTGCCTATGGAGAGCTAGCCTATGAACCTATTAAAAAAGACAACTTTAACCAGAAACATTGCTCTCACCTTCAGCAATAAACTCTGCAAGAAGCCTAAAATACTTATGCTTTCTTTTATGGCCTACAATATTAGGCATGAACATAACACACAGCAGAATATGTGCCACCAGGATCTCTCTTCAGAAGACTTTTTTTTCCGCTTTTGCATAAAAAGAACTTTTTGGACACTTTCTTACTAGGCATATTAGGCAGACTTAATTTCTATCCACCCTGGTTAAGCAAAGATCCTTCCTGTATCTTGGGCATCCAGTTGCTGCCTAAGTTGTTCTTCATAATGTGTATGAAAACACAACCAAGGAATACTCATGGAGTTGAGAGTTCAATCCATGAGAAAATAGAGGGACTGATGAGTCAAAGGCTCAGAAGAAAAACAAAGCACAAGAGGTCTCTCACAAATGGATGAAAGCAGCCACAACAGTTTCCAGCCAATATGAGGAACCTAATGGGTCTACTGTACTTCAGGTCCCTCAAAAAAATGGAAGACTCGCTTATCATTCCATGTTTTCTGTGGAAAGAGAATTTCCCATGTACAAACTGTGCCCTGGCCAAAAGATGGCTGATGCAACTTTTACTGAAGAAGATGCAACAGCAACACTGGCATGTTTTTTATTCTAGTCCACCTTTTAAGCACTTACCACTTCATTTAAAGTATATGCATATGCAAGTTTTGATTTTGAAATGAGACTTTTGCAGTATAAAACATGCCAAACGTTTGTCCTTGGCTGGTTCTGTTGCTCTGGTGATGCTAGTGAATTCTCATCCATATGTGCCAGACGGACACAACAGGAAATTCAGTTTTCCAAAACCAAGAAACTTCAGTGTTGTTCAGACTGTAGCAGAAAGCTCCATCTTGAAGACAATCAAACTGTGATTTACGTAACAGATCTGACAGCCAAAAATCACAATGCTGAACATTTCAAATGATGCACTGCACAGTATTTAACACGACCTGTTCGTGCCGAACTTCAGCAACACAAATGGGAACAGTACAAGATGTTTCCTTTTTAACACCAATACCAATAAAGTGGTGTTCTCATAAAAAAGATTTGAGGAAATCTGTCTCCAAACAAGAAAGTCACAGCAGTAGCAAAAGGTGGGAGCTTCAGACATCTGGAAAGGCATTCTTTATTTTCTGTCCAAAACCCAAACATTATTTCATTTCCCTTCCAATCTGGTTATTAATGGAAACAAATACATCATATACTCACTCCAGATGATAAACTGTACATGACTCTGAATGGGGTAGAGCTAGAGATGGTTAGGACTCTCATACCTAAGGGTATATCCACACAGAAAAATAGCTATCAAAACAATATTCATACTATTACACATCTATACTAATAGCAGCCTTGTGATGCCAGGGCACAAATCCATGCCTGACTAAAGCAATGCTTTGTCTATGCTAGCCAGGAGTTTAGGGTAACAACAGCACATCTGGAAGTCAAAGAGCTGGCCCCAAAGACCCAATGGTCACTTGACATACTGTGTCCAGATGCCTTAAACCACAATTTTTGGAAGTTCAATTTGTTGTTTTGTGTTTGGATATAGAGCTTATATCCAACCTGCTTCTGGAATCTTACTGCACTTAGGAGCTTGCCCCACACTTTTTAGTACTTCTTCATAATGCTCTCACTTGGAATGTGACTGTCCAGGTGGAAATAAAAATCAGGTCACAGCCAACTGCTGCATTCAATTTCACAAACAGCTAATGCTGCAGAATGTTTCAACACATCTGACTGAAGAGAAGTTAAAGGCTGTTTGCCCAGAGTAACATGTGAAAACCAAGTCACAGACTAGACCTGTCAGACAGAGGGAAGGAAGACTGCAACAGGCAGGAAGAGAAAGGATGACTACTCCAGGTTGCTACTTAGCCAGAACAAGATGCAGAAAAAACATATTTCTAATTTCATCAAGGAGAACGTAATTACACTGAGAGGAGCTGCTGTATTCTTACCAGATCATCCCATGAGGATGGACTAAGAGAACTGGGATTGTTCAGCCTCAAAAATATTGAAGCCTTCCAGTACCTAAAGGGAGCCTGCAAGAGAGAGCCTTACAAGAGCCTATAGTGACAGACAAGGGGGAATGGATTCAAACTGAATGAGAGCAGGCTCAGATTATATATTAAGAGGAAATCCTTTGCTGTGAGGGTGGTGAGGCACTGGAACAGGCTGCCCAGAGCAGTTGTGCATGTCCCATCCCTGGAGGTGTTCAAGGCCAGGCTGGATGGGGCTCTGAAGAGCCTCTTCTAGTGGAAGGTGTCCCAACCTCACAAAAGAGGAGTAGGAACTAGGCAATCTTTGAGGTCCATTTCAAACCAGGTGATTCAATGATTCTATGATCACAGAACTCCACAGACTATACAAGGTCACTGAAAGAACACAAGTCAATTAAGTTAAAGAGACTAAAGATTTTAAAGGGTTTACAGTTTTGGCTTTTGTTTTTTTGGGGTTTTTTTTTTGTAATTGCCCAAAGCTCTACCCTAACAGTAGCTTCATTATGATGGAAATAAGTGTCTTTTTTTTTTCCTTACTATTTTAGGTAGGCCTGGCTGAAGAGCAGAAAATCTGAAAACACAGGTGCCAGTTTGCATATTATTGACATTTCATAGCAGATTTCTGGATTAGATCCTGAAAATAAGAGTCTTCCATACCTACTCACCTTCTTGTCATTAACGCTGAACAAGTAATTGGGGATAGAATAGACAGACTCCTTTGCAACTGGATTTTCAATTCTGGCACATGAATATAAAATTAAAAAAGAGTTCAAGACACTTGCAGGAGGAAGTGTTAGCTGTTAGGAGTCCAGGGACTTTTTTTCAAAGAAAATGGTTAATGGAGTTAAAGAGTCTGTTAAAATTCACAGGCTCTCGTTCACAGGCCTTTGAAGAGGCCTAGGTCAAGCACTTCTAGAATATTATATGACCAGAGTAACAAAGAGCTATTTGTTTCCAGCAAGGAACTGCCTGGTAGGTGAAGGAGGAAGCACTCCCTTCAGGAGATGAAAATCAGACTGGGCAGGTTCAGAAGCTCCATGTGCAACACTGGGGTTTGCTCCAGCTGGCTTTGGCTATCTACAGTAGCAGTAGGGCTGCTTTGATTTCTGCTCTGCCTTTACCTCCACTAAGTACCACTGACTGCAGCTTAGGTCTGTGCAACTGAAATCAATCCTAGACTCTCACAGATTGGAGCTCTACAAATATTATCTTTAAAATGTTTAATTCACCTTTTATAGTTAAGTCATGCTGAATTTGAGTTAGTCATTGGTTTGCTTATTTTGGATGGCAGATCTAATGCAAACCAAACTGGCATTTATTGAAGAAATCAGCAATATGTGGTCACAGACCTCCTATGTACTTGGCTCCCACAACTTCATTGCTTCAACTCTATCAGGAACACATGGCTTAACTTTTAAAATTCAGTTTCTCCTGCATTACTGCTTAATTTAACAAGATCAACATTAATGAATTACAGAGCAAATTACCTTCTCTTCCAAGAGAAACAATAAGGAGCAAAGAACAGGGAAAGCTCACACATTTGGCCTCAGTTCTGTTACAACACTGGGAAAAAGACAATCTCTTGCTTCTGTAACCACTAAGGTTTGCAGAGACCTTAAACAGTATTTCTACTTATTAAAGGCACAATTTATAACCATCCATATTTCTGTATTACAGGATGCCAACACTCCTTTATAGCAAGTACCAAAGAATTTTGAGGTACAGCTTCTGCAGATTATTATTATCTTCCCAAACACCCAGTTTTCAATGACAGTCCAATGACTTAAGAAGCTGACAGATATTTTATCCTGGATCATTCCTCTTTTTCCACCTCACTTCAAGATGAGCAACAACAACTGTAACATTAATTTATTGCACTTGTTACATAAATAAGACAGATACAAGCTAGTGATTACGAAATCAAGGCAGTTCGTGTTAATGTTTATTACATTAGCTTTTGGTTATTCTAGAAATTCAATGTTTTCCAAAGAGGTCGTTTATTTTGCTCATATTTTTCCTCATTAGGAAACAGATGTTGGAAAACTACTAGCAGAACAAGCACTATTTAATATACAGCAACTTGCAATATTTGCTAAAAACTTAACAACATAAAAATCAAAGCATATTTCCTCAAACTCTCAATGAGCACTAAGAAATTTCAAATGTAACCTGACAACTAATGTCTCTCAAATAAAAATCCATAATATCTCTCTTATGGATGAGGTTAGCTACAGGTATCTTAGCGTAGTTGGCTATCTTAGGGATTTCTAAAACCTTTTGTAAGAGGTCTTAGAAAAGCTCTGCATTTTGCAGTCTCCGAGCTTTTAGAAACATCTGAAAGATTGCAAATTTTTTACCCAGTGCTGCTTTATGAATGTTTTAAACTTTTAATCTTATTTCTGAAATGGGAATTTATCTTTATTAAATAAACAACAAAATCTATTTTCCTCCTAATAATGTACCATGTACATGTACATTACAGGTCTGGTCACAGTAAAACAGTAAATAATTAACAGTGTCTGACAATTTTTTTTTAATACAGTGTTAAAAGTGACTCTTAGCAACTCAGATTTGTTCATCACAGCTCCAAACTGATGACAAGATCTGGAAAATTAATCAAGTTGATGTAGAATTTTAGTCAAAATTATACAACTTACAAAGTCACCTACAAGTCCTTGTATTTTGTCCAAAACCATCACAACACACTCTTAAGCGTCAGGGTAAAGACACCAGAGCTGGCAAGATCACAAGGGCAACCCATTCAAAGGTCAATTCCCAACTACCTTGTGAAGAAGAAGAGATTCATCTTAATGACTTGCATGACTGTTTTCATTACAATTTTCAAAGTGATCAATTAATTAAATGAACTGCCTACTCCCTCTCTGGCCTTCAATGAATCCACTCTTACTGTAATGCTGTATGTTTCTGGTACCTTTAGAAAGGCTGGAAAGCACTAAAGTTCCCAGAATGAAGACCTGTTCTTATGATTAAACTTACCAATACCATTTTAGACAAAGTCCCATATTAAAAGAAACTGTAATTACTAAACACTGCCCTATTCTACTGTGTAAATAACATGTTATTGTCAAATAATTTTCTATTTTAGCTTGCAGAAAATAAATCAGCTTACTGGTGATGAATTTAAACCCCAAATTCTCCCACTTTCTAGCCACCAGTATTATACACAGTTTTTGATTCCAACAAATTCCAGATTGATAGAATTTGTTTCAACATCATATTCCAGTTAATGCACAGGATGCAATTGCACAAATTACTGTATTTCTGAACTGTATAATCACTTCCAATAAGTCAAAATTTTAGGAACATTAGAGACTGGAATTTCATCTTTAGCTCTACATAAACACAGGAAAGAATTTTTATTAAGTCAAACATGTCAAAGCTGGTACTTGGGAATGGGATTTGTGCAACTTTCTATTATCAGTTTCCCACTGTGCCTTTGTCTTCCATAATCTCAGCTTTTGTGGCTGGCACACTGGCAACTAAATTTTGGGTTTACAGTTTATCTTCCCGTCTCTGTCAGCTGCCAGCGTACTCCTTCCTGAAGAACGCCAAATCTCCAAAAGTACTCCTTCTTCTGGAGGCCAGATTCTTCTGATATGTGACCTGCCATTGTGTTGGCTAAAATATATTCTAAACACACCAAAAAGTGATGTCTTGAGTCTTGATCTGTGACATCTGTGATATCTTGAGTCTTGGTATAGTCAACTCTACATAATCCTTGAGGGCTGTCCATGGGGAGCTCTATCCTTGGAGGACTGCTGATGAACCAGGCCAAGCTGGCTTTGTACTGACCACATTTTACCTGCAGCGTGATCTCGTAAAGGATCAGTTGTCATTTATGGAGGCGACAAAGCTTATGGAAATCACTCCTACACGTACAGCAAGCAGCTGATTAAAAGATTAAATCTTCTCCTGTTGTTTTGGTTATTAGCTTTCAAATTCTGCAGTATTCTAAAGACTGAGGTTTTTGGGGGTGTATTTGTTTAGAGGGCAGCATTCATATTTTAATCTGTTTTCTCTCAGAGCCCACATCTGTAGCACTGAATCAACATGCATGGCCTTCCTCTTGTCTTCTTAAGGAGACATTAATAATGGATTTAATTATTAAACTTTGTCCATAGCATTTTTAACCATGTAATACAAAACCAGCACATCAATGAACATCACGACCAACAGACCTACATTTAATGGAAAGCATTTAAAAAAGTAATAATGAAGCCTGCACTACCAAGTAAACCTTGCTGAGTTCCTGGAAGTGCAGGAACACGCGCATAGAAACAGAAATACAAACATCAGTAAAAGTGCATCTGCTTGCCTACTTGTGCTGCTGAGATCTTCTCTGAGTAATTACCATGTGCACAGTCCCCTCACTTGCCCACTCTATAGGGACAGCTCCTCCAGCATTACAGCAGGCATTGTCTCCCAAAGGAGTTGTTAGTCTAGTGATTTAAGTTTTTCTACCACACTCAAAGCAAGACTGTTATGTTGTTATTAGTTTCCCTGGTAAAGACAGAGAATTTATTGCTTCAAAAAAGAAGGTACGCAAATCATTTTTTCATTGTGATACCACCAAGAACATCCTGAGTTTCAGCTATTAAGAAAAATTAATTTGTGCTCCAGCTGTCCTTGGTGAATGATACTGAATGGCTGCGTTTTGTTGGTGTTGTTTTTAGCATACCTGATTGATAAAATAATCCTGGCTGTTCTCTTTTTTGTTCTCTTAATGAGAACCTCATGTGATCCCTGAGCAATATCCTAAAAAACTTAAGAGGTCAAACAAATCCCACGTGCAAATTTAATGAATTTTACACAATTAATTCAAAGGGCTTACTTACAAAAAAAAACGAGGACGACTCTTATGTTTATTTAATGAAAAGCATTTTCAGATAGAAGTAAGGATTTATGTCCAAAATCTGTAATTGTACATTGTTTCTGCCTACTCCAAATGTTGCACTGGCGGAGGGAACACCTTAAACAACCTCATCCAAAACTTAGTACTCCTGGAACATTCTAGCTAAGTTAGGAATATACCTATGAACCAGAGTCAAACACTATATTATCTTATGCAAAGCACATCTTAAACTTCTGCCTGAAGTCCAAACATCTCTACTGATACCCAAAGTGGGTGTTCCAAAACAAGCAATCACCAGCTGCCTAAATAAACAGTTTGTAGCTGTGTTAAGCATACTGTTATCAAAACTGGTGAAAGAGTGGACTTGGAGCAGCACAGAAACCTAAATTAGCCTGCTAAAAGCATGTTAAGATTTAAATTAGTGCCTCTAGGAATACATTTATGAACAATGACACGCCATGACTGTTTTCAAAAACAAAGAGAAATGAGGCTAAAACAAGGCCCATGGGTTAGAATGTGCAGATTAACAAATTACTGGTGAGTCAGCACCAAGCCTGACAGAGTTCAAGAAGTATTTGGACAATGCTCTCAGGCACATGGTGTGACTCTTGGGGGTGGCCTATGCAGGGCCAGGAGCTGGACTCAATGATCCTTGCGAGTCCCTTCCAACTCAGCATATTCTGTGAGCTGTTCATACTAGTACACTTCATTTTCAGGTGGAAAAGGACAAGAAAAAAAATTTCCTTCACATTTTGTATGTACAAGAGTAAACACAGGAATTATTGCTCCAGCTTATAGAAAATTAAGTTTTCCATTTGAAACCTGGTAAATAATCTTCTTCAGAGAAAGGCTCAATCATTAAAACTATTTTCAAATTTTGAACTTGGCTGTACAACACATACAGATCACTAACAAACAAAGATAAATAAGTGTGCTTCTCAATGTGTTAGTTTTAAAGATAGAAATGAAAAAGTGGAAAAGTTAGAAAACAGGGAGATGCCAAGTGCAGACACGTCCTTGAAAGGACAAGAAGGTTCATATTGATGTAGAGGAAGAAGAAGAGGCAAGAGTACTAAAACACGAGGAGGACTTCTCTCTCTGCCAAGAAGGATAACCTCATGTTTTCCCCACTTCTTGCTGTTTTGAAAGTACAAAAAACTACTTCCAACTCCCAAATAAGGACCACTTCAGAAGTCACATAAAGGCTGCTTGCAAAGCTGAAGAGAGCCATGGGCATGTTGCACCTCTGTCTAGGTATGCCTGCATGTGCTCGTTTTGTCTGTAATAGTCCGCTCACTAGAAGTTACCACTGTCTCTCCTAAGAGGCATATGAGAAAAAAAGGCATATTTAGGTTAAAGTCTGAGCCATGAAGTCCTGAAACCACAAAGAGGCCACATTCTTGCTTTCTACACACACAGATGGCCTAAATGCACCTCGTGTGAAGTTCCTCCTAGAAAGGCCTGCTCATCTGCCTACTGTCACTCACATAGCGCTGCCAAAAGCAGAGGGGCAAAAGGGATATAACAGGCTTGATGGAGTGCCATGGCCAACAAAACTCAGCAAGTTACATACTCTGTAGGGCTATAAAATACTGACAAGATTTTCCTCATTCAAAGCAGTCATAGCTAGATCATTGGAGAATCAGCTGGGGGAAAACCAAGCAGCACATATCTCAGTGAACGTCGCTTTGAGTCCCTGCCTAAAATAATTTCTGCATGTATTCGCTGTGCAAGCTTGAATCTTGTGCAGCACTTATTTGTCTTTTTAATAGTGCCAACCATAAAGCCGAGAGCTGTAAATAGCAGCGCTGCAGAGCATGGGTTACTTCTGTTATAAAAACACCACTGGTGGCCCATTCCAGATGAACCCACGACTCCTTGCAAAATGCAAAGTCAACTGGTTTTATACACGGTTGCTCCCCATAAGTTAGTTTCAAGAAAGCCACCTTCTTAGAAGGAAACTCTCCCAGTGCAGACAAGCTCTCAACTAAGAAATGGCACATGGCTAGAGGTTAGCAGAGTATGTTATTTTACTTCTGGCAGAACCTCAAAGACTTTTCCCCCTCCTGTGGTCTCCAGTAACTAGGAAGGCAGAAAAAGAAAATCCAACTCAAAGTGCTGAAAAGTAGCATCCTACAGCAAAGCCATGCAATGACATGATTTCTCAAATTTTCCAATACCAATACTTTGTCATGCCAAAGGCTACAAATTAAACAGGAGAGATATTTCTGGGACTTCTGTACAACACATTACCAAATCCAAAGGCTGCTCGTCTAGCATTCTGTATTTATGAAGCAGAAGGCATCTCAAGTAAGTCTTGTAACTCCCTGGTATGCAGCTGAGCTAAACACTTTTAAAAAAAGTTTTTATATTTTTTAAAAATTTGTTTTAAAAATTATTTATATGACAGAGCTTTGAACTCTTTCAAAGATTTAGCTTGATAAACTGATCATATTTTAAAGTTTTCATCAGACTAATTTATATGACTTTGTTCCATCACCTAAGTTATCCAACAAAACTTATCCAGATTTTATATATTTTTAAAATTTCTGTTCTCAAACGTCCTGCATCTCCCAGATTTGCAAAAAAATGCAGCAAACTAACACTGGTGTGAAGGTGAAAGAAAGCAGTAACATTACTGAATCACTTTAGACTAACTAACAGGTATATTCAAAACAAAATAAAAAACACCAAGCGAAGTATAAACATACAGTTAAAGTGAAAAGATTCAACCATCACTTAGAGAAGTGGATGAAAGGCAGATCTCATTCAAAACATCAAAAATTAAAATACTGGTTTTGAATACACAGAAAAGTTAATGTTTTGAAGATATAAAAAAAAAAGTCAAGAAGAAAAAGCAACCCTGCCCCACCAGTAAGAGAAGCCTTCCTTCACAACTGATAGAAAATACCAGTTGAAAAAGTGAATGCTTTATGAAATTCGATTTGGGGAATGTGACCCATTATTTTATTCTCTAAAGGAAAATCAGGGTGTAGCATGGGGAAGAAAAAAGAGATTAGTATATTACATGGAATGTGCAACAGAATCTTGAGCTATTCTACACCACTAATTTCTGATGAAAGGAAATTGCGTTCTGGCCCTGAAAAGGCAAAGAAAACCCTAAAACCGAAACCCAAACAAAAAAAACCCCAACCAGTTCAGGAAACCATTGAAAACTATAATCTTTCTTCCAAATACACACATGACAACTGAGCCTCATTTTTAAGAACTACATATGAAATCCAAAGTTTTGTAATTCAAGATTCTCAGAGAAGTTTGTTCCACAGTACAAAGGAAGTACATAGCTGAAAGAACACCAACAAGAACTTAACAGAACTAGCACAGAAATGTGATTGCAAATTGATGTTTGGAAATAATTCCCCAGATTCACAAACCACTTTCCTGTTATTTTAACTTTTTTTAACCATTTAAGATTAACAGTGAGTGCGTCTTATACCCTCTTTTCAAACAGTCTCTGCCCTGCAGTATCGGTGACATGGTAAATTATCTCCTTATGGAAAGGCAGAAAAAACAGATGGGGATCCATTAATTTAACTCTGTGGAGGTCATTCGCTTTGCCTGAACAGAAATAAGGCAAGAATGTCTATACATGACTGAGGATGAATCCAGTCAGCCATCACCCTGACAGCAGCAGATACATACCAAGAAGTCTAACAAAAGGGCAAGAATAAAGTGCTGGTTTCCTAATAGGCCCTCACAACACTCAGAAACCCCCCCACACACTAAGTTTCACAACTCAGTGTCCAAGCAGCTTTCTAAAACTCCTTCAAAACAAGAAGAAGAAAGAACAAGACCCTCACACTCCACTGTTGATCACAGAGCAGCTGTTCAACTTCACCCAGTCAACTACCAACAGTAAAGCTGCACTCTTAATGTGGGACACTAGAACAACCAGAAAACACCCCTTAATATCCTTGTTTATTTGGATTGCTTCTTGGAGGTTTTTCCCTTTGCCTTTTTTTTATGACATCAGCACACTGAATATATTTATGTAAAGCAAAGGGGTAGGGGGGAGAGGGAAGGAAGGAGTTGAGGCAGGCAGGCAGGCAGGCAGGCAGGAAGGAAGGAAGGAAATTGTACCTCAAAGTGCGCAAGAATTATTAAGTACATTAGAAATCTGCAAAAATAGTTTCCATCAGTTAAAATCCCCATGCTTTAAGTTAGTGTTGCAAGGCTGCATGCTCATAATACAAAAGTTTACTATCTGGGGAGAAAGACATTGTAAAATCCTTTATGTATAGCATTACCTGCATTGTTGAGAATTATGACAAGCAGGCTATGACAAACTGACAAAATTAAAATGTGCTGCTGACAGGGAGTTAATATCAGCTCATACAACTGTGACTTTTTACAGGCAAGTGAAAGAGAAAACACTTCTCTTCAGGAAAACACCTTTACTGTGCACAAGAATTTCTTAGAGAGGGCCTGAAAAACTTTCATTTCCAGAGATGATAATAAAATAATTTAAAAAAAAACTCACTAAAAACCCAACCAGTCATCAATCAGTGATTGATGTATTAAAAAGGGTGGCTCTGAAAAATACTTTGGAAATAGAATTTATTTAAAATCTGCAATGAGCAGAGCCTGGCCTACCTGCTGCAAGAGAAAGAGGTTTGAATTATTTTCCATGATTATCTTTCTACTGAATTTGGTCTCTAGTGTTTGGGTTTTTACTCTTTATAGCAGTATCAGTTATGAACTATTAAATTAATTATGCAAATTAACATTCTCATTTAAACTCTTAAAAATGCTTACACTGATTCAAGTGAAAAGGTCCACCAAAATGTCTCCAGTTGGGGCAGAGAGCAGATGCACAGGAAATGCAAGCATAACAATAGTGATATTTGCCAAAACCTCTGTCTCAACCCTCAAGGTTGTTGAAGAATTTCTTGAGCCAATTGTGATGTCTACATACTCAGTAACCTCACTGGACTTTCCTTCCATGACTCTGTTAAATCATTGTTTAAAAATTCAGACAGGTTTAAAACCAAGACTATCTTATATCACAGAGTTCCATAGCCAAATTAAAATTACATTAAAAACTTCATTAGTTGGTTTCTTCTACATCTGTCACCTTGGACAGAATGCTAATTTCCTATCCCCTTCTATGTGACTCATATTTCACATCCCTCAGTTGTCCTTTTTCCATTATTAAAAAAATTAATCTCAGCCTATTTAATCAGTCCCCAAGTAGAAACTGTTCTATACTTGTCAATCTTTATACTGCTTCTGACTCCTACTGTATCTTCTTTGGGATTTACACAATATTTAAATACACAACACAGATTAATACACAAACACAGATGGGGGGTTTTCTGTGTTTTTCTTTATTTAATTACATTTGCCCCCTCCCCTATTGGGCATTCCCAAGAACAAGATTCTTTTTCAAACAAAGAATCTGCTCAGTCAACCACTCTTTCACCAGGAAAACTCCAGACTTTGTTCATGAGCACCATTTTCCAATTATTTGCATCAAGTTTTATCTGCCATACTTTCACTATCACTCTTTGAGGAGACATTTCTGTAATTCCCAAAGATCAACTCTATCTTCATTACCCCAACTCAGTTAACACTAATAGGTTTTCCCTACCCACTAGACACCCCTCTTCTCCAAACCACTAAGGATTTTGGTTTTGATGATCAGAAAATGACTCAGGTTTTATCAGAGATCCACACTAGCTGCACTGGTGGCCTCATACCACAGTGCAAAATGCGGGACATTCCCAGTTATCTGTCTGTGCAAGGACTGGTGCCCTTGTTCACAACTGATTCCTTTAGAGTTTTGGGTAGGGGTTCTCATGGATAGAAATTCTCAAAAGCAATTGCTGAGATAAAGTAGAGAAGGAAAGAGGGAAAGAAAGACAGAAAGAGGAAAAGAGAGAGGAAATAAAGAGGAAGAGAGGAGAAGAGAAAGAGTGAAAGAGAAAGAGAGCAAGAGAGCTCGTTGGTTAGTTATATGTAGGTTCACCTGAAGATGAACTTACGAAAAATGTTTCCCAATCTATCTTGGATTGTTTGTGGGCAGCTAAATGCTTTTAGTTTAAACAACTGCTATGACATTTTCCCACTAATTTTCTGTAAAGGTCAAAATCAGAAAAACAGTAACATAAAAACCTCACATATGCGGCATATTCTTCTTAGCCAAGAAGCACCAGTTATCCTCAAAATGTCTTTTTCTGTAGGAATGTTCATTCACAGTTATTTTTTTTCTTTTATGACTAGACTACAATGTTTTTCTATCTTTGCTTTTGGAAAAAAAAATTACCTTGATTAAAAATCAGCAAGTCAATAAGGCATCTAAATTTTTCATATTTTAACACAAACAAACCTTGCATAAAGAATAACTTAAAAAATCCACCAAGTCTTCCATACATTAGTAAACCGTGTTTATAAATCAGATATTTTGTGTTCTATCTTACCTTTGAGCCAGCCAGATCTTGGCTCCCATACAGGTAATGATGTCATGCAGTCCCTGCTGGAAGTCCAAACTAACACACTGGTTTGATTCTAGGTACGACTGCAGCAAATGAAAAACCTAAATTAAAAAAAAATAAAATTCAAATGAAGAAATTCTAGCCACTGCTTTTCCTTCAAATAAAGATAAGATGAAACAGTCACTTGCAAAATGAACAACCATTACTCAAATAAAAACATGTATTCACTTGGCCTCACAGCAGACAGAATCCTTAAATACTTAAGTTGCCCCGTCTTTAAAACTCATTTTTCACACAAAACAACAGAAAGTGCTGGAAGATATTGACCTCCATGAAGTGACCAGAAGGCAGCTGGAAAAACACCACTCCTCTGGTCTTTTTCAACTTAAGCTTCTCTCAACTTTCAGCTTTTTGCTGTGCCATTTGCTCCCCAGTGCCAGCACAACTGCCTGGGGAGCGGACTGGCAGCCTGGCACACTGGATGGAGCAGGGCTGCTCACACTGTGCAAGTACAACCAAGGAGCCAGGGAGGGGAATTACCATCCATAACCACTCTGAAGTGCTGACAGAAAAGTATCTTTATTCCTGCTCTTAAGAACCTTCATTCCAGGCGCCAGTCAAACAATGTGGCCAGCTGAGTTTCACAGAGCAGGGAGACGCTCACATTTTCCCTTTCTGAGGACTGAGCTGCTGCACTGGGGTTCGGCACTTTCTCCTCCAGAGTTTAATGAAAAAGACTAATAGATGTATCCAAGCCTTAATGAAGGGAAGAATTCAAAGTACCAGAATAGAAAGCAAGACTGTAGCTTTCTGGTCAGACAGCCAAAACAAAAAATGTACGTCCTCAGAGACCCTCCTTGCTATTTAAAAACAAGTTTTTCCCGGTAGCATTGAATATATAGAAAAGTGTTAAGAAAAAAGTTTTGGTTTTTTTTATTTTTTAAATAGTACAGTCATCTATGCATGAAATGAAAATATTGGGTAGGATAAGAAAGCTGATACCAACTGCACAGTGGAGAGGGGCTCTCCAAGCCCAGCCCCTGTAGTGCCCATCCTGCATGCGGCGGAGGGTGCATGACACACACTTAACACAAGTGACACCACCCCTATCATCCCACTTGGTTTAAAGTCTTCCCACTCACACACAAGTGAACAGGAAACACCTAGGTGAGATAATTTTTAAAGGGGAGCTACATGGAAATGCATGTTGCACTAGTGAAGCCTAATGGAAAAGATCTTATTCAGCATTGCCTTACAGCCTCAAAACTGGAAATTCTGTTCGCTTACATAGCTAAGTTACAGAAAGGGCTTTATGCAAATTGAAAAAGTACATCCCCCACTATTTACTGAAACTGACCATGTGCAGAACTTAGGAAGCTTAAGAGATACTATCAGACCATTTTTGAAAATAGATATTGTGAGCATTTGATATAGAGACACTCTTGATATGTAAGAGTATTAGCATTTCATACTTGCAAAGTGATAATTTAATGAGTAATGGATCAAGCTGGGGCCTTCACTCTGGGAAAAGAAAAACCTTTGTATGCAGACTTTTAGATCTCAGATTGTGATTTCCCACATTCCAGCTGTCACTTGCTCTGGGGTTTCTATTTTTTTGTTTGTTTGCTTGTTTTGGAAACACAAGCACTGCCACATAGCATTAACTTGACACAATTTCATCTGGGTTATTTTTTGTGAAATCATTCAAGTGGAAAAACAGCTGCAGTTGTTTCAAATAAGCACAGAAACAGAAGAGATGTCAAGAGACTATCTAATCCATACAAACACTGAGGCATGGTCTGAACATTCTTCAATGAAACAAATGCCTAAGTGCCCTCATCCTGAAAACAACCAAGAAAGCAGATTCCAAAACACTTGTATGCAACTCCTCTAGTCTTTCACCCTCAAAATCCAAGCTCTTGAGGTAAGGTGTTCCTGTCTGCTCCCACTGCTGCCCTCACAGGAAAACAACTGTTCTCTGGACACTATTCAGATTTTTTCCTAGTGAGGCACTTATTAAACACAGAGATCCCACTGGGGCCCTTTGAAAGGAAAAATGAAATAAACTCCTGTCTCCCTTTGTCAGCAGGTGCTCTGTAGGCAAGACACATCCTGGAGAAGTGGCTTGTCTTTCATTTTTTTAAAATCTTCTGAAGTCCTCTGAACTCAACATCATTTTGTTGACAGCATCTTTCTACGATGGCCTTTCCAAGATATTTTTGAATCTTTATCTTCCATTTCCAAGATCTTTTGAATCTTTAAATCTTTACCTTTTCCTACAAAACACTTTGCAGAAGTGCAAGCTTGCTAACATTCTGAAGTGTCACCAGAGATGTATACCTTGTCTTCTTTAGTCTGCTCTTTCCTATGCAAGTGTTTGCTTATTAAAACAGTTTACGTAAGTACCTCCTCAAATTAACCTTCTTCATCAAAACCAATGCACTAAGCTTCCACTACTAATAGTTTCTCTATATGATTTGTGGCTTGCCCTTAATGCCTATTAAGTCATAGACACGACAGAAGAAGAACGAAAATGGAAAATAATATTTATGCAGAAGCTCTTATTGCTTTTTATATCCTCTGCTAATTGAAAACCATTTGGTGCCTTAACCTTTCCAATTTTTTTCTTCTGTGCTTGTATTCATTTCCAGGAATGACAATGGATTTACCTCTAAGCAATAATATAAAATCTGTTACACAATTATGAAGGGGCCCTCATAGTTTTTCCTAACAGCTTAAATTAATGTAATCTCTTCAGCTCTGAAAACAACTCTTGAAGTGCCTTCTGTGTAGATGCAGAAGTAGTTTGATAGTTCAAGCTAAAGGTCTTGACAGAACTGTGTATACTAAGGAGACAAAATGGTGGATTTAAATTTGTCCAGGTAGGGAACTCAGTACTGAAATGCAACCAAAAATCCTATGGAGTTAATTCTTTATTTGAAACAATCCTTTCAATACAGATTGGTGGTAAAAATCATGGGACATAAGCCTTATTTGAACAGTAGAATTAGAAGGGGCAACTCACGTGAGAATTTGATGCACTCTTGAAAAGTGCTTGCATCCATTAAAGAAAACGTTCAATTATAATTTAGCCTGTTCTGACTTTTTCTGACATACACAGAATCCTGATTTTATTGTTATTTCACTGCAAGCCCTCTGTCTCTTATTCAGGCACCTTCACCATATTTTAGACACCTAGAAAGCTCTCCCCACAAAGAAATTCTGTTCTCAGCATGAGATTTTAGAATGCCTAAGCTAAAGTGGAACTCGTAACTAACATTAGCGTGTTTTATACAAAGCCTTCCTTTATGTAAGCAAAAATCAGAGACAACCAAACAAGCAACGTGTAAAAGTTAACCTCAGTAGCTCTTCCCTTCCATCACTTGTGATGTGTCATTCTTTGGTTTCCATGATCTAAGACTACAAGCCAGGCAATGAGGAGTTTGCCAGTTTGCATGAGGAGGTAGCAAGTTTTATGAGACTGTTTGATACAGCCAATAAAACAGACAGGCTTTCCAGTGCATGGCTCTCCTCAAGTCCAAAATACTACATTATTTAAAATCCTCTGCTGAATTCCTCACACATAAATGCAGTGAAGTCATGGTGTTCCTTGTGTACGTAGCATTCTTTTTTTATTACACAGAGGCAATATAATGATTTTCTTTCTGGTAGTTTAGCCAAAGATTTGCGCTATCTGTGGAGGAAGGTTTATGCTGGCTGACAGTGGCTCTCTTTAATGGATACAACACTTCACTGTGACAAGGTTCTGTGGAATCCTGCATTAAAGACAGTGAGTTCATGGGTGCCCAGAAACCTTTTCCTCCCCTATGCAGGCTTTTTAGGAGCCAGGATAATACCCCAACAGGACAGCAGAGACTGTCCATCAACCTGGACAAGAGTTGTTAAAACAGTGCAAGCCATGGGAAGTCCAGATACTTGGATACATGATGGGACCTGAGACCACTCAGTCCACAAGGTTCTCACTCTGAGTCAGCATGTCCTAAGCTGCTGCAGGCAAAAACCACCTGGATGGAATAACTACTTAGTGCAAAATGGACAAAAAAAACCCAAACAAACTCCACCAAGCCAGCCCGGGTGTGACACTATATCCTAAGGAGAAAAACCCAAGGACTCAGAATGCCAAGGAAGCCACGTTCTTCTCTTCAGCCATTCCCAACTTCCAGTACCTTCCTTGGAGTTGTCAATGTTTCACCCTGGTTTTTCATCTGTAGAAGCCTCAAGAAAAGGGGAAAAAGCAGAGAAGTGTGGGCTAAGGAAGAGAAGAAAAGGAACAGCCAGCTTGGTTCCCCGCTGGTCATTCAGCACACACATCCTTCTGGCCTGTTCACATCCATCCCCCATCCAACAGCATGCTTTCAGATGCAACACTGTCACCCTGTCCTCATATGAGAAAGTTGAGTGTTTTCTTTGTACTCAAGCAGGCCTTAAGACATAACATCTGCTATTTTCTAAGTGTTCATTTTGGATGATTAAGTGAAAAAAATTCACATTGCTTTTTTTAAAAATAAAAACAAATACTTAAATGATTAGACATCAGCTAAGTTAAAAATGTAAATCAGCAAGAGACATTTTTTCCCCTACACTAACTTTCATATGATATGATCATTATCTTTAGCAGCTCTTGTATCAGCTTGAATTGCTGGGAAATGCACAATTAAAATAATGAAGCAATGTAGTGATGGAGGAAAACTTGTATCAAACACAAAATTTACCTATAGTGCAAATCTATTTTGGTGGCAAAAGTTCTCCTGCATACATACAGAGATACTGCAAATACAGCGGAACCTTTCAATAGCCAGGAAGTTGATCTAGCATGACACACTTTGTAACAAATTAAAATTAATCTTTCATAGCATTAGCACTAATTTTATAGGAGGTACTAAGGTTCCTGAAATTCATAATAAACTTTAATTTCCAGCATAAAACAATCATTAGGTGGATACCTGGTGTACGTGAGCACATGTCTGCATTTGAAAGAAAGCACAGCCTTCAGCATGTTGCTGCACCAAGTGCCTTTTTCAAACAATAAGATTTTCCAAAAACAGGTTATCCAGTTCCACCTTTCTCTGTGAAGTAGCAACATTGAGCTTTCCTCCCCCCTTAAGATGACCCAAAGCAACAAAATCCTCTTCGTGCATGCCCTCAGCTATGTTAAGTATACAGTACAAATATTCACATTCCTAAGTGCAAAACTGAAACAATGCTCCCAGTGTTCATTGCAGTGCTCGCTGGGGGGGAAAAAAAATACAAACCAAAAAAACCAAACTGACATCACCCGAAACTTAACATTCTCAACACATATTCTTTAACTCCCTAAAAAAAAAAATACAAAGAATACAGATGTTTCAACAGCTGAAAGGCTGAAAGAAAACACTGTGTAAATACTCAGCTTTCAAAAATATGCCACTCACCAAGTTATGAAGGTTGAAGTAACATGGGAGGGCAAAAAAGAAAGAAAGGCGTTTGCAAAATAGCAGCAGTAAGAAGATTTACTGAGCTAAATGTAGGTTTTCTGAACAGTCCCATCAAAAGCTTTCGCCCGAGTATTAACATGCTAGTAAAGAAACCCTCAGACATAATTTTTCTTTTCTTCTCTCATTTAAAGGCAGACAAAATTTTATTCTTCTTCTATAATAAATACAACTGCCAAGTTATCTCTGCATTCTGAAACTTAGGTCGAATGTTTTTTTACTACAACCATGTAGATAAAAACTGGCAAGCTGCTGTGACAGGTGAAGGCATTTTTGCAAGTATGATAAAAAGTTCAAAGTTACAACAATTAGCTCTAGGGAAAAACAAGTCTTAGAAATCCCTTTTTTTTCTTAAATATGAAAAGTGCCAGTGTGGTAAATATAATGGGACTAAAAATCTCATCTACCCCTCCCCGTTTTTCAGTAAGATACCCATACAAAAATAGATGGGAGAGTTTGTAACTATCTGCTTACCACCCTGCTCTGATAAAAATTGGTATTTGTAGAAAAGAAATATAATGTTTTATCACCAGAGTATTGTATGAACACGGTGCCTGCAGTCCATGCTGATCTCCCAGACAAAAGCAGCCAGGCACATTGCAGATTTTAAAAGGAGTCCAGAACCACAGGGCACAAAGGTGCTGCACCAGGTACTGCTGGTGGCACCCTGTGCTCTCATGACCCAGACTCTGTCACACTGAGGTTCAGCAACTCTGTGGATAGATCATCTCAATTACAGTCATTAAGGATTTTCTTCACCTGAGGTATTTAATTATGAGATAAATTTTTATCTGGAGCTTATGGGAGAGAGTAAATATTCTGAATTTATTTCTCCATTTAAATGGCAATATACTGAAGAGGAATTTCAAATGTTTATCAATTCTATTGCCACCCTCAAACAAATGTGCTACAAAAGCCATCATTCTTCTTACTGTCCTAGATCATTTAGATATACCAAATCATTATAGCATCACCCCCTTTGTTCCTACCATTTCCTTTCTTAGAAGCCTTTCATTACATAATAATAGTTTCACAACTAACAGATCAGATTATTATTTCTGCCAGAGATACATTATGTGATTGCATCCTTATCGCTTCCTTAAATTTGTTTTTGTATGGACTAATAAATGCAGTCTGAGGTGCAACAATTTCCTTCTGCAAATAATTTTATGAAAACTCTATAAAATCTTTTTCTTTCTTTAAAGCAACAGCTGGCTCACAATTAAATTTTCCCAGAATTTTAGCTTTGCTTTCTCAGCACATTTCATTACCTAATTACCCCATTTTGCTTCATTATTCACAAGAAATTATGGCACTTGAATCCTTCTTCCAAATACAACCACCAAAATTCATGAAGCTGGGTTTATACATTAATGAAAAGTTGTTTTGATTAAAATGAAGGCAAGCATGTTTGGATTGAATTAATAAGTTTAAAAGGCTTGAAAACATCTAAATTAATGAATACAATATCAGTTAACTTTGTATAACTCAGCAAGAATAGCACAGCTATTTAATAATCTGAAAATTATGAATGTGGCACAACTAATGAAAGTTAGAAGATGCTAAAAAATAGCAAAGTTGCTTTCTTCTCAGTGACAGACATATATCACAAAACATCCCTCAATAAAAATGTGTTCTTTGTATTTAAGATGAATGTATTTTTGCCTAAAACAAGCCCCCCAAATAAGTGAAATTTCACAGATCAAAATTCTTGCAATACAGTTTTTAATAGGTTTTTCCCCAGGTTTTTTTTCCTATTTCAGTCTGATGAAACTGAATTGCAGCTTAAAATTTGTGTATGTGACTCAAAATTTTCATTAGGAGAAAACAAAACAGTGAGAAGTTTGCTACCAGGAAACAGCAGACTCATTTTACTTGGAAGACCCAGCTGAATCTTCTCTTAGAAGTACACAGTTTGCCTATTCATACAGAAACCCGACAAGGTCTCACTTCATCATTATTAGGACTTTTTTTAGCATTAGGATTTAAGCTGTTTTTAAGCTGTCATTCAGCTAAATGTACGTACATGTGCTGGGCAGAGAAACCCAACCAAAAGGACGGGCGGGCTGATGAGCAAAGAGAAAACCCCAATAAGCAGGCAGGGCTAAGAAAAGGCAAATCTGCCTGACAAGTCAAAGAAAGAGAAGATAAACCTGAGTGGGTCTCACACACATCCTCCTAAGCAGCCAGCCTGACCAGAGATGAAAGGGGCTACTGTGGAGCTGGTGGCATTTCCACTCTCTGCAAACACCCCTATTATCTTCCCACAATATGTAACTAAAACCTGCAAGTCTAGAGAAATGAACAAACCAGGCTGGTGGGAGCAGTTTAGAATTGTCCTCAGCCTGCATTTCTGATCAGAACAGCAGGAAGGATACAATGAAGTCAATGAAGTCTCTTCTTCCAAATCTGTACTCTGTCATCCTAAAAACCCACCCATCATTGTCTTAATCCAGCTACCTCAAAGAATATAAAGCTGCACACATACACACTCCCAGCTTCCTTTTCCCTCTTCCTTTTTTTGGAGGGGTGGCAGTGAAACAATTTGACATTCTTTTTTCCGAGGCTATGTCTTTGTAACAGCTCTCTCCCACATACATACCCACATGAAGGAAACAAATGCAAACAAAAGACCAAGGCACACATTCCTGTTTACTGAGGGATATTTACAATTAAGAGGAATACTGTCAGCTACCCCACTGATACAAAGAAGCTGACATGGTAAGAGACACAGTATGAACATGTTTATCCAGAATGCTCAGAAGGACACTGCCACTTGACCCCGCAGCTCTGCTGGTTTCAGCAGAGGTGATCTTCTGCCTCAGGAATGTCTGCACTAACACACAAGCTGAGAAAATAATTAGAAATAAGCTAAATCAATTTGATGCTTTTAGTTCCCAAACCCACATTATAAAATAAAGTAAAGCTTGCAGCTACCGAAAATTATCTACTTCTCTCAACTAATGATTTTAAACTTACAGAGGAAAAAATATACATATATGGGTCTCTCTCTAATGGAAGAAAAATATTCTGTATTTTTAAAGTCTAAGGAATAATGTGACATATGAGAAGTCCAAGTACAGCTCACTATAACCATGGTAATAAAGTAAAAAAAGAGGTGATGTCTTTTAAGGTTGTATTACAACTTCTGAAAGCTTTTCCCCGTTCGTACATTGTCGGTCATAACCTGTGACTGTACACGTCTCCACGTGCATGAGGATCAACTTCCATTACTACTTATTTACAAGAATTTTGCCGTTCGTACATTGTCGGTCATAACCTGTGACTGTACACGTCTCCGTGCATGAGGATCAACTTCCATTGCTACTTATTTACAAGAATTTTCTCACCATTAATGGCTCCATTTGCATCTGAGGAACTCAATATTAGCAACTACACTCTTTTGTTTGAACTCTAAGCCAACATTTCAAAGCCTCCTGAACTTAGGCAAGATTGATTGCTCTTCCATGGCAGGGAATACTGCACCTCTGAGTGCAAACAATAGGGCAAATGTTCCTCCCTTAAGGAAAACTCTCACCCAGTTAGATGCAGGTAACAAAGGGAACATCGGGGGCTACAGCTATGCAGACCCATCAAACACCACCCATGTTGGTGCCCAGACTCCCAGCTCAAATGCCAAACTCCTCTGACACACAGCAACACAGCTGAATGCAAGTAAAGCTCACAAGAATTTTCCTCTGTCAAAACTATCGCTATAAAAGGGAACATACAACTGAAACATGCAATAAAAGTAACTTTATGTCTAGACAGCACAGCTGATGGGTGGGCTTAACTTGCAGATAAGTTAAATTGAATTCCAAGCATAAACATTAATAATGGGTTCAGCTTTACAAGGGTAATACATAAGAAAACTGGAAAAAGGAAGGTGCATTTAATGCAAACTCTTTTTCTTTTTTCTTGTTTTATTACAGTAACATCTAGAAATTAATTTGTGTGAGAGGATCCTACTTAGCTGTAACATGTGAGAAAAAAGACAATCTTCAACCCAATAGCCCTTCTGTATTTTCAGTCTCACTGGACTACAAGGCAGCACTTGAATTCCAAGCATAAACATTAATAATGGGTTCAGCTTTACAAGGGTAATACATAAGAAAACTGGAAAAAGGAAGGTGCATTTAATGCAAACTCTTTTTCTTTTTTCTTGTTTTATTACAGTAACATCTAGAAATTAATTTGTGTGAGAGGATCCTACTTAGCTGTAACATGTGAGAAAAAAGACAATCTTCAACCCAACAGCCCTTCTGTATTTTCAGACTGGACTACAAGGCAGCATTGTTCAGCCCAGGTGTATGTGGACACAGCCACTTTCCAACAAGGAAGATCATCTGAGAGGAAAGAGGACTGGCTCCCTGAAATACACAACATCTCTTTACTTATTTTCCCTGAATGATGCAGAAATAAAGCTTTTACTTATGTAATCACATATTGTTTCTCAATATGACTCCCCTCTCCTATATTATAAAATATTTTAGAATAAAGTCTTGTAGGCAAGGAAACAGAGGTTAAGTGATTTATTTGAAAAACACTAAGGATGCATCTCAGAGACAATTCAGATCCTGTAAGTTCCAGTTCATAGATAGTAGGCATGTGCATGAGAATTTATGGGAGGAGAAAAAAATGCCAAAACTCTGTTTTACGTATACTCTTTTGGAAGCACTTGGCTCTTCAGAAAACTCAAGAGGGAAGAATACCTAAGTGTCAGTACAATATAGATGGTACAATCAAAACTGCACCGAAAATATCAACAATATTTTCTCAGAGTTCGGTCAGTTTTGGACCACTGATTTTCCTGAAGTTTCTGAAATTACAAAGTTTATAGGACCATAGAAAACTCACAATGAAGCTTAAACTACAGCAAATACATGAATCATGCTACTGCTGAAGATCAGCAGATTTTTGCCTTACACATATGGACAAGCTATTTATGAATTTTCACTTCCCATCAGGCTCAGCATGATGTCAGCTTACAATAACAAGTTAATGTTAATGTTTTCCAGTAATTTCCACAGTGCCATTTAACTGCAAGTGCCCCAGCCAAGGTAAACTTAAGGGCAAGGAAAGGGCTAACTGCATAATCAGAGAGCAACGTTAATGAATTTTTCATTTCTGCTTTGAACATTTGGAATTCTACCTGCAATGTATTTGCCTTTTGTTCCCAAAGTTTAATCTCACTAGTCAGCTGATTACATCTCCCCCAAATGGCTCAAGTATTCCTTCTGATTTTAATTAGTGACAATGCTTCATCGCCTTGTGGATTTTTTCCCCAGACAAACAAGCATCCTACGCTATTGCAGCAAGTGCCAAACTCAAATCTATCAAACATTTTCCAAGCTCTAGCAAGATCATGCTCATTTTACAATCAGCAGCACCACAGCAGGTGAGCACTGCCTCTGAATTCACCAGTAACAGACAATATCCAAAACAAAACGATGAAATTTCCTGGGGGGGTCTTCTCTTCAGAGAGTCAGAAAGATCTGTTCTTTATTGTTATTCTTCCCCCTTCTCTCTTCCACTTGCATGCAATTGATGTATTTTTGACATAAGGGAATGTCAACAGCAACAGTTTTTATGTCAGAAAAGATTTTTTTGAAAAGCAAATTCTTCCAACACTTTCCCTTACTCAAGACCACCTTCTCCAACATTTGCACATGTTTGCCTTTGATTTTATTATCCCAGAGGAGTACAGCTGTCTCACTGTGTCTAAGAACAGTTTTTTTAAAGTCACTTAACCCTCCGCTCAGCTTTGGATATTGAACTGCACAGAAGTTGTTGCCTTCTGAACACACTGGTGCCAGTGGTAGATGTTACCATGCCCACCACCTTTTTGACACCACATCCTACTGAAGTTTGACAATTTCAAACATCCTACCCAGGTTTCTAATGAAAGCAAGCTCCCCATTCCCTTCAGTCACATCAATTAGGTTAGCAGAGGCCTGATATTGAAATGGGAATATTTAAATTTATTTAAATAACATCCAAATGTTTAAATCTTGTTTGTTTTTGCTGAAATGGCTCCAAGAGGATCACCAGCTGATCTGTGGCACAGCTGCAACACCCAGCAGCCAGAGGACTAGTGATGATCAGCTGCACGTGGACTGCTGTGCACAAGCTGTTTGCAGAGCACGAGCCTACACAAATCCTCTGGCATTAGGGCCTCAAAACTGGCAAGATTGAGAAAAAGTAGGCATCCACTTCACTAAATGCCAGATTGGCTCAAGGCAGCTGAAAACCACCCTGCATCAGTGATGGGAGGGACTATTAGGATACTTCATACCCTTTTTCATACAAATAAACAGCAAACACAAGTGGTAAGAGTATCTCAATGGGTTCTTCACTGTGTTATTCCTTTGCAGTCGGTACCAATGTGTTCACCTCCACCCATCACTCTACAGGCCATGTCCTGTCGCTTCTGTATTTTACCAGTGACTGCAAGTGCAAAATCACCCACTAAAATCAACAGTTGTTTCAGTTAACAGATTAAACACTTTATTTTACTACCTTTAGATAAACTAAACCAGAATCCAAGGAGAGCTTGTGGTTTCAAGTCACTTCACAGTTTGAATTTGGCAGAACAGAAGTGAGTGGAAAGCCCTGCTACCCTCACTTATGTTTCCAGCACTTTGTTCATCATCTCTGATACAAAGCAGCTAAAAGGTACCACACACTGACTCCTCAGCACACAGATCTTGTGTGCATCTCCCTTATCACCATTTTTAGAGAGGTGTCAGTTCCATACCCTGTCTTCAGTCCTGATCATAAAGTATCCACTAGTTATCAACAGACTATGCTGGGAATTGATGGCTTATATTGAAGAAATATTCCATAAAGCTGCATTTTTTTGTTTGTTTTTAAGCAGCAAAATTTACTACAGAGCTAGAACTACAATAAAGCACATGTAACAGTATGAAGTATGACTGCTTCATATAAACTCAAACACTAAAAATATTTTAATTTGGCAAAAAAAGACAACTAAATGAACTAGCAAGAACATGTCAGAAGTTAGGGAATCCACAGAGGTAGTTAAAGAGTCTACTGAAATTTCACAAAATTCCATGGTTTAACTGCATTTGGAAAAACAGAGTAACTTAATTTGAAATCAAGCTGCTTCTTCCCCTCTCCAAACACCAATATGCATTTTCTGTGCACTTGATCAATCTTATTGGCTTTACAATACATTAAAAATTATCAGCCAGCTGCAAAAGGGGAGCCCACCTATTTATAAATTTATTTACTTGATGCTAAGGAGAATGAGTTCTCCTCTAGTTACAGATAACAACAGAGTAAAAGCTCTTTTTGAACAAGCTAAAAGGTAAAAATAAAATACTTACTGGTGACATTACAGTTTTAACTACATAAAGTTCTCTCTGTGAAGAGACTGCCTTACAGACAGCATTGTTTACAATACAGTAGCAATACTAAGTATGAAAGTTTTGCATTAGAAACTGTGAAAGGAACAAAAAAAGTTCCTCAAATTTATTATCTTTGTTTTAGTTACTGTACAAATTGTGAAAATTTCATACTTGTCACCCAAAATAACCCACTTTATTCACAAGAAACCGGGCTAATTAAAGAAAAATACCCAAATCAAGTTTGTCTAATTCAGTTCTGTGACAACACTTCCTGCTCACAGCACTGCAATGGAATGGCATTGTCCACCGACACCTCCCAAGTGCTTTATGCTTCTATAATTGCAGCACTGCAACTGCTTTGAGGATTTTTTGTGGTACATAATCATGGTGCTGCAATTCTATTCAAAAAAGTTGTCTGTGTAAAACCCCAGGGTTTTTTTTATGTAGATAACCCCATTACAAGCCTCGTTCATGACTGAATGCAAAGATATACAACTGACTACCACCTTCTAAACCTTTCTTCCTGTTGTCATATCCAATCTTTATAAATACCACTGATATAAAACTGAATTAAAAGATAACATGTGAATGGAAGATTAATTCCTCTGAAAGGAAAAGGCTGATGGAAAACCATTAGCAAGACTCAGCTACTCAAAGAGTTGATGAAGAAAGCACTAAAGGTTGTGGTGGTTACAAATATCTTGCTTTCTGAGGAAATCTGATAGCCTACTGCACTCTGAGAGAAAAAACCCAAGAAATTACTGCTGAAATAATTTGAGAGCTGGACATGATCAGTTTAGGAACATTTGCAAGAAATCTTAAGAAACATTTAGGATGAAATCATTTATTTGGACCATGTGATCACAGAACTTCAAAAAACTCAACTTTACAGGAAATTAACTTCTTCAAGTGTTCACAAAGTACCACATTACACAAGACTGAAAACAGCTTTAAATGTCATTAGAACTATTAACTCTTGTGTCAAATTGAATTAAATGACAATGCTATATATTCAATGTATCTGTCTGAAAGACTAAATTAAGCATTTTTTTCTTCTCTCTACAATAAGGCTGTTCAGAAAAATGAAAAGCTATTAAATTAAAACAACTCTAAGAGCTACATAACTTTGTAATTATATTTCCTTCTTTAATACCGTGTCTCTATCACTTTTAATAATACTTCCTGTTTTTTTAGGGAAAACAATATTCTCCTTTTATTGCTAAAGGCAGTGTGATGTTTCAAAGATAGCACTTTTTTCCTCACCAGTGATCACTGAGTACCAAGAGGCCATATTGTGCATATTTCAAAACTAGTTAAACCTAAAAAGCTCATTTTGGCTTTCATGAGCTTTTTTCACTTCCAACAACTGAAGATGCTTGATACCCCGAGGTGATTACACCAAGTCCCTTCCTTTTGCAATGCTTCAGGACTTACCATGGGCTGCAGTTTTAGGCTGTAAGACAGTGTACACACACAGAGCATATGTTTTTTGTTAGATGTTACATCAGGAAATAACAAAACCTACCAAAAATCTGGCAGTAGTGTGTATATGTGAAGTCTTTTAGAGTGTTACTATGTCCATCTCTACATCTTCCAGAGCCTTTTTATGGAAGTGGGTAGTATTGACTAGATGGGAAAACAGGAGAATCACCAGAGCACACACATATTTTTATGCTGATATTACTAACTTTTCTATTAACATAATAACCTAAAAAGTATTAATCATGTAGCATGTTTCACATAACATACTGACAACCTGATTTAATCTTTCTTCCTTGTCTTGAGTTGGTTTGGGTTCAAAAGTGACTTCATTCCAAAGAGTGAAGGCTCTACCTTATTCTTATTTCTTATGGCACAAAATAATTTAATAGGTATAAAAATCAAGCATGCACTCAAGCATGGCTCCACCTGTATTTTCTGTGTAAAAAAAAAGTGAACATTGTGCTCTTTACATTTCCTCTTCTACTTGCCAGCAGTGTCTGTTTCACCAATGAAACAAGATGGACAGAACCTTGGAAGAATAAATGAAAGATCTTCTGCACTTTACAAATATAAGCATTTGTAATCTGTGAGATGTAAGTCTGCTATAGAAGTGTTTCATAGGGACTGAGAGAAATTGGCTTTTCCTACCTTACTGACAGAACCTTGGAAGAATAAATGAAAGATCTTCTGCACTTTACAAATATAAGATAAGCATTTGTAATCTGTGAGATGTGAGTCTGCTGTAGAAGTGTTTCATAAGGACTGAGAGAAGTTGGCTTTTCCTACCTTACTATTTTCTCTTTTAAGACTATAAATTTAGTATTATAATGCTAAACAAATGCATGCATTTGGACTGGTGAAAGGAAGAAAAGGTGTTAAGAGAATTCAACTATACTCAAATAAAACTCTGTATGAACTATAAATGCTCGATATCTTCCAGTTATGTCGGATGTTTTAGTGTTGAATTCATGAGTGATTTCTCAAAGTGAAAAGGAAGGCTTAATGTTGTCGATACATTTGCACCAAAAAAGGATGAATCAAATTTTCAAGATGTAAAGTTTTCCCAAAATATATCTCTGTCACAAAGACCTTTCTGCAGCTTTGAAAATACTTCTGTATTTGAGGGGAAAAAATTAATAACTATTGCTTATTTTTCAGAATAAAAACAGGCCAGAATGAACAATTACAATCTGCAGAGGTTACCTGCCAAATTGAGATTGAGACATTCATTGCAGATGTGAAGATGCACTGAATCTGAAGTTTACCCTTCTGAATAAAATCAATATAAAGATACATTTGGCCTGCATTTCTGACAGCATGGTAATTACCCCAGTGCAATAAGCAACAAAATACCACAACAGCAGCTATTCTCTAAGAGGATGAGGTCCAAAACAGAGAAAAAAAGGAGCAAACATGTGAAACCAGAGCTGGTGGGAGAGAGTTGATACTGAGGGTGCCAGAGGAAAGAGGGTACAGATAACAGAGGCACAAGCAACTAGGGAGGGCAAATAGAAGCACTTGCTGCTTATCATTCCTTCAGAAGCCTTATTAATTCTTTGGTTGCTTGAAGCTGTGGGGGAGGTTTCCACACTCCCAAATATCAAGGAGACTCTGATGATCCAAAGACAACTGGCACCTTTTATGAAGTAGAGAAAAGGAAGAATCTTGACAGGTGATAAATTTAGAAGCAGCCCTCACCCTCTCAGCATCTCCCCTTGCTCTCTTCTGCAGTTAGACCACACCTAGACTGTTTCCAGCACCTAAGGAAGGCTCTGCAGGGTATACCAACTCCAAGAGCTGCCTGCAGCTCCACTGGAAGCCATAATTTTCCATCACACAACTTAGTAATGTGGATTCTATCCCTTCTGGCCTTGCACAGGACCATCCCCCAGAGTCACACACCATGTGCTTGAGAGCACTGTCCAAATGCTTCCTGAAGTCTGTCAGGCTGCTGCTGTGACCATTCTCTGGGGAGTCTGTTCCAGTGCCTGGCCACACTCTCTGCTGTTTCCCTGACACCTCTCCCAACTCAGCCTCATCCTGTTTCCTTGATTCCTGGTCACACAAGCAAAGAGGCCAACACCTGATCCTCCTCTTCCCCTCACAAGGAAACTGTAACTGCAATGAAGTCGCCTCTCAGTCTCCTCTTCCCCAGGCTGAATAGACCAAGTGATCTCAGCCACTCTCATATGGCTTCCCCTCAATGTCACCCTGATTTTTTAAGATGTTTTAAGCTTTCTAATGTTTACATTCTTGTAATGAACTCTCTCACACACTTTATGTAAATAACTTATTATTTTGCATTCCTTTATAGAAGAGGAAATATTTGATAGATTGCTGGTTTGTCCAGTGTCATTGGAGAGGTGGCACTTGCACCCTCCAATCAATCCACTGTCACTTTTGGAAATCTATAAATGTTAGTCAGAAAATAAACTCTCTTTTTTACCTTGGAGCAACAGCGAGCCCGCATTGTGGTGTTTCGTGTCCTACAGTAATGCCTCAAGGCCCTTCATCAACCTCAGGGACCTCCTCTGGACACTCCCTTAGAGTTTCATATCTTTCTTACATTGTGTCACCCAGAAGTGCCCCAGCACTCAAGGCGAGGCTGTCCCAGCACAGAGCAGAGCAGGACAATCCCCTCCCTTGCCTGGCTGTGATGCTGTGCCTGATGCACCCCAGGACTGGGATGGCCCTCCTCGCTGCCAGGGCCCTGCTGACTCAGATTCCACTTGCCATTGACCAAGTGGAATATGAGTCAAGGTCCCTTTCCAAGGAGCTGTTCTCCAACTTCTTATTTCCCATTCTATACACACAACCAGGGCTGCCCTGTCCCAAGTGCAGAATTGGGCACTTGTCACTATTAAACTTCACAGAGTTGGTGGCTGCCCATCTCTCTAATTTGCTGAGGTCTCTCTGCAGGGCCTCTCTGTCCTCAAGGGAGCTGACAGCTCCTCCCAGTTTAGTGTCATGGGCTTTTAGTTGAGGGTTTTAGCAGAAATGCCCCGGACCTGGAATTATGTTGTATTAGACAGTGGAAAACAAACTGAGTTTCAGCAGAGCTTTGCTCCTCACACTGCCCCTGACCTAAAAGCAAAACATGCAGACACATCCTTACAAGGAAGGCACCACTCCTACTCCTCCAAACAAACTCTCCACTACTAGGTACAACCATAACACAGCTTCTCGTTGTTAATCACACACCCACATAAACTTTGTCCCATGTACTTTCTTTATGTCTGTGAAATGTCTGCACAACCCTCCCTACGCCTGGATATCCATTTACTGCTCTTTTCTGGCCTATGCATAAACAGCATTGGAGGAACACATCTACAGAGTATGTTCAAGTTCAGATTCAGCCATTTAGAGCCTCAGTAAAAAAAAAACCCACACTAAGTTAAACAGCCATGTGAAAAAATATTCCTAGAAAATTTTAGCACAACAATAACTACTTCAAAAATGCTGGTATTTAAAAATACTTCAATACATAAAGGCAAGAAAGAGCAGTAGTAAGAAACACTACTGAAAGAAATGCCTGTGACATACAAATACTTTAAAAAGCCAAAGCAATTAACATGCATTAAATTGGTTAAGACAGAGAAAGCACACTATGTGATTTGATGCATTAACACTCTTGATATCTATTTTCATACAATGGAAAAGTGTCTTATTTTGCTTTATTTTGTCTCACTTCTGTAGATTTTCACGTTTTTCCTCCTTTCTTCCTTTCAATTTTTTTGTTCCACTATTCAAGATTCTTGCATCCTGATCTTCAACATTGGTAAGTCCTTACTGAGTAGTTACCCACTTACAAACACGCTTCCATCTTCATTCGGTTCTCCCACCCAGCATTCTTTTGAAAGCCCATTTTCCCAGCTTTCTCTTCTGTTTGTGGAGAAGATTCTTCTCTTTTGTAAACAGGGTGAGAGAGCTTCCAAAAAACACAGAAGACACTTTCCCCTAGTTCTCTATAACCTGAACTTCTGAAAACACAGGATATAGTAGAAAGGCCTCACTGTAGGTAAGAATTTTACATACATCCTTAAGCAGTCAGCACTTATCATGGATGGGTATTTTTAAAAGTATATCCATAAAGTGTATTCAGGATTGTCTTTTGTTTGGCTCTGGAATTTTTAAAGACATGGTTCCTAGATCAAAAGGAAGGGAAAAAAATCCTCTGAGGGTTGGATGGAAAACATGTTTTTGGAGATGAAAAATGAACTCCATGGAGTACTAAATTAATCCACTGCACCACCTAGGAGAATATTATATCTTCAGTAAGCTTTACAAGTTTCAGCTTTTCCCTTCCCAACTGTAAAAACATCCTCTGCCAGTGACAGAGTGATAGGATTGCTTTCCTGACTAATCATGAGGGATACTTAAAGATTCATAATACAAAACAGGTGCAAGAAATATGCACAGAATGGAACACTTAAAAATTCAGACTTCACAACAGTTCAATTGTGTTCAGGGAGGTCTAAATCAAATTACTCAGCCAGCGTCTAGAATAGTTCAACTCTCTTCAGGAAGACTTCAGTAATGAAAAGTAAAACACTGTGCTGAAAGTTGTTTTTCACATACCTATCATTTAAAGACAAAATAATGTATCCACTGCGAAAACTGTACCTATAAAGAGGATTTCTCTTTGTTAACACCTAATCAAAGTTGTTTTATATAACCACATTCACAGATAGCGTTTTCAGTCATTGCACAATTATCCAGAAAAACAACTAGAGATGCCAGGTCATATGGATACATGGATGGCTGTAACTCAACACCAGACAGGGTACCTCAAATGGCCACACACACAGAGGCACCCAAAACTTCTGCTAGCAAGCTTGCAGGAGCTTTTATTCATAAAGGAGTGGAACTAGGTGCACTAGAACAGGAGGGCCAAAACATTTGCAAAGCAACCACTTACCATAATCAGAGTAACAAGTGTCAAAACCTAGGGTATGGGAGAGAGGGAAGCAGTGCATCCATCAAGGCATCTCTCTCCCTGCACAGAGAGAGCAACTGACACGCTCTCCCTGGCACAACCCAGAGTAACCATTATTACAGCTACCTCTCAATCAAAACAGTAGTTGTTTCCACTGACTGATGAATGTTGCTTATTCTCTACTAAACCAGGCCTTTTTTCTTTTTTTCACTAGAAAGAAGTGACCCCACAAGGTTTAGAACAACATCTTTGCATATCCTTAGCTGCTGTAGGAAGGACACAATAATTTTGGAGAAACTGAAGAGACCTAATAGAGTTGTAAGAGCTGTGTACATCTATGTCCTTTAGAAAAGTGGTGACATGTCTTAGGAAGTCAGAGACAATATTTGGGAGCATTACTAATTACAGTTAAGGCAACTTCAAAGCAACGTACAACTAGCAGGGCTGCCCAGTCAATCAGTTGGATTATGTGTCTTTTCTCAGTTTGTTTTTTTTAATCAAAAAACAGCTGAAAGAAAACCTCTGGCAAAATCTCATCAATTACTCTCTTTCAGAGACTGCCTCCTCCCATTCCTGGAACTCAGCTGCATTTCTGTTGCATTCACAGATACAAATCTCATTCTCAAATGCTCACTGCCTTCTTATATCAGTGTACCTTTATGTAACAGTCAATACAAATTTACAACATAAAGAAATGAGACAACTGTTCTGTTACTGCCAGCTCCATATAAATGATGTTTCCAACTTGACACCAGTATTTCTTTTCTGTTTGTACTAATCTTAAAAGTAAGGCTTATCTTGAACACTAAAAATTGAGGTTAGAAAAGAAACAGCTGAAAGGAAGTTTCACTGGAAAATATTTAATTTTAGCAGGTTTATTTCTTTGATCAGTAGACAATGTAAGGTTTGTTTACTATATTGAGTTTTTATAGGCCAACATTGAACTGCTACACTTCAAACTTTACTGCCAAGACAAATAAAATGTAATTCACCATAGACAATGTTTCTAGGCTACTGAATAAAGCCAAGTAAACAATACACTACTTCCGCATTCATTCCCTCAGAATCTACAGATCCTCTGTCTTCAAAACAAAACAAGAAAAAAATATGGTCACTGAAACACTGCTGCTAAAGGATTCATATAAAGGATTTGTAGGTGAAACTCACAAATAGTACACCGCTCTCTTTTACCCAGCAACAAGGACCAGCACCCAAGAACAACCTTCAAAATGTATTTGACTTGTCTCCTCATATTCTCACACCCTAGTAACTGGAGTCCGTGGGGTTTTATTACCTATTCAGTCCAATGAAAGGCAGGCTCAATGACTACTTGTGAGTTCTCCTTCATGCATTATTCTTCCCTGCTTTACTTTCAAATTATTTAAACTGCATTTAGTCCTCTGATTAAGTATTTAAGTATTAAACTCATAAAACACAAGGGTGATCACAATCTGAAATACCTAAAGCTTGACCTCCCTTTGGAGCCATTTCAGCTAAAATCCTCCTCCTCAAAGGAAGGAAACAGACATCTGCATTCATTAGGCAGACTCTACTTTCATTACTTTCATCAACAACAACCTGGCTTAATACAACTCCGCCAGATAATTAAACTATCTAACATAGTGATATTTTCATCATGAATTGCTGCTTTTCATTAGTTCAACCATGTACTGAATTTTTATCTTCCAAAAAGTCACATCCATACATATCTGGCACAAAAGTGCTGGAAGCTGACAGCACATGCAGATGTTTCTCCAGCTGCTTTATCTGCCTTACTCTTTTCCTAGACTTGTGCTATCAGTCCTTGCTAGAGGGAGCACCCTGACTCAGACAAACCTTTACATGACCCAGTATGGCTGTTACAAGGTTGTGTTCTTGTCCTGATTTTCTTGCTGCTCTAATGCGGTCTCCAACCATCCTTCATATCAATTATTTCATCTTTGAATCCCTTCTTCCAACTCTCCATTAAGATTTAAAGATTCAGCATATCCAAAGAGTTGATACACATGATTTAAAGTTCTACCATTGCACAAACCTTGATGTATTCAATAAACTCCAGACATATTTTTAAAAAATAAATAGTACATGACCTTCATAGTATTCAAGGCCAGGCTAGATGGGTCTGAGCAATGTGGTATAGGAGAAGGTGTCCCTACCCAGGGCTGGGGGGTTGGAACCTGATCTTTAAAGTCTCTTCCAATCCAAACAATTCCATTATTCTACGATAAAAGTCATGTACAGAAAAACCTACTATGCAACCATGAAAGTGTTTTAATCATATCATTATCTTTTAATACAACGGCTCTAGGATTCTTTGGATTTTAAAGAATTTTCAGAGAGATGGGTCTAGTTGTATAACATGCTGCTATTCCCTAAGAAGTAAGTGCTAATTTCTTGAGCCAATGAAGTCAGTAGGAAGTTTAATTTTTACAATGAATGTTAAATAATATAAAGAGTTATGAAGCCCAATATCCCTATAAGTCTAATTTCTGTCACATGCAACTGAGTCAATGTGACTCATTCTGTTCTTCAGATCTGAGATGCAAGTGTTGCTTGTTTCAAAAACTAAACAAAAAAGATTCAAAATCTCAAAACAGCATTCCTTGCACGAGACATTGCATTCATGTGCCTAACAGAACTGTTTGAATTAGTGATCACAAGAAACAAACAAATAAGGAAAAATCAACCCCACACAAAAACACAATTGTTTGAACCAGCTGGCTGCTCTAATACCAGAGAATTTTGTGGATAAAAATTAAGTTTGGAGAAAGTTTGAATATTAAGCATAACAATTTGTGAAGAGCAAATGACTGCTGATTGCTGAAACTAAAAGCAACATTAAGTAAGTGATTTTCCATATTTATCTCCATGAAGTTTTAACCCTGCATCAAAGCAAAACAAATTTCATCTGCCAGTTATATTTTGTATGTCTTTAGGAACAGATCCCCAGAGAGAAGGAATACAGTTTTTCTCTCACAATGCAAAACATTGGCATATGCTCGGGGAACAAATCTCAGGATAAATCAGTAGGAGTGAAAAAGTAACAGGAATAAGTGGGAAGATGGCAGTAAAGAGAAGAAGAGAAGCTACCAGCCAGGCCTCAGATGAGAAGATGGGGGACAGACACAAATGTTCCTAGAGACCCCAGCAGAGCAAGCAGAATTTCTGTGACTTCTGAGTTACAGCAGTGACCAAAACCAGTCACAACAGGAAGAATGCACCTGCAAGAACATGCCAGACCAGCAGAGGATTGGGTTTTTTTTTTAATTTTATTGTATGTAGTTGTTTGATTGCTTGTACAAAGTACCACCAAAAATGAAAATACTCATCATGACCAAAGCAGATCCAAGACAGAAACTGTTCTTTAATGATATGTGCAGCTGGGAATTTCTATCAAAAGCTTTATTTTGGACCACGCAATCCATCTCCTGGTGGAGCCAGCAAATGGAGGCACACAGACATGTAGTACCCTCCATATATAAGCAGCAAGTGATCAGGGAGAAGTCACTGAATTTCCCTTCCTCCTAATCCATGCTTAAAAAACACCAAAGAGAATGCAAAAAGCTCTTCAAATAGAATGGCCAAATAAGAGAAGCAAACTTTTTTGTACTGGTTTGTATCCCATCTCAAACTAGACACTGTCTGCATGTAGAAAGTAAGACAGCACCTTCAACATTTCAGAACAAGGCACAGACAAGTTAATGAAAATACAATGTCTCTTTTAATAACTTTCATTGACCTAATCCCCTGTGCTCTGAAAATATGTAACTGTAGGCTTGCCAAAGTGAATGTGAAGATCAAACTGATAAAACACAAGATAATGAGTCAATTGATGTGCAGATTCATTCATTTGAAAAACAAATAAACCTTAACAGCAATTACATCTGCTCATGATTAATGGCAGCTGCCCAATGGATCTTCTTGATATGAACAGCATGTAAGGGTATATACACTCTCATTGGACTACAGATTTTTCCAGTATAGAAATGTGAAAAAGATTTCTGGAAACCAATGAGTGCAGAACTGTGACTGAAATCTCCAGTCATACTATTGCGATTCCACTGTACTAAAAACAACCGGATTCTCCATCTATGAACATCACACAGGCTTTGAAATCCAGCATCAATCATGTTAACTGATTCTCTCAAGATAAAAACAAAAGCTAAAGTCTAACATCTGCTTTCCCTGGCAAACCAATCTGAAAGTTTATGCATTTGGGAGGGTTTTTTAATCATCACAAATAACCCACAAGCAGATGAATTAAAGGTGTTGCCTTGTTTTCTGGACAAATCTTTATAATGTCCCTGTAACTTTTCTTCACTTTGAAGCACTCAAAGGAAGGGTTTAAAGAATTAGAGGAATTAAAAGGTCCATGTGCAGCTGCAGTCTGTGATCTTGCTGGGATCACAGAGGCAAGATACAATAGCTGACATGTTTGGGGTAATGCAATGGAGGGATACAGGTCCTTTAGGAAGGACAGGTAGGGAAAATGAGAAGATGGGGGTTGACCTCTCTGTGGCAGAACAACTGGAATGCACAGAGCTTCTTGCCTGGGGGTAGATGATAAGCCAGCTGGGAGCTTACAGCTAAGAACTGAAGTGTGGGTGACACTGCAGGGGATGTCTGCTACAAGCTGCCAAACCAGGCAGAACAAGTGGACAAGGGCTTCTACAGACAGCTGGAAAGAGCCTTGTGTCACCAGGCCCTGCTCCTCATGGGGGGCTTCATCCACGCTGGCAGCTGCTGGGTGACCAACACAGCTCCGTGTAAGCAACCCAGAGGCCTCCAGAGAGCACTGATGACAACGCCCTGATAAAAGCAACAGAGGAAACAAGGAGAGGAGCTCTTTTGGAACTCAATCACACCCAAGGAATGTCTGATTGAGGATGTGAAAGTAAAAGGCAGCCTTGCCTAGCTCATTCTGAATTTCTCAATTTTTCTGGAAAGACGGAATATATACTGCAGAAATGCCAATCCAAAAGAGGCAGAAGGTCAAAAGAACATCTGATCCTCTGATAAGGAAACCTCACAAACGTCCCAAATATTTGTAAGTTCCTTGGCAACTGCTACAAGTCAAAGATTCATAAACATAAAGGCTTCCCTAGTCAAATTTTGATACTCTTCCAGAAGTCCCTACATAAAGCTCTGGATGAGCTCCTCCTTTCAGCTGATCAGCTAAATAGCCTGTATCTTAAAAAGAAAACAAGCCAGAAATCTTTCATTATTCAAGAAAGTTAGTACAAAATCTCTGCATTTTCTTGTGAATTAGAAACATTATTTCCTTCCCCCAACCCATGCCAATTTGGTTTATGGAGCAAAGCAGAAATTGTACTCATAAAGGAAACATTAAACATCGAAAAGATTTTTTGGTTGCCTTATTCAAGTCAGTGCATTTGCTAATGATGCAGAACTGCTTGTTGAAGAATATAATCACCTCCTCAAGTGTTACAGAACAGCAGCACCCCTCTCACATAAGTCTTGAAAATAATTATTCTGTAAAACCTGTGAAGAGTAACATTTTATCCTCATGGACATTAAGAATATAATCACCTCCTCAAGTGTTACAGAACAGCAGCACCCCTCTCACATAATTCTTGAAAATAATTATTCTGTAAACCTGTGAAGTGTAACATTTTATCCTCATGGACATCCATATTCCTATGCAAATCGAGCCACAGTTACAACACTATGGAGAAAGAGACATGTTTTCACATAATGCAGAGGTCTTAAGTTAAACACAACACATCTACATCCACTGTCAAAAAGTGCTTCTTGGCGATCTCGGCATTTTGAAAACCAAGCCATGTCTGGACAAGCACTACATGCTGAACTGTTTTTGAATGATCTTTCTATAAATTACATAACTCTGAAACATAACTGAAATATACCTTCACAATTTACAACATCTGGCACTGCCAACTAATTCTGAATCATTCCAGCCTTCCTTTTCAGAACTTGACAGTATATGAACACTGGAATAAAAAACTCAAGCAATGAACCTAGTAGCTTCTCATGTGACTGAACAAATCAAATTAATCAATTCCATTTTCATAAGGTATTTGCCTTGTATTGCTGGAAAATGTATTCTGTTGAGTTTTGTATGGACTTGCTCTTTTCAGTAGAGATTTTAGTCTTGGTTTTATATCAAGGAGGATGATAAATCCTCCACTGTGTCATGGAAAAGCAGTGCAAACAATTTTGAACACTGCCAGATCATCTCTTCAAGAAAGCCTACTGAGAAATAGTGCTTTAACCAATAGTCCCCATAACATATTTCTACATTTCAATAAGCCTTACCACCAGATTTTCAAGTCACAATTAACACCAATAAAAAGAAAACTGAAACCAAGCATCCAGCAACCCCTAAAAAGTCACAATACTTTCCTCTTTGTACTGCCTACCAGACGTGCAAGCTAACTACAGGCTGAACTACCTTGTATTGGTAATTTGGAGCTACAACAAACACGACTGACTTGCCTCCATTTTTTGCACATCTTTACCACCCGAAAGTATTTATTTTGAATGTTTTCTTATTTTAAATTAGCAACAGAGAGTTGCCATACATGTCAGCCATACACTAAATTAAATTAAGCATTAAATAAAGATTTTGAGTACCCTTGATTCATAAGTGATAACAGCAAATCCCAAGACAAATGTGAGAAACCAAACCACTGAACTGTTATGGTACAACTGACATTTTTTGGAAGAATATCATTCTCTGACACCATGGTCTCTCCTTGCACAATACAAATTGAAGTAGCAGCTCCTAGTAGCTGCTCAAAACCGATGAAAAATCAGGTTAAAGCTCTGGGACTATCTCCCACCTCACAGGTGTGGAAAGATCCCTATACCTATGCATAAGATCATGTTAGCAATAGAGTATTAAAAAACTACATCATCTTTTGGGCTCTTTCATATCCACCCTCCATTATTATTATTTTTTATTTTTTTATATTATATTATATTATATTTTTTTCCAGGTAACTGAAAAGAAGGCAATTAACGCTATACACTACTGCCAGTCCACACCCTCATGAGCAGAGTTGTAATCATTTTGGACTGAGCAAGCATTTCATTCTCACTGTTAGAACATCCCTCTCTTCCTTACACTTCAGGAGCTGTGACACAGCAGGGCTGCCAGCTAACTGTGAGGGTGGCAATCTCCCCCTTCCCACACAGACACAGCATGTATCCCAAGCATGTATCCCAGTGCATCCACTGCCTTCCAGAGCAGGAGCCCATCCTATACCCTGCACAACCCTCTACTGTGACCAACCATCATTCAAATCCAGATTTAACTGCCTGAAACCCTTTATAGGTAAAGTTGACATTAAAAGCCCTAGAGGGACTTCACTCATTTCCTAGATTTCCTGAAAGTCTTGATTTTAAAGGGAAATAATGTGCCTGAAAAGATACAACTAAAAACCAAATCAAAACAACCATACACACCCCAGCGCACAGCTTACAGTGGGAACATGTCCCTAGAAAGTTTGCCAACTCAGACCAACAGAGCTGATCGTGTACAATATGGCTTTGTTGGAGGGTTCCTTGTGAAAAACGGGCAATAAAAATCAGTAACTTATTACCATGATAGCTTAAAAATGAAACACAGTGAACTGACTGCCATAAACCAGGGGAATGACAGATGGAGACTGAAGAAATTTCTGATAAGTGAGCTGTTCTCCAGCATGTTTCCAGAAGACAACAGTATAAAGCTTATCACAACTTGTATGGCACACTGACAGGAAGCTGTTGGTATAGCAAGAAAAGCAAATTAAGTAATAAATAATTATGTGGGTCAGTAGCAAGTCTGAATATATATACGATGCTCTTGGTGCATGGAGTTCAGCTTTGCCTCAGATTTGCTCAGTCATTTTGGGCAAGTCACACAAATCTCTCTGTAAATATGTTCAGATAGGAATATTTGCTCTTAAAGCACTTTAATCTCTGGAGATGAAACATTATATGAAATGCAAATGTTACTACTTACAGCTTACTGCCTTCAAATGACAGCTGAATTGTGCATTCCACATTTATCATCTGACAGAATAAACACAAAAGCAGTCTTCATGTATGTTTTGACAACGTGTGAATGTTAAGCACAACTCATGGTATGTTATCTGGCTGTCGAGTATGACCAAAAACTCTCTTAAACACCCCTACAGTAAAAACAAAATTTAAACCCCCCCACACAACAAAAACAAATCGATGCAAAACAAGCCCCCCAAGCTCACTTGCAGAAGGGTTCCATGAACACTGTTCTGCCGCATGCCACGGGCAGCAGAGTCCGGGAGCCCCCGCAGCAGGGCCAGCAGCGTGTGCGGAACCTCGTTGGCCATAACGAAGGGAACCAGGGCCCGGCCCGACATCTCCCGGCAGCGGTACATGGGGGAGTGCCCACACCTGCAAAAAGCACAGCCACCTGTCATGTGTCATCCAGCAAGCCCCTGGGCTGCCTACAACAAGACAAAGGATAGTGCAATGAAACTAAAATATATTTCTCACAAATCCAATATACAGCCTTTTCAGTAGTGAAAGGTAAGTCATACCAGAGCTATGCCAGAGGATTTGCTGTCATTCACAAGTTCTGGTGTTTACATAAAGGAAAAGAAAAAGGAAAAAATGCAATTATGCTTTAAACAGGTAAGTATATAGTCCTGTAGCAGCTTTCTGAATGTTTATGTTACTTAATAATCACATTCAAATGTATTATGAGTTTGACTTAAACTGTTAGCTCCATGTTGTTTATCAGATATTTCCATGAGAACACAACATAGCGTCTACTGAATTTTAGGCCAAATGTCCCACTGGTTTTTAGAATGCATTTAAAGGGATGAAATAAAAAAACACATTGGAAAATAATTTCCCTTTTTTATAATTAGTATTTAAAAGAAAAGTACTTTTTATTTAAAATTAACTGCTAAGATGCAAGACTGTATACGAAGCAAATGCTCAAAAGAATCTTTTATTTTTTAGTGCTATTATGGTTTTGATGACTGGCTGTAGGTTTATGAAAATACACAGAGAATGAGTAACAATAACAGATTAACCAGTCATACACTACTTCAGTAGCATGTATACTGAATTGACATGAGTAGGAGTCCTTCATCAGCTAAGTAGGCTAAGTCTTTCAAAGCCAGCAATTCTTGCATGTGCCAATTTTGGTAATGCAGGTACAATTGAGCCACACAGAGAAAACTACCTATAAGGTTTAGACATGAAAGGCCAAATGTCTTAGGTGATGAAAAATGAAGTATGGCTGAAGTTATGCTCTGCTACTTCCCAGATGATTGTGATGACTCGAGAGATGGCCTTCCCTACTCCAATACTCTCATCCCTTTCCTTAAATGCTTCCTATGTCTTTTCAGCTTACACAATCCCATGTAGATTAGCTTATCCCCTGCCAAAATTATTTTGACCTCTGCTGAAAAGAAAACCAAAAACCCCTGCAGTGTCATATCTACATATTTAAAAATTAAATGAAGTTAAATTATATCCTAAATTTTCAAATATCTGTATCAGATTTAAATCAATAGTCAAAGTAGTAGTTTACTTTAGTTCAAATACAAGAATACATACAGAGAACAGATTCCATCTTGAACCAGCAACCAAATTAAGAGGATTTTGAAGACTAAGAAACTAAACAGTCTTAACTGAAATAGAAACATTATGCCATGGCATGCCTGAAAGATCTACAAATCTCCTTCAGAGGATCTAGAGAGAGAAACTACCCCCAGAATAACAGGTTTTTGAGGCAGTTTTCAGCCTTGCAAATAAGGTTGTATGTTCTATTGTGAATTTTACAAAGACCATCTTTACATTTCCTTTTCACAGACTGGCCATCCTTCACAACAGGATGCTAAAGGAGAACAGTCCCATTCAGCAGCTCTGCCACAGGGACAAGCTTCAATCCTATACTGACAAGGTGCAAGAAGAAATTTGGTTTGGCTATTCCTAAAAGAGCTTCCTTTTCTTTAAATAACAAAAACATTTTAATTCTACTTCACAGTAAACTGAAACCGAAGAAGTGATTGTCTGCAACCATTAATTCAGCTCTGCTGAACCACATTTTCTTAATTTTGTTTATGACCTTTTACAGATCCCAAGGAATTTGACATGTTTTCACAGGAGGAGTGGAAAATGGGTAAAATTCCAGGACTTCCTCTAACTTGTGCAAGGCTACTTTCTAACACTACATGCTTCAAGAGGGGTTTTTTTCTCAAACACAATGCAATGAATTACTACACATTTTTAAATAACCTGTCTAACTTTTTTTTCTTGTAAAAACATCATAACACATACACCTACCTATATGGAGATACAGTATTTTATACGCCTATATGCCAAATTTTGTTCCACTCTATTATTTTATCAAATTTATAATGAAAATAGAACTGACTCCTCTATATTTAGAAAGAAGAAAATAGTTTCACGTTACAGCAAAATTTTCTCAGCTGCCTGAAGTCCTCCTGCAGAGTAACCACACAGGTGCCCAGTCATGGAGAACTCCCCCAGGATGCCATGGACCCAGCTCTGCAACCTTCTGTGCCTGAAAGAAATGCAATCCCACAGCTCCTACCTGCCCAAAGGGCAAGCCAGCCACCAGCCTGCCACTGTCCTACACAGCTGCTGTACATTCATGCACACTTCTCACACTCCAGGGTGCCACACAGGGTGCAGGGACTCACACCTTAGTGGGAACCCTGAGAACAGCAGGCCTATGAAGTCCATACTAAGAAACAAAAGCATCACAAAAGTTTAGCAACAATAAAGCATCTGCTTTATAAGAACATGTATGAGACTACATGGAAGGTATTTCACATCAACAAATCTGAGAGGGGTTAAGATTCCTACTGCTTCTACTCATTTATTTAAAATATTCATTTGTTTATAAATCTATCACTCAAAGAAAATCAATTGTTTCCAATCCCCACCCCCAGCAAGAAACAGCACTGATAATATTTCCAAAATACTCCTTTTTTCACATGCATGTGTCAGATGTCATGCCAAGTCACCACTAGTGACCTATCCCTGAACTTCTGCATACCCTGAAGGCACTTAGGTGTGCACCTCTCATGTTTTGAAGGCACTTGGCTTCCTTCCTGAATCATGCAAGAAGTTTGCCAGAAGAATGTCAAAACCTACACTAGTTTTTCCATCCTTTAGCAGCACCCTAGAACAGAGAGTTTTAATTTTTACTGGATCCCACTCACATTTAACCTCTCACCTGTAAATAAAAGTAAACAGGATCAATTATAAAAAAGGGATAGAAAGAGTGAATGCAAATAAAACAACTGAGCAACAGAAAAATAACATTCTAACCAAATCTAGCAATTTTTTGCTCATTGTTATACCAAGCTCTAAACCATACACTTTAACACTGAGTCTCCTACCTGTATTGTTAAAAAATTATTTTATCTTGAATTTAGCAACCATTACGGGAAGCAATCTCACAAACTGCATCAAGAAATATTGTTGCACAATTCTGGCAATCACAGTAACTTAAGTTTTTATCAGCAGCAAAACCCAGCAGCTTAAGAAGGAAGCATTCTAAGGCTATGAAACCATCCAGGTTACTCCTCCTGCAGCAGTTTAGCACACTGCTATCCCTGAGATGAGTCTCATTTATGAGACAGTAGTTGCCTTGTGGGGGTACTGGCACAAAAGTACCTCCAATCGTTGTACTTCACCATCCAGACTCAGCTTCAACTGGCAACAACACAACACAAATCTGCTGCAGGCTCATCCTCTCTGCAGGAAGTATCAGCAATGAAGCCTTGCATCCATTTGGACAGCATGCATGTGTGTGCAAAGCTGCATTTAAAACTGCGGCATCTCCTTTGATTTTAAAGGTGCTTGGGGGTGGTGGAGGCCAAGTGTTACAAGTATGTGACACTACCTTTACATGCATCTGATATAAGTAGACTTTAAAATCTAGGAATTATCTAAAACGTTGTCAAATGTCAAAACATACATTATGCCAGTCTAATTTTATTACACTTCAAGGCAGCAATGAGAACAAAACTTGCAAAATCCTCATGTGATATACTTCTATTCAATCCTGAGGGCTATTAACAACTGTAGTATTTCACCTTGAACCCAGTACTGTTTATCTAGGTGCATGAGGAACTGGATGTAAACATGTTTACTTGAAACAGTCCGTGATCAAGAACAAAAAGTCAATAAATCTGAGAAGGTTTCGCTCCATGTAACCGTAGATTCAATTCAATGCATTTCCACTGCTCCGTTCCAGCTTCAACACTCAGATCCTGAACCACCCTCCCAACTGATGTGATTTATGACCAGCTCTCATAAGGCACAAAGATTCCATACTCCTCTGCACACATCAAAGTATCTAATTTATTACTCTGGCTACAAACAACAGAAAACTAGCTGTAAATAATAATATCTTAAGCTTCTTTCAGGAAAAAAAAAAAGAAAAAAAAAACCAAAAGAAAAAACAAACCTGCAGGTGTTTCCTATGTCCTTATTTTCCACCCTTTCTTATTTGTCCCCCTCAACAGACTTCATATTACCCAAATTAACAACGCAAATAAGGATTACCTTTTAGATAAAGGTCACAGAAACAAATGAGTAGAATTAATTAGAAAAATTATACCTGTTGCTGAAAATATGTTCATCATATTAAATAATTCCTACAGTTGTGAAAAGGACTAACAAGGAGACAACTGTCTAATTCCAGGTTTTACTGGCTGTTGTCACACAATCTGTGCATTAATAACAAAGTCATTGCTAATTAATGAAACAGTGAATGTTCTGCAGCTTCTAAGTCAAACCAAGTATCCTACCACCATCACCAAGAGTATGGGAGAAGCATGCAGCATGAGGCAGGAAAGGCTTTGGAATTCAAACCAACCACCTCTGCCTGCAGGTTAAAGCATTTTAACAGCCACCATGGCTTTTAAAAGATAAAAGTGATTGAAAAATATAAATAACAAAAATCATATACATGGTACTCTTTAAATCCTCAAGCTAGTTGTGCTGCAAGGTCCTAACAAATTCACTCTAAGAAAAAAAAATTGAGGTAAATCTTCTGTCTGGTTCTGTACAAACAGGGTAGATAGTATGAGGAGAATCTGCCTTTCCTCCATGATGCAGCTATACAGTCCAAGCTATGTCATCAGTTCCAAAGCAAGAATTGAAAAAAACAAGAAATTAGAGCACGGGAAAACATGGATGGTGGTCAAAACCCAGAGAGAAAAGTATTTAGCAACATATTCAGCTCCTATTACAAGTTGGTTATTAAGATTCAAGAGCATTGTATGTATTCCTCATGATTATATACTAGTTCAGTTTTCCCCCTTCAATTTATCTCCAAAAGGAATACCTTTAGCAACTTCAAATGCAGTGTAACAGGTCCCCAAGCTAAGTGAGGTCCAAAAATAGAATTAAAAACAACACTCATGCTTCCACACAATTAAGCAACTTGGACTTCTTACTGTAGATCAATCAGCAGGACAGTACCTATTTGTTACTGGGAGAGTAAGGTTTCCTGCAATACCAATGATAAGTTCCTACACATGTACCTACAGCTTCTTTTCTTAATTTATTGATTTCCTTGTATGCATTTTTATTTTAAGGAAACACAATAATTTTCCACTTTGTTTTTTCATGTTTCTTAGCACTTAAAGTATCCAAAGCATTTAATTAAAAAAACTTATTTCTCTGTGGAAACCTGTACTGTAATTGGCCTGAAGATAATCTTAAAGAACAAAAAATAAGATTTAAAAAAACCCAACAAAAAAACAGAAAAACCTGCAACTTTATATAGCTTCTCATTATTTACCTGAAGAGTAGGAAAATATTACTAAACTACCAACAGTTTGCTGGAGGTTTTAGATCTACAATCAACACATAAATGTAGCTCAGAAAGTGTTTGAACAAAAACCATGGACAGAAACAAGCCAAATTTAATTTCATGTTATTTATGCAGTACTAATCCTCTAAATTCTTATCTATTTCCTTTCAAGTGAAGTTAATGGTTGCCCAAACTTCTAGTCTCTTTATACATTGTGTTAAGTATTTTATTCTTCCAACTTGGGCTATTAAGATAAAATCCTATGTTTTTGTAAGGGCAGTATTTTCCACACAAGCATTTAATGAAGCAGAGTAGCCATAAATACTGCAGAAGGTATGCAGGCAAAGTACACAGGCTTTTATTTGTGGAAGCTGTCCACAAGCTCTGCCAGGAGCTGTTTCTCCATATGTTTCCAAGGGCTTTCTAAGGAAAAATTATAGACATTTCTCTCTTCTTGTCACCAAGGTCCAGGTTAATGTAAACAACTGGCCAACTGATACCAAGCTGAAACAACATCAGAAACTTGAATTGTTGTGGTTCAGCAAGCCAAAACACCTAGGATCTCTCACATCTGAGTCTATGAAAACTATTACTAATACTGTGTATAAACTTCAGAGAAACAGAAATATGTTCTTGTCAAATGGAGATTTCCTATAGAACATGTTGACACAATTTAAACGGCATCTGTTCTTGAAACACCATCAAGAAATTCCAAAGAGTTTGTCGAGGTAGGAAGCTTCTAGGTTTATTTAACTACCATTGAAGTTACATGAGGGTAGAGCCTCCATTTTGGTTCACAGCATTCTAGAGAAAAAACAACTATTCTTAACGCAAGATCATGAAAAATACGATTTCATTCACAATCATATTTCTACTTTGTTAATTTGTGAATAGTTACCATGATTTTTCAAAACTGCAGAAAAACAGAAACAAAAACATACCACTTACTATCTAAACAGCTGGGGAAAAACCAAAACAAAGACTACTTTCGTTCCTAGCAACTCTGTCATTATTTTGAACTCTGTGAAAGGGAAGTTGAATGGAAAAATCAAGTCTCAGCACCCTGCGATGATTTTCAAAGCTTCAGATAACTGTAAGCAAAACTGCAACATGTGCAATTTAAAAAATGTACCATCAGACCCATGAAAACATCCAAAGGATCTGGGTTCTCAAAGATACTTTCCTTTCAGCCATCCCACCAAAGGTATCTAGCCCATTACTAAAAAGCCTTCCCAGTATTGACTCAAACTGTTCTTTTAAAATATTGGCTTTTTAAAATATCATTATACTTGGTTTCCCATATCATTGTCTAGAGAGTTAATCTGTTATTTCTCTCCATTTTCATATTTCTTCCTCTAAATACTTTTCCAGAATAAGCTAAATGTTATTTTTTGGATAGTTATCTTGACCAGCAGAGTACCTGTTGGTTAATTTTAAGTATAGAAATGAATAATAAAATTACTTTACCAATCATATGTTGACAGTTCATATTTTTTACTGGATCATGTTTCAAGTAAGTATACATCAAATTCAACATACATCAAATTTTAACCCAGGATCCCAGCCACTGGTCCTCTTCAGGAGTCTGCAACACTGGAAAAAGTTACTCTCAGTACTCATGAATGTCTCTGTGTTAGGTGTCACCCTTTATTTCCCATGAATCTGACAGCTCCCTGCAGTTTGTGCATATTTCCTAAACTGCTTCAGACAATCTGCCAATGACTGATGAGCACAGTGAAAACTGGAGTGAGAAATTAATAACAAATACCCTAGGGCTGTTCTTTCCCATCAGCACCACTTGGATATGACACATCTGTCTACAGTTTCAAAGGAAAGACAGGAATACAGTAAAGAACGTACAAGATGAATAAAGAGTTTTAGTGGATCAGAAGGTCTTGAGCAGCCCACTGCCAATCAAGCCCTTTACACTCTTCCCTAGCATTACAATTTGAACTTAACCAAATTGGGAAAAATTACAGCCTGTTTATAATTCATTATTTAAAATTGCTAAAAGGACAAAAAAGATTGAAACTCATCTTATTAATATTTACAGTGACTCATAAATATTTTTACAGATCAGTATTAATCACTATGCAATCAGGATTGCACAGACAACAGACTAAATGGGAGACTTCCCATTTTCCCACAGTCCCAATTCATTAGTGATAAGCTCAGTGGGGAAATGAATTCCTGTCCTTCCCTCCTCCTCCCCCAGCTATGCAAAATTTCCACTTTAGATGTCAAGCAAGAGATTTAATATAATAAAAATATAAAAGAAAATGTATGCTTTAGGGGTATACATTGCTTCTTTTTTTTCAAATATCTATACCAGCCTTGCCCATAATAAAAAGGATATCTGTCTTCATCTTGCAATGATTGGCCAGCCCCATGAGCTTCCTCAAAGAGGACAGGGCATTCCAATGAGTCAGAGCCTGCTGCCAGTCTCACAGGGATTCCATATAATGCAGTATTTGGAGACAGTTACAATGCTGAGCAGTTATACTAAACAAACATTAGGAACTAAAAAAACCCCAAAACAAATTAAAAAACCAGAGACCAAAGACTGAGAAGATGTGCCACTGAAAAGGGAAGCCAGGGAGATACTTTTATAAACAACTGTAATCAAAAGGAGCTATTTTAATACAATAAGGCTGCAACAAACAGCTTATTATATATTTTAATCTAATACAAAAAGACATTCCCACAAAAGCTCTTTTCTTATCAGACCCCTGGTAAGATTCCCAGTCTTAGATAAATGACAGTTGAAGGCAGGGAAGTTTTGATATTAATTCTTCTAGTGCTGCCATGCCACACTAAAATACAGGGAAAAGAGGAGAAAGGCAGAGGAAGCACATTTAGTTAGCACAGTCATCTACCTTGTTTGGCCACTTACCAAAAGATACCAGTGCTCAGCCTACAGAAAATCAGATGGCTGCTTTCAAGTGAGATATGGGATGATACACTAAACTCACACACATCACGTAAGTGTACATGTGTGAAACAAAACAAACACCAGTGAATCTGTATTTAAACTTACATAAACAGCAATTTCAGCTTCTGAAATATATCTATATATGAATTATTTCCAAGCTCTTCTCAAACAAATTGAGGATATCTTGTTACTAGAACTTCACCAATTGCCTGTTTCTTGCGCTTCTTTTCCTATTAAGCCCATACAGACTTTGTCACAGGGCTACAGTGGAACCGTAGCCTGACAGACTGGGTATAATTTAACATAATCAAACACAATACAGAGCAACCAAACTTATAAGCACAAGTCAACAAGGAGGAACTTTCTCAAATGAGCAACCTACATGCAAGTAGGTTGCAAATACCATTTCTGATTGGTAAAAACTTCTTCTGCAATATTAATACTACTACATCTGAGTCCTTTGCCTTAAGAAGTGAGCTCTCTCACATTTATGAAATAGTAAGACACAACAAACTCACAGAGAGCCTCAGAATTCATGGTCAGCTGCTCTGCTTGCTAGGAAGCTAAAATAAACCCAGAACAATCTATTTCCAAAACTCAGAGATTATAAGAATTTTCTCTCTCCTTCCCTAAACAGTCTGTTAGGAATAGCTACAGGGTTTTTAAAATTTTTTAAATTAAAAAATGACAGTGCCCCATCCTGCAGAAAATTCTTCCACACCACACACAGTTTTGTTTTCCTTGCATCTTAGTGTCCATCATTAACTAACAGTCACAGTGATTATCCATGTACAGCAACAACAAGCTCTCAAATGCAAAACCAAAACCCTGTCAGTCCAGAATGGTGGATGGAGAAGGGTAGAAGGGGAAAGAGGACAGCTGTAAAGTGCTTCCCTCTGCCACCCACCCAGGTCCCTGACTGGAAACAGCATCAGGGCCCTTGGGAATTTAGCTCCTCCATTTTGCATGAAGACGCATTATAGATTACAAAATTCTGCCCTAGAAAACAGTGTCTATTTCCTAATTGTTAATTTCATGGGAAGATGTTCACATTTCTTGCAACATAATACACCTAGAAGCAGCACTGCTTTGAAATTTGCCTATTTGCTGAAGTTTTAAAGAGGAAATTTCATGAAGAATTAAGTTTTGTCAAGGGGAAGCCAAGGCACATACATGCAACAAGGTTTTAAAACCTTATACTGTTTGACATTTTAAAGCTAATTTAAAAAAAAACTTTCTAAAAGATTAAGAAGTCACACTCTTAAATAGAGCTAGACTTCAAGCAGTGAAAAAGTATTCAAGTTAATAAAGCAATACCCATTTTACTCCTTCAGAGCATTCAGCCCAGAACATTTAACAATAAACAAACACTCTGTCAGTGCCATGGTACAAGAGGACATAAGGTAACTCAATTCTAGATCATTCTGAAGAGATTACAGGTCTTTGAAAAAGGGAGAGGGAGGCAAAAGGGAGGTTATGTTTTTGTTTCATACTTAAAACATTACCTCCCGATTACCTCCCTTGTTAATCAAAAACATGCTGTACATTCTTTCATCTTAGAAAGTAACCATTAAAACAGACCTATCTAGCTCTTTAAAAAAAAAATAAAAAGTGAGGTAATAAGTTGTGAATCAAAGAGTTCCCTTCCAAATAAAACATCTGCAGGGGGAAAAATAGCTTAATAGAACTTCAGATAGGTAATCAAATGCCCTAGTTCAACAGGGAGTAACAACTATGTGCACAGAGACTGAGATTTGTCCTTGCAGCATTTAATCCTGCTCATATTGTGCAATTCATCTCGGCACGGTCAGAGCAACCACAGCTCTACTCCCACTAGATGGAAAATTCCACTCGAGCTTAAGAGAAACTCTTCAAAAGCCCAACTTGAATTCTTTCTGCTCAACCCAGTTTTGCTCACAGAAGTGCTCACTTGCTTGCAAACACAATATTCTGTTCATCTCAGTGCAACAAGTCAATGTCACTTCCCTGCAGGCTCAGCCCTGGAAGGGGTAATTAAGGCCATGGATGGGTCACATTCACCTTTCCTCTGTCCTCACCACATCACTGCATCCCTCCCTAACACTGGTACACCATCCTAAACAGAAATCTCACGTGTTATCATTGCATTAACTGGTACACCATCCTAAACAGAAATCTCATGGTAAGGCATGGTATGGCATGGCAATCACGTGTAATCATTGCATTGGACTACCATGTAATTATATGTATATGCAGATGCTATAGAACACAACATTGCACTGAGCAATTCAAAGGAAGAGTTGACATACACAATTCAATGACTTGGTACATGGGGCCTTTGGCACCAGACCCTCTGATCCTCTGTAATAGGTTACTTCATTACCACCTTCTGAAGAACAACCAAATTAATAGGAAACAATTTTATTTTTGTTCATTTGCTACCGCATAATGAAAAATAGGGAAATAAAAGGGAAAATAGCAATGTATTTGTTTTACCAAGATAAAGCATCCCTGCATATTCCAACAAATGCAGTCAGAATGAACAGAAAACACCCATAGCATTCAAAGAACAAGGGTGTAAGAATTGCAGACAGAAATACAGCCAGCAACAACACACTGAGCTGTATCATCAATACATTTACCTCTGCAGAATCCTTGGTATTGTCCCCAGGCAACCATAAAAATTTCAATACTTTGCTAAGTAATGAGACAGAAAATGCACATCTGTACATCCACCTACAACTTTTTGTCACAGTAATTTTATGCTACTTTTACAGCTACATCCCCAGCATTTACTACCAAAATCAATGGAAAGGAAATGCAGAAAATTGCATTTTCTGCAATCATTCCTCTTTAGGAATATATTTAAAGGAAAGTACGTCCAACAGTACGGGTCTCTTAAATATTTCAGGTTCTTCGTTTAAAGATTTTATTAGGGTTCTCCCCCCACATCTTCTGAATGAATTTAAATAACCTTAAGATAATAAGCTAGGTCACTGTCATTCTGCTGGTGTATGTACCTTGCAAAAAGTAGTGGTCATAACAGAAATAAAGACAAAACTAAAAAGCTGTAACCAAAAGCTTATAAAAACTTAATCTATTGGCAATAAGCAAAATTATGCTGAAAACCTGCATTTAAAAAAAACCAAAACAAGCATTCTCCAGTGCATTAAAAAAGGCATCAAAACAGAGCCAATTACTGATGTAACAAATAGTTTTAAACATTTCTCCAAAAAGCTTTTAGGATTCAGATATGGCAGAAAGCCAAACATTTTATTGTTAAATACAGTGTATTTAAAAACTCCTACTACAGGTTTTTTTCCTTTCAGAAGCAATTGCAATTAGTATTTATTCTTGAAAATTCATAAAAAAATCATAAAAGGCAAGAGATACATCACATCTGCTGTGAAAACAAGACAGACAGAGATGCTATTTTCTAACAAACAGTAGTTTAAAAGAAATTGAAAGATCTTAGAATAACAACCTTGTCTTGTTTCACTACCAGACGAGCAAGATTAAGCATGGAAGTGTCTACTGCACTGAAGCTTTCACAGAGATAGCAGGACTTCCTCTCAAATATGGGTGATGCTCATTTCTCCCTACCCACCACAGCTTTGACTCCCTCATGAGGCTCCTAATCCCAAACATGAGGCATACAGAGTAGCAAAACATCTGCTGAATATCTTCTTGTAACCACCATATAAATGAAAGTTACACTGTATAAATATTTGAAAAGTCATCTTAGAAACACATTAGATAAAGGACAGATCCATACCTTTATCTACCTACATATATTCATGGATGGATATGGAAAGAGATACACACACCTGCAAATCTATATATTAAACATTGCATTTATATGTCGCAAACAATCATTCTGAAGGACTGAAAAAACCCATCAGAAACTTGCATAGCAAATCTTGTATTGCTAAAATCTGTCAAGGTCATAAGTTTTAATCTACCCTCTCAGTGGCAGCAGTGATGCCACACAGCATTTGCAGATGAAGATTTTCAAACAAGTCATACAATGATTTACATAAGTCAATATTCTTTCTAATTCTCCAAGACAATAATAATATAGAAAAGTACAACTAGCAATTCCTTTAAGGACTAAATCTGAAGACAAGCTTAAAAAGGCATTTTATTTAAAAAATTCTGAAGATTCAAGAAAGAACTCCCATCACATTAGAAACCACTACAAAATCACCTTACCTTATAACAAAGGGGATAAACGGTGCTGTGCTGAGCGCTGAGTGAGAGCCATCCATTGGAGATGGATACAGTCTTCCCAGGATTAAGAGCAAAAGAAACAGGCTTGGATGGATTTTCAACTCTTCAGTTTCACTAAATAAAAAGGTGTAAGAAGCATCTGGTGAAAAAAAAAAAAGCATCCTCCTTCATGCTAGACTTAAGCCTCTGTCCCTCAAAATAGCATTCTGCATCTCTGGTTCAAGGAGTTATCCTAGGCTGATCATTGCATGGGAGTGCAAACCCTGCTAGGATCAAATATGGCATCCAGTTCTTCTGCAGGGGACCCCTCTAATGAAGACACTCATTGCTGTATTGCCTTCACTTTCCCACATTATTTCAAGCCTCCTTTATTCCCAAATGTGGTGAGCTGCCTTCATTTTTAAATAATATTAAAAACCTGCAGATAAGGTTTTTCTATGAACCAGGAATAAGATCTGAGGTACAAAAAGGTGGTTTAAAAAAGGTACTTTTATGAGTTTGAAAGGAAACGTGTGTTGAAGAAATAACATGTTTTACTAAAGAATAGTTCATGTCATTGACACCAAGGGTCTACTATTCATATAGTAAAAACAATCAGAAAACCGAGTTAACATCAATACTTTTTGATTTATTTAACAACTAATAATAAGATACAAATCTTAATCCACATTGAAAATGCATTCAAGACCAATATTTCAGACAGCAGTTTTCAATCTTTTTCAACTGAAAAACTTCCCAAAATTTGCCAGTGATGACACTGTCACCTTTTGTAATATCAGGTAGAGTGGACTGCTGTACAGAATATACATAACCTCTTTTCCTAGAGCAGAGGCTGCAAAACATGGAATGACTGGTGAAGCTCCTGCTTCCTAGGCCCATTAAACAGTCAGCTGAACCTCACCCATAAATCAGCTGCTCAACTTCCACAGTTTATATCATAGCGTTTTAAGAAAAAACAAAGCCAGCACTGGTTTACTTTAAAAGTTCGTGAACCTGGAGGTAACAGCGTCATCCCAAATGGTATCATCTGCATTGATCAAATTGTAGCTCTCAGCCACCATTTGTGGAGTCTTTAAAATAAGATCAAGGACCTTCCCCAGAGTCAGTGTGCCACAGGCTGGAAAGTGTTCATGTGGTGTTACTTGAGGCCTATGACCCCGTATCACTTAAACATGCTGGGAAGCCTCATTGTTAAATGTGAGATACTCAAACACCCGGGTTCTGTTTCCCTGAAAAACATAAGTTCCTTAACATCTGATCCTAAGAACACAGCAACTCTTAATTAGTCAACAGTAGTTCAATCTTCAGAGACTTAATGCAATGTGCCATACTTAAAAGAAAAAAGCCTTAGCAAAAACATTAGAACTGTATCATTTCAAGAAGCACTGATGTATTCAATGGCACTAGGGTGTGTATGTGACACAACTCTATTTAACCTTTTCACTCCACTTTGTATCTCAAAGTTTTCTCGGACATCATCTTACCTGTTCAGAGTGCTGGTTACAAGCTCTAACTGCTTGAGAAGGAAAGGATAAAGACTCGGAAAGCGAGAGAAAAACTCTCTTCCTGTCATTCTGCAGAAACAAATGAAGAGGCATCATAATTAACATTCTGCAGTAACTAGTTACACTCAAAGCATCAGTTTACTTGTTGTATTTTTGATGCTCCAGTGAAGCTGGAGAGGCAGAAGAACCATGCACACACAATGAACTCTCAAATAAGGCATAATGTTTTCATCAAAAATAGTGATAAGAGTGTAGTTTACACAAGTTAAGGAACTGTCTCTAAGCGTGCTTACTGACACTTTGTCAGCTAAAATCAGGCCTTTCTGGGAAAAAGGGATCTTAGCCACTTAATCACACTAAAAAGAAAAAGATACAACAGTTTAAATACTGACAGTATTTTAACAATATTCTGGTTGAACAAGAGAAGATGACACTTGCTTTAGCATGGCTTATGTTCTAAATAGCTAACAGAACACTTAGTAGACACGTACTAACAGATACAGATAACTAGCTTGCTGATACTACAAAGCACCTCATAACAGTAATTCATGGAAGATTTGTAAAATGCAGCGGCAGAAGAGTCTGAACTTCCATTAGCTCTCATTCCACAGTGCTGCTTCCAGCACATGGCAGTAGTGACACTGCCACATTTCTGCTTCATTAGATGGAGCAGCAACGTTCAAAACAGAGCAATGTCCAAACACCTCAGGAACTCATGCCTAGCCAGAACCAGTAGGGTGGCACAGTTAAAGCTGCAACAGCAAATCAATCCAAGCTAAAAAGACGCAAGTAAAAATCTTCTGTATTTGCTTTACAATCTTTTCATCAGATAAAGGATGGCTTCATGGTTTATATGAAACCATTCAGCATCATTGAAGCAAGAACCACTTGAATGTTACCATGGGGAAGCTTTAATTAGACATAGATGGTATGAAGATTAAAAAGACTTCCTTTAAAAATAAATAAATGAAAAGCCATCATTTAGAAAAACAAAGCCAACTGCAGAGTTTGCTTGCCACAAGATCACCAAGATAAATGTTCCATGTTAGCATGACTCCAATGCAAAACTTTCAATAAGCAGACAGATCCAGGTTTGGAAAAATAACACAATGAGATGGCAAGACTGAATGTGCACAAAAATAAGACGACAAAAAAAAAATCACGCACAAGTAAACAAGCACATGGCAAACATCAGCACAGCTCCTTCCAGAACTCAGCTAACATAACATGCCTTAGCCACAAGCCACAGAATAAACACAGCAAAACCAGACTGTTAGGTGGAAACAAATGTTCAAAGAGGTACAGGAAACTTTCCCAAGAAACTTAAGAAAAATTCTGTGAATATATATACAATATAGTGAACTGCTAGAACTAAAAGCAAGGAATCTGCAGTAGCTGTTATAGCTACAAAGAAGATTTCAGATTTAAAAATTACATGGAAGCATTAAAACTGAATTAATATAAATTGAAGCACTAATGAGGACAGCTCAAAGACATCAATATTGATAATAACTGGTTATTTAAGCAGAAGACACCCATGCAATTTTTTCTAACAGTGTCCTCAAAATACTTCAATTTTTTTGCACATAAAGTATGTAGCAAACTGAAGATGCAAAGCCAGAGACTGCACAAAACCTAGGATCCATCATATCAAACAGCCCATCCTACTGAATTTTCCTATGTAAAACATTAAGAACTCAGTATTTAAAAAGAAAAAGTTCTATCCAAAAATGCTGTGACATCTCAATTTCTTGTGCTACAGAGTGCAAAAAGCAGAAGCAGAATTGGGGTCAAGTTTCCTATGGAATGGATGGCCACTGCTTAGAAATTTAAGAGAAGACTACATCCAAGTAGCACAAGTACTTTTAACCAGGTTTCATTTTAATACATTTTTAATGTATTAAAAATTCAGCAGTCACATTTGAATCAATATTAAATAATGGAACAGTATCTTTACAAAGCCTCAAAATTCTTTGCAATTAGCATGATTTCATAAATCTTTTTGACAGCAAAAGAAAATTATAACTACTGAAGAGGGTAACTTACATAACCTACATAACCTCCTACTTGCTTTACTGCTCCAGAGGTTATTGACAGGAGAAGGCACCCTAACTAAAACCACCGATAGGCAGTATCTGCAGAGAAGATGTCCACAGGCATTTGCAGAAAAAAGAAGACACAACTGTCTAAGACTTGAAGGGCCTCCAGTTCAGAGGGGAAACAAGAAACACTACACATTATCAGAAGTGTGCTCAAGATACAAGACAATAATTTAAGTGTGAATCCACTGCTTGGGGATGTCAAGGCAAGGAAATGCACAACTGGAAATAAGAAGAAAGCAAAACAGCTAGACAGTATGGAACAGAGGAATTTAGTTGTTTCATTTTTTAATGCTGACCATGCTTTTTGCTCCTGGAAACATGTACACACAACTATTTGTGTACTGTAATTGAGACTGGAAAACAAAAAGTATAATGGTTCTGCTCTTCAAAACTGTTCATGACACTAAGCTACATATTTTATATTCATTTTATCAAAAAAACATACTCCTTTAAAAAACAAATTCTAGCACTTTGAGATATATCCTATGAATGTATTTGTATCACTAGCATGCAGGCATGTACATATGCACACAACATGAGTTAGGCTTTACAGGTAATAAGCTATCCATATCTTTAAAAGACAAATCCCTGACATAGCTATAAAAGAACATATCGAGTAAATGTGGACTAAAACAACCCAAAAGCCACTGCCAACAGTCTTCATTAAACAAACTTTTTCTTTCTATTCTACAAAAGATCTGTCAGGGGACAATAGGTTTAAATTAAAAATACAGATAACTACCTTCCCATTAGTCACTGACATAGTTCAAACACAGATTTTTGGCAACAGTGCTACCATAATTAAACTCTTAAACCAAACATTCTTCAGATCACAAGATTTTACATCTACTCCCCCTAAAATGTGTTTATTAGAGAAGTAACAGAGAAGAGCCTTAAGATATTACTATTTTACCCCATGTCCAGCTGAAACTATTTTTATATTGCTTCAGAGATCATCTTCAACAGTACGTTCAACCACAGACTCAATAATAGTATTTTCTTTTTTCCTTTTAGTAACTCTAAGAAGCACAATTTCACAATCCAGAATTTCAAACAGGATTACTGAGACTCAAACAATGAACTGGTGGAAGGTTATTTACTGAGAGAGGAAGTAGAGTAATGAAACAAAAAAGTTATCAATGGGCCAATGATGCTTACTATAAAATCCCTCCTCCCAAATGTAAAATGTCATTCAAGTACATAATTAAAATTATGCTTGATGTAGAAAGGCTGAGAGAGAAACTAATGGTAGCACTAATATTCCACTAAATTCACTTACACAAATAATTTGAAGAACTGTATACATGCAGAATACTGCAGTACTTAAGAAAATGCAATATTTATGTCTCAAAGAGTTTCCAGTTTAGCAATGATAATGTTTTTTCATGCAAGCAATTCTGCACAAAAGCCAGATGACAGTACAACCCATTCACAAAAGGTTTCACTTTGATGGCTAGACACAGCAGTCATGGTTTAGCACTCAGAACACTGACTGAAAAAAGAATGTTTATGTAGAGAGACATACAATAGTTTCTTTGCCATTTTCATTCAGGTCTCCCCAGCTGAAAAGATGTTCCATTAACAAGAAACAGTAATACAGAAGTATCTTCTGTACCATGTCATACAGAATCAAGCTACACCCACCACTCCTAACACTTGTCTGTGTGCCCTTGTGCCAAACTCCTGCTCTTAAGTAGATTCTAGAGCAGGCAAAAGTAGGAGGGGGGAGAAAAATCTTCCACTGAATATAAATGTCCCATCAACTGCCAAGAAGTTACTTTGAAGGCATGCGATGATAGGAAGGACAGAATTTAACAGCTAGCAGTAAGCACGTGGAAAACAACTGAATCACAGCTAAGTTACAAAAAACCAACTACTGCTAGGGGTAAAAATAAAAAAAAAGAAAACTCAAAGCAGACTGTAAGTCTATGTAAGACTTCAAGAGAAAGTCTGGTTTAAGCATGATACACAGTTTAGAGTGCTTCTTCAGAAAAGACACAAAAACCAGTTTTACTTTTTCTGAAATAACCTAACCCAGAAACCCTTATTATACTCTTTTGAGTGTCAGCAGTCCTTCCATTAATTTAACACCAGTTCTTTGGCTTTATCACTTTTCAGAACAGAACCTGGAGAGCTTAAATTAAGCCAAGAATCATGTGCTTTAAAGTTTTCATGTGTTTTGCTTGTGGAGATGTCAATAACATCAAACTTCTAGAACCAATTCATAAATGCTGCTCAAAAAAGACATCTCCAGAGATTAAACACTGTGTTTGTCTCAGTAGCAATTTGATGCTACAGAACTCTAGGGTTGACATCTATGTTCATTTAATTAATGTCTTTTTACAAAATATTCCACTTTTATATGTAACAAGTGGGTGGATTATTTAACTGCATTTTAAAAATACATTTAAGAATAAAACAATGGATGTTGCACAGTTCTTTTTAAAACTGTACTGTACACTTAAGAGAATGCTCCAGGAGATTAAAATTCTGCTGTGACACTGGGGCATACATATCATTTTACTGTGACGTGTCAGAGATTAGCTGCTTCTGTTCTTTCATTTATTTTTCAGAAGAATGAAGCTTTATAACCTTGTGGGCTGTTTTTAGTACCTGACATGTAAAAGAACATCTGCAGCAAATATGTTCATATTTGAGTATAACATAGGTGAGATTTAGAGACAATCTTCTGAGGGCAGCAAAAGTTTCTGGTGCTCTTTTTGAAACACAAATATTGCTAACATCTCATGTCAGCTGACAAATACATGGTCAGATATTTGACAGGGAAAAATAACACATTTAAAAATAAAAAACAGAACTGGAATGTGAAAAAATATAGACAAGGCACACTTAGATCAGGACCAAGAATATAGTTTCCATGAAATTACAGAAATATTTTTAATTGTCTCCTGTAAAACCTACTCGTGTTATACCAATCCTTACACTGGACTCATGAACCCCATGTCAGATGATCCTTTATGTTAAAGAGCAGTAATGCAGAAAGAGAAGCCACCGTACTCCTGGCACTGCAAGGGTAACTGCTGCTGAAAGAACTTGAAAACCATGACACACTTTGGCAAAACCGTCCTTCAAAATGACAGATTTATGTAGACAATATACATTTTACATATTTGCTTCTTCTGACATCACTGAAGTATGAAAAAAATCCCACAATGCAACTTAAGTAGGCTAACCTGACTAGACTAGGTTTTAGTCACCCATTTTAACATTTGTGTTCTTTCCCTGACCCTTGTCACTTATTAAACAGCTGGATGCTGTCTCAAAGAATAGGAAACCTATTTCCCTACTAACAAAGAGAGATTTCAGAAGCATAAACTCAAAATAAAAGGGAAACTTTTTATTTTTTAACTACATGGAAAACACCAAGAAAAAACATGGCAGATTGATTTATGCAGATGTTATGGTAAGACCAGAAGCATAAACTCAAAATAAAAGGGAAACTTTTTATTTTTTAACTACATGGAAAACACCAAGAAAAAACATATGGCAGATTGATTTATGCTGAGTTTATGCTAATTTCAGACATGCTTTAAGAATTATATTAATTTTTTGCTCCTTTAATGGGATTAAATTATATGACAATCATCTCACAGGACAAGTATCAGCAATAAAGGTACAGAAAACAGAAAGGTTCTAGCAACAGGGGAAGCAAAATTCAGAAGAATTTACTATATTTGACTCAAAGGGTAACTTTATCTTGTATTTTAGAACACAGCAAGACAGCATAGTATTATACAGCTACAAAGGCAAATATATAACATTTTAAATTATTCAAAAGTGGTAGGAGATTAGCAAAACTATAGATTTTGCACCTGGGATGAAAACCAACTGGATCAGAAACTAACAGCCCCAAGGGAAAAAAATATCTGGGTTGCAGTGAATGCCAAGGGCACATCCTCACTGCCCACAGGGCAAAGCACACATGGGAATGTGTCCATTAGAATGAAAGCAGCAGCAGATCAGTGAGGCTGCACATGGAATCCCCCAGCACATTCTGGGCTGTCAAGTCCAGAAGTGATCAGAACACACAAGAGAGGGTCCAGCAAAGAGCAGCTTAGATGGGCATGGCCTACAGAATATGCCCTGTAAGAAGAAGCTGAAGGAGCCAGGTTTGTTCTGTTGGACAAAGAGGAGGTCCAGGGTACATCCAATAGCAGCCTACAACCACCTGAAGGAATCAAAGACTACAGAGATGATAATTTTCTTGCAGTAGCTGCAGAGAGTACAGAAAGGACCAATGGTCACAAATCATAGCCTGGAAGTTTTAAATTGTGCAGGGGAATGAAGCACTGTTCTCAGAATAGTTATGAAATGTCCTTGAAACTTTGGAGGTTTCAACTCATCCAAAGACACTACTGACCTGATGTAGTGTTGCTAGCAGTCATACTCTCAAAGGGAATCAAGAAAACAGGACAAAGAGATCCCTTTACAATTTGCATGGTTCCACTTAGCTACTTCCCACTCTGCCACCATGGTTTTAACATTGCTTTCTTAAAAGATCAATGTTTTTATTGTCTTCCTGCATTTTCTGGCCATCACAAGACACTGCAAATACAGTAAAAAATAGATCCTGCTCAGAACAAAATTCTTGTTTTTATTAAGTTAGTAACTTAGTCTCTAATTCAGCACAAATTATTATTTTTGCCACATTGTATGACAGTATTTAAAATACTAGCTTGATGTAGAAATAAAAATAATCATTTAAAATTTTATTTTAGAAGTAGTATATATTTACGAAAGCTCTTGATTAACAGTCCCTCTGGATAACCACCAGAGAACCATCACTATTTCTACTCAGAGACAGACAATAGCAGTAGGCAAGTTCCTTTAGAAATAGAGTTTATATACAAATTTCATTTGCCTCAGATAATTTTGTTTAAAAAATATACCTAAGAGTTAAATTCCTGAAATCACATACTGTTCTCCGGACTCGTGACAAACTACTTTCAATAAAACATTTCACACACAAAAGAGAATTTTAGTGCTGCCTCAGAAGGCAAAATGGCCATGTAATTTTGTGGGAGGCCACAATGAAGCCTGGAAAAAACAACTGTAAAAAAACCTGGTGTCATGCATTGGCTAATAAGCCCAAGAGCAAGGATACAGAAGATTATTGCATACTCGTTTTTCTAGACCTAACATGATACAGGACACCTCTTCCGTGACAAAAAGGCACAGCTTTTCTGTAGCCTCATCAAATCTGTTACAAAAAGGAATTCAGACTTCGTTTCTACCCCACATGAAATAGAAAACACTATGAAGGGGAAAGAAGCGTCATCATAAAGATGTGGGGTTTGGACCTTTAATTAAGATGTGGTGACTCTGTACCTTCAATAAATCTAACATTTGTTTTGTTAGTAATTAGAAAACACTTAAATCCCAGAACAGTAAGCAAAATAGTTTAAGTTCACTGACTTGAAAAAACATTCTTTTATGCTACACAGACTTAAAATAAATACTTTAAAGGAACTAAGAATACACCACTATATCTTGGTTTTCATTTTCCTTCAGATAGAAGTGCTAGAATAAACATTCGTACTAGTTTACGCTGCTGTGTTTTTATGAGGCTAATAACTGAACTGCCAATCAAAACCTGTATAAATACAGCAGTTAAATACCTTCTGCTTTAGAGGCACTTCTATTTACAAGGGAGCTAGCCAAGATTTCTAAAGGACTGCATGGTCTGGTTTGCTTTGATCTCTTAAGCACAAGTTTCTTTATACCTCCTGTTTTGCTATTTATTACACTCTTTGTGTGATCAGGTATGGAAAGAGCACCTGCACAGAACAAAAAAAATCAGGAAAAGTATGACTTAAGGGGAATAATTATGCAACACACAGTTCAATAAAGTAACTTGTGAAGAGCACTTCTACAAGAGCACTTTTGCTGTGATGCTAGATAAAGAAGTATGCATAAAATGGGTTCAGAATAAAAACAGGGGACCAGTTAAACCCAACTTCACAGACACAACCTGGCACCTACAGCAACACATCAATCACTACTCAACTTTGATACACAAAGACAAATGTACCTTTATATATATGCATGTATATAAAACTGCATCTAAAACTGAGTTGAATTATTCTACATATAATTACTTTTAACAAACTTTTTTTAGGACATTAAACTGTGCATATGAGTATATGTACATACAAATGTATGTACACAAAAAAAAGGTAACTAGAATTAAGAGATATGCATATATGTATCTAGAAAGTTTCAAAGAATTCTGTTCAACCACTGTCTATAACACTATTATCTTTAGTCTGTTACCACAAATTTAGCATTGTTAATTTCAGCTCCAATAATCCACACACTCTCTCTGGCAGTATTCTGTGAGGAGTAGCTGCTTTTTACTTAGCATAGCGAAGTTAATGAATAAGGGATATGTATAACATGCATAGATCCAAACAGAATAATTACCACCATTAATACTAATGAAAATTTTTATCACTACAGCAGAAACTAAATTAGCTACTCATGTGGCTAGTTTACATTCATTTCTGTTTTATGGAATGCATTTTATTCACTCGGTAGAAACAAACATTAACATGATACCCCTAATTTATTTAAAACAAGTGAATGAACTGGAGTTACCTTGGTCCAGCATACATATATTTTAAGGATGTTTCACTTTGAGTAAACTTTTATTCAGGTAATTTTACTATGTTCATCTTTCTATTTTCTGGTGCTGACTTAAGACAGGGTGTTATGAAGATACTCCACGTTCAGGAGAGCAGAGATACACGTTTGCACAGCAATGATTTAACTGTTTTAGATCCCAGAAATGTGACTGGGATTAATGTGGGTTATTGCTTTTCTGACTCTGTATAGACAAGGTAAGATCTTGAAGTAAAAATGGTTCTGTAGATTTTATGTATTTTATCAAAAAGAGAAAGACAGACACTGTGTTCCTAAAACCAGCAAAAATCATACAGACAGAGTATCTTCAGCCTTGACAAAAAAAAATCCCTATTTTCTGCTACAGGGGATTTTAGAGTTTTAGTTTAGATCTGCAAAACAAACAGAGTAATTAAGGCAATAACACAGAGGGAAACAGATTTGTTTAGGAGTTCGTTTTCGATTTGTTTCTGTTTCTGTACAAAACTTTCATAAATTTTACTTTCGACTTACAAGTTAATAGCACCTTATCATCATTATTCTTGTTATAAAGGCACTTAGGGAGCCTGTTCGAAATAATGTTTAAACAAGCATATTGTTATTGAACTATTAATCAGCAAAAGCCGTAACGGTTATCTGAGTCAGCCTGAACTTTTGCATGTTTTCTTGAGACAGTTCTAAGATTAAGTCTTCTAAATCTGTCAAAGTCAATAAAAAAAGAGAGCCAGAGTATTAAAAACAAAAAGTTGAACAAAATGAATGTGGCCTATTTTTGGCACACAGAAGGGCACGGGGTTCTTTTTCTTAACAATAAAACCCTTCACAAGGCAACCTACTGCAACAAATCCTTAATAAGTACTTTGAAAGCATTCACCAGAACAACTGAGGTGCCATGGAGAGAACAGGCTGCAAAAAGTGATACAGAAGGAGCCAGAGGAAAAGCACCAGAGGCACTGAGATGGCTCAGTCACCTCATGAAACCTCACTGTCACTGACACAGTATTTCAACTGAAGAGCTGCAACAGGCCAACGCTGCCAGAGAGAATCCGCTGGGGAATCACTACCGAGATCCAAGATAAGCAATCCCAAGGCTTGCACAGCACGCAGGCCAAGAGGCACAGAGCTCAGCGAGGCCAGTCCTGTGAACGGGGCCGTACATGCGCATCCCTGCTGCAGCCGGCATGAGAGGCTCAGCATTCCTGGAGCCACAGCCGTGGTCACCACCCCTCACACACAGCTGCACCTCAGCTGGCACATGGGAATTCTGCCACTGGTGCATCTCCAAGGTGGCAACAAGCATTTAAGGTCTGGAGTCACTGAGCATCCCCTTCAGGGCACTCACCTAAGAGCTATCCCATTTTACCACGCTGATGTGCCACTACAGCCTGACCACATTAGTACCACCGAAGTTTCTTTTGGCTTATCCCAAAACAGGACTGGCCACTCCTCTGTGGGCAACACTTACCCATCCCAGAAGTCCTACAGAGCTTAATATGATCCACTGAAAATGTCTAATAAGCTTGCTATTAAGATTGACAAACCATCCTTGATGTCAGACAGACAATTCAGGTGCTACATTAGAAGTACTGGAAGCGTTAGCCTGCCAGGAGTGGGATCTGCAACAGGAATCATGTACATACAATGCAGTCTAAGTACTTGAATCTAGAACTCAAAAGGAGTTTAGAGAAAAGGAACATATTATCAAACTCATTTAATTTAGGGATAATGTTATGAAAAGAGAGGTTTGCATGAGAACATTCACTTTTTAGTGTTTTCTTCTAACTTTTCACAGCATTAAATGTGATTCTTTATGGTCTTAAAAACCTTAACATTAAAGAAAATGCATATAATTTAGAAGAAAAAATAGATTAACTTAAGTGTTTTTAGAAGTTAAATTTGATTTCACTCAGTGACCTTCAAGTGTGCAAGCAACCACTTACTGAGAAGTGCTGAACACTCAACTTGCAATAAAAACAAGGAAAGCAGAGGGCAGTCATGCATGTTGACTGCCTCACAGCCAGCAGGGCATCTTCATAAACTGTTAACATCTACATAGTTCTCATCTTATTGTAATTAAAAAATTAAGTTTCCCCCTTCCAGAGTTTGAAGTCATTAACATCTACTGACAGCTATAAATTAAAATAAAGACAATGTAGATGGCAAGAAAGGTTTTCTTTCTTTACAAATAGATCTAAATCAACAGTGAAAACATGGCAGCACTCATACTCAAATTCCAGGCAGCATGAGTCTTAACTCCACAGAAAATCTGTGTTGACTACAAAATATTTTCCTGCATGTGCATTATCCCTTCAGTACACTATAAATACATAGGAGCTTCCCTCTCCCCACAATGCAAATATATACACTAGTTTTGAAATGTAAAAATCATCAGTTTGCACAGTACCATCTCAGCCTTGCTTAAAAGCCGGGCTTTTAATTAAAGAGTTGAAGCTTTTCCTTCTTGAAACCTCCTCCACCAAAGGTGAGAAGCAGAGAGAATTCTCCCATTTCACACTCTTTCTTTAATCCCAGCCTAAACTTGAGGATGGCCTCTTTTCCTAAGAACTCTGCAACATCTGTATTCAAAATCAAAGAATTTCATTTTCAGATAAATCAGGATGATCCTTTTATATTACCATAAAACTGAAGCTTGTTCTAATGTCAAATGGCAAACTGCCTCAAAGGTAATTCCTGATCATGCTTCTCTCCTTCGGGATGGGGAAGAAATTTAAAAAAAAAAAGTCTGAAATACTAAGGATTTGATAAGATTCTCATCAAATATCCAATGACAAGAGTGTTGTTCACTAACAAGCAGTAACAGCTTTAATTGGCATTGTACTACAAGATATCTGATATATATATGTGTGTGTGTGTGTGTGTTTGTGTGTGTGAAAGTACCACTATTTTTACTGTAACTCCTTTGGAAAGAAAATAATTCCTCTATGATGAGAAATTACATTTCAAAATTAATTTCAATTAACTGCACATGTAAGTTACTCTAATTTTCATTTTGATTTTCAGGTCTGCATTAACTATCATAATATATATAGTTTCATATCAAAACATCCTAATTTATGTGACACTGAAACTACAATGAACTACAGCAAAAATCTACTTTAGACGATTTGCAATCTGTAGCAACACATTGATGAAAACGAAATTACCATGAAAGAAACAGAACTATGAAGCGCACACTACACTCCAGCTTCTTTGAAAGTGCATGGAACAAACAAATCTACACTGCAAATCAACTGCGCAAGAAAAAAAGAAGTAGCTATTTAATTAAAAAAAAATCATTGCTGTCCAAAGTCCTATTCAATCAATTGACATTAAACCAAGCACAGTACTCGTGTCTTCAATGGGCCCCTCAGGGTGGTGCCTCCAAGAGAGCTGCAGAGGAACTTTTTATAAGGGTGTGTAGGGATAGGACAAGAGAGAATAGCTTTAAATTGACAGAGGGCAGGATTAGATCAAGTATTAGGAATAAATTCTTCACTGTGAAACACTGGAAGAGGTTGCCTAGAGAATTTACGGACACCCTGTCCCTCAAAAGTGTTCAAGGCCAGGTTGGATAGGGCTTTGAGCAATCTGGTCTAGTGGAAGGTGCCCCTTTCCATGGCAGGGGCGTTGGAACCAGCTGTTCTTTCAGCTCTCTTCCAACTGACATCATTCTTTGATGCCAGAGCAGCCAGAGGGAGTACGTGCCTGGAAGCTGGGACCCTCACCTGAGTCACTGCCTGGGTGGAGGGCAGATCCCAGGACACAGTTCAAGTGCTGAACAGCAGTGGGTCTGGGGCACAGCTCACAGCTGATCCCACCTGAGCCAGGCAAGCTAGGATGCAGGCACAGCAAGCATGAAGTGTCTGAGTGCACCAGCACAAACACCTGTGCTGTGAAGGGCTTGGAGAAGAAGGGTATTTTCTCTAAAGCACACCAAGATGCATCTGTGCAGAACACACTTTCTGTAAACAAATATCAATGGGCACAATGCAAAGACTTCTTTCCAAACATCCTCAGTACTTTGAATTCAAGTGGCTAGAATTGCACTCCAAGTCTTGCAGATTTTAAATTATCATAGAATTTAAGAACATTGTATTGCCAAATCAAGCATATAAAATTTAAAATAAACCCTCTACAAGGAAGTGGTAATTAGGCCATTTTACAAATATAAGTTCTCTGAAATTCAGAACATCATTTAGCCAAATATACACACATACACGTACATACACTACTGCACACACTTGCAGCAGCATTAGAAGTTTTGATACAGTCTTTCTCAGAAAGAGAAAAGCCAGAGAAGAGTTCTAACTTTATTTTCACTAGAAGAAAAAGCTAAACATGCATAGTGGCATGGACCACTGTAAAGAGCCTTCAGACAACCCCTCTCTCTTCTACTTGCAAGACTGCACACAGCTGCTATTTTTTCACATATTAATTGTCCAACTCATCATCTTTTTCATCCATGCGAAAATTAAAAAGCATCAATACTTCATGTTCCAGCAAAGCTTCTTTCTGAAAGTCTACACAAACCACCCCAATTCTATCAGTATTATAGGAACTCTGTTTGAGAAACCAGTCAGAAAGTCCATGCTTCTTTAGAGAGATGCCCAGAATAGCCCAGTAATAACCTAACTCCCTGCTGACAAAAAAGTGACAGATTTAACCTCCTAATCTACAATCAGGTGAACTGGAAACCTAGGCAGGGTCCTAATGGGAGAGTTGGTCTCTGGACAGACTGTCTCTAAATGTAAACAGAGCATCCTCAAGGCAACAGAACAAGCAGCCTAAACCTTTCACAAAAGGTGACTTTCACAAAAAGGTTCTATAGATTCAAGTCGCTAAAATGCCAGTGCTTTGGAAGCGGGGAAAAATTACTTGGTTTGAATACAATGAATTTTGTTAGAAAACTTTAAACTCCCCGAGTTTAAAGGCCCCGAAGAGAAGCGCCCAAGCACAGCTGCACCCAGGGATGAGGCTGCAGGGAGCTGTGCAGTAATGGTGACACCTCGTGGTGCCAAACACAGAAACACACACCTCTCTCTTCCCAAACACAGCCCACCTTATAGCCACCCACCTGTGGGGCTCTCCTGCAGAGACAGGAGCTACAAATCAAATCAAATTTGTTTTCACACCTCCTGTATCTCACAGACCTGTCTTAAGAAGTGTCTTCCTTATCTCAGCGTCACAGTTCTGACAAGCACACATGGAAAACAGCAGAAGTGATTACATGCAATGTTTAATGCACAACTGCTAAATGAACAGATGAAGAAAGCCAGCTCAGCTTTAACATATTTTGGTTAAAATGACTATAGAGAAATTACTGTAAGCAAAAGTTTCAGAGAAGCAAGTCAAAAGGGCCAGTTACATAAAAATTAACATTGCCATTAATAAATTTAATTTAGCTACATAAAAGATCCCTTTCCTTCGTTCTGATATCACCCATCTCCAACAGACACTCAAATGCATTACCTTCTGCAGCTTCACAAACAGAAATCTCAGCTTCCACAGATCATCACACAGCATGCACTTGAGAAGTCACTTTGCCTCCCCACTGCAGAAGTTAGTGCCAAGTTTTACCCAAAGATACAAGTTTTAAAAAGCAGGGTGTCTACTTCTTTCAGTAAGAGCTCAGTATAAAAATCAAAGAAAAAAAAGTAACTTTAAATGCTGTTATAAAACCAAAGTAGGAAAGTGAGAAACAAAAAGCATTTTTTATTGCTCTGCTTGAGCTTCAGGAGGGCTACAGGAGTGAATTTAGATGTGACTTGGGTATGTGACAAAACAAGAATAATTTCATGCAGTACCACAGCTGACATTTCAAATTGTTTTGTGGAAAGAGTTATTTTGTAAGGGAAATCTCCCTCCAGTTTCCCACCTGTATTTCTTCCTCATGTTCATACATGCACAGTAACTAAGTTTTTCAAGTGACACCTGAAATCAACTATTTCACACAACTAAAATGACATCTATGTAGCATCTAGAAGTTGGCAGACCAGTATCATCCCAAGACATTTAGTTTTTTCAAAATATGCATGAAAAATTTATTAGTTACATGCATCAACAGTAAGGAACCACTATAAAAAGGGTGAAATTTCTGAAGGTAAATTGTAACAATTGCCTTCTTTCAGAAACTGCATGCCTTGCCTGTGACGTGAAAATCCATTAGGAACTTCTGAAATGGTTACCATAATATCCATACCGTGACCACTCTGTGGCCCCACAGGCTTACCCAGGAATATTTTTTAATGAGTTTATTCTACATCCAGGGTTATTTTCACATCCCTCGTAGAGCAGAAACCTCGGTTACAGAGCACAGGGCATGGATATGCTTCGCTTGGTGAAAAAGCTAAAGGAAGAGGCCCAAAGAAAACATAGGGGTCCTTGTGCAGCAACTGGAGGGTGCAAAGAAATCAGAATGCTCAGGACTGAGGAGTTTTAAGAGTCAGAGGAGAACTGTTTTTACACAAAGTGAAATAGTAAGGGATTTGAAGCAGGACTACAGAAGCCAAGGCCAGGATCCCTTGGAAGAGAAATAGCTCTGCAAGCTGCAATTTTTAGAGCTTGGAGAAAAGAGATGGGACTGTGTTCGAGAGCAGGAAGACTAAAAGGGAAAATCAAATTAGCAGGGGTGAAATTAACTCCAGACCTGCTCTAGAAGGAAGTGAACACACATGTAACCACTGTTTCTCTTCTCTTTTACCCCCTTTCTCTTTGCTGTCAAGAGCAATAGGTCTGTTTTGTGACCGTGAGAGCCCCTGGCTTTTGGAAGAGCCAATGGTAGCAAAACCTCTCAGCAACACTCCACTCCTGTGAAATTGCACCTGACTATAAATCAACTCTGTGTTTAACAACAGGTATTTTTGGCCCCACACTTCTTGGCAGCATGGTTTAAGCACAGCTAGATGTTCTTGTAACATCATGATTCAAATATATCCGATAAAGCAACCAAGATTTTCAAAATGCTGTTGGCTAAGGTCATGTTTTGCAAACTTCTAACTGCTATGAAGTGAAGCTTACCTATTTTTTTTGGAATTTTCATCTTTCCCTCTTTTAACTCCAAAAATTCTTGTAATCAGAGCGCTAAAAAGAAGTGTAGATGAATTTCGTACCTAGTGGAAAAAATAAGAACTACGCTTTAAACATCCCTTTGAAATGTACAATCTTTTTAAAAATACCATTAATGTAAAGTCAAAAAGAATAACACCTGAGTGAAAAGCATTCTACAGGTCAGCACATGGAAACTGTTAATTCAGAGCATCCTTCCAATGAAGACGGTACCACTGGAAAGCTGAGGTTCTTTGGAAAGAACCTATCTTTATTATATCTATCTTTATTATAAGGAATACATCCAGATTTTTAGTGGCTCAAAGCACTCACCCTTATGCACAGCAGATCATGAAGTGCTGTACCTGAACATGCCACATGCGATCTTTAATTCAAGAGCAAAGTAACAGTCAGAACAAACACAAATGCACTTCTTACTAGCTAAGTGCACTGACTCAAAATTTAACAGCCAGACAGACTTGAATAAGGTAATCTATGTCTCTACCTTTTTTGCATGTCAGCAGTTCACAATAAGAAAAATTAAACAAAACCAAAAAACCAAGACCAAAATTATTACTTTTTTGCAGGTCTACATTATTTTTTACTGTACCTTAAAATATTACATTCCAGAAATTGTGGTAGTGCCACTTACAAACATGACCAAAGCTTCACTGAACAGGACCACTCCTGTTAAACTAGACAAGCAAAAATAAGAATTAACTTACTGCCCAGACAGGTGACATAAACCCTAGAACTGATGCTTTTATTCCATCTGCAACATAAGGCATGATGTTTTCACCTAAACGTGTGTCCCTGTACAGTGCCCGGAGGATATTTAAAGCATGAACCTGTGGTGGGAGAAGAAATATATGAAAAATATAAATTAATTAGTAAATATCTGAAATTTCATTTATGTAATTACAACAGTGAATGTGCAAAGCAAAAACAATCGATATACACATTTACAGCACTTTATTTCCATATTAAATACAATAAATACTGCTGCTTAAAAATGCATTAAAACAGTGCTGCAGTTAACACTGTTAATAGCAGTTACAGTTTAAAAATACAGTCCTCTCATAACTATAGTCCAGGCATTGCAAGTGAAGGCCAACATTCTTTTATCCTTAGCTTATCATGGCTGTAAAAATAACTTTTGAAGTTCAGAATCATCTTTTCCAACATTCTTGACACACTGTAGATACTGTGAGAAAAAATAAACTACAGCTCGCAGGAGGGCAATATTAAGCTAAAACTGACAGCCAGGCTTATTCTACCATGTGGAGCATTTTCTGGTATTTCTCTGCCCTCTGTAAGGGAAGGTGGTAATACACGTAGCTTCACAGACTTTGACAAGGCTAAATAAAATTATACCAGCAGAAAATCTGGCAGAGTCATTAGGACATCCTTCTGTGTATTGGGAACAAACTATGGCTTGCACTTACAAACAGACAGAGAGTAAACGATAACATTTTAAAGACATGACCTTTATCTTTAAAGTAAGTTTTTTAGTATTCCAAATGTATGTAATTAAGTTTTAAGTATGACTAAAATCACTTTTCATGTAGTGTTTTACTATGATTCATGCACAAATAACTCATTTATTTACTTTAAATGTAAGCAAAGCCTGCTTGTTCATTTACAAACTTGCAGAAAGGAAGTTACTTATCTATCTGTTTAGAAATTTACTCTAGGCAGTAAATTGCTCATATATGACTTCATTTGCTGTACTATAAAAAAACCTTTGGAATTATGTCCAATCAATTTTTAATATGTTTTACAGTAACTTTGTAACCTCTACATATGCAAAACTTTTAAAATCTAGCTATAGATAGTAAGAACAGAAAATCCTCATTAAAAACACACACTTTCCTTAACTGTTCATAATAACATGAACACACTTTTGACATTTGCCTTTTGATGAGAGGCTGAATTTTACCTGTGGAATTACACTTAAAGATTCATTCAAAGGTGCAGCCAGAGATATCAATTCTTTCATTGCCATTTTCAGCAAATCTGTTTTGCCCTTCTTTGGTTCTGATGCCAACAAAGCCTACAGAAAGAAGAAAAAAGAATTTTAAAAAATCAGGTGTTTCTAGCCATTTTTCTGTACTACCAGTTCTTCTCTCATTCCTGTATTTACCATAGCACAGCCTAGCTTCTGACCATACAAAATTACTAAGAAAAATTTGCAGCTTCAGTTAAGTTTTAGTTTCAACTCAGCTTTGCTCAAAGCTTGTCAGTGTAAAAATCATAGCATTTTGGACAGCAAAAGTATCTGCTGTACTCTAAATACTTACATTTCCTAGTATGGATTTTTTTAGGGTTAATAACACCTATTTGAGATGACAAGGGCTGGCCAAATAATAAATTCTGGCTTGCAACACAGGATAAAACAAGCAGCACATTTTTTAAATAAGGAAAGAGATGTATCCCTCTCCAAACAGTATTTCAGTGGATAGGACATCCAGCTGAGATGAAAATACTCTAAATTAGTTCTCTAAAATTCAGGACTGAATTTAGAACAGTCTCTTTTTATCTATTAGTTCTTGTTGAATTTTTCCAAGCTAGGACAAATGGATAATCATAAATCATTTATTACCAATAAAAGATTATTATCTATTTGTGCTTTGGGGGCTAGAGTCTGTTCAGCATCAGTAAGAACCAAATGAATTACAGAGTTTAGGCAGAAACTCCAAGAGTTTCTGTCAGTTTATCAGTATCTTTAATGATAGGAGAAACAGAGGGCTGGTGGGGAAAAAAAAGGTGTTCATGAAGTACAAAAGAGGAGAATGACCTGAAGACTAAAATTTCATAATGTTAAAGCTGAAAATCATGTTTTCCCACCCACTAACTAAAGCTGCACCTTTGCACTATTCAGTAATAACATTTCTATTTTAAAGAGGTCATGGAATGGTTATAACCTCAAAAATTACATATTCTCATTAAAATAGATGTGTTTTAGGTTAACAAGACACATCACAGGATGTAAATAGCAAAGAGACCACACTGCAGTAATAAAATAACCTTCTTTTACTGCTGTTAGGATACACATTACAGCTTGTATGTTTTTTATCTAAATGCCACATGGTATTGACAGTTCAATTCATTTTACTGAGTCTACAGGCACATTCAAAGCTACTACCAAAGTACACTACCACCTCTCTTTACTATAAAATTACAATATGAAAATAGTTTATTTCAGACTAATCCCAATGTTAATTTCAAACTTTCCTGTTAATTGACCAAACTTTGTACTCTTCCAGAGCTGTCAAAAAAGAAGCCTCTGACCTATTTATCCACAGAGCTGTGGCACAGTGCAAGCTTTACCCTCTGGAGTCAGTAGGCCAACTGCAGACTGCACATGCAGTGGGATATCACTGGGTCCACTAGTCCTTACAGTAACCTAACATTTTACTAAAAAACTGATTCAAACATGCTGCTTTTTTTTCTACACTGTCAAGATTAAATCTAGATAATGTCCATCAGATTCCAACTGTGCGGAGTGAATGGGGAAACCAGAAAACATGAAATCACTAAATTCCTTCTGCAGTCAACTTAGTCTTAGAAGTGAGAAAGATATTTAACTGCTGAAAATGAACAGGAAAAATGTCTGAAACCAGTGCCCTACTTCTGATCTCTGCTGCCTTGCACACACATCTAGCAAAGCCAGGAGCAGGCTGTGACTGACATAAGAGGTCAGACAGAAGCTGGCTGCCTCAACTTTCTCAGGGCAAACTCAGAGTGGAAAACAAGCGAGATGAATTATTCTGGCAGGGAGAGCTTGCTCCCAGCAGGCCCTCACATCATTGGAACGTGCTTGAGACTGTACTTCAGAGAGTGGAGAAAGTTACAAACCGTATTGTTACTCTTGGACTCCTGTCTTAGAAAACTGGTTGAAAATCAAGATCATGGAGGTTAATTTAGGGGAAAGCAAATATGGCTGCTTTAAGGAACAAAGGAATGAAAATAGGTGAAGTGTAATCTGCAAAATCAACTCTGCAGTGACTGATCCCAGATGGATGTAGATGAGGTGCTGCATACTAATGTGAGGCACTCAGCAAGAGGTGACACTTCAGCAGACAAAACACTGCCATCCCACCATCAGTCCTGAACTTGGCAGAAGTCAGAGGCTGGGATTAATGGAGCTGAAGGTAACACAGGGAGTGGGAAGAATGTGGGAGCATGGCCCCACATTCTCAGATAGAAGTCTTCAGTAATGTACTCCTTCACTGCACTTGAGACTGCCAGTCAACACCAGTCAGTGTGACACTATTACCTGTGCTTTATTGCTGGTGAGCGGCCTTCCCAGTTCTCTGCAGTATTTAATAGGTCACCATTTCACAATTCTGTGAACGTCTGTTCATATTCTACCACACTCCCACTTTGCACTGAAGTAGCACATAGTTAACAAAGCCTTACTTAATCTGTGAATTGATCTATGAATTTGCCAGAATTACTACAGTTGTAACACAAAGCCTAAACACAGTCTTTAGAAATGCCATTGAAATCTACCACAAGCCAAAAATCTCAACAGTCAATAGGACTGAGATGCCAAACATGGCTCAATTACAAACATCTTCTTGGTTGCAGGAAGGCAATAAAAGTCTGTATAAAAAACCCCAAACAATTGTTTGATTAAAAGGGGTTGAAGTGGGGGAAAAAAAAAAAGATGTAATTTCCTTTTTTTTAATGACCTTTCTGGAGGATATATTTAAATCAGAGGCAGTGACATTAGTTGGTACCTGTATGTAGAATGGAATTCCTGCACTCCGTCGGGTTGCACACAGTGTGGAAGAAGGATCACAAGATTTGATTTCTTCTAACACACAGCTTAGCCAGTGCTCTGGCATCTTGTGCAGACTCTCACTGTTACATCTACATCAAACAGATACATAAGAAACATGAAACAAGTGAATAAAACAAGGACAAAGTCAAAGAAAGCATTGAGCAACCTTAAGTATTTCTTACTGTATGTTAACATCTCCAAGCAAATATACAGATTTTTATTATGAAATCAGTTCAATTTAAAAAAAAATGTGTATTTTTCCAGTGCTGGTACAAGTAATGTTAACCCTACTTATTAAGTGCCACTAGCAAAATATATTTAATTGAACAGAAAACAAGATTCTGTGCTTCACTGCAACAATTCTCTTCTGCCAAAAAATTATTACCATGTTCTGAAGAAAAAAGGCAAGGACATATGCACATCAGCCACTGCGTAGGAAGTGACACCTCACAAATTCATATCTTTGCTGCCACACAGTAGCTGATATGTGCCTCTTTATACTAACTATTATTGGAGTTTATAAACATATAAACTAAAACTGAAGCCCCCCAAAGTACGTATACATTATGTAAATAACCCTGCAAACCTCAGAGCAATGGAAGGAATGAAAAACAAGACATAGTGAGTGTTCTTTTCGATACTAAGTCAGTCCAACTTTTCATAAAGCACCTAAATGCCTCTCCTATCATAATACTCCTCCTGTGCAGTTATAAAACTCAGTGTTGCCTGAAAGCAAACGACTTCCAAGGACAATGAGAAACTCAAGTCTACTTCAATTACTGGTGCTGTTCAGTTCAATAAAATGTACCACATTCAGTGTGCAACACCAGCCCATTAATCTCATGTCAGTGTTCCAAAAGGATCATTCATTGTTACAAAAATTTCTATTAACAGGACATTGTTATTAAAACCTGTCACACTGGTTTGATAGGTGACTCAGAGCAGAAGAAATAATTCATCACTGTGGGCAATACAGCTGCAACTATCTAAATCATGCAGGACTTGCCTTACCTAAAAATACAAACTATAATTAAATTCATGATAAGGTAGTGAGACCTACAGTAAGACTACAATAAAGTTTTCTACCTGGGTGACTGAAATAAAGAATTTAAAAGCAGAGGTAAAAGGCAGCAGGTACTGGTGTGAAAACCAAAATCTAATGGAAGATCTGCATATATTCCCTTCTTCATCCTCCTCTTATTAAAGCAAGAATTTACACTGGCTAAAAACCTGATCATGAACAATAAATGAGGCTTTAATCTGCAGTGAAACACTCCATTTCCTTCTTTTACAAAAAAACACACAAAACTAGTAATGCAGAAACCTGAGGCTGCAGGAAGTGCCAGACAGGTCAGCAGAAGACACAGGACACTTCTTACTCTTCAGTAATTCCTGCAGAATTTCCATCACATTTCCTACACTGCTGCCAGGCATTCTCCCCATTTTTTAAGGGCAGCAGCTCTTCAAAAGAGCAGTCAGAACATAAACCAGCAGTCCAGAGTTCAAGAGGAACGGGGCTTCAACAAGTGATACTCACCTTGTACCATGGCAGAAAAGAAAGGCACTTCCTGCCCCAAGCCTATCACAGAAGCAATCAGATTAACCTGGAAAGTCAGCGAGTTCTCTTGCTTTAACTACTCTCTTTCTTTTGCTGATAATTGTTTGCCCTTGCTTACTTTCAGGATGCATTCCTTTGCTCACTTTTGGGTACACAACTCTAAGATTGAGACCACACAATTTCCTACAGATCTCCTCCATGAGTCTCAGCAATTAAGACACTACTTTGCAGTTCTCTTCATCCACATCAACACGTTCTGCAAAATCTGCTCCTTCTGATCATGGAGACACCTGGTCTTACCTCCCTAGCTAAGCAGAATTTAAATGTCTCCATTCAATCATGCAGAGAACAGTGCTCATCTCTCTTCACTATGTTATCTTAGTATTAACATGAACACCCCATGAGAAATACCTACATCTGCTGGGGTGCAGAGGAGCACAAAGTAAAGCATTAAGGAAATATTTAGAATTTGCTATGCAGCACACTGAATATTTCATTCTTAAGTAAACTGAAGGATTTTTCTTCTCTCAGTATTAGTCGAAAGAGGAGAAGCATACTCAAGTCAAATAAACTTCAGACTTCCTTAAAGCCATATTGCTTTGATCTTGCCACAAGTAATTCTACCTTGTTCAGTCACCCACCAATGCACTTTTATTTATTAGAAGGTGAAAGAGTTACTGCTGTAGAGTTAGAAACATTAGAGACTATTGACTTTGCAATGGAGATGACTACTCCCTTCCATTTGGCAGCTCTGTCTTCTTGTGGTCTGGCAAGAAGAATATTGTCACAAGAAGCAGGTGGCCCTAAATTTTAAGAATAACCGAGCTTTACAATAAAATTAAGGCCTCAAGATCAAATGCCATTTTCCAGAATGAAATAGAAATTATTTCTACCAGATGAAACATGTATTGTTAATAATGAAAATACAACACAGTAGGACAATACACAAATTACTTAAGATGCAGTACATTAAGTGTAATCCACAAATTTCTGTCTGTTCATCTGTCAGTTTAAACAATTTCATACATGCCCCAAACCCTTTCTGTGTTCATTATCAATGAGTACAAAAGCCTGACAATCCTAAGTTAAAGCTAAACTCCTCTCCCTAAATCATGTATCTGTATTTTCTCCTATCTGAAATAAATGGTGTGTTAACAATGGGTCAATCTTGAATTTGGCCTTTCTAGATGCAAGTGCCTTGTGGCATAAACATCACATGATCAGAAGCATTTTTCTATGTGTGTATATCCAGAATTCAGTGATTCCAATCACTAAGCAGTTCCTATCTAGGGAAGAAGTTTCTTTCACCATTTTCTCCTCTCTCAACAAGCCTGCAGTATTATTCTTTTTCACATAAGTAATATGATTCCCATTTTTTATAGACACAATATTGCCCCTGGTACTTTTGAGACTGGAATCTAACCTCAAAAACACATTACTATTTAATTTATAGGTCTGCTTTTAAGAACAACTCCTCTGAAACTACAAAGTCCTTCTACTTGCATCCTCGTTGTCATAGCATCTACTCCACAGGAAACAAAATTTTCCAGATTATATAGGTTCATTGAGAAGGGTTTGAGGTTTCTCTATTGGCAAAGCAGAGCAGAGAGAACCCTGAGTGGCTTCAAAATTTCAGACAGTATCATTACCCCATATCTCTCACACCAAGCAGGAAAAGTAATGGAAGGGGAAATATGAACAGTGTTAAAAATTAATACATCTTCAACCTGAGCAGTGCCTTAACATTGTATTTCATGCTTCCTTTATGTCATGTATTTCCTAACACTGCAAGCATCTCAATATATAAGAGCAGTATTTCTCCCACTTTCTTTCTCTCCCTTCAACACTCTTTCCCCCACATCCATGATTATACTTTTGCTAAAAAGTTATTTACAATTTTGGTAAGTTTCACTAGAAAGTTTATTAGTCATATTTCCATTTTACAAGTATTCCTGGCAGATCATAGCAGGCTGGAAAAGCAAAGAGTAACAGTCACTTCAGAGCAAAAAAAAAGAGACAGAAGCAGAGTTTACTGCAAAGGATTAGGCTTCCCCAAAAGAAATGTTACAGAAATCAGACACTGACTAAGTACAGATAAGTAATTTTCACTGATACTGGCAGACTAAACATTTTTTAAATAAAAGCATGATTTTCATCTTTCTTTTAGTAAATTACAGCTTTCCAAAAAACTTATGAACTTACCTTACTGCAGTCCCTAAAATAGTGCTCACCACTATTTAAGTTCCAATCAAACATTTGAAAGTGTTCAAAATAAATTATTCCTAAATAAACACATTGCACTGTACGACATTACTCTTCCCAAATCTTACACTTGCATTCTTCAACTTTAGTGAAGCAAAGCACTACCACCATAACTATGCAATACCATTTCAGATTTCCAGAAACCTACCTGATCTGTCAGCAAAGAGATCACTGAATAAAAGAAATGCAAAGCAGGCAAAATGTCATTTAGGACAGAGAAATTGCCTGAGTAATAAGGATTACAGGAAATTCAATCTTTCAATTTTAAAACAGATTTCTGACTTTCTTGAACCACCATGTTATCAGACCAAATGAAGATTTTTTAATTTCTCCAGGCCTTTGACAGGAAATACTCTTTTTAAAAACACATTGCTCAATTCACTGATATCAATATTGCTTGTTATGTAACTGTACAGTTTTTCTGAAGGTGCAGCTGCAGACAACATTAAGCAGGCATGAAAAAGGGAGCACTACACTCCCAGAAGGAGTATCAACAGGGAAACAGAAGAATGGTAACTTGCATATTAGAGCAGACTCAGCAATTTACATCCGAATTTCAAGACAGATCAATTTCATCAGATTTGTAAGAAATCTCTGCAGAGGAAATATTTTTCTTTCACCACTAACTCAAACAGGTCTGAATACCATCATTCTGTCTAGAAAAAAAGTCTGCTCTTGGTTTTTATAAGGATTGGTGTTTAAGGGTTGTACAGCTAAAAGCAAACTCAGATAAAAGACACCGCAGCATAAAGTTTTTAAAAAGTGCTTGGCTAGAAATAAGCGAAGGACTATGTTCAATTGGAGTCATTCATAAATGCCTGGGAAAAGGATCAGCCACAATCTTAGAGACAGATTTTTCACTGTGTTTTACAGAAAGAACAAAGTGTCAGGTCAGAGATGCTTCTGCACATCTAGAGTTCAATCCTGCTCAACAAGGTGTCACGCTAAGCTGTACATTACGATAAGCTGCCCTCGACAAAAGCTTTCTCCTCTGGCATTTGTGGACACAGCAGTAAATTAATACAGATTCTGACACTCATGCTTCAAGACTGCCCATGAGCCTCCCAGCTATGGAGAGAGGCAGGCCAGATGAGATTCACTTGCAGAATGGAGCCCCCCAGCTGCAGCAGGGGACGTGGAAAGACTCCATGACAATCAACAGACCTGCAAGGCAGCTGCATTCACTGAGACTTAATTCATCCCTTTTGGAGGAGAGTCTCAAAATATTCCTCATATCCCAGGAGTACCAAATCAAAGAGTCATTTCCTGTTCTGGTATCAGTCTACTTTCTCCTTTGTTTTAAATACAAATATAAGCCTTGAGACCTGTAGTTCCTGGAAAATATTGTCTTTCGCTGAAACGAATGTACATCCACAGAGCTGCTCTCCAGTTCTTATAAATCTTTTTTTCCCAAAGGAACACTTGCTCTGCTTGAAATATCTTAACTTTAAAAATGCTAGGCAGTATGGATAACCAAAAAAATTGTAACAGACATATGTCAATTCAGAAGAGGAAAGTTTCTTAATTTTGGAGGGCTTTTATTTTGGATGATACATACATATCACTTAATGTTTGAATAATTTTCAGGTGAACAGGGTTCTCTTGGGCTTGGCTCTTCATTTTTCAACCTAACATAAGGCTGCTGTTAAGTGGATTGTGCTCCATTAAATACAATGGCAGAAAGCAGGAGAGGCAACAAACACACCAGCAACTTTTGCAAAATCTCGGTATATTTGCTCTACTCTATTTGCCTCACTTTTAAAAGACATTTTAAAATTGAAAATCAAAGAAAAATAGCAAGTCTGCTATAAACTGACTGCATGTTTTATATGTTTTCCATTATTCCCTGCTTCTTACTTTGCTTTTGCTATAGGAGAATCCCGCATATTGACTGAGATCAGACCAGTGGGGCTGTACCTCTTGGATTACCTCCTTTCTCCTCCCAAACAGACTCATGGTAGTAAAAGGTTTGTTTGTTGGTTGTTTTGGGTTTTTTTTTAAAACTGTATCACTCTGATGGCCAGAATCTCTCTTCACACTGGTGGGAGAAAACTTACGTCACCTTAGAAGTTCCTGAACCAAGTTTTCATGGTATTGAAGAACATCCCAATATCTGAAGAACTGAGTATGTTCTTCAATTATATATTGAAGAACATACCCAACATACAAGTGCATATAAACATATGGACAGTCAAGAAGATAAGCAATGTTTCTCTTTTTTTTTGCTTTTCAGTAAACAACCAAGTGTAAAGCAAGGTTGTGTGAGCACTCAACAAGCTCCTCAAATAAAACTGTATCACTCTGATGGCCAGAATCTCTCTTCACACTGGTGGGAGAAAACTTACGTCACCTTAGAAGTTCCTGAACCAAGTTTTCATGGTATTGAAGAACATCCCAATATCTGAAGAACTGAGTATGTTCTTCAATTATATATTGAAGAACATACCCAACACACAAGTGCATATAAACATATGGACAGGCAAGAAGATAAGCAATGTTTCTTTTTTTTTTCTTTTTGAGTAAACAACCAAGTGTAAACCAAGGTTGCGTGAGCACTCAACAAGCTCCTCAAGCCAATTTGAAATCCCTCAGATTGCTATAACCTGAAAGAAAGTAATGTTCCTTGGAGAGAGAGAATCACCAAGAGAATCATGGCATGCAGTGTAACATCCCAGCGGCACAGAGAATCAACACCACCACGTGTCAAATACCATTACTGTAGCAGTGCTGGTACACAGATGCAGCAGCCTCACCCATTATCCCGTAGCAGAGACCAAGCCTCACTTCTGTTGGGAAAATTTTCTGAGGGGACACCCAGTGAACCTGATCAGCCTGAACTAAAAGCACAAAAACTGTTTCCAGTATGAAATAAAGAAATAAATCTGCACCTCAAACTGGCTGACGTGGGGCAAAAGGGGAACATTGGTTATTTAACTTAGCATTGGTGTGAAAACACAGGTACTTCAAATTGAAAATCTGACCGGTCATTCATACAAAAAAAAACCCACCAACAAAAAAAACCCACCAAACTCTACCTAGTCAGTAGAAATTTTAATTTGACTTATTAAAACATGGATGGGATACAAACACTGTATACCACAAAGAAACATAACCAGCACTTGAAATCAGCAGCTAAGCCTGTAATGGAAATTCCAGTGATCTTGCCCAGACCTCATGACAATTCTGTTCATTTAGTTCTTCTAGGAAACTATAAAGTTACAAGGGGAAAGAAAAAAGCCAGAGTGCATATCACTCCCTGTGATGCACTGTCAGGTAGTCTTCCAAATGTCACAATAACCAACTCTGTGACAGGTAATAGAAGCTTCCAAGAAAATGTCCTGGCTAAAGCAAAAAGTCTGGCATACATTTTCATAAAGGACCAGAAAAGGGGAGTGAAATAGAAGAACTCCACACTCCTACTTTCCCCAAGAGTTTTTAAGAGCTGTTCAGGAAACTAACATGCCAGAAATGAAGAAAAATGCAGCAAGCATTATATGTCTGTATCATTTTTCAATGCCTAAGCACCATCTCTAACCATAAGTATTGTAGTCCAAGTCACAGACATCATGTAACTGTCATAATGATGCCTACACCAAACTTAAATAAAATCCACATGAAAGCAAGGATCTGTCTGCACAGCCAGTTTCAGGGTCGATGCCAAAATTTGTTAAAACTTGTATTAAAAACACAGTAAGTTGCCCATCCCCTACCTGGAAAGCATTTCTGTAAGTTGCACAAAGCCAGCATATGCCAACTCAAATGCACCCCTGTGTCTTGATTGCAGCAGATGATGTTTGAAGTAATCACCAATATTTTTAACCTAAAAAAGAAATAAAAATTTAATAAGCCATTTGAAATTACATACAAATAATTTATTTACATATGCAAAATATTTTGCAGTTCAAAGCAACAATCCTCCCCCTGGTTGGAAGGGTCACTGGTATGAGCAAAAAGCAACTAGAAGTCCTATAATAAACACCCACTTACTTTAATGATAACAAATATTATACTCATTTTTTTAGGTGAAGGGGATAGTTCTATATTCTTTCAAAAAGTCCAAAAATATAAAGGACATGAAATTTGTTATTTGTCTGTGATGGACATACTCAGATTTTAAGAGAAGAAAGGGACAACTCTGATTTTCAGGGGAAATAAATGCAGATTCCTTCTTGCTTGCTTACACTCTTGCCAAAAACCCCAAGGAAAATGCCAACTAAAGCACAACAGCAGAAAAAAAGTTCTTAAAAATATTTAAGATATGAAATTCAAATTCCAAAAATTGTACCAAAGGGAAACAAATCTACATTAGATTAGGTAATACATCTATAAATACAAATTTCTAACATTCCAGAATTCTGCATAATTGCTGTTGACCATTAGAAACAATTTTTAAATTAGTGTTAGAACCTGAGCTGTTTTTAAAAGCTTTAAAATTGTAAATGTGATAACAAAACTTTCACTTACAGTTTATTTTCTAGAACTCTATTACAACACAAAGTTTTTAAATCTGTTTGTAAGTTTACAGATCACACAATCTCATTCCACGAAGGATAGGCTGTCTTGTTTGTTGGGTTTTGTCTTTTAATTTTCATCAACTTTTAAGGTCTAAACCAAACTTTCCACTTAATTTGTTTACAATGCATAGCACATACTTAATGCCCTTATACAAAAATTTACTTCAGGACTCTTTCCTGAAAGTTCTCCAATGAAATCTTCTTTAAATCTTTTACACAAAAGTATAAATAAAATCACGTCAAGTTGCTTATAAAATTCTGCTTTTTCTGTTACTTATACAATTGCTCTAATACTTTAATAGTCTGACAAATAATTACATTGTCAGGGAAGTTAATGTCATATCTACCTTTATGGTTTTACAAATTACTTACCAGGAAGTTGCATCACCCAAGCAATGAGATTGCAATAATTTAAGAAAAAAAATAAATCTGGGACCATCTACATATTTCCTGCAGCTAAAACTTACCTAATGTGAAACACACTATAACTGGAGATATTTGAGCTAAAGAAGTTATTTCTGAGTAGATTTTAAGGTAGCTTATGTAGCCATGGGATTTCATTTCATCTTTCTAGTCCAAAAAAGAGGAGTAAGTGCCCTTTATTCAAAAGGAACTGACCCATAGACAAGGCAAGTCTCCAGGTGTGTAAACAAAATCAAATCAAGAAATCCATACACATGTAAATCAATCTACCAGCCTGTCCCAGCACCACGCTTATGCCTCTAGAATTCGTAGGATTTTTTTTTTGTCAAAACTTCCAACTTTACTATTTATACTTCTGAGTTTCTTGCAACAGCCATGCTGACTAGAAGCTTGCATCACACTGAACTCACAGGCTCAAAGCAGCATTACCATAACTCAGTTCTTGGTCAGAAATTTAGAATACAACAGGTGAACCTTACTAATTCAACAATGTACAGGGCCACACTTGATGCTGAGGGCAAGAATCCGGGTATTCAAGATATCATTCTCTCCAAGATGTTCCAAAAGATTAATGCAGGCCATGGGAGAATCAGTCTTTACTTCTGCTGCCTGCTTCTTTTCACTGTGGCACACAGCTCTGGCAAGCTTATCTCCTAAAATTGTCTTAAAACGTCCCAGGTGAGATAAACAGGAGTTTGAGGAAGAACTAAATGTTCCTCCAGACTTGGAGCACTCATGATTTGTATGTCATATGACCAAAAAAAACACCCCACAGAATCATTATTAGACGTCGTTCTGGTGGTTACATGATACTATTTACATTGATTTCCTTAACAGGCACAGTTCTGAGCCTGCCATCTCTGGACTTTTAGGTTCAGATGGAAAAAGTCTGCATTTGAATAGAGAGATTCCTCCAGCTGTACTCTGCACTTCCCATGTCCATTATTTCTAAGAGCAAAGCCAACATATAAAATAGCTGATATTTTGAAGACTGCCACATAAACCCAACTTCCCATTCAAACAACAAGAGTCCAAATCTAATGTTGTCCCAATTTCCTACAAACAACAATATGTATCATGCAGGAGCTGCCTCCCTGCCAACCTCTCCCCCACAGGTATGCAGCACAACAGGCAGCATTACTGCTGCAAAGAGCAGCCCCCCAGCATCACACTGCCTGCCCAGAAGCAGTTCTGTTGTGCCATTTCCTAATGCACACCAGCACTGTAAGACACTGCACTTGCAGCTGTATGCTCCATTAAAAAGGCAAGTACAATCAATTAGAAGACTGTGAGCAAACTCAACACTCCCTGTGATCTTTTGGCTGAGTAAGTTATAAGAGCATTGATCCCCTAAGGCACAATTCAATAGTTACTGACCTAGATGGAGTGGAGCATGGTACAAGAGGAAGGTTTGCACATGCTGGCCAAGAGGTGCTACCAGATTTTTCTCAACAATTATTTAGCCTGGCTCAAGGCAAGCTGACCAAGGTTTCTCTCTAAGTTTTCCTTCTCTGTATTCTTAAATCTCTTCCAATAGTTCCAAAATGAAGAAAAAGAATATGCAACTTGAAAGAAAAGTTCTACATGCATAAGACAACAAATTCCATTTTGCTTATTTGTCAACATTGAAAAGTGATTAATAAGTCTGAAGCCCTAGCAGTTATGGCATTGAAATTTTTTGTCATTTCTCGTTAAACCTTCCTTTTTTTGTACAAAACACAGTAATGACCCAAAGTTACAAAAAGTACAGAAAAAACGCCCGTGGTTTTCTTTGGGTATTTCCTTGCGACCCTGAGGAAAATCAGGATTTCAAACTGACTTCTCATCCATTAGCATTCTTCTTCTGTTTTACAGGAAGATATCTGAAGCATTAACAAGCTGAAGAGGTATCTATAGAAAAAGAAGGTATCTTTATAGAATCACAGAAAATCCTGAGCTGGAAGGGACCCACAAGGATCATGGACGTCCAGCTCCTTCCTCAATAATGTATTATTTCTGAAAGAGCACCTATCAGTGTCTGCTTTCCAAAAACAGAGATGCTGCAGTTAGAACTGACTCATTCTAAAACACCAATTCCTCTGTGACTTGGTGCAGATTAAGGAACATAATGGTGGAAATGCATCTCTGCTCTCTCATCTGCCCTCCAGACCCCAGCAACAACACAAGCACAGCTGTTAACCAGATGAAAACATGAGGATTGGAGACAATGCAAGAATAAAGACACCAACACTATTTCCATGGCACCCCAACATCAGATAAGAATAAAATGTGGAGTACGTAATACTATTTTAAAATGTAAAGTTTAATTTTAATGTAATGTAAATGTTGTATTTTAAAATATAAAGTTCTAACACCTAAGGAAAAATTAAGTAACTCTTTTCGGTTGGAAAGAAAAAGAGGTTAAAAAGTAGTTGGTCTTTCATATTTCAGTCTTGTATGCAAACTGGTTTTGTTCAAACATATGTAAATGAAAAGGTCATCAATTAAACCAGAAATTTAATAAACACAAAATATTTCCCAAATAAATGCCTGTGGTAATCTAATTTCTTGTAAACACTGAACTCAACGTTCTGCAAGAGACCCAGATGGCATATTAACATTTCTGATTCTCATATTTAAAAAATTAGAGGAAAAAGATACAGTCACATTACATACAAATTATTCATAACGATGAATAAGAGGAAGACAAGGACTAGTCAGCATGTTTGACTTTCAGAACTCTTGACTCTGATGCTAATTAAGGAAGAGTTTTAAGCAGACTCCCAATATGTAGAGCTCAAAATGAGACAAAAGACACTGAACAGGAAGTCAGTTTAGAAGATTTTTAGCAATTCGATTAGTGACTAATATATCCTGAGAGAGAGACAACAGGGAGGGTGGCAGGCAGGCATTGGTATCCCTAAACACATCACACATCTCATAAATAACCCAATACAATTAGAATGAATGAGTTTTTTAGTAATGTAAAATAACTTCTTCATTTATCTGTTTTTAGAGATGGCACTGGATCTGAATGTCACTGGATCAAAACAGGACTGATAACCAAGTACAACCAAGAAAATCCTTACACCATGGCAATTAAAAGAAATTTAAAATGCACCTTTCCTAAATAGAACACAGACTTTAGAAAAAAAATTCTGAAAACTGCCTTTGCCTCACCACCACCCAAGAAGAAATTACAGATTTTATTATGAAAATTATTTCCCTACCTGTTCTACAGTAATCAAACCCTCTGAAGGTTCAGATGTCATCTGTGAAGGCAAAAGTTTACACAGTGTCCCTAAGAGCAGAGATACTTCCTTCATGCTTCTCCAGCAACATACAAGAACCATTTGAGCTGTGACATCACACACTTGCCTGTCTTTGCCTAAAAAACAAAACAGAAAGACAACAAATGCAATAGTGTAACTCAAGGTTCTCAGATGCAGGTGTGTAATTTAAACTTCACTTAGCCTGTCTTACAAAACACAATTAACTATGAAAAAACTTCTAAACTTGCCTGCCCAAAAGACAATTCAGTCTTGTTGACCCTAATTGCCTGCTCAACCGTTGCTTTACTTTCTTGCACTTGGAAAAAGCAGTAGTATAAACATTTTATCAGAGAAGTGCTGTCTTAAAGAGTAGAGGTCTTTTGGTGACAATTCCTATTGCACACCGAGCCCCAGAAACACGTGCACCATCGCAGGCAGGCATTCATCCTCCCGGATTCATCCCCATCCACCGCTCCAGGAGCCTCCCAGAAGGAAGAAGCGTTTGTGACGCGCCGCCGCCACCTGGTGGCCACTGCGGCATTGCACGTGTTTACCCCTCGTTCTCGTGAAGGAAAACGTGCGGCCCCAAACATTTCAAACATACGAAAAAGCAGCCGGGGAAAGGAAGTTCAAAAACTTGCATAAACTATTACGTTTTAAAATGCACGGATATTCCATAAGTTTATTCTGGCCTACACTAAAGATGTCAAAGTTTACAATTTCTTTATCGTTGTAAGGTTCAGTTTCATAGCTGCTATTCATTAAAACAGACAAATACTACACCTAACCTTTTACCACTAGAATATTTCAAGCTGAAGTTTCTGCCTTTGTAATTTTATGCAACAAGTTGTATTGCATGAATATAGTCTCCACTAGCCTCATGTACACTGGAGAGGAAAATTAGAGTAACACTTCTCAACAAAAATACATTTGAATCATTGCTTGATAGAAAAAGTGTTCAAGATTACCTAGCCAGTGCAGTTAAAGCAACAGAGTCTAGGCCAATATCAAAATAACTGATTTTCACTTGTGTCTTAAGACAATCTTCCAGAAGTATAGTGAATTATTATTTAAAGCCATGTCCATGGATAACTAGTTTCTGACAGGTAAGAACTAAAACATTACACAAGCAAGTAATTTCCAACTGATCATCCACATAAAATGACTCTTCTATAAAAAATATCTTGATTTAATTATTTGTACAGCCTTGGATTTACCTTTAATTTCCATGCAAATATTTTTCGTTTCAGACAGCTTTTCAGATCCTTCTTTGCAGTGTTCTTTCAGAATTTTCGCCTGCATAAAATAATCATTTGTGTCCTGTGGTTGTATCTCGTGCAGAATCATCTGCAGGCGATCTGCACTTTCTGCACATTAAACAAGAGGGATATTTAAGATAGTATTAAGAAATGGAAGTAGAAGACAAAACTGATGTAATTCATTTCAGGTGTACAAGTACAGAAGAAAGCTATAAGCATTAAGAAAGAAAAAACACAAGGTTCTATGGTGATTAGAATGATCAAGGAAAAAAACCTGAATTTACAGCCCCCGATTTTGAAGGAGATGCAACATTACACTCTGTAAATGTTTGTGGGCTTTTTAGCGAAGAACTCAAGAAAACTTTATCAAAAATTAAGAGTGACCAAAAATTATGACATAAAATGAGAAGCTGAAAGGAAGGGGTGCTCAGTCTAGTTCTGAATTACTGCAAGATAAAGAGACCTGCAGGAGCATCAGATTTGAAAATAAATCTTTTGGGATTCTTTTTGGTTCTTTACCTGGATCACTGTCCATTGGAATAAGACCCTCTGGTGATGAGCTCTGTACTACTGGTGATACCACAGCAGAGAGACTGTATGACATCAGAATGAGCCTGGTCACTATTTCCTTCCATTCAGACACCAGTGTCAAGTTACTTAAGGAAAAAAAAGTCAAAATCACAACCAAAACACAACATGGATTAGAAATAATTTTATACTTAAAAGAAAGAACCAAAATTACAAACACTTCTGCAACAATATTTATGAAAACTATAAACAGGGTAGAGACTGAAAAGTCTTAAGGCTGAATTTACCACATACAAAGGAATCATCAAACACTGCAGCAGCCACAGGAGTTCTAAAATCCACTGGTACTGGCTTTCCATATAAATAGTACTGCATGGTTTTCTGTTCTCCTTAACAGCTCTTCCACTGTACTTAAACATGGAGCTACAACTTTCCATTTAGTATGCTTTGCTTAAAATATGGAGTTACAACTTATTTACTATATTTTACTTACTTGAAGGGTAATTGCTGCAAAGCCCCATTTATACAGTGCACTCTCCCATACATGGGGAATGATGCTGCTGCTTGAAGCAGAGACTTCTTGGCTTGGAATATTTCTTCTTCAACATTCACCAACAAAAGCTTGATAACTGAAATATTTTAAAGCACAGATTTACACTGAACATTCATATCCTGATTTTCTAAGAAACAAATCTGCTTTAAGAAACAAAAAAAAACCTGTTTACACAACAATTCAACAGAATATGCACAGTGATTTCCTTTATTATACTTCTCCCTATTTTGTCACTGAAATATATGTTAACATTGATTTTCAGTTATCTGAACTCCAGCAATAGTCAATTTAATCTGTCTATGAACCAAATGGCAGCTGTGAAAAGCACAACCTACATCCTATGCTCAGGGACAATCCCACAGCTCATGACCAAGTCACAAGAAGTTACCTACTCCGTAGTGCAAGTCAGACTTCACCCTTACAGCCACATTAATACAATGTCACTGTCAAAATAATGACAAAAGCCATCTTATAGAATATTCAACAGCCTCAACATAAACAGGACTAGATTGAGATCTTACTAAAGAACATGGCTTCTTAACAGCAAAATACAATATCCTTACAATCCTGTTAGAAATAAGCATCTCTTACTAAGCCTCCTACCAAAAGCCTTATTGAAAAGCAGCAAAATTTCAACAAATATTAAAAAACCTTTCCCCCAAAATCTTACCTGCCAAAGTATTCTTCTCCACTGTACTAACTGATGTGTTTTCATCCAGCTGGGAGTTATACTCAAGCCATTTTCCTAAACAAATGTGCTGCAGTCCTTTGTGATATACTAAAAAGTTCAACAAATATGAAGCAGTGACACAATCATATGGCTTGGTGCTTGTGCTAAGATCAATTGCTGCTTGGAATAGAAGATCGAGATTTTCAGAATCCTGAAAAAAAAAAAAACAAAAAACAAAGCAGTAATATTGTTCATCTAGTTGATCTTCCAGATTGATTTAATTAAGCTTCTTACCACCCTGGAATCTGAGAACCTGCTTTTAAATTAAGGTTGCTGGTGCATATAAAAAACACTTGTTTTGTGCACCGATGACCTTACACTCAAAACACGCATGTGCATGTATTTAGCAAGAATACAGAGACATTAAGCATGGGGACAGCCATTTCTAAAGCAGTATTCAATTACACTGCACCTCACAAGAAAAATGTTTTTTTCAAATGAATGTGTTTTATGTGTTAATGGATACTAAAGAGAAGAACAGTTTATTTGGTAGCAGTATTTGTTCATCTGTACTAATGAATTTTAAAATAAATGTTCATCAAGTTATTACAGACAAATCAGTATCAATTCAAAGGGCAAAATTTGTGATGAGTCAAAGAAACCAATCAGACAATGAAACCTGTGATCAATCAGAAAGGATAGGAAATAGGGAGCTGAATTTCCTAAGAGTAACCAAGTCAAAATGCCTCAATCATTTACAAAGAGAAGTCACAGCTAAGCCAAGGGCTTGCATGAACTATTTCTCTGATAGTTCATAGTCATACCCAATGAACTTCCCAAACTCCTTCATCCATTAGTGAAACAAGCCTCCTTAGGTAGTGATGAACTTAGGTAGAGGCAACTTGGACCGGCTTCTAAGGATTGGGATTCCTGCTCCATATCTAACACAAGCACCTGGTATACTACAGAACATCCATCTTCCACAAAATTACTCCCTCTAAACTCTGAGTTCATACCTGTAAATTCAACGCAACATCACGTAGTTTCATCAGAAGTCTAAATGCCAGAATTTTTACTTCCTCAAAAGTACTGGCAAAACACTGGATCAGAGTTTGGACACGAGCAGAATCAATCTCTTGATCCAACTGGAAAACTTGTGCCTGGCCTGTTCAAAGAAATTAATGCCTTAGATAGTTGTGCTGTAACTCTTTCCAGAATAAGCATTCTCTTCATATTCCCCTTTGATATACTAAAAGAAGCATTACATTTTATCCAAATTATTATTTTATTTCTCTTAATAGGTTTTAAAATAACATATTTAACATTGTTAGGAATAAAAAAGGCTTACCTTATTAAAAAAATTACCCATAGTAATAAAGAAAATAACTTATTGTCAAAAACAGAATCCCATTTACTCCCTTTAAATTTAGCATTAAAAAAATCTATTTACTTTTGCTTAAAACTCTTTACCTGTAAGTATGTAATATTAGAAAATAATTCCTTTCAAAAAAAGCATTGAAAGCTTCAATGTGTTTTGGCACTTGCTGTTTTGAGTTATTTTGTCATAGGAATAATCCCTTAAAATGTAAGCCATTACAATTTATTTTGGTTTTAATTTAGATAAATGAGTTGTGAATTCTGGTGACTTAATGCTGTAAAGAAGGCAGATATTTTAGGATGTAAACAACAACACCATAATACTGCACAAAAGACAACAGCTGAATTGCCTTTATAGAAGTAATACCCAATTTTTAAAATCCTCAGCTGCTATTATAAACTGAGGATAACTCTCTATTTTTAAGAAAAAAGCAGTAATAATATACTACATACTTAAACTAATAACATTAATGTGTTCATTTATCAAGGGGTTTTGAGAAATGATTTAGCAAGATGGCAATTTTATTCCCTCTCAAAATCAACTTTAATATTAGACAACCAATTTCTTTAAAGAAAAGGTTAAAATTTAGGACTAAAACATATTTTTATGTTGACCATGGGATTCAGGGACAAGATTTAGCAAAAATATCAATACTCCAAAGCTCTTAATACTTATTAAGATTGCCATAAAATCACAAAGAAAATTTTTAAATAACACCAGCACATCATAATTAACTGGACAATAAAACTGTTTATTTAGCATAGTATCATGAGGATGTAAAATATTTTTCAATCAAGAGTTTTTGTGAATTCAGCATTTCAAGCTATCAAGATATATGTGCAGGAAAAAGGAATGAAGTTACCAAATACATTGACACTTGTCCAGAAGTTTTCCTTATAATAAAAAAATAAACCTTCCTTAAAAACAGGCTATGCAAGAAAATCTAAATTTACAGAAAATATGCAATAGGAAATTATTAGCATTTACTTCAATATTCCTTTTTCCAAAAAACTTACTATGCTCCCTTGAGGTAAAACAAAAGCAATCCAGGAAATGCCACAGAAATAAAGGACTAAGAATACCCTTTTATTTTGACAGAAACTGACTAGCCAGCATAAAAGACACTTCTTAAATACCTCCCATTCCTACAGTCTATTAAAGTCTATAAATTAGATTTCTCACCTTTTGGAACAGAAAATATTTCTGCTATTGATTCCAGAATACTTAGTGCACAAAACCTGGTTGGGTGTGATGAACCAGGAAACAATACCTCAAAAAGTCTGGCACATACAGATGACATGAAATCCTGGGAAAAAAAAAAAAAAAACACAAGAAAAAATTAAGACCATGTAGTTGCTGCCCAACAAAAAAAAGCCTAAGTAACTGAACTGAGGACATTCTGCTTACCCCAAAAATTGTGACCTTACAGTTAATTTTGGGAAAACAGGAGACCAACATTCAAAATACAGTTTCTTAGAGAACAGTGAAGACTGGACAATCATTTGGATTTTTAAATACAACAGCTTCCTTTCCCCAGGCCCACAAAAAGACACCCATTGTATCTAATCCTGAAAATTAGCTGACTAAGAAAAGCAGATCTCAAGGAACAGATTGACACAAAGATACTGATGATGTGAGCCTTTACATAGGATAAAAAGGACAAATACAAAAGAAGTTTTCATGCTAAAGCTCTTGTCATTCATTCTCTCACTCTCTGATTATTCTAGAGACCTAGAAAAAGAATTAAGCTCAACTGATCTCTGTTTTAAGTCCAAGTAACACACATCACCTAAAGTTCGCTACTAAATGGTCAGCAGATGACAGGACACTTGCCCAATTTCTTTTTTTTTCTTTTGATTGAGGGTACATCTCCAGCCATTCCTCACTTACTGCTGTTTCAATGCATATCACAGAGCAATCCCTCCTAAAATAACCCTTATTGGTTTCAAACAAAATTTACCTTAAAGACATCCTCCAAATACCAACAGGCATTCAGTTCATCAACCTGCCTATTTAGTCAAAATAAACTTGCACAAGTGCATCAGAGTGGACAAGCTCCCCACCACTGTTTGGCTTTACAGGTTTTTCTTCTTCTGCACTGCACTACTGCTTAACACAAACAGAGTGCCTAACTTACCCAGTGGTGTTCAGGAACAATGAACTCTCAGAAATGCTATCCCACCTCTATTACCTGCACCTCTAGCAGTCTACTTACTTTATATTGCTGCAAAATCCTCAAAGGAGGCATTCTAGTTGACTTCTCAACTAACTCTTGCTTGGTTTTATTTTGCTCCAATTTATAAAGCACCTGAGAACTTTCTTGTATTCTGCAAAATAACTTTTAAAATGAAAGAAAACATAGTGAGACAAGAATCATTGACAGTGAAATAAGGCAAAAGCAGATTTTCAGCTTATTTTCCAAATCACACTGCTTGTAATTTTTAGGAAGTTGGAATACAGCATAACAGAACAGATCCTTCCCTCTCCACTCCAAACCCAAGGTTTTGCTTCCCACCTCTCTTTTGACCAATTTTTTCTCTCCTCCCTCTACACCTCCAAAATCTTCTTCCATCTCCGTCCTTAAATTCATACCAAGCCTTCTCCTCCTGCCTCATTTTCTGTGGAACTATGTTCGTCTATAAAAAAAACTCAATGCAGATAATTTCTACAGCCTCAGTGTCTTTTAGAGTTCGACTCACTTCAGAAGTGCTTCCTCCACCTCTTTCACTACCTATAAGTAATATTTCCTTTCTTATCAGATTCCTATCTAGCACAGCTTTTCCATCTCATGCTGCTCAGTCTGAACTAAGTAAGAACGGGAAGAGAGAGGATTTCTCTTTTGGTTTTGCCAAAGTGACTCCCTCACTTATCTCCCTTCTCAAATTAATTATTTTCTCCTTCCACACTGCCTTTCTTTTGCCATAAAGATCTTCCAAGAAGTTATTTATATATATATATGGTTCTTCATTTTATCCCTATCCTTCTACCATGAGCAACTTCCACCAGATGGAGAGACTCATTCCCTGCAGACTGTAATGGCACAGCTGTATCATAGTGAATATTCTTCTACTTTGTTTTCCAGGTCAGGCTTCTGAGGGTGATGAAGTGACTGAATTTGCCTGAGCTGTGACAAGTCCATGTAAGCACAGCTTTAGGCCCCAGCAAAGGCAGCACAAGGCTCACTGCTGACTCCAGGACACATTACTTTGCTATTGGCAAAGTGTGCTGGTGCTGGCAGGTCAAGCAACACCCACCAGCAAGTTACCCTGTCTCTGCCACTTAATATTTTCTTTAAGCTATCCTTGCCTGTGATAACTTATCACCATTCAGTTGGGTAAGACATAAAGCATACTCCTTGTCTTAGAGCTTCTACCGTTTCCAATGAGCAACTTCGTAACATACTCATTATTTCTTTTAAAATGGTGTTATGACTAACATAAGAGGCATATTAGACATTGCTCATAGTTTGAAATTACCTTTCTCAGCAGAGAAACAATCTGTTGCCTTACTGAAGGAGATTGGTTGTTCAAGTTGTACATCATAAAAAATTGAATTAGTTGCATTTCTTCCAGAGATACAGTTTCTGTAGTACGATGGGTTTCACAGAGTAAACCTAAAGCATCAATGCACACCTGAAAGATATTTAAAAGTTCAGCACAAAAAGAGTTACTGACACCTATGATGACACCTTTGTTTTAATACAACACTAACACAGTAATCAGGATCAAAGCAATTCTTCTAATTTAAAGGACACATAAATGACTGTCCCTTTACCTGGCTGTGCTGATGAACTAGACCCTGTTTTATACACTCAGTGGATACAAGACCACTGCTCATAATATTTGAAAGTTCCAGATGTCCATGGGCCCTGGCTGTTCTCAAGCATGCCATTAATGCTCCAAGAGCTCCTCTAGTACTGCAAGAGCCTGAAGAAAATGAAAAGCAGTAATAATTACAGTTTGATTAATACAAACAATGCACTATTTGCAGTGCTCATCAGAAACTCCCAATACTTTCAACACAACGCACCCCCTTTTATTTCTACTCCATAAATCCCAAAAGATAATGCTGCTATAGATTAAACTAATTCTAAATCCCAAAAAGCTTCATCTCACATATGTCATAGGACAAAAACACCTTGTGAGGTGTCACAAGCCATTATTTTCGAGTCACACTAAATTACTTCAAAACAAGAGAATCATAAATCTTGTATCCACATATTTTCAAGAAAAATCAATCTGTTACTGAACAAATCTATGTAAGAAATAAAAAAAAAAAGAAGTAGTAGAAAATACAGAAATCTACCAAACCCTGGTAAAGAGAACCATAAGGCACCCACAGGATTTTGCTTATTGCACAGAGACACACTTATAATTATTATGACTTTCACCTTGAAATATAAGAAGCAATAATAAGAAACTGGAATTTTTCTTCCAAATAAATTCTAACAATAATAACAGACCAGAAATCACATGGTTAAGATTTTAAAAATCAAATCATAATTACAAATACAAAGTTTATTTTCTTACCCAGATTAGCATCTGCAGAGGCCTCAAGAATTTTTATCATGTAGCTCAGACTGTCAGGGTTACATTTGAGCAGTTTTGGTAAATAGTAATCTATTATATAAGTAGTTTGGTCATGGTTCCCTTCACACAGTATTACCAGAAGAGGAGAAACCCAGATGTTGTGCCACTGGTCAATCCAGGTGCCTTCCTGAAAACTCAAAGTAAAATGGGCCTTGTGATTTGTAAACATGGTTTCCATAAGATCACTAGCATAAGGTGCAAGAGACTGATCACTCATCACATCCAGGATCTGCACTGGAATTGTTCTGTCCAACTGCAGTATATTTTCAGTGCCCACACATTCCACCAGACAGCCAAGAGATGCATATTTCCCTTTCACATGCCAATCCAAGTTCAGTAAATGCTTTATCAATCTTGCAAAGAATGGGTCTGATTTCCCATTGGACCCAGCAATGGTGGTTTGGTGTATCTGAAGAAGATTCTTGAAAATCAATTTGGTTTGGTGTCTGATGGCATCCAGAGGGTGGTCCCAGTGTGTATAAATGTATTCCAGCAGCTTCCCAATTATATCAGAGTTCCCATTAAGTTTGATTTTTAGATTTGGAGAGCCTGAAACAAGGGCAGCCAATGCTGAATTAGTCCAAATAGCAAGGATTCTAGACAAAGATGTTGCCACACTGGTTTCTTTTAACCTTTTAAAAAGAACAAACAAAAAAAAATTACTGCCTTCATTCATCAGTATTAAAAAAAAATAAATTTTGTATTTCAGAATAACTATTCATCACATTAATTTACCTTACATGAAAACAGATTAGAAGACTCAACCCATTCATGGAGGAAAAGGAATGAACCCCGAAATGACCAACTGGATGTTGCCAAGTGCATGCTTGGTTACCTGATGTGCTATTACCTGTGGCTGCAGCTAAACCCCCTAACAACGGGGAAAAGAAACCATACAAGACCCACAACCATTAAAAAAAAATTACTATGCACCTGCTAACATTTGAGCAGCATTATGTTGTTGCATGCTTCTTGAAAATCTAAGGAAAAATTTTAATTGCCATATAAAACCATCAGAACTGAGTATCCTATGTGCAAAAACAAGATCACAAAACTGAACTCCAAGGCACAATCAAAGGTTGAACTGAATACACATTTTTATCTCCAATCCAATAGTGCTGGTGGGCCCTTAGATGCAAGCAGCCAGAAAAAAAAAAAACAAACAAACCAACTAAAACTCATATTACTTCAAGTATTGGCACACTACTTTCCTCTGAACTTTCAGAAGGAGAGGATGTGATATCCTGAAACTGAAGTTTGTCTCTCTACATAAGAACTGATACTGACACACCTTACCATAAGGGAATTGATAAATTTATCCCATTCATGTTAGAAAACAAAATTTTAGCATGCAAGAAAAAAACTGAAACTTAGAACTATACATTGTACTACTACTACTACATCATTATATTTTTCAAATTTACAGAGCTTTCATGAATATATTAAAAAGACTGCACGATTTGTGACAAAACCTAGTATCATTACACTGAAAACGTCAGAGATATTCCACCAGGACCACAGAAGTCATGCAAAATAGAATTAGAAGGATAAACCTCTTCTCTCAAACATAACACAGAGTAGAACACAAACTTACTCTGAACTCAATGACAACAAGACTGATGCAATATCTAGCAATAGTTTCTCTCCATTTTCACCCATGCTGCCATTTTTCCAATCCAGCATAGCCAGTGCTCCATGGCAAATGAAGAGCAGGACCGAGTCCGGGAGTTCTGCTGTGCAGAGAACCCCACAGTTCCTCACGAACCACGCTGGCACACCTAAATGTTCTGTTGTCCCAAGGAGCAAGTCACTGATCTGGAACACCAAAACACAACCATTACAGCACCTCAGTACAGCAGAAAACCTGCTTTGTGTGTAACTTAGAAGATCTGAAGAGATTTCTTGTAAATAGTGTTTGTCAAATTCCAAACCCAAGTCTTATTACTTCAAATAGCAAGGAGAGAAGAAAGGATTATACTCCAGCTAAGGACTGATAAAGAAGCTGGCAAGCCCTGGTATCTGCATCAGCAAAGCCTCCAGACAGCACTGATAGTACAGGGTAACAATACCATGATATTGCAGTCTTCAGCCAGGAAATACACTCACCAAGGAAGGTAATTCCTCAACTGGTTCATACATAGCTCTGATGAAGAGAATAACAGCCAGTCCTGAGGTAGTCTGAACAGTCTGCAGGAGTGTTGCTACACAGAGATATTGTACATTAGAATGCAGCAAACACTGCGTAGAACATAGCTAGAACTGCGTGGCAAAATCATAAAACATGGCATTTAATTTTGCCAGACTACTTGTAGTTAGTTGTACCATCACAAATCTGTAGTGTCCACCTGGATAGCAAATATTAGTAACTTTATTCTCCAATGTAATAAGAAACTGCTAATATCTTTAACAGAAGAAAACACAGGACTGCCCACTACGGTTGGGAGGGCTGTGGCACAGACTACTGATATGTGTTAAATTCTACTACATAAAAATGTCTGTATGAGAAGAAAACACTATCCGTTATGGTGTGCCCATAAATAGTTCTGACAGCCTATTTCATAGAGGTGTAGTTATTTCTGGTAGGCACAGACACTTGGTGACTCTCAAAAGCATTTCTGTTTTGGAATTATTAATAACATCATTAATCTTGGTATTTGTCATGAGATAAATTAAACTGTGCACTCTAAAACTCCAGTCTACAAATCATAGCTCACCAAAAAACCAACTACTGCTCCCACTCCCATTAATCTCAGTAGTTCAATTTCCATGCAAGCTAAACTAAGTTTTAGACATACAGGTTGTTTACCACAAAGACAGCAAGTTAATAAAAATATTAGGGTTTGAATGTTACTAAACTTACCATCCATTAGGAAATTTGTGCAACTTTTCAGTAAACTACACATACTTTGCCAAACAAAAGATTCACTGTGTTTCCAAAGACTTCCCTGGATATTTTCTTGCAATTTCTGTATAAGCATCATTGAAACTTTAATGGCTATCAGTAAATCATGCATCAGCTGAGTCTGAACAATACGATTTCCATGATTCTTTCTGTGGAAAAAAAAGAGACAAGCAAGCACACAAAAAGCAAATTAAAACCATTCTCCACCATTCCCAGAAAACCACACTCTGTCGACTTTAAATAGAATTAATGCTAAAAACTAATGTATTGCTTGAGTTGATCAAATATGTAACTACGGGAAAACAAGGAGCAGATTCAAGGGTAGTTTGTTAAAATGAAGCTAACAAACAAAAATTACAAATCTTGCTACATTTTCTGCTGGTTCCTGTGACAAACTTTCATTCATGTGATTCTGCCTGAGCAGAGTTGAACTTCTCCAGAAACTTTCCAAAAGGCCAACAGAATGCAGTGCTACTCTTTTCTAATTTTTCAAGTAGTTCCTCCATGTATGAAGAACATTTCTATGATTTTACTTTCTTCTAACATGAAGGCAGAAAATATCTAAACTTTCAGTGCACAAACCACTTCATAAGTGCCCTTCTCAGTTCAGAATGAGAGACCACAATGAAGCCATCTCACCTAATGAGATGCTGGAAAATGTCAAGTATATCAACACAGACTTAAACACTCATGGAACACAAAGGATTTCTACTCCACCTGAATTTTACATCAATTAATTACACTCTTTAGCTACAATTCAGATAGCAAAACGTTAACTCAAAGGCCTCCCTTAGTATTAGCTGTAACAGTATCAGTGCCTTACCTCTCTTATATTATCATATTGCCACAAAAGAAAAGAATCAGCTTTTATTTAAACTCTGCATCAATGTAAAATATTTCTATCTTTCATCAACATATGGCTACCAAAGTGATATTTTAAACCGAACCAAATTATCTTGCAAGAGAGAAATAAAACCAGCTAAAATAGAGCTTCTATTGAATTCACTTGCCTGTTTTCTTCCTGTATGTCAAGCAGCAACTTCTGCAGAAACTGAAGAACTAGTGAAAATAATTATGGTATAAATTTACTTACAAGAGAAATAAAACAAAATTTCCAGCAAAGCAATCACACATACATCTCAATACATCACACGTACCCAGCTACAATGAATAGTTACCCATACAGTGGTCATTCTTCCATTCCACCAAAAAATTAAACTGGTATTTCAGTATAGACAAACACAAGCAACATGCTAAAACACATGCTAAAACAAAATCTCAAACTGTTTTGCAACAACCTGCTACAAAACAAGTTTCCAACCCATTTGGCCTAATCCTGTGAGATACTGACTCTCCCTACCACAATTGCTCGCTGGTACTCAAATTTGTATCAGGGTTGCCCAGTAAAGAAAAACTGACCCCTGGAAATTAAAGGTATAAGTCAGTCTTGTCTTTCACAAAAAAATACCACATAAGGATACTAGTTTATTGAAAATTAACCAGGAGGAAATCAGATCTAATAGATCTTCATGCCTGCTTCATGTCACTTCTCCACGCACACCCCTCCCCCAGTAATCTGCAGTGAAGCATATTTTACTATAAATGTGACTTTACCTTCTTCAAACAGGTTCTTAATACAGGCTCTACCTAGAGGAAAGAAAATACATTTTAAGTACTGAGTACTAGCCAGCACTATCTATTTTACATAACTGCAAACATCACTCTCAGGTGTGGCACCAGTGCTGAGCAAGTTTAACCAGAAGAACATTTGAGGTCACTGTACCTAAACTGAAGTCCTCCATACAGGAAGCAAGGTTGTCCAGCACTTTTCTGTACAAATACACATCTGTGGTTTTCAGCTCTTCCCGAAGGCAGCACACAAAGCTCTGCACAGCTGGCACCATCAAATGTCCAGGAAGACCATTCAGGGAGCTGCAACATGAAGAAACAGAACATTTAGTTTGGTTTTCCTTAGGTGTTGGTAACATCCACTGCACCAAAATCCATGTCAGCTAGAATTCCAATACACAGCTGTTTCTTCCTGCAGGAAAACATCATCTATTATCAACTTAACATGTACATTCTCAGTTTGCAGCCAGAAAACCTGTCAGAGGGGTGCACAGCTTTGGGTTGCCTGCAACCAAAACCAGGAGGGAAGCCCTGCGTCTCAGCAGGACAGTGAATGTTTTCAGACAAAGAAAGGAAGGCAGCTCAGCACCAGATCTTAAAAAATGCTGAGGGTATTAAAAAAATTCACTAAAAATAGGCAGAAGAAACCACAGTTTAGTTTGGATTCCTCTGAACTATCTTCTCTTGACAAAGAGGAGGTTTCGTGTTTTAAATTTCTATTCTAACATTGGATTTTGAAGTTCAAACTGCTAATTACACACTATGTTGTATTTCCAATAATGAAATAGGCCAAAACAATGCTTCACTTTGAAATTATTTATAATTAAAGATTTTTAACTTAGAAAGAAAAACAGTACATATGCACACACTAAGTACTGCAAATTTTCAGTAATTAAATTACAGCAATTTACAGCGAATGACAAATTACTGACTTAGAGATAAGGAAAACAAAAAAAAAATAAAGGTTAACTACTGCATCTTTTACCTTGCTAATACTTTCTTCAAAGGATTCTTTGCACCCAAGGAAAAATACATCTCTCCCAAAACATCCAAACAAGCTTTAACCATGGGATCACCTGCAGAGTTCTGATCCATCTGCTTCACCAATGGCATAATCTGTAATCAAAAGAACACATGATGAACAAAAAACTCTGGATACATCATTTTAAACAGTGGCAGACTTCCCTCTCATCCAAGCATATGGCACAAAACTGTCTCCTCTTCACCATTTCCCCTTGAATTTCAAGTTCAAATAATGTTCCAAAAACAAAAAAATCACCACAAAATAGTAAACTGGGTGTCATTTGCCTTCCACCATTTTCAATAACTGTGGCCCTTGCTAATTAAGTACTAGAACTACAGTTCTACCTGATGCATGTGCAGCTGTTTTTTCTGTGTTTACAAGAATGTACAAAACATTAGAAGCTTATTTTAGAGCTGTATTTGCCATTAACAGTGCACAGGACACACTCTCAGTTACCAAAAGCCACACTAAACAACAGTGAAACTGTACCTGTTTAATACACTGGATCTGCTGGATGCCATTTCTCAGCTCTGCACAGTGCAGAAGCAGAGATGCCAGATTTTGCTCTTCAGCCTTTGAAAACCCTACAATTGGAAGAAGAAGATCTTTTTATAAAGTAATTACAATAAGCAGTATAACTAACACATAATTTATAAGAAGAAGAAATGCCTGCTTGATTCGTAGGGCTTTTTCCAGTTCCAGTAAACCCTTTGTGCCAAACTCTTAAGTCACTTAACAGCACCTTAACACTTTTTTTTTTTCTCCTAACAATTTCAAAAAATCAGTTTCACTGGAACACAACAGTAAGGTACCTCTGGGGGCATCTGGTCCAAGCCCACTGCTCAAATATGGTCACCTGGAGCTGGGTGCCCAGGACCATGGCCAGGAGGCTTAGGAATGCCTCCAAGGCTGGAGGTATCCAAGAGAGACTCCCTGACTTCCCTATTGAAGCTGTACCCATCCTCAGTCACCCTCACATTAAAACAGTGTTTCCTCTCCATTAAAAAAGATGTTTGGAGGGAATCCTTGGTCTTTCAGTTTGTGCCCATGCCTTCCTGTCCTATCACTATTGAGCACAGAAAAAATACTGTCTCTGCCTCCCTTATGTCCTTCTTTCAGGTATTTTTTACACATTGCTGAGATCCCCCTGAGCCTGCTCTTCACCAGGACAAAGAGTCCCAGCTCTCTCAGCCTTTCCTCATAGGAGGGATGCTCCAGGCCCTTCATCATCTTAGCCCTTAGCTGGAGTCTCTCCAATATGTCCATATTACTACTGTACTGGGGAGCAAAGAACTGGATGCAGCAATCCAGGTAGGACCTCACCAGTGTTCCTTCATAGCAATTTTAGTATACAACTCTTGTAATTACTTCATTTGGGGTCTTTTACAGTAAATATCACTGGAAGTCTGTCTCATCAAACAAACAAAACAAATCCCCACAATAAAAAACACCATTTGAACAGTAGCTTTAAAACAAATTAACTTCACAAAACACTAAGACTGGGAAACAGACCTCCAGAGAACCCTTCCAACCTCAATCATTCTGTGACTCTTGGAAATTCAGTGTTATCCCACATATTAAGGCTAACACATCAGATATCACTGAATTACAGGCCTGCAAGTAGGAGTACAAATAGGACCTTCTTCTACCTTCACACCATAGACAAAGCGTTTTCAAATCAAAGCCACAATGCTTTAAAAGGTTTTTTTTTAACTCTGCCAAGGTAAGAAGTCACTGTCATTACACAATAAAAACAAACCACAGCAGAGCAAACACACCTAAAACTCACAAAACAAAACCACTAGAAATAAAACATAACAAGCAAAAAAACAGATCAATTCAGTAACTACTCGAAGGCAAGAGAAATCACATTAGTTCAGAAAATTACACCCTTCTTACTCTGAAGTTTTTCAAGCTGATGATGATCAAGAAAGAATGCATCCACCTGAACTTCCTTCTTCTTCTTTAAAACCATTTTAGCTGATTTAGAAATGCCTGCTTAAAAAACAAATAACAAACAAAAAGAAATCAAAACAACAGGTCACATGGTTTTAAAAACATAATTACAAACATTTCCTATAATAATGGTCTTTTCACTGCCCTACTGTCTTGAAATGTTTGCTGCATTAACTGTGCAATTTTTCTCAAGGCAATAGCTGTCTTTGATTTTAACAACTTCAGCTACTTCCAGCGTTTCATCCAAAATTCACCCAAACTTCACAATACAAAATGGAAGCAATAGAAAAGGGAATTGCTGTAGGCATGTCATACTGTCTCACTGGAGTTTTCCCTGCACTTCTTACCTAGTCTGTGGCATGACCCTGGATCACCGTTTGGAAACATCATACAGAAGCAAGGAATTAATGCCACAAAATTTCCCTTGCTCAGTTTTGTTGTTCAAAACTCATTCAACTTGTAATATTGTCAAGTAAGAACTGTGCAGCAAACCGAACAGCTCTGCTATTACGGATGTTACAAACAGCAGGCTCTTTTTGAATGGCAATGGTGATTTAATATGTGCTACAGTGTCACTGACTCAAAAGCCTATTATCATGGAACAGCTGAGGTCAGAAGGGGCCTTTGGAGCTCATCTGGACCAACCTCCCACTAAACCTGGGCCACCTGGAGCGAGCTACCCAGGCCCATGTCCAGGTATCTTTCTAATGTTTCCAAGGATGGAGACTCCCCAGCCTCTGTGGCCCACTGTGCCAGTGCTCGGCCACGGTCACTCCACACCCCGTGCTTCCCAGAGACCCGCCGTGTTTCAGTCTGTACCCATGGCCCCCAGTCCTGCTACCGGGCACCACGGAACGGAGCCTGGCCACCCCGTGTCTGCGCCCGCTCTCCACACACTCACGCACTCCGGGAAGCTCTCCAGACCCCCCATTATCCGCCCCACCTGTGGGGCCCAACGCGGCGCCCCCGAGCACACCAGGGCGGCCCGCCGGGCCCCGCTGCCCGCGACTGCTCCGTGCGCTCCCCGCCCCACTCGGGCACCCGGAGCGGCCCGGGGCCGCTGCCCGCAGTGCTGGTGCGCGGCGGGGCCGCAGCCACTGCCGCCTTTCCTCGGCAAGTACATGTCCTAACTAAAAGGTGAACTACGCGAGTCAGCGAGTCACAGAAGCCAGCGGGTTGGAAAATCCCTCTGAGGCCATCGTGCACCGTGACCGAACGCCGCCATGTAAATAGAGCCACGGCATCGAGTGCCACGTCCAGTCTTTCCTTAAACACCTCCAGGAATGGCGACTCCGCCACCTCCCTCATCAGCCCACCACAATATCTAATCTCCCTTTCTCTGAAGAAATGTTTCCTAATGTCCAACCTAAACCTCCCGGTACTGCTGAAGGCTGTGTCCTCCTGTCCTATCTTTAGTTGCCTGAGAGAAGGGGCCGACACCCACCTGGCTACAGCCTCCTTTCAGGCAGTTGTAGAGGCTGAAAATGTCATCCCCGAGTCTCCCTTTCCTCCTGGGTAAACAACGTTGTCCCCTCAGCGGCTCCTCATAGGATGTGTGCTCCAGACCCTTCACCAGTTCCACTGCCCTTCTCTGGGCTCCAGAGTCACTGGACTTTGTAAGACACAACTATCTTTCCTTATTTTAAATGTATTCTAAGCTTTGGAAAAAATTAGTGATGACTTTGATGTATCCCATGATGACCTTAGGCTGTGTTTCTTGCCGTGTAGTTACTCTCCCTCCTCAGTTCCTGAATGTCCTCAGCAGATTTACATGGATGCTGTGCTTTCAGAGCCTAATCTGCCAGGTGCCCTTGCTGCACACAGTGGCTGCTCGGCCTCCCTCCAGAGCCAACTACACTTCAGAGCCAGAGGAAGAAAATGCTGTTTTTCATCCAACACAAATCAAGCTGCTCTAGTCACAAACCCTTTATCCAAGGAGCAGAAAGAGGTTTGACTACACACCACGAAAATCCAATAAGCTTAATTTGAAAAGTGTGCTCCGTTTGTTTCCTTATAACCATATCTCTTGATCCATTCCAACAGTCCCTAATTTGCCACCACTTCCACATATTCTAAAATTGTAAAATTATGAACCAAACCCAGCTATTTCTTTTATATAAGTATTTATACATTAGTAAATTTTCAAATATCTGAAGGGAGCCCAGCAGAAAGATGGAGGTAGACTATTTATAAGAGCATGTAGTGACAGAACAAGGGGACATGGATTCCAACTAGAAGCAAATAGGTTTAGATTCAATGTTAGGAAGAAATTCTTTGCTGTGAGGCTGGAAAGGCACTGTAACAGGTTGCTCAGAGATGCCTCATCCCTGGAAGTGTTCAAGGACAGGTTGAATGGAGCTCTGAGGAACCTGGCCTAGTGGAAGGTGTCCCTGACTATGGTAGGGGGGTGGAACAAGATGATCTTTAAGGCCCCTTCCTACCCAAACCATTCTATAATTTTATTACTTTTTGCCAGAAAAGATATTTTTAAGTTTTCAAGATCTATGTTCTGTGCCTTTCACAGTCCTCCCAGGTCCCATGTGAATATAATGTATGTAATAAACATATCATTTGCAAGAGATAGATCATCAAATGGGGACATCCTTTCCCAAATCTGTGAGTTGTATCTAGCAAAGACACAACTTTTGCACTTGGTGTGAAAATGGTTATTGCAAAAGTGACTACTGTAAAAGGGCAGATCAACATAGCAGTCATGCTTCCATAAAGATTTAAGAGCAGCAATGTTTAGGTAAGGAAAAAGTGGAAAATAAAACTCATTCCTTGCCAATTGATTTTCACCCATCAGTGATTTTCTTAACAGATTTAAAAGCAGCAATGTTTAGGTAAGGAAAAAGTGGAAAATATAACAAAACTCATTCCTTGCCAATTGATTTTCATCCATCAGTGATTTTCTTAACAATCTAAAGCAGCCAGAGTCCATTAGGGTCTGCTCTGGACTTTCAACAAACTTCTGGATCCCTCTTTAGCACCAAAGGTTCACAGTGCCTTCTGACTTCTGACATGGTAATGGCCAAAGGAATTGAGAAAAAGTTTAACCACATACAAACACATAAAGGAAGTAATCTGAATTTTTCACTTTGGTTCATTGAATTTTCCCTGTTTTGCATTCAGCCATTTCAAGGAAACTGACACAGTTATTTGGCACTACCTGACCTAGTGATCTACTCTAAATGCTGGATTATCTTCAGCTCAAAAAGAGACTGGATGCTCTTAAGTGACTTAACCTTCCAAACAAATCAGACAATTATCCTCATCCTCACTTAGTGCAAGCAAAGTCTCCAGCTCCTTCAGCCCAGTTCAATACCTACATATTTTTACATTCACTGTGATCCTCTTTCTACAGACTGTCAGTTTCAGGAAACCTTTCCAAAGTTCCATTTCTGTGTATTCCAGCTCATATTCTGTGACACTATTTCCAGTAACTTTCTCCTTTCCAAAAAAGCTTTTCTCTCCCCAAGTTTTTCCAGTTAGGAGAAACAGTGCCAGGGAGCTGTCAGGTAACACCCAAAGAATCCACATTTGCAATGAAAGCAAAGAGGCATCTAGAGAAATGAAATGATAGCATGCAACACCCTCACAAGTCCATTGCTCTGTTCTCGAAGAGCAACAAGTTTCCAGTACTCAAAATACCTTACTCAGAACTAGCTCACACACCACTGCTCACCAGGCAGGGGTTATGAGGCTTAGCTACCTTAAAAAGGTAAGTCACACTGTTTTCATACTATCTGACCTGCTGGTAAGGAGCAACAGACCTCTGAATTACTGATGCTGTGGCTGTGCTGGGCTCTACTGTGTGCCACAAATCTTGCCAGAGACCAAAAAAAGCCTCATAGCATTAGAAATTGCTAGGGAGAGAATAAAAATCAAGCAAGAAAGCATCACTATGTCACTACATAAATACCCCTACACCTCAAACACTGCATGCAGAATGTGGTAGGACTGCCACAGGTGTGAAAGGTAGGATATGAGGGATGGCCAAAGGTAGTGAGGGGCATATCATTGTGAAATCCTTAAAGTAAATTTGTAACTTTACTCTGAAAGAGAAAATGGAATATGACAGAAATTTCTAACATTTTTCATTGTCTCTGCAAAAACTTAGGGGCATCAAGTGAAAGAAGGAGGTGACGTCTAAAACCAAATGAATTATTTAAACCATGGAGATCATCATCTTAGGACATTTTGGATCTTGAAAATTATGTTTGTTCAAAAGCAGCTGGACTGAATCACAAGAGAAAAAAACCAAAACAAAACAAAACAAAAAAAACCCCAAGAAAAGTTTCAAAGGACAAAACTTCTGGCTTACAAAGTCCCTGAACCTCTAGTGGCTGGGACAGTATTCTGGAGTAATGACACTTCCCTGGGCACTGTCTGAGGACAACAATCAAAGTGAGTGGGTACTGAACTGGCTGACCAGGTACAGTCATTTTCACTAGGATGTCTCAATATATTTCTGCAATTCAGCAGAAGGCTTTTTTCCTAAGCACTGGGTTTATGCTCACAAACTTTACAGTTTTGACAAATCAACATCCACTAGTCAAAATTCTCCTCAAAAAAATAACCTAACCCACACTCAGAAACTTCAATATTTAAGCTGCACATTCTAGCCCTCTTGAGCTATGCCTGTGCCAGTAAGTAGAACAGTTTATATGTTTATATTTTATGTTTCTTTCAGATGTAGATAGTTATATCATCATTTGAAAACTCTCAGAAATTATTTAGAGCAATATAGAATTTTACCACTCTGTGGCGCCAGATAATTAAAAAGAGGTTGAGCTTTTAAAGGGAAGCCATGTACTCTCATAAACTGTAGTTTTCCTGAGTAAAAAAAGCCTTTATTAGTAACTGAAGTAACTCCAGATTCTTCTATCCAAAGGTACCAAAGCACAGATACTAGAGGTTATTTAGACAAAATGCCACTTTTCTGTTACTGAAAAATAAGTCACAGCCTTGAAAAAGCAACACTTTAAGTCATCTCATAATAATAATAATTGACCAAGAATGATCTTTCTCCCTTTCTCTTCTCCACTTAAACAATACCTTAAAAGTTTTCTGTCAAGAAATATACTTTTTAATTAATTTGACCATCACCGAAAATGACCAATTTATTAATATCACAGTTTTTTAACTGCAACTAGTGTAAAAAATGGGAACCTTTTTCTCTATTTCAAGTCTCAAATATGTATGTCACCCTTTAAAGAATCCACAGAACAACAACTTACAGAAGACATTGTATGATCTAAGATTTTAGAATCACAAGATATTTCCTGGCATATATGTCCTACTGTAGACACACATGCCAATCTGAACTACCTAAACTTAAATGGTTTCAATATTTATCTATGTGAGAAAAGACCAGAAAAATCTCCTTTTGTCATGAAGGGGTAAGGTCCTGGTCCAGCATGTCAGAATGACGTTCTACATACGCAGAAAAGTCTCATAAACCCAAAATTTTATGTTCTAGTTGCAGATTTGATGACAACTTAACTGTCTCTGGAATTAAGCTGGTGGCATTTTTTGGATTAGCTTTCACACACCAGAGTAGATGTTTTGCAATACCAGGTTCATAATACTTTTTAACAAATGAGGTTATTGTTTAACAAGACAACCAGGAACTTAGTACTTACTTTCTTGCATTAAGTCAATTACAGACAGTAAAAAATTTGCAACATCTTCAGCCCATGGGGAGGCTAATATTTAAAATTCACATTACAGAGAGAAATATTTCTTACTGTTCTGTCTTTGTTTCATTTCTGCAGGGAGCCAGCTAACAAATGATCACTCCAAAGTGCAGATACCTTGCAGTTTGTTTCTACAATGTACGGTTTATGAGGGTTTTTTTGCATTTCTCCACATATATTCAGGAATGTCTGCAGATTTATTACTGCTTGCATGTACCTTCCATCAGCAACAACAGTAAGGAGGAAGAACTCCCTTCCTGAATCTGTACTTTCATGTGCAATAGTTTTCTGTGTCTTTGCCTGGAAGATTTATGGCTTCCCCCCTTTCTTTCTATTTACAAAATAAAATCATAGTTAGTATTTTTGTGTTTTGTTCTATGCATCCCACTTGTTCTACTTGTAATTCTATTTCTTCAGTAAGGGAACACAGATTCTAGCTATCTCTACATACTTCACAGCTAGGGCAGTTGAGAGAAAATCCTGACTATCCCTATTCTTTCTTCCAGAATATTTTTTCAAGCCTCTTTCTGTATCAGTATCGGGAGCTCCATGACTGCAGATCATTTTTATTACTCTGAGGGCAGTGAAAATGCCAATCCACCAAACAAACTGAAAGAAACTTTCGTTGAGCGAGCAGGCTTTGCTCTCCCTCTTGCGGTCCGAGCCCGTCATTCCCGCAGCCTGCCCCAGCTCGGTCGCTCTGGATTCAAAGGCTTCGTGCACGCTTGGGAGTATGCAGAGAGAGCGAGTGTCGCTGTTCGAGGAAACGATATGGACAAAGGTTTCATTGAACGCCAATGCTAAATCATTTTGTATAGCTCTCGTTAGGAACCAGATGATTTTGATTCTTTTGGCTAAATCTTATAATCCAAAGAAAGGGTTTTTTAACCTTATGTGTTTTAACGTAGTGAACACTCTAGACAGGAGGTATTGGGTGGAACACAATGCACTCCTTGCTAAAAACCAAGCGTGTTTTTAACACTCTTTTCAGCAACCAGTATTTAAAAAATACGTGAAGCACTTCGGAAAGTACCAGCAAATGAAACTGTTTCAGTGAAGTTGTTTGGATACTCTAAGGTCACTGCAAGTGGGTGGAAAATTGGAGCCTGTACTGAACTAAATAGGAAAAAATGAAATTGTGTGTATAACCAGATGGGGAGTATTCGAGCTTCGAAGACCTGGGTTGTTTTTTTTTTCCTTTTTCCAGAAGAAAAAGCTGTACTTTAAATGACTCACAGATGTGAACAAACAGTTTACTCTGCACACCTACATTATAAATAACCCCAGAGGAATGGTGCAGTGTGGTTTGTTTATGCACCAGAAGAGTCTGTGAGATATTTTGCCTCCATAAATCATAACCCAAACAAAACAGAATCCTTAAATCTGAGTCCAAATGGACATCTATGAGGAAGATTCCTCTACGTGCCAGGCAACACACCAATTACTTCTTCCAGATACTTTGTAATACTTCAGTCAGTCTTATAGAAGGGACACAGACGGCTGGCTGCCCGAGATGTACTCTCAGCTTTTTTCAGCCGGAGGGGACCAAGAGCCTGCTGCCAGCAGGACTCGGCAGCACATGCACCTGCTGCTTTATCCCGGCTGGAACTCAAACACAAAGTGGGTTGTTACCTATGGGATAGGGCAGCCCAGCGACACCCATGTACACCGTAATATCCCCAGCACTGCCCCGGGGACCGCACGGTTCCAACCCTCCGCTATGTATTTGACAAATGACCTTTACAAGACGTGTAATTTAAATTACAGTGAGCTCCAATGGTGGAGCCGAAGAACTGCAGAACAAGCGGGTGCTTCTTCCTGGCATCGTATTCCAAATTAAGAGGGAAACTTCCTAATTCACAAAGGACCTTTAAAAACGGCGATGGGAAAGGGGTATGGGCAGGCCGTCTCTTGCTGGGACCCCTCCGCCAGCCTTGCCCTCGAAGCCCTCCAGCCGGGTTCCGTCGCCCTCGGTCCGGGCGCCCGCTCCCCGGGACGCCGTCGGGGCCGGAGCACGCAGGCAGGCGGCGGCCCCGGGCGCCCACAGCCCGGACGGCGCCCGGCGCGGCGAGCCACGGCCGGCCAGGTCTGACCTCCCTTTCCTTGCCCCCTTCCCTCCCTTCGCGAGCGGGGCCGCGCCCGGGCCGGCCCCGGCCCTTCCCGGCGGGGTGTCGGTGCCGGCGGCGGGGGCGCGGCGGGACGGGCGGCGCGGTGCCCCCGGGTGACGGCGGCGGGCGGCGGAGGGTGATGCTGGGTCAGGTCACCGCGGGGTGTCGGTCACGGCAGGACTCCGGGCTGTCCCCAGGCGGTGTCCCCGCGGCTGGGGACCGGCGTGCCTGCCGTCCCCTAAGGTCCCGTAAGGTCCAGGCTCCTCTCGTCCCGTTGGCGGTGCCGCTGCCGCATCCCTGCCGTCCTCCCGAATATAGAAGAGCGAGAAGAACACAACTCCCAAACAAACATGCACAACTACGATAGTTTTGAGATACCTACACGGCTAGCTTTCAGAATTTCAAGAAATGAAATTGGGACGTAGTGTGGCGTCACACTGCGACTTAAAAATTGCTGTCATCAGGAAAAGGACATTAAATGATCTTGTGTGCCTTAATCTTGTTTGCTGCACACATTTGCCACTGGGAAGCTGAGCAGGCAGCAATGAGCTGGGAGGGGGCCCCTGAAATCGGGGTTTGTGGGGGTCTGTGCCCGGGGCTGGAATGGGCAAGCACTGACTGACTGCGTCACTTCATGGGAACAACCTCATCAATACCTAGGAAGCAGCAGAAAAAGCATTCCTACATCAGATTTTGAAGGAAGTTTTAAACAGCGCAGGCAACAGTTTGTTTGAGCATAGAATTATGCAAAATGAGTCAAATGGAAAATAAAGTTACCAGTGTTTGGAGGTGAGTAAGGGCCTTGGCCAGCAACAAACCTGAGAATGACTTCCTTGATTCCTACACAGGTCCACTTTGTGTCTCATCATTTCCCTTCTCCAGTCCAATCTTTATGGCACCAAAAATATTTATAAGTGCTGAGTTTGGGTGAAAAGATGGAAGACATGGCCTTGAAATTCAAGAGGTATGGTCCAAATGCATTTAGGCCAGTAAATATTTCAGGGTGGTGAAGGGAAAATCCACTAGGTACTGCTCAAACCCACGCCTGTTGAAACAGAGGAACTTTCCAAACTTTCTCCAGCAGACAAAAAACATCCAGAACATAGGGACAGAAAATGAAGCATTTAGTTAAACACTGCATTTTGTTAAAAACAGAGGAAAACACTGACAATGTGATAAGGAATATGTAAATTTTTTTTAACACACTTCAAAAAGGTAGAACATTGTTCCCTCCCCCCTGAAATGTATTTTGATAATTTCCAAGCAGACGGCAAAGAAAAGGAAATTATATCAATCCCTTTGGGGAGAATGTGACATTCTGACTTCTTGAAGCCTAGAAAGAGGTTTATAAACTTACAAAATGAAAAAGACAAATTTAATCTTTCCAGACTTGTCAAACTTGTCTCAATTAATTTTTGATGACATAATTAGAACTTAAGGCTTTAATGTGTGCTTTTTTAGTTTACTTTTCAAAAGATTTAACTTTTTAAGACTCAGGGGAAACGGAGGGCTTTGCGGTGGGAACTGGAGCAGGAAGAAGGGGCGGACTCTGTGTAGGTTTGAGTGCTGATTCAGAATACTCTATTAAGCCAAGAGAAGATGAACTCATTTTTATCCTCCCTTGGGGAATCAGACAAGAAACAGGAAGTCATTGATTCTAAGTAAGATCATTCACTCTGCAAGTGTAAACAGTGTGTTATGTGCCTGTAAATATTTCCAGGACCCATTGGCTTGTTGGAAAATACAAAGTAAATTATTACAATCTCTAGCAAAGAACCCACAATAAAAAGAGTTATTTTCAATCTTTTTATCCATAATGTTTATGCAGTGGAATATTAATGAGTTTGGACATTGGGAAACTACTTGGCTGGACACACTGTTCACTGCCAGAAATCCATCGACTCAAATGTTTTGTCTGTTGAAAGACAAACATTTTTAACTCCACCCTGTAATATTGCACCCTACCAAAAAGCAAAAATTCTTTCATTACTTGACCCTTTTGTGTTTTCACTGCCACAAACACTGAAATATCCCACTGCTAACCAGATGTTGGCCTCGTCCATTTCTATTTTATGTAGTAGCAATTAGTTAAAAAGGAAAAACCTAAAATATCCTAAATAGTCTAATAACATGTTGCCAGTCCTCATTACTTAGGAGAGCAGAATCCAGATAAATCTGCAGCTGAAACTACTTCTCCCCTCCAAAATAGGAGAAGCTGCTGCTTGGCAGTGCCACCTTCTCCCCTTGAACAGGGGGATTCTGGACAAGCAGAGATGATCATGGATTAGGGACTGGACAACAGCGAGCAGCTTGCTTCCCTGACAGTCCAGGGAATTTTCTGCTAAGCTTAAAAGGAAAATGGCAAAAAAACATCAGAGGTGTCTTGGTCACCAAGGAGGACTGCAGTTGAAATGCTTATGTTTAGAATGTGGGTGTTGTAGGATCGGCTTAGGAAACTATTTTAATAATGTACTTAAATACTAGTGATTCCTTGGGGATTCCTGAATAGGAGATTCCTGAAAAAGGATAGTTGTAACCTCTGGTTTAGCAGCTTGAATCCCAGCCTGCAGGACCAAAGGAAGAAAGCAAAAAATGGAGCAGTTATCTTCAGAAAAGCGATTGTGGCAAAAAGTTACAAACCTCACTTTTTCTTTCCTAGTTTTCCATCTAAATTAAGGTATGGAATGAAAGAAACAAGGAATTTAGGGTATGAGAAAGGAAAGAAGGTTTTGAGCCAGAATTTTTCACCTGTTTAGTTAAAATTAATTTTAGAGTCACGTGAAACATGAGAATTTAGAAGAGAAATAGAAAATATTACTGTAGCAAAGAAAAGTGAAGGACTTTTTTGGAATCTGGCTTATGACTTTGGTCTGTCTTGTGATGCTTTTCCTTTTTTCTTCCAGTTGTCAAAAACAGCAGAGAAGACAAATTCCTAGGTGTTTGGTCTCCAGCTGAGGGGTTTCAGGTGGTGCTTCATCTTGTAGTGCAGGGAGGAAGGGAAGTGCTTGAACCTGGGCTTCTGGAGGCCTGGGATAGTGCTGGGAGGGGAGCTCTCAGTGCTGTCACTCACTCGTCCGTGCTCACTGTGTCAGGACTTGCAGTGTGGAGATCTGTGTTAGCCTTAATCTTCCTGTGTCAGCCTCCTTCATCACACTGAAAACAGTGGCTACTTGCCTTTCCTCATCAGTGTCCCACTGGTGAGGTGACAAACATGCAATATAACATTATGACTTGTAGTTTTTTCTTTGTTGTGATCTTCCAGTGGCCTTCCACTGAATGGTTTTTTTACATGTTTATTATTTTTGAGATAAATTGGATACTTAGGAGCTATTCAGGCTTTATTTTCAAAGCCACACCTAAGTGTCCAGAACCCTGCAAAGGCCAGGCCTTTATTTAGCAAGGGAATTTTGGACTGAATGGTTACATTCAGCCATCCACTTACTCCATTAAACTGTCTACAAATACTTGGAATACAACAGAGCCCAGTCCTTCTGCTTACACACAGATGATTTTCTTGGCTTCTCAGACTCAAACTATGATGAGCCAGCTCTCATGCTGAATAATTTTTCCAGAAATGCTTGTCCAGAAGGGCACTGAGGCTAATTTCCAGAAGGCATGAGCAGTTAAGTGTGGATAAAAGAAGAGTTGAGACTGAAACATGCCTGAACCAGGATGTCCTGAGATCTGCAGCAGCTAATGCAAAAAGATTGTTTTTCATTTGGGGGGTCCATTAGAGACCATTTGGTCACCCACCTTTTCATCTGGAATCAGAAACTTCCATCTTGTTAAGGATATTGAATTTTAAAGGCAATTTGATTAAGCAGAATTTTAAAGGACTTTTAAAAGAGTGGTCTGCCAAACATTAAACTTGCATAAAACCAAATGTGCTACTAACTCACAGGCAGTTACATCTATATAAAACATTAGCTAAGAAAAAGCTTGGTTCCCTACAAGACTCTCCTGAGTAAGAAAGGATAAATGCAGCAACTGAAGATTAGAATGAGAGATGTGTCTCTGCTTATCAAGGAAAAGTAATTGCAGCCATAGGATAACTGAAGAAATTAAAATACAATAAACCTAAATATTATCAACACAGATTACAGAATTTGATAGTTATGATAAGAGCATCAGAAAACTATCACACTTTTACCATGTTTTATGAAACTGTACTTGTGTAAAATTTGGGGGCATTATTGAGATTTATATAAAATAGGTTAGTATGCATATTAAAATTAAGTCAGACATTACATACAGACTGAATTTGACATGGGGACTTTTTCCCTTTCTTTTTCCAGCATAAATATGGCTGAACTTTCAGAGCCAGAAGGTACTGTAAACTGGAAGGAACGATGTTTAACTTTGGAGTCACAGTTAATGAAATTTCGTCTCCAGGCAAGCAAGATCAGAGAACTGTTAGCAGAAAAGGTAGGTCTCATGGGATGAATTTTAATGATATATAAATTATTTTATTTCATTACGGAGGTCGATCACAAGTCATGGTTTGGGATTACAAGTACTGAGATTTTTTTCAGAAAGGGAAAAATAGCTTTTTACAACAAAATATATGGAAATCATGTATGTTTTAATGTTGTGAAAGAATTTTACACATCAGAATTGCCAGCAAGAAATATTCATTTTCAAGTAAGAGCACACTGGCAACTCTCCTGCAGAAAAAAATATGTATCCAGTAATCACTTTTACAACACTGAATAATATTTAACACATTTATTAAGTATTTGAGATGTGATTTAAGACACAGAAATCATCACAGAGAAAATCCAGGAGTATAATTTTCCCAGTATTCTTTAATGTATCATATAATTTACCAGACTTCGTTTTCTTATAAGAAGACATCTCCAACTATGCCTCATCATCTGAGTCTCGGGATCCAGAAAGTCAAAAAGTATTGTATCATTTAATTTGAAAAATATTGTTTAAATATTTACTTTATTTTTCAGTGGAGAAACATTTCCCTTGGTGTATTCAAATATGTGTATCCCAACAGTCAGTTTTAATTGAGCCCATATATGAAATATAAAACCCCCACCATTTTATTTACCTGGTAATATTTTGATCGAACAAGGTAATTAAAAGAGTACAAGAGATAAAAGATCTTAGAGATTTATTGTAACTATGTCATCATTAAGCCCAACTTCAATGAATTTCTAATTAAAATGTTTTATTTTAATAACTCTTCTTGAGCTAAATTTTACATCAATTGCTCCCCCTAAAGAAAAATAAAATTCAGATAACCTGATAGTATGTAAGCAAAAATACTTTTATTTTTCACATGTAACTTAATTGTTCTTTTTTGTGGATTTATCCATTTTCCCTCTGAAGCCATAAATACACTCAATCTCCACATTCAGTCCTCTGCGAATCATTCCCACTTTACTATGTTTTGGTGGGGGCAAAAGCTAAATAATATGAAAGCAGGAAGAAACAGATATTTTTGTATTTACAAAGAACCCTGGATGATGTACAAACTTCCAGATGTGTTCCAGTCCTTTCCTAATAATGCTTAGTATTGTTTTCCTTGACAGCTAAATTAAAATTTACAACTGAGTATTTTCATGGAGATACCTATCTTAATTCCAGGATCTTACACAAAGTCCTTTAGATCCCTATATTATGGGTCATCTGTTATTTTATTGACTGTCCACTAAATCTGTTAAGGACCTGCGTGTAAATCTTGCTGTCAGAATGCTTCTCTTATTCTGAATAACAAAACACCACCAAAACCTTTGTCACTTCACTGCTCAGTGTCCATTACGAAGTGTCTCCCTTGAACAGCAAGGAGCCCTCAAGAGATCTCTGTAGATCTCCCCTGATAGCTGCTGGTCACTGTAGGAAGTAATCAATAATGTCCTGTTTTTATTGAGCCCTTTTTGTAATTCATGGAGGGACATTCCCTCCTACCCTATGGCTTTTTATTTCCTTGAAACACTTTGCAAAATTCAAATAGTTATAATAACCAGACCCTCCCTATCTTCAGCTTTGGTCATCCCCTCAAACTTCATTAGCTTTGTAAGCAAACACCTCTTTTTTTAAGGGCCACTTTAACTCTTTCTTTACCTAGAATATTTATCCACATGCACCATAATTTTGCTGTTATATTTTCTACTAACTTACTTACTACCGACATCAGACTTATAGATCAATAGTTGGTTCAACTATGTAATCCAGTTCTTGATTGAATACAATTTGGCAATTTGTTATTATTAATTTCATCTGTTCATGGCCTTATTTGTTCTATGGAGGCACCCAACCTCAATTTGAGATGGAAAAAAAAAAGGAATAAATAAATTTAGTATTTTCTGTATTAGACTTCTTTTCATTAAGTAGGCATGAACATTTACAGCAGTATAAAACAACTTCTAATAAAAAACTTTTTTCAAATAATAATAGTTATTATTTTCCAAATTTCACTGAAATTGTATTCTTACAGTTAGCACTCCAAATAGTACTCAGCATAACTAAAAATATTGCTGTTAGAAAATAGCGTAGTTGAAAACTCTTAATTTTTTCCTAATCCTACAATTTTTCTGTATGGCAAACTGTTATTGAAGAGGTATTGCAGCATATTAGGTTTGGGAAGAATAACGAACTGTGCAAAAGCCATCCTTTGAAATTTCATTTAAGAATTAAAAAAAAAAGAAAAAGGAAAACTACCTGTGCCTTTCATTGTAGTCAGCAAGGCTCAGAGATGAGCAAGTTATTATCATCAGCCTTGGGGGAGAATATCCATCCCAGAGTACAATCCTGGCTGCTGTAACACTCATTGGATCATTGGATACTCACAAGTCAGAGCTGTTAGGTCAGGGATATTTGTTCTACCCCATCTGGATCACTGCATTTTGGGATGGAAAGTGGCTAAAAACTGGACGTGATTTTCGTGGCAACCTTCTAGCAGCCATTACTACCAAGTTTTTTGTGGCTGCTGCTGATTGTAGTTTTGGCAACCAAAAATTAAGATTCATGAACAGTACTTCACTATATGAGTTTTAGGAAAGGTTTTAGAAATTCGAATGCTTGCTATTTGACTTTTCACTTTGTTCATTTACAGTTTGCATTTACAGGCTCTTAACCGATAGAAATACCCTCTTAAATTAATAGCAATGTATGTGTAATCATATAATTTCAAATATCAACATAAAAAAACCCAAACAGAATAAGATGGATAAACCCACAAGTCTTTAGCACTTGCTCAAAATAAAGTATTCAAAGGCAAATTCTGCTCTCATCTGTGAGAAATATGACTCTGAAATAGATAAAAAACCTTCAGAACTTATGTTACTGCCCTCTTGTTTTAGTTTGCCTTACCTTTCTCAGAAATTTTAGAAAAAGCAAAGTGATTACAGGAGTTACATGAGAGAAACATTTTCTCTTGAAGACCACAGGTCCAACAAGTATTCACTTGGGATAATTCGACATAATACTCTCCAGAGCAGAGCATTTGCAGACTTCATGAAAAATGATCCTTCTCCTTATTGTGCCACTTTGACTTTTTAATATGAATCTTTCACTCATAAACTGGAATTCAGTTGGAACATGTATCAAAGTCAGGTCACAGCTTAATAAATTTGATCATATTCATCTGCAAATTTAGAAATTTGGCACAATTCAAAAGCAACCATTTTCAAAATGGGCATTAAAATCTTTGAATGTATTTCTGAGTTGGTTTCATTTGCCATTAACTCAGTGGTTATTTTGTCACATGTTTTAATTTTTGAAATTATACCGACAGCTCTCAGTATTTGTTAAAGTAAAGATACACTCCCACTAGTTTGAAATTGAACTGTGTGGGATTGTTACTCAAAATATGTTTGGGAAATAGCAAAGGGAGTAATGAAAACCCAATTGGCCAGTATTTGACAGTCATCCTGATATTAATGACAAAATAATAATGCAGCTGATATCAGGATTTATAGGTACTTTCTGGATTTGTTACTTGTTATAGAATGAAACACATTGGCAAATGTGTCAGAAATAATTCTCACCCTTACTTTGATTAGCACAGGCCTTTATTTGTGGTTTTGTTTACAATCATCTCTACTCTATGAAATGTGTACTGAAACATTGAACAATAGCAGCAGACAGTGTTCCACTTCAAAGCAGCAACAAAATCACAGCACTGTGGTGTGACAGACATAAAACCCTGTGGGTATTATACTATGTAATTGTTGTAGAAAACAGAGTAAGAATGATACTGTGACAAAAACAGGGAGTCTGTACAAGAAGATAAGATACATGGATTGGTGGTAATTCTCCAGCCCTCCTCCTTTGCCTGTGTTTGGGAGGTGTATCTTCAAGACGATATCAGGGAAGGGAGTTTATATCCCATTACCCCATGTGTATGACTTGCCAGAAACTGCCATTGGGTTCTGCCTCTTGTTGTTTAACAGTCTGGAATCAGATTTAAATAAGGGATGTCTTGAATCTAGCCATTTCCAATATTTGTGTATGATCTGTGTGAGCCTGTAAATGTATCCAGGCTGCATTAATTGAATTACTTTTCTTATACACTAGAAACTAAATACCTTTGCAAAGTTACTTTATTTAATAGCACCCCTGCAAATAAATGAAGAATTAACATGAAAAGTCTTGAGTATATTATTCTAACGGGTGTATTGTGATTCAGAAAAACAAACTTGACTGTGTTCTGTAAATTTAGGAAGTAGTCATCCTTGAAACTCAGCTGAGGAGTTTGAGAAATTTGCATTGTGAATGTGTTGTAGCAGTACAGCTACCAGAGCTTTAATTTTTTACTGAACTTGAGAAGAGAGAGAAACAAGGCAATATACAGTGTTTTTAGAAAACTTAATCCATTCCCTGTTTTTTATTTGTTTTTAATATGTTTTCATTTTGCCAAGTAAAGTCTATATTTATAAATGTAACTTGCAAAGAAAGAAACCTTGTTGCAGTTTTAAGCAGAAGCTGCTGCTGTAAGTGGGAGAGGTCTTTACAGGAATTTAAGGAATGATGTTAGAAAGTATCCTAGTAAGCCAAATTTCGGATGGCTGTGAAACTGAGCTTTAAGCAGAGGCCTGTATTTTAACGCAGCTTACGTATGTGAAGAGTTTACAAAAAAACCCCTTTGTTGAGTAAGAAATTACATGTTTCTACTACAAGTTTAGCTTCCAGCTGGCATTTCAAATCACAGGAAAAGCTGGTGACCTTCATTCTTTTCTCAGTAAATGCATTTTTCACCTAGAACGTGCACACAACATAAGGTATAAAGTTGATGGTCTTCCTACCACTAAAAAATCATTTTAGTAGAACTACATAGCTGTGTTAAATTCCCACTTGGGCAGCCTCCACTGAATTTCATCAGACCCCATAAGTTCTGAATATGGCACTAACCCAAATGCTGTGTTATGGGTTAGTCTGTCCAGTAATACTCAAGCTTCCTATGAATGTCTCCAGGTTTGTTTCCTGCAGTGCTGAGGGTCATTATGTTATGCTTTAAGTGGTTTTCAACAAACATAAATGATTATGAGAGAGAATTCTTTTCATATGTATGTTGTTTTAACCTTCCACTTGGATAGTCTCTGTATACATGCTCAGCTAGCAACGAGTCTCTACATCACAAATGTAATATTATTTATGCTTTCTGAACAGATCATGAAAATTGAATGATAATCAATTTTTAGGCTAAATACCATTTTCAGTATATTCCAAAGCATAATGCATTTTGGACTTTGTCTTACAAACCAACAGCTAAATTCGTGTCACAATGTATTTTTATTCCTTTCATAGACCTATATATGGTATGTCATTTGACATTTGAAAATGAAGCAGATGCAGTCTGTTTTGTTATCTCTGGCATGGCAATTTCATGTTTAATGTTTTTGGAGGAAAAGTCAGTAACGCATTGGACTTACACAGTGATTGCCAATATAAAAATTGTAAAAAAGCACGAGTATTTTCATTTGAATCAAAGGATTATGAAGGGTAAAGGGGAGCAGAATACAATTGAACAAAAATTATTCAGATGAAAGTAATTTTTCTGTATTTAGTTGTCCTTAAAAATTCTTCTCATTGTGGGGAATAATTCAGTTGCAATTAGAAAGGTACAAATAGGAGAAAGCAGGGAGAGTTAAGAAGAATAAAAGTTTATATGAATAGAGTAGTAGGTTTGTTTACAACTTTTTAATACCTACACATTTCTTATAGTTTCATTTTTATCCCTTGTCTATTTTTAAGTTCATGCTATGCCTTTTTAAAATGGTGGAGCTTTTTTTTGTTTTGTTGTTTTTGCATGTCTTAAAACTACATTCTTTCTAAGGAGGTTGAAAATGGAAAAAAAAAAAAAGAGAACTCAGGAAGCAATAAATTAGTTGTTCTTGTAGAGGCATGGCTCGGTAATGGCATGAAGAGCACAGCCTTTCTGTCAGGCCAGAGGTTTAGTACCTCCTTTCTGGTGGTATTCACTTCTGTTCCAGCCCACCTAACATGTGGAGTTGATGGAAGTTGTGAAAAATGTGATAATGGGTCCTTAGCCCATCTAATATTTGTTTAGCATTTCACTTATAGGATCTACAGAATTTTGTTCACCACTTTTGATGGAGAGAACTATTTTTGCTCATTCAATTTTCATTTCCCTGGGAGTGTACTTTCTTCCTTTAAATACTTGTTGTCTTGTCTTTAAAGTGCAACATGCCGCCTTATATATATTTCTGGAATCTCTTGGTCCTTTACCATGGGTTTTCAAAGTGTCCTATACACTTCAATGTCGTGAATAAATTCAGTGTCAGTCAAGTTTTCTTTTTTGAAAATGTTGGCTGTGAGTGGTCTGAAGCCATCGCCTCTCAGGATGCAGCACATCCTATTTCAAGTGGACGCTCATGTTGTAGCTCTAATCAGAAGCCACAATTCAGGGAGACACAGGTAGCAGAATTTCCACAATTGCAGTACAGTCATCAGTGGAAAACAAAGCAGATGAACATATTCTTGATATATGTTTGTCTTTTTCACCTTAAGCAGTATGTGAGACTTCTTCCTTGCTGCCAAAGGGCTTTGGTACCTTCTTCCCGCTTGCTGAATAGTGTCTTCACTCCTTTCAAGATTTTGAATGCTCTGATAATGTCTGTGCTAAGAATGGCCATCTGCCTAATTTGTGTTTGATTTTGTCTCTGCAATTTAACTATCAGGATAAGATCTGAGTTGGGAAAGATGACTACCAGAAAGAGGGAATTTCCTACTGTTTTACCAGGCTTAGGAACGTTCTGTTACTGACATTGGGAAAAGCACAGCATTACATGCTGCTCAATTGTCCTTCACTACACTGCCTCCTCAAATCCCACTGCTGAATTTAACATTTTTAAATCTGTATGTTTGCTGGCAGCTCTCCTAGACTACCAGTTCTGGAAAAGTTCCCTCTCTGGGTTTTTCTGGTTTACATTCTTAAGTTATATAATTTCCCAGAGAAATAATGAATTTTACTACAATGAACTCAACTGAGATGTGAAAGATTGTTTTTTCATAGGTACTTTTCACTCATTAAATGACCACCAGAAAACCTTTTGAGCTAAATAATTATTTAAAATCATGTTTAAATATTGAAAAGAACTAAAATAAAAGAAGTAAAATAACACAGTAGTAAAACTGGTCTAATCAAGGAGAGCAATAGAAATTTTGAGCCTTTTTTTTTCATTTTGGAAACCAAGCAAATAGAGACTGACAATTTTTGGAGGTTTCATTTTGTTCTAAGGAAAGGCTTTTGTGCTAAGCACAGTTCATAGGAATGAGCTGAATTGCTAAAAAGGAGAAGTAAGAGAGGCTTGCAATTAAGAAGTGACTTCTGCCTACCTAGGAGAGCAGTGCCAGAACTTGCTGCAGTTAAAGTGAACAGGATTGCAGTTCTGCACATGCAGATTGCAGAACTGCTGGTCATCTGCAGAAGTGGGTGTGTGTCTGTTTGGGGTGTTTGCACATGTGTGCACACATAGATGCAACTCTGACATCAAAGAATCAAATTGTTTTTACACTTCCTACATTTGTGTGACAAAATAAAAAAGAATTGGTTAGATGGCAAATTTGCAGATGAATGGTTGACAGTGCTTTGTTCATGAGAAGAATTGTAACTCTCACCTGTTAATTGGTAATGAAATGAAGAAGATGGGAGAAGAAAAACCATGGGCAAGCACTAAAAAGTGGCAGATTGTGAGCCTACTGTGGTTGCAGTAGTCATAACCTAGGCGAGCATTCAGGTGAGATCTAAAGGAAATACAAGGCTGTAGTTTTCTGAATTTAATCCAAGTGACTAATTCTTTATCTATTTTTTTTTTTTCATGTAGGAAATAATAACAAACCATAAAATTTCACATACAATACATTGCTTGGTCTGTAAGTAGCCTAAGGAACATTTGAGCCCCATTGAGGCTTAGCTTTTAGTGTTAGCCCTTTGGGGGAGATCTGTGACAAAAAAGATTAGGTTCAGAAAGCAATTCTTCATTTGGAGGACTAAAAAACTGAGTTATACTTTTATAGGCTTCATATTGTTCTAGGCAAAAGCTATTGTGTCAAAATACCAGTTTTTCACTGAAGGCATATTTAATTTTATAAATGTGGGTGGGTCTAAAGTATCATTTCCTAGATTATATAACAAAATGGATTTCTACTAATAAGTTAAATGCAAAGCTGTTCAATTAAAGATAAGTTTCTCTAATTATTGTATTCCCTTTGGGATAAAAAAAACAGTCAAGAAAAGAACAAAATATTTCTTCCCCAAGGCATGTGCTCATTCCTTCTTTACAAATTATCTTCTTGTTTATTTTTCCTATGAAATATTACTATATGTATTTTACATGTCTTTTATTTAGGTGTTTTGTCATTATGGCTTAATTAGGTCACATTTAAAATTTGTTGTAGCTTAGAAAGATCTACCATTGCCCTTATAGAGAATACATAATACATTGAAGAGAAATGTCAAGGCAGAAAGAATAATGTTGGAAAATATGGATGGAACATACCTAGTCAGGGTTTTAATAAATGAGTTACAGAACTAGGAGGAATATTACTGTATTTTCCTAAGTTAAACCACTAGAAGAGAGAGCTTTTTGTAAAAGGAGTAAGTCATGCTTCTAGAACATTTTTACCATTGCTTTCAACTAAAAAATATGTGCAAGGCTTTATATGATTGGGCTTTATATTATTGGCTTTATATGATATGTTTTACAAGCATATTGTAAAACATGAAAATTGGCTGTCATCAAAGCTGTTGAGAAGCAGATTACTTGCTTTTAAGAAGTACTAACTTTTTTTCTGGAAATGCAGAGATTTGTTGAAATATTTGGTCAAAACACAGGAATAGAGAATAAAAAGGGTAAATCTTGGTCAGATTTACCCTTTTTAGGGGGTAGTAGTAGCTGGCAGGCATACTCTTCAAACCATTTATAAACTTACCAAGTATCACACACACACACAAACGCCCCCCTATCTTTTGTCTTCATAACTTCTATTAGAAGGCACTGCTAAAATCTTTTTTACTCAATGTGAAAAATGAGTGTCTGCTAGTTGGCAGTCTCTGTGTATTCTTCACCTGTTTATATCTACTGGCACCTTTGAAAGACAGTTGTAGGTGTGTTTATCCCTCAATTGCTTCTCCTATTTCTTTATAGAAGCAACGATACACCCATGTCTCTGCTTTTGGTAAGTCCTATGTGGTATGAAGACCGGTAGTTCACTGCAACTAAAAATGGGCAGATTTACTGCCTTCTTTTTTTTTTTTTCTTTTTTTTTTTTTTTAATGGGGAACATTATTTTTCAGCCTCAGATGGTTTGGGGTTTTTTTTCAGATTATGAAGATTTGAAAAATTGAAGTGCAAGAAAAACAGACTCTAAACATATAATTCTCAAATCACTGAAAGTTTTGCATTTCATCAGCAAACTGTTCAGAAACATTAGGTTTTAACTCATTTTTCCTTTTAAAAAACTTTGACCTATTATCAACATATATGGAAAGGCATACAGAGAAGTGATGCTTTTCTTTTTGTTCATAATTGATTGCATTTTTCCTATATGTATTTCAAAAAGTCTATGTGATACAACTGTATTGTTTATAATATTAAAAACTAGGAGACACTATATTGTGCACTGATTATAATGTGAATTTCAAACATGAATGAGATAAATTATGTTGAATATTTACTTGGGTAAAAAATAGGAGTTTGTTCCTATACATAACAAACATTTTTCAGATTTCAAAAAGAAACTAATTACAACAATTTTAATTTTTAAAATAAATGTTCCTTTAAAAATTGTTAAAAAGCAATTTCAAGTAACAAGAAAGTTATCATTTTAATGCTGTAATTTCTCACTAATACACACTACAGGAATAATGATCTCTATATATATGTACAGAAATGAAAGTATAGATACACGTATATGCATACAAAAGACGTATTTTTGAAATTTGTGAGTAAAGACTTTTGAGAATTTCAGGTAGTATGTGCTTTCCTCAAATAAAAATTTCTTTACTTGCATAAAAATATATATGTTCAACATTTCTGAATACAGCCAAGAAACTTCCAGGTGACCCTTGAAAAGGAATCACTTTATGATCTGCCTTTGTATTGTACAAAATTCCCAGTGACTGTGTGTTGTACTTCAATGTCCAGACCTCCAAGGCAGTACACCTCTGTTTTTATTGCTGCCATGTTTCTTCAAAGCATTCACTATTTATTCACATGTGGCCTTTCTCTGCTCATTATTTGAACAAAAATAGCTCAATTTGATGAGTGTCAGATGTAGAGTAGTTATTTCCTTACTAAGTTTAAAACCAAATCTGCTTCTAACAATAGCAACTGTTTTCTATAATTCAGTAATTGATGCAGCATGCACCAGTCTGTTTTCTGGAAATTGTAAGAGGATTTTTCACTTAAAGACAGAAGGTGAAAGTGCAGGTTAAAGTAGCATCTGTTCTTCTGTACCTGTGTTCTTTAGTCAATATGCATCTATTTTTTATATATTTAAGACTGTAAAATAAAACCCAGCATAGATTACGACAGGACATCTCTGAATTCTTACTGAATTTGCACCAATCCAGTGTGGGTGACAAGAACAATTCCTTACAAGAAGTGTGTTGAACTGGGGCATTATTTCAAGTTACCTTATTTAGGCCATGATAGAAAATGAAGCTTAAACATATTTCACATGCCAAATGTTATCAATAACATGATGGCCCTCCATGTTTCTCCTGGGAAGCCAACTTTATGTCAGTGATCCTTTACAGACTGTAGTTCATTCGAGCAATGTCTCACCTAACAGCTGATACAAAACATTTTAATCCAGTAATGCTGGCAATTTGCTGAGGTGTATACACAAAGAAGTTGGTGGGACAGAGGTCTTTCTTTTTTTCAAATGGAATTCTTTATAAAGTCAGAGTTGGTTGTTAGTATTCAGGATGCTGCCACAGGTGAGAGTTCTGCATCTGACATTTGCCTCTAATCATGGATATGGCTGCTGTTACCTGCCACATCCATCCTCAGGTTAAGGATTTTTTTTTTTAATTTTTATTTGAGTATCTTAAGCTATCAATGCATGGTCTGGAATAGCCTTCATAGTCTTTGGGTACAGAGGATTTAGCACTGCATTTTATTCTTGATGAGTTCAAAGCATGACTTCATTTAAACCATTAGCTATGGGACCAGCCTCGTATTTCCACCTTCCCTCAGTAATGCTGTGATCACTTTTGAGAAATTTCTCACTCACTTAAGAAGAAGGTTTAAGGTTAGGTTTTGTTTGTGAAGAAAAATTCTTACTTTAGAAATTGTTCCAATCTTTTGCCCAGCAAGTTTGATAGCCTTCAGAGTATTCTATGGTAGTAATTTCTTCTGTTTAACTTCACAGGCTTAGAAAAAAGCAAAGCAGAGTATAGGTGTAAATCTGATTTTTCAGGAAAGACCATTTGGTGATTATTTATGCAAAAGGCAAAACTATCTTTTTAAAATTTCATTATTGTTACAGTAGACCCTGCAAAACAAACCTATATAAACTCTAAATAATGGGAAAATCAGGACTCAGTAATTATTACGTAGCACCAAAACTATTGAAACTCTGGCAAATTTAATTTTACATGAGATGTGCTCATGTTTGGTAACCATGATATTTGATCACTGCTGAGTAATATAGATTGCCTTTTTTTAACAGGAGTTTCCTAAAAGAAACCAAAGATCCTTTAGACATTTTGCAAATAAAATCTCACATTTAGTTGTTGCCAGGATGCTGACTGGCATATCCATATTGTGAGACCACACAAGGGTTCTTAGCACACATTCTTGAAACCTGCAATAGTTGTCTCTTCAATACTATTGAAGAGGCAAAAATAGACTTTGTTCTTCCCTTTATAATCTTGGAATGATCTTTCACCTGGTAGTATGCTCTCAGCTTTTATGGCTTTACGTTCATCTTAGCAGCAGCTTTATTCCAATCATATTCTTTGTTCCAGTAGTCTACATGAAAGTATTATTCTGTTCCTGGTCCTGTGCAGCACTGTGTATTCCTGACAAGAGGTGCACTGTGCAGTGTCAGTGCACAGCCATGGAAGGATCGTGGGCCTTTAGTGCACTGGATTCTCCAGGACTCCAGTGGTTGTGCAGAAGGGCAGCAGTGCACTCAGGGATCAGGAGATGCTGCTGGAGAGACCAGCTGTTTGCAGGTTGAAGCCAAGTTGGAGCTGGCTGCACTGCAGTGGAATCTGGGTGAACTTGGCAAACAACATTTTGAGGTTTTAATTCCACTTACTAAATTTCTGATACAGCCTTACAGATGAAATGACCTTAACTTATGGAACATAAATTGCCAGTTGCTGCCCATGCATTTCCAAATTGCCTGTGAAAGTTGATGAACAACTTGCTACTCATCAGTGAATTTCACAATATAAATATCTGAAGTTTTCTGTCATAATATTATAATTTCTGTCAGAATGTTAATAGTTTTCTGTCATAATATTAAGAGTAAGAACATTACAGAGTATTAGTTCATTATTAGTACCTGCACTTCCACTATATTTAGCACAGTGCCTTTACTCCAGTGAAATGTTAGCTGACCATTCAGAAATAACCTCAATTTCTCAATCCCAACTCACTAAAAAATAAATGTCTGAAAAATTATATTAAAGCGAGTCTTGCAAACCAAACTTCTGTTTGAATGTAAAACTAAAAAGACAGATGGAAAGCGACCTTAGAAGTCAAAATTCCAAAAATGAAACTCAAAGTTAAAATCTTAACATGAAGTTATTTAAATATGAAATTAAATATGTGATCAGAGAGGAACAAAGAAGGCTTATCTCCCTGTCCATCTGGCAAATGAATGACTGGGAAGATCATATCCTTAGAAGTGTTCTTGCAAAACAGCTCACGGGGGACCTGACCATAATCATGTGGATTGTGAAATGTTTGTTGCTCTTGTATCAGTGGTGTGTTGTGGTATTATTATAATGTAGACTTTGGGGTTTTGTATTGTATGAGAAAGTGCTAGTCATAGTACTTTTAGTACTCGTGCTATAGTACGAGTCATAGTTACTTTGTTTTTCTGTTAGTGAAAACTAATTTTCTCCATTTTCAGTTATTGACTGATAGAAAACGATGACTCTGTCCTTGTATGGATATGGTGCTAAAAGTTTCAAGTGATTAGCAGCATAACTGGGAAGAGAAAAAAAGAGATGGAGAGTGAAAAAGAAACTGAAAGATGCCAGAAATTGAGTAGAAACAAGACAGGATGAAACTAATTATTTTAAAATCATGCAGTAAACTGAAGAAGGAATAAATGCGTTCCATTTGCATTATTTGCATCATATGCTTTTCTTAGAACAATTTTCAAGCTGAATACTGAGTATGGCAATATTAATTATGTGATGTTTCATTCTCTTCAGATGAACTGAGGTCTTACCTAGATATTTCCTGAGAACCACTAAGTCCTTAAGTCCTGGAATACCTTATGAACTTTCAAGTGTTACTTCAAACCAGGGCTTACTTTACAAAAAAAGTTAGCAAAATCAGACTAGAGGGCTCTTAACAAAATGTAAACAAGGTATATCTTTCTGGCCTCTTCCGTATTGTTGGGAAAGCCTTCAAAATAAATCCTGTAAAATGCAGGGGTTTTCCAAGGCCCTGGGCAAAGATTGAGCCCATGATTCATTGGGCATTGCTATAAAGTAAGAGATCAGGGCCTTCCCCTCTCAGAGGTGACTTGCATTTCTCCATGGACACTGATCTCTGTCTTCATCCACTGCTGTCTTGGAGCCCCTGAGGCCACCATGTCCCTTATGCCACATCCTGCCTTCTTTCCTGCAATAGTGGAGAAGTCTGGGACAGTCCTTGTAGTATATTTGTCACTAAATTTGCCAACATCAGAAGGATTAACAGCCAAGTTCCCTCTACTCTTGCCTCTTTTGGGAGGACATGAGGAAAGTTTCAGGACTGTTGTCAAAGAAATTTCTACTCTTGATAGCAGAGGAAAAAAAGCCACATGTCATATGGCAGCCAGAGAATTAACTACGAAAAAAGTTGTATATTTTTTTTTCTGTTGAGGAGTGTCTGCAATGTTTTAATACAGTAAAAATGGTTAATTCTTTTCCCAGTCTTACACATACAGTTTATCCTTTTATTTTTATCCTCCTGCCCACCACGTGTCCTTTCCTTTTTCAAAACAGACCATGAAAATATATTTTTCTGATGAGAGGCAGAAGGCATGGCCATATAACTGTATGTTTTTATATATCTACAGATGCAGCAGCTTGAGAAGCAAGTTATAGATGCTGATCGTCAAGCAGAGAGAGCGTTTCAGCAGGTATAAATGGAATAAATATCTCCACTAGCTGTGTGCATGTGGTACTTTGATGAGGTGAAATTCAAAACATTGCTTGATTTTTAAGTACGTCTAAAAATGGAGAAGAAGACAGTTTCTTTTAAAGTCTATTGATTTGTCTTAACAGAGAGTTCTAACACCTTTCTTTGCTCACTATTCAGTTCATTTCAATAAAGTCAAAGCTAACATCACAAATCAAAAGTAGATACGTGGAATGAGCTTCTTCATTGGTGCATCATGAATCTTTGATATATGATGCATGTGGAACCAAAAGGGAGAGGAAACAATGATCTCTTTTAGAAGATCTGTAAGAAAATAAAATCAGGCTACGCAATACAGCTTCTAAATAGAACTGTTCTGTGTTGTTTGTTCCTCTTGCAGAAGTTACATCATTTAAATAATGAGATCGTGGCTAAATATTTAACTGAAGTTGCCTTTTGATTCCAAATGGCAGACTTAAGTTACTGTAGACATTTTATGAACATACCTCTAGTGTCCCTGAAACATTCCTCATATCTTACTGTGAGACAGATAGAAACTGAAAATTATAAGACTAAAATGTTCATGTACTAATTTGGAGTTAGAAAACATTCCTGACTACAAGCCAAGCATTTTTAAGCAATTATTTAGAATGCTACCGATAATTTGCTGGGTTTTTTTACAGTGTGCAACTGTTTATTTATTAAAACATTGTTTACAGCTCCCTGTAGATAAATTGCATTCTTCCCAAACTGGTGTTTCTAAAAGCTTGTGTGTTACAAAATGAGAAGCCTCTCACAGATACTGAGAAAACCTGTGTAAGATCTTCCAGTGTTTTGCCAGTCCTGTTGCTAATTGAATAGGGAAATATAATGAACTGTGGGGTTTCTTCTCAAATAGGCTTCAAAACTTTGCAGGGTTGTCTTGAATCTTAAGTGTGGAGGCAATTTTAAGTGTATTTTGTGACTAAATTATTACCTTTGACTTGGAGTGTTATGTTCCTTAAACTTTTATATTTGACTTTCCAAATAGGTGCAGATCATGGAAGAGAAATTAAAAGCAGCAAATGTTCAAACAAGTGAATCAGAAACCAGGTTGTATAAGAGATGTCAAGATCTGGAGATCCTGATACAAGATAAAAATGATATAATACAAAAATTGGAACAACAACTTGAAGAACAGGTTAGGAATAATGAGAAAGAGAAACATCAGTTCCCTTTTTAATTGCACAAAAGGAAAATAAAAATTTAGATCAATGGAGAACAGAAAAGTTTAGCATTATTTCTGTTGTTTGATTAAGGAGATTCCCATTGGAAGTATATAATTTGAATAATGTTTATTCTTTTTCAAATTAAGCTCTGTCTTCCATTGAAAGAACATGTGACCTTTAAGAGGGGAAAGATGATATTCCTCTTCACTGTTCCCCCTGGAGAGCTTTCATTCTTACTAGAGGAAAGAGGAATAGCAGCCATTGTGAAGACCCTGTTCCTAATTTTTTTTAAATTACCATGTATTACCCCGGAGCCTGAATTACTTCAAGCAATCTTAGGATTTGTGTCTGAAGATACTACTCAGGCAGATTATATTACTCAGTGAAAAATATGCTTATGTCAATTTTTTACAGAAGCAAATAAGACTGCAAGAAGCAAAAATCATAGAAGAAAAAGCAGCTAAAATAAAAGAATGGGTGACAGTCAAGCTTCATGAGGTATAACTCTTGCTACAATACTTACACAGGAAATATAATGATGTGACTGGATATCCCCTAGACCTTTTGGCTGTTAAAGGCCTGATTGCCATAGGAAAAATTGCTTCCCAGTTTCATTGATTTTATAGTTATTTGCTGGAAAGAGAAGAATTGAAAACAAGGGCACAGAGAGCAGAGTGTCCATGTCACCTAAATTCTGATGTCTGACTTGGTCAGCCAGGATGATCTGGATCCTCTTTCTGAAGGAAGGACCAGCACTGCTCTCTGAAAGGTCAACTTCTGCACTAGTTGAGAGAGTTTAGCTGGCAAACTAAGCTTATTCAAGCAGATGCCTGAAGTGTGAATAATCCTCAGAAAGCCGACCAAGCCTGCTGGGGCCTGGCAGAAAAAAGGCCTTGATCATTTTTTATTTCACAATGCCCACACTACTCTTAGTCACAAATAGTTTCAGGGACACCAGCCCTAGTTTCAAGAGACCAGTTGTCTCCCTTTTTTCTCTGCTGTGGTAAGATAACCATGTCTCTGCCCTGCCTAAAGCTGCCAGCTTTGGGGTGCAGCTGTGCTTTCTCCTCCCTGGGCGTAGAATTTAAAGTTGCCTGTAAAAGTTAAAATCTTTCTCTCTTGTAGTTAACTGGAAGTATACTCGAGTTGAAAAACAATTAAGTTATTGTTTTTGAAGTAAGAAACTAGAAGGTTCTTACATAAAATATTTACTTTTCATCTGTGAGGGCTAAAGTAAATTATTTAGAAATAATTTAATAAAAATGCTATTAAATTTAGCTAAAATTACCATGAAAAAGTTTGGATAAAATGAAGTATGACTCAAAGTATTTACTTACTCTTTATGGAAAATCTCAAGCTAATTTCACAGATGTGACTAAGTGTCACTCAGTGGGAAGTGGAATTGCTGGCTCCCTTCTGTATGACAAGGGATACTCAGATTCAAATCTGTTTGCCTAATCTGGAGCAGGAGTTTGAACCAGCATCTTTTACCTCCCAGTGGTAGGCTACAGCAGTGGCTTGTTGGGTTTTTTTTATTTCCTGTACAAAGACTTTTGTTTGGTATAAAGTTTATTGGCACATTTTTTTTAATTCTTATTTTACTATAGGATAGTAAGGAGCCATTAGGACCAGCATTCCCTCTGTTTCCTCTGCTCATTCTTGGTTTTGCCAAGGGGCACAGGAGTTGGTAATTCTAGCCTTCTGCTTTTATTGAAAATGCCAATGCAGTTTTCTTTTTCTCTTATTTATTAAGGATTTTTAAAGCAGTCATGGGTTTGCTTGGTTGGGGGAATAATTTTGGCAGAATTGAGCAAATAATCATTGCAGGGAATTTAGTTGTTCAGAATAAAGAGATGCCTAGACTGGTATTTAGAGTAGCAGAGGAGATTATTATTTGAACTAGCTCTATCCTTAGAAATTCAGAGAAAAGAAAAAAGATGTAATGACTTTAAGATTTGTTTCACCAATGGATGAGATTACATTTATATGCTTTTAGTTAGAGGTGGAAAATCAGAACCTTCGCTTGATCAACCAAAAGCAAACCAAAGAGATGAAAACAGTACAATCTAAACTGCAAGGTAAATGTACAAATCTTCTGAAAACTTCTCTCTATATGGCATATTTCTTTCTATTCCCTATTAATGTGTGCATCGACATGACTGAAAATATTCTGTGAAATCACAAAGATTTCAGAGAGTATGAACTGACCTCAGAATGACTGTAAATGAAGGTGTTAGGAAGGAATCATTTGGTTTTATGCTGAAAAGACACACAGACAAGGCACAACTGTTACTTAAGAGGTTCTGCAAGTAGTAAGATTTTACTGGATTTAGGACAGATCTTTGCTTTCACATCTTTACAGCATAGCTGGTCATAAAACTGTTAAAGAACACAATAATGTCAGTCTGCATTTCCTTTTTCTAGTAAATGGTCAGCTGACAATCAGAACTCCAATCAGATATTTTTACTTACTACCTTTGACTACAGTGATCCAAAATCTTAATTCAGACCCAGTATCACCAGATTCTTCTCCTAATGGGTATAGTAAATTTAAAACTCATGAAGTGTAAATGGAAAAGAGAGGAACAACCCCTCCAAGAAGCATTATTTCACATTGATCAAAGTTGAATTTTATCTACCACAATGGTTGCCTGTTCACCAACTTAAGTGTGTCTGAAGGTTCCCATCATCCTCTTCACACTGGGTTGATTTGAAAATTTATTATCATATGAAAATTTTGTTACTTTGCTACCTAGCCCTCATTTCTTGATAATGTATCTTACATATACAGGTAAATACACAGATATTTAGAAATCATGTGTAGAGGAGTGTGTGTGTGTACACACATAATATATGAAAATACAAAAATTTACAAATTCATATACAATATAAAGTTTTTAAACTAGAATTCACTTTTCTATCAATAAAGAAACTGGATAGTTTTGTTTCTTTGCTATCTTTTGATAAATAGCAGTTCCATTCACTTCTAGTCATTCTCTTCTGAGAGATCTATTTAAAGGCTTTTTGAGACCCTGTAGTTTCCAACAGACAGTTACTGACATGCCCAAAAATACTAAGAAATTTATTACCATTTGCAGTGTCCATGCTGGTGACAGGCAATAAATTATGAACACGTGGTACTGTTTTAAGCAGTTTTACAGGTCAGGTAAGGGCCTTTTGTTCCTGGATCCACCACAGGGATTTTTATGAACAGAGATGGACAGATTTAATGTTCAAGGCAGTTCATCAATTTCTGCTTTCACTTTCTCTTGAAGTCTTCCTCCATACCGACCTTCTAAACCGGGTAACCTTCTTACTCTTCTGTATTTCCTGTGAAATTGTTAAAAGATTTTTTTCTTTCTATTATTATATCAATTTTTAAGAACTAGAAACATTGCTCTGGGTTTCTCCTGATATGGAGAGATACCAGGTAGCTCTTTTTTTCCTATAATACATTTTTATTATCTTTTTTTCTCTAAATTTTAGTTACCTTAAAAGAAACTTTGTACTATAGAGTAAAGAAAAGAGTTGCATAGCTTCTTGTATCTCACTAATGCAAGATTTCTGAATTACTATTCTTCAGAAGCTACTGGTAAGAAATCTGTTACTTCAGCACAAAAACCTGGAGAATGTCAGCGACTAAGCAGTTTGACTTTTGGATGCTTTTCAAATAGAGCAAGAAGTCCTCAACCATCTCCAAAGCCTGAAGAAATAAGCAAGGCTTCATCTAAAGAGTCAGACTACCCTGAAGGCAAAAACACGCCAGGTACCTTGTCATCAACACTGCCATTTTTATTCTGACACAAGTGGGAAGCTAAAATCAACAACTCTGTCAGTGCATCCAAACCAGCTGTTTTCAAATTGCATACCAGCACTGTCTCCCTCTTCACTGCTACTGTTCTATTACTAGGAAGAAATCATCCTGTTGAGCACTAGAGTCTCTGTAATACCACTAATACATTATCTGGCAGCATGCAGAGGCTCCTGGGTGCTTTGGCTGTGAAGTAAAGACGTGGTTGTGACCTTTACTGTTGCTCTGGTCCTTTGCTCAAATCCCTTGTACTGTTTGTGATTTCAGTATTTTCTCCACAGTTAATCATGCTATCCAGAATGGCAGGCTGAGGTCTTTTGAAAATCAGAAACTGAGAGATCCTATGAATATTTTGTGTATTTATAGTACAGCAAGTTCATTATGAAGGTGGCTATGTATTATTACTTCTGTTTTTACAGAGGAGGGTATTGAAGTAAGAGTGATCATTTCAAGAGAAAGGATAAGACACAGAACTTTAGGCTTGCCTAGATGGAAACAGATAATTTTGGGGACTTCATTACTTTAATGTGGGTGAAATTAAAATCTTTGTGTTATTCAGGCCACTTTAGCTTCACACAGGTATTTAACACAGACTTTTCCAAGTGTCTGTGTAAAAAAACCCTAGTTCTTGCATCCAATTTAATTTGGGAACATGCAGGCCTCACTAACATGTTGCAGTCTATACCTCTTTCTTGTAAAACCAGGTAAAAGCAAAGAGCAGGAACACAGCTATTTTTAACACAGCGTCTTTCCTGAAGTACTTTCCATGAGACTCTCTTATTTATTTTAAGCATTTACCATTGGGAATACAATAATAGCTTCCAGAATAAATTTATGTGTATAAACACTGTAGAAATGCTCAGAATACTTGATTTGTTAATGCAAATCCTTTCTGACAAGCTTTACTAAACTTTAACTTTCCTTAGATTTAATAAAGGAGCTAAATTTTTATGCCCTCTTAAGTAGTTGGCTTTTTGTTAGTTTTGTTTGCTTGTTTGTTTTTACACATACATGACTTTAAAATATGGCTCCAGTCTGCTTATCTTTATGTTTATTGACATTTTTAGTTCAGCTACAACTTTGAGTAATGTTTATTACAGTTTTTTAGCAAACTTAATTTGCATTCAGTCACATTAAAAAATTTATGATCTTTTTCTTAATGTTTATTATTTACAATATTAAAAAACATAAATCTTCTCATGCATTTGAAATTCTTACCTACTTACTACTTGCAGGCATGATGACAAAACCATTTATTAGTCAGGTTTGCTAAAGTAATTTTCTCATGTTCATTATATTTCTCCTCCAGAGAAGGATATCCTGGAAACTACCTTTGCTGGTCCTGTACACGAGACAAATAAAGGTCAGAAGTCATTGCAACAAAGTTCCTCTGGTTCAGAGCAGAAGAAAAATATGAGAACAAGCTGCTCATCCAAAGACATAGACAGTGACATGTCAAAGAACTCATGTACTACTGGGAGCGACTGGAGCTCAGATGAGGATGGGGGAGACAATAAAGGACTGAAATCCAGGTGTGCATCAACTCTTTCAAGCCACACATCTGAAGAGAACGCAGGGTACAGTAGAGTGGGAAGCGAAATGTATTTGACAGCATCTGATGACAGTAGTTCTCTCTTTGAAGAAGAGAGTTTTGATGTTAAGAGGACTCAGCAAAAGAAGCTATACTCATGGCAGCAAGGGTCCCTAAGAAAAGGCCTGAGCAATCCAGGTGGAAAGTGCAACTCTGACTTCACAAGGAAAAAGAAAGACCAAGATAGTTCTTCGGATGAACTGAATAAGAAATTTCAATCACAGAGGCTTGATTATTCATCCTCATCCAGTGAGGCAAATACTCCAAGTCCAATTTTAACTCCTTCTCTGACACCCAAACACCCAATTCTAGCAACTTCTGCAGGTTCTCCATGCACAACTCCATCAAATTTTCCCTCAAATTTGCCACATCCAAAGATACGGACTCCTAATGTCTTTAGTCTAAATTCAGTGTTAGCAAAGAAACACCTAAGCCAGCCCCAGCTGAGTTCTGACAGAATGTTTGGTAAAAATAGAAATGCCATAAGCATGATCCGTCCGTGGAGACCTCAGGAAACAGACATAGATCTGGTGGATGGAGAAGATACTGATATTTTAGAGAAAATGGAGATTAGCTGTGATGAAGGAGTGTTTACCTATGACACCACTGAAGCACAAAATGCTGAAGCCCAAGAACTTTGTGATACGACAAAAAAGGGTGCTAGCAACAAACCTCCAACGCCTCCATTACATCGATTTCCTTCCTGGGTAAGTGTGCTTATAGGTATTTTTCCTGCTGGCAAAACTAACTTTCTCTTCTGTGATTTTTGTTGCCTCTATTTTAATTACTTTCTGTTTATTGACAAGACAGGGCATTACCTTAATCAAAATGACAAACTCAGAACCTAGTTTTATTTTCAGCACAGTATTCCTGCCACTGAAAAAAATGGTCTGTATTTTATAGACAAACACAGGGTTTTTTATGTGACCTGTAAGTTATGTATGTCTTCTTGAGTGTATCCAAGGTTGTAATGCTTATGACTGCATTTATTAATTATCAACACAGGGTTTTTTATGTGACCTGTAAGTTATGTATGTCTTCTTGAGTGTATCCAAGGATGTAATGCTTATGACTGCATTTATTTATTTATGTGAACACTACTACAGCCCAAGAATGGTGGTGTCAATGTCCTTTCTGTAACCACTGTACCACTCACAATCTAGACAATTAAGCTGACAGCAGACAACTACAAATTACAGAAGTAATTGGTATTTCCAAGTGAAACTTTAAAGCCACCAGTCAGGATATTAAAACAGATATTATTATGTCTTACACAAAATCCAAAATTAACTGTGTCAAGGCTCACTAATTCTGTGGTTTCAGTGTCAGAGATTTATTAATTAATAACTTACTAAATATATTAATTAAGTATTATTCAGGAATAATACATTATGTAACAACTTCTCTATATTTATTGAACTTTTTGCATTATACATTTTGTTATTGTAGTCTTTTAACACAAAATGGTCAAAAAGTTGTCTTCTAATGGCATTTCTCTCTCCTAACAAACAATCTTCCATTAAAAAACATTCTTCCTATAGCTTCTTTGGCACCTGGTAATAGTATTTTTAAGAATAAGTTACTTACCTTGTATAAAAAATGTCAAAAAAGGCTACAGCTATTGGTGTACAGCATAGAAAAGAAGGATACATTTTTCAGCTGCTATTGACAATGTCATTTTATGAACCATTTTATCACATAGTTGCACTAACACAAAGACTAGAAGCCTAAACAGAACAAAAGTAATTGTTGTGTTTTAATTATCTACTATCAAATCCATTCTGCTTGTCTAGGAAAGTAGAATTTATGCTGTAGCCAAATCTGGTTTAAGGATGTCTGAAGCTTTCACCATGGAATCTCTTAATAAAAGTAAGTGGTTTGGCTGTTCATTGTCCCATCGACAAAAGTTCTGTTCTTATGGTGATTTGTGAGCAAGAATCTTTAAAATATTTTTAGAAAGGTTTAGTTAACAGCTGTTTAAAGCCTAGAAGATCACTGATTATCTTTCTATTGTCTGTGGTACCTTACATCTTGACTTTGTGCTGAATTTGTACTTTGTTAACTCCAGTTTACTTTGCATTTCACTACTTTGAAGAATCTATACCAGGTACCAATTTTAAAAGGGCTAGTGTTCGTGACTGCAATTTTATTTATGTCTTTAAAAGCTTTGTAAATTTCAAAAAGCTATAAATCTTACATCCAAAATAGTTCAGGAGTTAGTTTGCTTTTTATAGCAGTTATACAATGTCAAAAAAGATTAAATTTTAATTTTGTTAATTGGGGGAGTGAATTAGGAAGGCAATTTATAAAATATGTTGCTTTTTTAGATGCTGTTTCACTGACTTCATGCTCCATATCTGGATTATATACTTCTCTGATATATAAGAACATGACCACTCCTGTCTACACCACTTTGAAAGGGGTAACTGTATTACTGTTTAAAGAAAATTTTTAAATACCGTTAGGCTTCACATCCAGGAACTTGCTATTTCACATTTGATACTACCATGCCAAATATGTTCCAAGTTGATGTATAGAGATCAAAGACCCCCAGAAGTTATAGAAATGTCAAATAGCTGGGTTAAAAAAATACTGCCTATAAAATGTTACTGGCCTAAGTCAATTCTTCTTAGGTTCCTTGCTGATTTTTTCCAAAGGCTTGTTAATTATTAAGCAGAACCACATGGTGTTCAATGTCATAATTAAAAGTGTGTGTATGTGTAGAAATGTCTTTGTGTCAGTGCCAAAGCTGTTTCTAGTCACACAGCCAGCAGTCAGTAATCACAGCATTGTTTGTCTTCTGGCAGCCTTTTGTGATTTGGAAAGACCCATGCCTTGAGCTACCTCAGGTTTCTGTTTTAAAGTATGGGTGTGGTTGAGCATACAGAGGGCAGAGGGAATTCAGTTTCGTGTTAATATTTTTGTGCCAAAACTCACAACCCAGTCAAGAACAGCTTTGAGTATTATGAAGCCAGCAGAGCCCTGCCACGGTACGAAGGAAATGACTGATACCCTTTATGCAAGTTATCAAAGGATGTTGTGTTCCCTTCTGCAGAAAGCAACTCAAATAAGCAACAGCCCATTTCTGGATGAGTCATCAGGATCTGAGGAAGAAGACAGCTCTCGGTCCAGCTCAAGGACTTCCGAGTCTGATTCTCGAAGCAGGAGTGGTCCAGGGAGCCCTCGGGCTATGAAACGAGGTAGGCGAAACAAGTAACTCCTGGGAACTTTGGAAAACCAGACAGTTTACATGATTTTCTTAGGAACTGATATCTTCACTAAATAGGATGGACATCTAAAATCTAGGCTCTCAAAGCCCAGATTGATTACTCAAGTCAGGAGAAAGAACTGTTATAGATGGATTTATTGCTTTTAAAGGCATTAATCTTTTAGCTGGCTGTTGTCATGAGGGAAAAGTCACTTGTACATTTAAAGCAAGAAGCACCATTCTATCTATACTCTGTCATGCCAAGGACTTCCTGTGACCTTTAACTGTAGAAATATAAAAATTACATAGAAAAAAAATCACCACCAGAAACACAAATACATTCAAGTTTATAAAACAATTTCATGTGATCAGAAAGCAGGTGGAAAAGTTCCCTCAATAAATTATTTGATTCTGTCACCTCATGCAAGAAAAGACTTCTTTCATTTTTACAGTGATTGTCTTAAGGTCTTGTGCAAAGATTTAATTAAAATACTTGAATCTGGTAATGTCCTGTGTCTTGTGGAAGACAAATCTCACAGTTCTAGGTGATTGTGTTGTCCATCTCCAAAATGGAAATAATATGCTTCATAATATTGAAAGATACAATCCTTCCTCATTAGGTGACATTATCAGTGTTACTGCTCTGTGAGTATTTCTTCACTGTGTAAACTGAAGGAGTCCAAGATCCCAGTGAGGCCAAGTGCTAAGATTTCTCATTATATATTGTTTTATTCTTTTAAATAGCATTATTTGGTAGTCTCAATTGCTGTGAGTATTTCTTCACTGTGTAAACTGAAGGAGTCCAAGATCCCAATGAGGCCAAGTGCTAATTAATAGCATTATTTGGTAGTCTCAGTTATACATATAAAAATTCCAGTTACCAGGAGCTTTGTTTAGTGACCCCGGAGCAGAGTGACAGTGACGGTTCCTCTCGGCGTTTTCCAGTGGCAGCCACAGGTGCAATCCAGTCCTGTTTCCAGTGATGTAGTTTTGCCACATTAGTGTGAAAAGGACCTATAGATCCTGCTTCCCAGCAGCTTCATCCTGCTGAGCAGAAACCAGTGCCATGGCTGCAGACATACCTCATGTTAAGTGCTTAGACAATTGGGTTATTTAAAAGTTGATTTCACCCAGCCTTTTATATCTGTGTCTGTAAAATGGAACCATTCCTTTTGTTTGTATTTTCTTTCCATAAAATAGTCCTTGCATTGTTTAATGTGTGGAAACCTTTCTTAATCACAAAACACATATGTACATGTCTTTGCTGAGATCCCATTCTTCAAAAATCCAGGCAGTCACACTTTTCACCAAAAGCATGCTGCAATTTGTTACAAAAGATCCACGATGAGAAGAACCCACTCCGAAAGTCTTGGTGGCTTACCAAAGCCTTTTTTAAGAATAAAATTAGCAAATGAGTTGGGAAATTATTGAAACAAAGGAAAAAAACTAACCTTGAAGAGTGAAACACTAGTCCTTACAAAAGAAGACGTTTACATACATGAAGAAATTTCTGTAATGAATGAGGGAGGAGTTTGAATTTTTATTACTGATCCTCTAGAATTGAAAGCAGGGTGCATTTTTTTCAGGATTAAAGCTAATAAACTCTAAAATCCCCCTGAAATATGGAAATCAAGCTTTTAGAAAACCTTGGTATACAAATCCATATTGATTGCAAAACACAGTCACGTACAGCTTCAACACAAAGCAGATGTTGAGTATGACTTCTTAGTACGCAAGCAGTTGCCTGAGAAATCGGGATGCTATAGTGAGTGAGAGAAAGGAAGGTTGCTTAGTTTAATTAAAGATCCTGGTTTTGTTTTTCTAGACAATGATTCCTGGTACTAACTCCCTCCTTAAAGAAGCTGTGGTAATGTAACAGAAGGTGATAATATACACAAGACATTTTTTTGTTTTTCCATTTGCAAGGGACTTTAGTTATGAATAAAATGAGAATTAGCACTGTGCTAATATTTCAGTGTGCTGATACTCTAAAAAATCCTTGGTTCCTGATGGATCTATGTTGATACTTATGTTTGCCTGCAGATTCTATTCAGATGTTTTTTCTGCCATTCTGATCTCAGTTGTTTCTAATGTAATAAAAAAAAATATATAAAGAACTCTCTTTCTTCTTTTATCACAGGTGCATCTCTGTCTTCTGTGACCTCAGAAAGTGACTATGCTATTCCTCCAGATGCATATTCAGTAGATACAGACTATTCAGAGCCAGAGCAGAAACTTCCTAAGACCTCATCCTCATCTAGTGATAATGGAAAAAATGTGAGTACTGAAGTTCTGTGAAGAAGTGCACCTGAAGTACTGTGTGTATTTATGTTCAAATACAGCTACCAAACCTTTTCATTCAGTCTTGCTGACTCACAGACTGCCTTATGAATACAAACAGTAAAATATACCAACAATGTTAGCCAAGTAAGACTGTAACTAGTAAAGAAAGTGGAAGATAATTCTAAGCTTTCCTAGATAATGAAGGAAAAATAGCTCGACAATTCCAGAATACCATTCAAATTACTTAAAATTTCCTTTCTTGGAAAGCAGGTCTGCTATCAGATGCATATGAAATACTCAAAACAGTTTAAAATTATGATTTGAATAGTTAGGTAAATAGAAGGGCATTCCAAGAAGGAGCTGAAGTCATCAGTGGAAATCTATGTGCAGTAATAAGTTTCTATCCTTTCCTCATAGAGGGAAAACATTAGAGAAATCCTAGAGAGAGTTTCATGTGAAGACAGACCAAAGAAACCAAACCATTATGAGGTATTGGTCAGCCTCCAGGAGCTTTTAATGGTTTGTGTTAGTTGTTAGTGTCTTAGCATACAAGTGGATTGACTACCTGCTGATGAAAATTATTTTAGGCTTTCTTCACAGAGCAAAACTGTGAACTCTATTCTGCAGATGCAGACACTAGAGCTTTGTGAGGAGCTCGGAATTACAGTGCTTTAGATCTGGTTTTCGGGTTAGGACCTGGAGCTGGGAAAAAAGAATGCATTTATCTTGTATTCATCTTGCTCCTTCTTTAATATAAACAACTAGAAAGTAAAATCAGAACACATCATATTCTTCATTCTTTTCTGTAGTTTGGGGCACTTACTCTCCTTCATGTACTATAACAGTAAGTAGGGCTATTTATTAGTTATCCCATGTGCATGACATTTGTCTTAATTGATGCATGTAAAAACATTGTCCTTGGATTAGAAGTTTCATCAAATACTGTTATTATTTAGCATGCTTTTAAGTCATTAATATATCTCTATGTGTGTATTTTTACCTATTTCTGAGGGACAGACAGAGGTATATATGTGTATCTAACCACTTTTTATCTTATTTCTAAACAACCAGGAACCTTTGGAAAAATCTGGATATCTGTTAAAAATGGGTGGTAAAGTAAAGACCTGGAAACGACGGTGGTTTGTGCTTAAAGGAGGTGAATTGCTGTATTACAAATCTCCAGTAAGTACATGTAACTTACCTGTTGTTTTGTATTAGATTGTTTACTGATAATCTAAGGCTGCTAGAAAGGAAAAAAAAATGCACTTCTGGTTTCTGTGCTGTTAGAGAGTGATTCAGTAGTCACTTCCTCAAGAGGTGTACAAGGTACACAGTGTCTAACTAGAAAGTATTTATCAAGATTAATGTTTAAATTAGTCCTATATTAATTTATTGCTGTTTGTTGGTAGATTAAAATACTCTTTTTCCCATTCTTTCCATACCAGAGTGATGTTATTCGAAAGCCTCAAGGTCAAATTGAGCTTAATGCATCCAGCCACATTGAAAGGGGTGATGGAAAACAAACAATTCAGGTGCCTGCTTTTCTCCTCTGCTGGTGTTTCAGCATTCCCTCTATCCCCAAAGCCAGCCCCTTGTTCCAGTCCCTGTTGCACTGGAAGTCCAAGTGTGGACTTGTAATTAAATAATCAGAGCCTTTCATTTGAAACCAAAAAATTGTTTCAGTAACAGAAAATATAAACAGGCCTACCTGGAGTCTTGTTTGTATTGCCACAAAGGTTAGATCATCACATATGGGATAGAAATAAAGAGAGCAGTCATGGGGTCAACCATTTGGATAGAGAGAATTAATTTGTCTGAAAAGAGGAGTTTTCTCAACTTGCTATTCCAGATAAAGATTTAGAAAGAGTGTCTCTGCTCTGTCTGGTCATGGAATGTTTCATTACTAAAAAGTACTTTGGGGAAGATAAACTCCCCAAAGTGTAAAGCTACACTGGGTGGTGTGTGTTACAGATCCCACACGATGAGGTCAAATACGTCAATTGTTGAAGCTCAAGACTGTTTGTTACTTCACAGCTGACCACAGAGAAACGGATATACTACCTGACTGCAGATTCCCCCAACATCTTGGAGGAATGGATCAAAGTACTGCAGAATGTTCTTAAAATACAGGCTGCCAGCCCACTCTTTGTACAGTCTGAAATCAAGCCAACCATGAAAGGATTACTTACGAAGGTAGGAAAACACTTCTTCCCCCAGTCTGCTTTATTGTTTAGGCCAACACTGGCCTTACTGTGCTTTAAATGAGCATCTCATCTAATGCTCTGATTCGTATGCCCTTAATAGAGTTACACAGTTTAAATTTTATCTCCAGTAATGTGGATAGGAATTTGAACCAAGAAATGCATCTCCAATATCATCAAAGTTCAGAGATGGTGGAAATATTTTCTCTGTCTGTGATTATAATTGATGTTCTGTAATTACAGGTGAAACATGGATATTCCAAAAGGGTTTGGTGTACCCTAGTTGGAAAAATCTTGTATTATTTCCGTAATCAAGAAGACAAGGTAGGTTCCTTTCTTGTTTCTTCAGAGAATGTAGACTTTAAACAGAAACCTACAGCTTTATTAAGGTACAGTTGGCCTTGGTATTATACACAGATTGTCAGCTTGGAAGATTTTGTCTAACAGCCAGCAATGCAGACTACATCCATTGGTCTCTTTCTACAGGATGTGATACATATTATGCATGTTATCCCTAGCTGAAGGGGGACACTGGTTTGCCTGGAGTTCAGGTGTCCCTTTCTGACAGGCATCAGAAAAGACCCAGCTGTGATGTGGTTCTGGAAGCAGACCCTTTCTTATGCCTCTTGCTGTGGGCAGTGACTGCAAGTTTCAAGAATTTAAATGTTCTTTCTGTCCCTCAGTTGACTTCCAAATCCTGTTCTTTGGTATGTCACTGTACATCCACAGTGCTGCAAGACCTAGGACACTTCCTAGACATGACTTTCACCTGCACCTTTGCTCCCAAGGCATTGTATTTTCTCACCAAGAAACATGGAGGCAAGTCAGAAACAGGATTTTGAACAGTCCACTGAGCCATTATAAAAAAATCAGTAGAAATTTTCATATTTGTGTACTTCTGTTTTAAGAAGACAATCACACTGGAGTCAGTAATTCCTAACTTTTGTGTAGAGCCAGTTATTCCCTTTGTCATCCTTTCCTTTTATTCCCATTTTAAACCTCAATGACACCCCATTGCTAGAACTGTATGAGTAAGATAGCAGTAACCATCCATCAAAACATTTTATTTTAATTGCTCTTTAAAACAATGTAAAACAGGGTTTGGGCATCAACTGGCTAAAGTGTAAGCTCAGAGACATTAAAATTAACATAAAATTTCTCCTAGGGAAAAATCTCTATGTTTAACATATCTGAATTTATATATTTTTACCACTGAGTATTTTGGCATTTTAGCATGCTCTTTAGTTAAGAATTTTGCTGGATTCTGAATATTTCCCTCACATCTGGAAGAAGTTTAGCTGCCCTTTTAAAGTAAAATTGAAACAAGTTTGCTAACTTGGAACAGAATGAGAATTCAGCTTTTGTAAGCAGAATATGTATGAAAAGTTTTCCAAAACTACTTTATTTCTAATGTTCAACAATATGCTAATTAAAATCATGTTTTCTGTAGCTGACTGTGCCTGTGCAGAAATAAATTACACAATCTGCAGTGGTTAATACAATAATGGAGTCCATTTAATTGACCTCCTTTCAAAATGGAATTCAAACTAAAAAGCCAGCCAATTGTGTTTTAGTTAAACTTGGTGAATAAATCAGTCTTGACTACTTACATGTGAAACGACATCTTTTGATTCTCAGAATCTTATCTTACTCAAAAAGTTGAATGCTTCAGAAGCACTACAGAAAATACAAATCACCACATCATTCTTTAATCCTTACCAGTGGCGCTGTGGGAAGGGAGGGAGTTTTGTGCAGAGCCAGCTCTCTCAATCCTGTCACCCAGTTGTGAAGAGATTTCATGCTGTATTTATGTTTGTTGAGGCTTCCTGTTGATAAGGGCTATGAAATAATTACTTCTGTGAAAATTTCCTCTTGAATGGCTTTTTTAGATAAAATATTTTCTGCTAAATGACGCTAACTACATAAACATCTCAACACTGAAGCTCTGTGATCTCTCACACTGGAGAAAGAAACCAACTAGAAGGTCTATCACACAAAAAAATTACCTTTTGAATTTAGAGTATGAACAAACCAATACATCAACAATACATTCCTGTCCTCTAAAATAACAGCATCATAATTAAAGTTCTAGGCTTGACACAGGAAATTTTTGCTTGGAACCAGGTTTGGGAACTCTGAAGAATGACTTCTTTCACCCTAACATACATTTATTGCATTAGCTATATATAGAGGCAGATCTGGAAAAGTATTTTTGAAAACCTCATTTTTAGACTTTGGCACATAACAGTCTCATTTTGCTGTCTGCAACATCTGCTTATCTGATATTCCTTGGCAGGACTGAAAATGAGTAAATACCAATGGGTATGGATGGTAGTTCATGTTTTAATTTCTATTTGCAGAATAAGAAAAAATTGTGTATAATAATAAATATAATAATATATAATTCAAAATCAGTATGCACTGAAACAAACATTACCCCTCTCACCATTTCTGATATTTACTTTTAGTTTCCTCTTGGTCAAATCAAGCTTTTTGAGGCAAAGGTTGAAGAAGTTGATAGGTCCTGTGATTCTGATGAAGATTATGAAGCCAGTGGTCGCAGTTTGTTATCAACCCATTACACTGTTGTTATCCACCCCAAAGACCAAGGACCCACTTATCTTCTTATAGGATCCAAACACGAGAAGGTAATAAATGGATATTTTTATTGAGCTTCGGTCGCACTTCTGTGAGAGTGATGCTGTGATATGAATATTTCTTGAGAAGGAGAAGGACTACAAGTCACCTGGCTTGTATTTTGATATCCTAAGGAGAAGGTTCTGCTTTATTATCAATTAGTCTGCAAATCAATGCTAGTGTAGGTAATCCTTGTTAAAACAGACAAAAATATGCAGGCTTGCCTACATAAGTAGACAGTGCAGAATATCTTATATGCTGTAATGAGAATTTTGCTCACATACAGTAACTTGTAGACAGAATTGTAGCTGAGAGGTTACAGGGTACTTACTAATACCCATTTTCACTGACAAAACTAAGATAGCACAGACTTGCCCTACTGTAGTAAAGCAGCAATGAGAGGTGGGGATAAAACCATTTTTATTATTGTTGCTTCATTGTTCCCAAGAAATCTTGTAGACCTTGTTTTGCTTTCTGGACTTATCCCCAGGTTATCAGGATCTGGCAGTGATAAAAATGATTTATGTAAGCTTCTGGAAGAGGAAAGGAAGAAAGCCCTGACAATTAGACATGATTTCTGAGGATAAAAACTTTTGGAGAGCCCTGTCCCATCTTCCTTACTTAATATTTGTAACATAGAGATCATGAACGTGTGTTTATTCAACCAAAGGCAAACTTCTTTGGGCTTCAAAAGGAGTGCATGATAGGGTTTCAAGTTGAGAGCAGAATCCTGATGTAGCAGTTCCTTCCAGCACAGAATGAGTGAGCTGCTATGTTTTTCTCCCTTAGGACACATGGCTTTATCATCTGACAGTTGCAGCTGGAAGTACCAGTGTAAATGTTGGATCTGAGTTTGAACAACTTCTTTGCAAATTATTAAATGTGGAAGGTGATGCCAGTAAGTTTATTTTCATTTCAACATATTGATCTTCCAATGCTTATTTAGTAAATGTACTTATGAATGGAATTAATTGCAAAATGTATATATTTTATCTGTTTAGCTTCTCAAATTTGGAGACATCCTACCCTTTGCCATAGCAAAGAAGGAATTACTTCCCCTCTTACAACATTGCCATCAGAAGCCTTGCAAACTGAAGCAATTAAATTATTTAAGGTAAGGCCATAGCAGATGCCTTTTTTAATAACTGACTATTTTAACTCTTTGCTAAAGAATGGCTGTTAGTTGGCTTACTAGAGCTATTCAACAGCTAAGAAAAAAGAGATGTTTATCTTTAGTGGAGGTAACTAATGGACAGCAGCAAAATTATTACCTCACCAAAGACTATCACACCCAGTGTAAAGATGACAAGCAGTTTAGGCTTCAGCTTTTGGTGTTCCTACTTATTTGATAAGTTATTGATAAAGTAAAAGTTAGTAGAGAAATCCATGACCACCATGAGTGATAATAATTTTACCTTGAAGTTCATAGCTCCAAAGAATCCAACAGCATGGACAGATCTCTGCATTCAGAAAACAGTATCTGAAATACTATTTTTTCAGTTAGGTTCAGGGAAAAAATCATAGGCAAAAGTTTTGTTGGAGACACATTTAAATAACTGGGAGATCTTTTAAAAATCAGAAGAAAAAGAAAGTAAATTTTAAGTTTAGGCAAGTCATGGATTATTTAAAACTGAGATAGAAAGCAGGGATTGTTTGCTCTTTTTAATAAAAAGAAAATATTTTCATATGAAGTAGCTATTCTTTAAAGAGCAATTATTCATTAATATAAATAGAGAAAATATTCCATAGAAAAAGTATTTCACAAGAGTTGAATTAATTTTTAAAGATTCTCACAGATCTTTAAAAATACACATACATATATATGTCCCAGTGTAGTAAAAATGCTTTATGATTAGGAGACACATACTGGTTCATAACCACTGAGCCACAGCTAGGTTCTTGAGAAATTGTGTGTGCCTTACAGCTTTCCCAGTTGCAGGCCAGGTGGGTAGTTGATGCCTATGAGAGGGAGTATGCTGCAATGCCATTATCTCCTTACAGGCTGTAAAGGCTAATTCAGAGACAAAATACAATTTTGCTGTTCCTTTGTCTGTACGTTGTGAAATAAATTACAAGTTGGAAGGCACGGAGGTTGGATAAATGAACTTTCTCTACAAAACTTAGATGAGTCTAAAGAACAAATTCCCTGAAGCATGCACTATCTGGAGAATTTTGATGTAATGGTTCAGATCTAGAGAGGAATTCAAGACAAGCACTGTATGTTTCGTCATGGACACTTTTAGGCAAACTTTCCAGGTTATTACTCTGGGATGTTTGAAGCACTTCAAAGAAGTACATCCATCTTATTTTTTGCACTCCTGCAGCACAAAACTTTACAAGGAAATGTACTTCTTTGATAAAAAAAAAATTTACATCTACTTGAAAATCACTTTTCAGACCTAATTCAAATCACAGACACTTTTCTAAAGTAAATAAATTAGAGATTACTTATAAGACCTTTATTGAAACCCTGTATAAATCAGCTTAGAAGTCAGGTAGGGAATTTAGAAACAGATCATGCCATGTTTCAGTTATCCCATTTATGATAAAAATAGACTAGAAATAGATTGGGCTTCAATCAACTTCTTGTATTTTTGCTTATATCACTTTAAAATGTAACTATTCTATACAGTACATGCAACAGGTGATATATATACTTTCTTCTAAAATGCTTAACATGTGGCTTTCTAGAGACAGTACTGGGTATAGGCAAGGTCATACTTAACCTACAGTAAAAATACCATGGAAAGCCAAGATGTAAATCATTGGCTCTGAGTTATGGATTTTTTATGTGTATATGCTGCTGTGTTGTGCTATTTACAGAAGCATTTTACATTGTCTGGCACTCAGAGCTGTAGACATTGCATTTCCAAGTAGAGGGGTGAGCTGTGTTCAGCATGTCCTTAAACTTGCCTGCCACCAAAATTCTTCCTACTCCTGTTACAGTTCACTCCATTGGATACAGAGTGAAACCATGGGTTGTAGGAGGTGTTTCATCTCAAGTCTCTGTATTTCATCCATTCTGGCCCCTTTTCACCCCATTTTGCAGAACCAGCAGAGTTTTCCAAGTCTACTGGTAAACTTACAAATTGTGATTTCAATTAAAGTACACTTTTGATATACAGAACATTTTACATCTTAAAGATTTGGCAAATCTCCCTTGCATGTAAACTCACTTGCTTATTATTTTATATCTAGACCTGCCAGTTGTTTATAAATGCTGCAGTTGACTCTCCTGCCATTGATTACCATGTATCTTTGGCCCAAAGTGCTTTGCAGATCTGCCTCACACATCCTGAACTTCAAAATGAGATCTGTTGCCAGCTTATTAAACAGACCAGGCGTCGACATCCACAAAACCAAGCAGGACCAATACAGGTAACCCAGTATTTATTTTAATGGTAGTGATTTCAGCAGCAATGAAGGAACTACACAGAGTGTTTATGATGGTAAAGACACTCTGTTCTTCTGCAGCATCTGCTGAGTTAAGATCCAATTCACTGCTGCTGTGTTTTCCTGAAACAAAGCTGATGCTATCCTCCAACAAAGTATGTGTATCTGGTGGTAGATTATATCTCTGCCCATGCTGTTTGTAAAGGGTAGACATAAAATGAGCTGTCTTCAAGTCAAGTGTTAAGAAAGAATGTACGAAACCTAATTCTTTTTTACTGCTCTTTCCTAAGAGAGGTGCTGCCTCAGGAAGCTTGATGTGTTAAACCATACAGCAAATGACTCAATAGCATGAGTGTGAAGTAAAGCTGTGGTGCCATGTAGTGGAATATCAGGTTTCTGATGGATGTCCTCTCTTGTGTGCCATGCTGTTCTGCATTCACCCTGCATGCTACATTATTAATACATACTTGAAATTCCTCCCTTTGTTCACTGCCAGCTATTCACTGCTATCCAGATACAAAATGAATTGCACTTGGAGCTTGCATAGAATTAACAGAACGTGACACTTATGATGGAGCAATACCTACAGAACTAGAAGACTAATCAGAAAATGGGAAAGAAAGTCACCATATCAGGGCTTCTGTAATAGACACGTTTTTCTCTTACTATAGAAAATAGACACATGACCAGCAGCCATACCTATTAGCTAGAAACAGCCTGTACCTGGGAGATGGCTGCTGTGTGGAGAGGCACTGGCACGGGCTGCCCAGAGAAGCCATGGGTGCCCCATCCCTGGAAGTGTTCATGGCCAGGTTGAACTGAGCTTGGAGCAACCTGGTCTAGTGGAAGGTTTCCCTGCCCAAGGCAGGGGGCTGGAACTAGATGATCTTTAAGGTTCCTTCCATTTTATGATTAAATGTGTGCATTGCTAAAACATTCACAAAGGTTTTATAACAGACATGGTACATTCATGTCACTTAGCACACACTGAAGCTACATATCGCTGATGGAATTTAAACTTACTATAATTCTTCTTTGGTACTCTTCTTACCAGTGGCAAAGCCTTCCCTCTGATGAAGATAAGTAAGTTGTTATCCTGATCCCCTGGAACAATGATTTTTAAGAGCTAATACATGCAGTAAAATGTTTTCAGCCTTACACTAAGTTTTTTAAGTCCTAAATTCCTGCTGTTGTCTCCTACCCTTGATTCTCCTGCAGTGTATACCATCAACAGAGCCAGTGCTATCTCCATCAAAGTATAAATATTTGATGAAAGGGAGTATCTGTGCCAGTGCTGTCAAATTTCTATTTAATACCAGGCAAGGCAGATAAATCAAGATAGAGAAACATCATTTTTTAAATCTTAGTGTGAAGCATTGATGTACTGATTGTGAGAAAAACGGTTGCAACATTAGTAAGTTTATATCAGGGTACATGAGAGCACTCTGTATTAAGTGAAACCAATGAATACATACTGAGCAACAACAATATACCAAAATATTGAATTACTGGTTTTTTCAAAGTTACTGCAAATTTGGTAGAAGAAAAAATGTCTTATGTGTTGCTTCATAATATGTGTAACAGGAGAGCTGAATTAAAATTGCACAGGCTTCTCCTCATATCATAATGCTTGGCCATGCAGCCTAAGTATTTCTTTTCCTATGTATTAACTGCTTTTTATACAAACTCAGCTGCTTTCCCATTTCCAGCCCCAAAAGAAACTTGGTGTACACATGTAAATAGACAGAGAGTATTTGGCCTTTCAGTGAGGTTATATGCTTATTTACTCAGCTTTTTCTCTGTTTTTTTCATTCCTATTTCAGCAGTCTCAACTTGGCACAGTAAGCTGCACTGCTGGCCAGCAGCCACAGCAGGAAGTTTTATGTTGTAGGATGTTTAAAACAGTGAATGTATTCCTTTTGTTCAGGGCTTGCAGCTCTTGGCCCTCTGTGTTGGACTCTTCCTGCCCCAGCATCCATTCCTTTGGCTTCTTAAACTTCACTTAAAGAAGAATGCAGATTCCAGGTGTGCCTGAGTATTATTACCCAGCTAGTCAACTGGTCTTTCTGAAGTACCTTGTTTTCAATCTTTCCTGTAATGTATCAGATCTTTTGACATATATTTTAAAATTAATTTGAGTAGAATTGCTTCTAAAATATAGTACATATTACTTCTGTGCATCACTTGGGAAAGTTGTAAATTTAAAAAAAAATTTTGCAGTGCATACTCTGACTGTATGTTGCAAAACTGTGAAAACCAAAATATGGCAGTTACACAACACACCCTGAACCATGTTCATCTTTGGCACAATTCTGCTGGTCTCAGTAGACTAATTCTCTTTCTAATTCCACGTGCAAAAAAATGTGTTGGAAATCTCAGAGAGTGAAATCTGCATGCTCCTCCCATCTGACCTCTCCAGAAATATTCACTCACAATTTACTATCCTTTCAATCAGTCCCCAGGAATTGCCTTATTTCTCTTTTTGCCACAGGACTGAATTTGGGAAATACGCTATATATTGCCAGCGCTGTGTAGAACGGACCCAGCAGAATGGAGACCGAGAAGCCAGACCTTCCAGAATGGAAATCCTTTCCACTCTCCTGAGAAATCCCTACCACCATTCCCTGCCCTTCAGTATTCCAGTTCATTTCATGAACGGCATATATCAGGTAATGTCATGCAGGCCACGAAATCTGAGCTCTCCCAACCCCCTGCTGTCAGCAAATACATGAAGCAGTACATCAAAAAGAGTAAGGTAAACATGGCTCAAGTTTCATCCTGTGCCAGTGCCAGCAATGGCAGGCACAAAGTACTTGTGATCTGATTTGATCAACTAAGAGTAAAGGTTTGGGGGAAAATCTTGAAGAAAAAAGTAAAACCTTGTAAGAGTGAGAACCGCCAAAGCTCTGTTTCTTATTTAACCTGACCACCAGATGAATGAATTAGACTGAAGGAAAAGGAAAGGTATTAAATTCCACTTCCTTTCATCAGACATCTTGTAAGTTAAATATCTCAGTGAAGGCCTGGAAGCACAGCTGTAACTCCCATTATCAGTCCTGAAGGATAACCATATTTGTTACAGAACAAACATGGCTCCATTCTTAACTCTCTGGGGACGTCATTAGTCAAAGCCCCTAGGAAACATTCCATGGGCTTCCAAGCATGCTGCTTCACATCCTGGTTTATGTTTCCAGCTGTGAGAGATGGCTGAGATGACTTTCAGCAATTCATAGTCTTCCTAGATAGAAAGCAACTTTTTATATGAAATCAAAGCTATATCACTTTTTTTTTTTCAGATTGTCACAGAAGTACTTTGCATTTTTTCATCTCTAAGTTTCTTGATTGCTTACTGCTTGCCCAGTAAAACATAAAAAAACCCCAATATCCTTTAAATCATCCTAAAGGGTTTCAAAATTGAAGTTTGGAGAAGAAAAGGAGTAACTGCTCATTAGTTATTTACTGCGCAAAACTGTATCATTACAAGAGCTAAGAAAATTGTAATTAAATACGTAACTTCCTTCAGTGGGATCAGCAAATAACAATTATAGTGGTATTAAAAACTCTTGTATTAACCTCTGAAGATTAATCAGATTTTTATTTTAATGCCATGCACTGAGAAGTTCAAACAATAGTTCACTATCCATTTTCAAGACATTTTTTTACCAAAACATTTTCAACATGTCAAATACAGGAAAACACTGTCAATACAGATTGAAGTGAACATCAGCCACTGCTATCTGTAAAGAACCTATTTGCCATCTCTTGCTAAAATGCTTCAGTACCAGTCACAGCAAATAGAAGTTCATATTTGGGGAAGTAAAATTTAGAAGGTTCTGTATATTACTGACCTATGTAATAGTGACAAAGCAACATTCATAAACTGTTTTAGATCTGCCAGTGTAGATCTGTCACCTGATATCCCTCTAAAGTTGCACATGATTAAAAATTATTAATTGATCTCATTTGCTTCTCCACTATATTGAAAGGTACAGGAAATTATAATCTTAATCTATCAAGTAGTATTTTTCACAAAAAGCTCAGACACTAGACGGCTATCTGTCAGATAAGTTCTGTAACAGAATTCCAAGTGTAACAAGTGCAAGGAAACCAATTCCACTAAACTGACTTCCCATGTGGAAATATTTTTCAGGCCTTTTATGGCAATTTTTGATTTCCAATTACAGTAATGGATGAAATGGGTCTTATAGTTCCACCATTATTCTAGAAGTATTATATTTCAAAATCTCAGATTTAAAGGGGGAACAGGTATGTGTTTGATAGCAAAATACTATTTGGATTCTTTTTTAGGTTGTTGGGTTTGATGCCTCTACTACAGTAGAGGAATTTCTGAACACTCTGAACCAAGACACAGGGATGAGGAAACCAGCTCAGTCAGGATTTGCACTGTTTTCTGATGATCCCTCTGGCAAGGATATAGAGCACTGTCTTCAAGGAAACATCAAGGTAAACAAAAGGCTTTAATGGACTGTACATATAAAAACATAAAGTATTCAATGAACTATAATTAAAAGCTTTCTCCAAGAGATCTGTATTATTCAGAGAAGTAACAGCTGTGTTAAAAAACAAAAAATAAGCTGTTACAGTTCTTTAAAACTAAGAAGCATTAGAGTCAAACATGGATTTAGAGACTTCAGTCAACATTTTTGATATAGCTCCAAAAGATGACCATGTGAGGTCCAAGAAGTCATTGATACTGGGATGGAGATCTCGGGAAATTTAAAAAAAAATGGTTCTTTCTCTAATACAGAATAGACTTAAGGCTGAGTTTAAGAAATTTCCAATTTTTTCCTTGCCATTGTCCTGAATTATAAATTTTAGCTCCCTCTATTGCTAGAATTAAATTCTTAGCAGTAAAGTGTGACAAAACATAATATAATCTGTGCTTTAGTAAAATATTAGTTACTTTCCAAGTCTTTTAGCAACTAATGAATCATTAAATTTTTGTGTTTCTACCATGTAGCTTTTTGCACCCTTTGGCCAATGCTCAGCTGCACTTTTGAGTTACAAGGTGTGGTACAACCTGGCCTTGGTGATAAACAAGCAGTGCCACCACGATCAGAAAAATTACCACATGGAAAGCAAAATTTATAAAAGATGTACTGATTTTCTCGGTAACTGTAACTTTAGAAACTACTCACATTACTGCTTCCAGGAAAGCTCTTTTATGAAGGAATGAAGCCCAGTTGGGGTCCTAGGATCTCTGTTCTACCTCCTCCCCATCTGCCCACCTACTCACCTATACAGATTCTTGTGAACCCTTTTTGGTGCATTTTTAAACAAACTTCATGCCAACTTTATAGCAGTTACTAGAAAGGACCTGAAAAACTTGGGCATGTAGTAGAAGGCAGAGATGAAAGGCATTTGATTAATTACATAACAACTCACTCTGTGTTATTACACATTCATTGGCAGCTGCTAAATCAAGTACCTGGCCTTTCCATGTTATGGCTTGTTTCCAAAGGTAGTGTGTGTATTGCAGGATAAACAAAAACAAAAAATGTTAATTATTAAACAATTTGACTAAGAAATACAAGTAAGGTTATACTTCAGTGAGTTTAAAAATTCAGGCTGTGTATGTATCTAATAACTGATAGGTAGAGGACATTAAAATAAGTTGACAGTTTCTTTTCAAGGTGTTTTCAAATAGGAAAACATGCCAGTTTTGTATTGCTTTCCTTCTAGATCTGTGACATTATTTCAAAATGGGAGCAAGCCTCCAAAGAACAACAGCCCGGGAAATGTGAAGGCACAAGGACTGTCCGCCTTACTTACAAAAACAGGTTTGTTTAGCAACAATAATATCTCTGCCTTGTCCCGAGATTTGTTTTTCAGTTTCTGCAAGTTTCTTTATCTGAGAAACACTGGCTGACTTGAAACTTGCAACAAAAATAGTAAATGGGTGTAACTGGACAATATTTTTTTAATAGTTACCTTTTTTTACTTCTTAAAGAGGTGAAGAGGGCTGCAAAAAATCCCCACTGAAGTCAGAAGACTGACATGAAATATTTACCCACTGGTTCAAGTACAAGTGTTGCTCTGCTAATGTGTTTGGATGCTGAAATAAACATGTCACATTCAGAGCAGATACTGCTAATCCTCAGGGCTAATGCATTTCCGTGTCTTCTTTATTTAATAACTTTCTGTCTTTTCTGTAGGCTTTATTTTTCAGTTCAAGTTCATGGGGAGACAGACAGAGAGAAGCTGCTGCTAGTGTATCAGACAAATGATCAAATAGTCAATGGACTTTTCCCTGTAAACAAAGAATTAGCAATGGAATTGACAGCCCTTTTAGCTCAGGTAATCTTTATGCATGGATAACTCACACAGCAGTTTTTCAGGAGAAAATCTTAAACAAACTGATCCAGGATGGCTTGACACTCAATTGACCTTCACCTTTTACATATGGGTGTGCAGGAAACAGATTGGGCTGGGATCTTTGTGTAAGGCAATTCTTAACTGGAGTGGAAATGCTTTACAGCATTCGCTGCTGCTGGCACCAGTAAGGTTAAAATGTGCTTTCCCTCTTACACAGCAAGGCCCTCTGGCATTTAATAACATGTAATCATGTACCATTTCTTCATTCACTATTCCTTCCATGATTTCTGCAAGTTAATTCTCCAAAGTAACAGCTCTTCAATCAAAGTCTTAAGTCTTTTACTAGGCATGGTCTTGATAGGATGTTTTATTTTTTAAAAATTAAAAGCTCAAATGAAGGGTTTTGAGAAAGTAAGTTGATGTTGTTATTCAATAAATGTAAACTGATTTGTGTCAGCTGGAGATACAGCAATATAAGAGCAGAAGTAATATTATGTCTGTAAAATTTGTGTTTGATATTTAACTTTTTTCCATGGTAGACAGAAAATAAGAAAGAGAAAATCACTAGTGTGACTTTTTTATCAATGAAAAGTATACATTATTTGACAAATTTGCTTTCTTTTATACTTGGTAAAACAGATCAGAAGATAGTTCATAATATCCAGCTAGAAAATTACTTTAAAGTAACAAAAAACTTTTTTAATGGACTTTCCCTTAGGTAGAGATTGGAGATTTTGAAAGGCCTTTCTCAACTCCAGCAGGACAAGTCAATTCCCAGTCCAAGTCCAACCAAACACTAAAGCAAGTTTTGGAGAGATTCTACCCTAAGAGATACAAGCAAGGTTGTTCAGATGAACAGTTAAGGTGAGATGGGCTTGTTGATTCATATTCTCTAAAGATCTAGGAGCGAAAAAAGGAAGTTTTAAATTGTCATTGGGAATAACATATTGTTGAGCTGTATTTGCCTAAACTTGTGTTTGAAACTCATTCTCTTGCTAATCTAAACAACCCATTTCCTTTGCACATTTCTACTCTAAACAAAGGACCATCATTAATAACACATTCCAGCAAAAGACGTAGCAGTTACTACACAGTGTTACAAAACCCAGTGATTTTGAAATTCTTATTTTTCTTACACAGCAAATCTAAACGAGGTCTGAGTGTGCAGGGACTAAAGAGTTATTGAAGTAAAGGACATGAGGACATGATCTGTTTGTTATTCTAGTGTGCAATCTCTGGCAGCTACTCCAATTGGCAATGTGTAACTTAGTGGACTTAACTGGTAAGGTATCACTTTATTTAAAATTAATAATCTGCAAGGCACTTAAATCAACACCTACTGACATGAAAATGAGCGGAACAGTGTAATAAATTATAGTGATACAGCAGTTTTGAAGGCCAGTAAACATCATAGAAATGTTCTTCAGTACAGAAAATTTTCAGGTTGAGAAAATGTAAAGCTATTATTATATGCACATAGTAACATTATTACATAGAAGACAATGGGGCATTCAGACTTACACAATTAACTTCAAAGAACAAATTATAAAAGCTCTCAGATTAGATTTAACTCAGGGAGGAAAAGTAAAACAGCTGTTGAACTGTTTAAGTAGTCCTACACTACCAGCTGGCAGAGCTGGAGATCTGTGGCATAGGGAGAATGACTCTGTGCCTGCCCTATTGCCTTTGGTTTTTTTGCTAAGGGTGCAGTTTTACCTCATAAACAGCCAGACCAAAGCTGCAAGTGATGGATCTCCCTTTAGTACCCATTAGCCCTCCCTTTTCTTGGGATACATCTAATAACCTTATGGCTGCTGGGTAAGTCATCCCTGCAGATCTAGTGTCCTAGAAAAGTATTCTGGTCTGGGGGTTTTCTGAGAAAATTAGTTTTTCCATAGTATTGAACCAACTTGCGAAGGAGTCACACATTCACAAAAGGAGCCAGAAAAAAAGCCCCAGTGTGAGCACACTGTGCATCAGGAGTGGCGTTCTGGGCAGCAGTGCCCAGACACACTAAAAGGGAGTAGTGCTAAGCCACGTCTTTCATGCCTTCTACCAGCCACAGGTAAGATATGTGCTAAGCTGGATGGATTTTTGGAATGACAGCTGACATAGCTGTTGAGTACTGATAAAGGTACATTGATTCTCTGTAGAGACACGTTAAAAGCTGTCCCAGACTTTCTGCTTTATGCTGCAACTGCTACATCAATATTTAATCATAATGTTCCAGAAACTAGAAGATACTTCATCATTTTCATGTGTATTAAAACACTAAATGACATTTTGGATTTATTTAATGCTGTATCAGTGATAGTCCTTGTATTAACTGAAATTACCATTTTAAGAAATGGATTCTTTTGTTGCTCATTAAACTCGCTGTGGGCAAGCATTGGAATTCCCTTCAGTAAGTAAATTCCATCCTTCATTTCAACAGACAGCTTTGCCAGCGACTGTCGACAAGATGGATGGCTCTCCGTGGGCACAGTGCCGCAGACTGCGTGCGCATTTACCTCACCGTGGCCAGGAAATGGCCTTTCTTTGGGGCTAAATTGTTTGCAGCAAAAGTGAGACATTTTAATGAGTTTGATTGGGGAGGGGGAGGACGGGCTTAAATATAAGAAATATTTGCAAATAATAGTACATTTTTGTTAAAAATAACTGTGTATACATGAGCTGATTGAATCTCCTGTCAAATTACTTCTTAAGTCATAGACTGGTGAAACATAATAGCCATAGTACTAAGTGTATCATAATAGTAACTTTCCAGTACTCTTGCTGCTTATTTTACATTATTAATCTGTGTTTCCATTTCCTTCTATCTTAGTTTGAGATAGCCTTTTAGGTTTAGACTCTTTGCTTGATAACTAATAGAACATTGAAAAGGTATCATTAGCTGGCTGTGGAAGCTCAACCTTGCAGAACTAAATGTGGTTAAGGTTATTTAGAGCACTCCCTTCTATGCTGGCCCCTTCTCAGTTTCTCTTAACGACTGGTATCTTAATTCTCTTGATTCAAATAACAGCTCTGTTAAACAGAACTGTCACCTCATGCCTTCAGTTTTAATAGGCAAACCCAGCATGTGTGTGTGTGTATAAACATATATATGTATATATATAATTGCTTGTCAGCACTCTCTTCTTTGTGTATTTAGAGATATGAGCTAGTGGACAAACTGTAAAGACACCTAACTATTTTATTAATGAGACTATATGTTTTATTGGACTAAGCACCAGGGTAGGTTTCAAGTATATTAGTTTGAGTTCATTGTTCTGCCACTGGCCACATACATGGCTTTGGGCAGGTATTTAAATTCCTTTCCTGAAATTTACACTGAGAGGGAACTGAAGAGGGAACTGTGGATGGAGAGAGGTCTATAATAGCTGAGAATAATAATTATTCACATATTGCCTCATTTTGAAGTAGTAACTAAAGAACATTTCTCTTTGTAGCCTCTAGCAACAGCCTCAGTTGAGAAGTCCTTCATATGGTTTGCTGTCCATGAAGACGGCATAAGCATCCTGGACTACAGCTCCATGGTAAGTGAAATTTCTGTTTCAAATTTGGTCAAGATAGATTTTAGTACTAATTATTTGGAGAGATTCACCACCATACTATCTAAAAGATGGCATTAGCTTTCCATGCTAAGTTATCTAGTCCTTCTCTTAAAGCAAAAATTCATTCCTTTTAAAATGCTCTAATGTTATCGTCACTACAGTAACATTAATAATAGAAGTAAGTAATGCATTCTTTGCACAGAATTTATTTTTGTTTATCAGATACAGTTTTTATATCATTTAATGAAATGTTAATGTTTTAATCATTCAGATGTCAGGAAATCCTTAGTTATTGTAATGTTATTACAATAACATTAATTTTCTTTTCCTGGAGACTTAATTTTCCAGTATTATTCATAATACATACACTCTGCAAAGAGCAGTTACTTTAATAGATTGTTATTTTCATTGTATTATTTTTGTTTAATAGTAGGTAACATAACCCAGTGTTATTTAATTATGTCATTTTAGGCTCAGATTTTTCTTTGATTTGCAATACAAGTTTTCATAGAAAACGACTCGTAATCAGTGTAAAAAGCAATGCCTGAGAAGATCCCTGCTTTCATTTATATCCTGCAAAGAAAAAGAATGGCATGCTGCTATTAGCAAGTGCTAATATTGAATATCAGAAAATTAAAATCTCAGCTTTATAATTGTGCTGATATGGGCCTTTTCATTACATTTCTTTGCAGTTAAAGGAATAATAAAACAAAGAGCATGAGGAGAGGAAACAGCAGCTCTCAGGGAACAAGCAAAATGTGCTTGCACCAGACTGCAGAGAGCTCAACAAGCACTGCTTCTGGAGCTATGGCATTTCTGTAGGGCATTGTTAAGTACTGGCAGGCCTTACCTGACATTCAAGGAATGCTCAGCTTCAGGCAACACTGGGATTTTCTGTAGGAAGGATCAGGGACATCAGAAATGATGTTGCAAGGGATAGGGATAGTAGTATTTCAAAACTGGGGCAAAAAGAGTTTTGCTAAAGAAGGAAACTAAGTCAGTTATTGTACAAATGTTGTCTGACAATGAATTTTAAATGCAAACATCTGCAGCAAATTAATATGAGATATAACAATAAATTAAATGCTGATCTTAACTCGAAGGCCACTATTGTGGTGTTAAACGCTGAACAATAAGAATCAAGGGATAAAAAGCTGAGGAGCCTTGAAGAGCATTTTTGTTTCATCAGAGATGTAAAAAAAAAGAGAATGGAACTTAATTTGTGTTTGCAAAACATACCACTGCACAAAAAGAATACCTGGAGTTAAATTCCTTCAGATGTCTCATACTCTGGCATTTAATTTCTTTAGATACTACTTCAATTTCAAATGGAATTCGGAAGATTAACTTCTTTCACAGTCAATCATGATTTGGGTAAATGGAATTACACACTTGAATTGAAATCTTCTTATATTTTTTATCTAATTAATTTGCAATAGAAACAGAGGTCAAACTTAGGAGCTTTATCATCTACAGTGAAAATTCCTTATCATGAAGGTCTAAATGAAGCTATCCCAAAATTCATAGTTAATTTCAAGATCCGTAAGAGGCTAGCTCCATTGAAAAATATAGGTGTAATGATATTTTTAAAAGAAGAATTTGTCATCATATGTTTTTCCTGCATTGTCCTGCTTAATAGCTTTGTGTTTTGTTCTGGGGGTTTCCTTTTTTTCAGCGACTGACTGTTACATACACATACAAGAGCCTGATGACTTTTGGAGGCTATCAAGATGATTTTATGCTGGTTGTTAACAATGCTCAGACAAAGGAGAAATCAACTGAAAAACACCTATTTGCCATGACAAAGCCAAAGGTTAGTCTATTACCTGAAACAGTTTCCATCTGCTTTTGTGCTCTCTCTAGTGAGTAATCCCTACCAGATGTGAAAGATTAAACCCCTTTTTAAATCCCAGCCTGCTCAGATTACTGGTTTTTGCCACATGATTTTGAAGAGCAAATAATTAGTACTGTTAAGGCTAACTGTGACAGTACTGATGTGTTCCTGTTCTTTTCATGTCCCTGTTTGTAACATTCCAGATTTTTCATAGAATGACAAAGAAGGCTTATAAGGACAGAAATTACATGCAGTACCTAAAACCTACTCTGTTTGCCTAATCAGCACCAGAGATGATTTTTCAAAAAGTATGTTTGAGATCTACAGTGAAACTGTAAAACACAACATCTGAAAAATCAGCCATTTCTTAAAAATCCTAGGATATTTTTCCTATTGTTAAAAGGAAAAAAAAAGAAATAAAAAAGAAGAAATCCTACTTTTAAAATCTATATTCACTCCTTCACTGGTAAGACTGACTATATTGAAAGAAAAAAAAAACAAAAAACAAAAAACAAAAAACAAAAAAAAAAAAAAAAAAAACAAAAAAAAAAAAACCAAACAAAAAACCCCCACAATCTAAAGGTTTTGCTGTTAGTTTGAACAAATTTATGGAATAATACAAAATTCCACATATAAATTTGGTTCAAAACATGATTCTTCATACAAATGAGCATAGTAAAACACACATGTTGAAGTTTCCTTCAGATTGTGCCCTTATAGAATCACAGAACAGTTTGGGTTGGAAAGGACCTTAAAGTCACCTGGCTCTGACCCCCCTGCCCTGGGCAGGGACACCTTCCACTAGACCAGGTTTCTCAGAGCCCCATCCAAGCTGGCCTTGAACACTTCCATGGATGTTGCATCCACAGCTTCTCTGGGCAAGCTGTTTAGTATCTCAGCAAGTTTCATACGGGTCACAAAGAGAAAATATGATTAAAACCTCCCCAAAGTCTTTATTCTCTTCATCTACCCTGCATCTTGAGTTCTCTGAGCTCTCTGGCAAAACTACTCAGCGTGTCATCTTTTGGACTTCAACATCTCTCTCAAAATTAAAGAAGTCATCTCTGAATCATTTAAGACTGTGGAAGACAAAGTATCTTTGATACGTCCTGATGGGAATAACATTACATTATTTAAAGGAGCAATAAAAAAAAGTTTTATTAGTTATCTCCTTTCCCCCCATCATTAATTTGTTAAAGTACAAGTACTTATCCACTTGATGGTGATTGTCACTTGCTAAAAAGTTAGCTATTTTTTCAGCAGTCAAAACACATCACTGTATTTTTCAAAGAGTTTTGTATGTTCCTGTTATAGATTCTTGAGATCACTCTACTGATTGCCAGCTACATTAACAACTTTCATCAGGTGAAAGGAGCTGCTCATCACCTCTCTGCTCCAGCATTACTGGCACCTCAGAGTGGACAGAAACTCAAGGAAATGGGGAGCCAGCCACTTCTTGCAATCAACAGACCAACTAAATGTCCCACTTTGTTATGAAAGGATTATGTATCATAATAACTCATCCTTGTTAGAGGGTTTCTACGTGGACTGAAAACCTTCTGATGTACAAGATGTAGAGCATAAGCAGCTCCATAAACAAAAGGAAGGTGGACAGGTTTACATTCATTCAGTTGCATATAAAAGGAGTACCCCTTAAATTAAAGCTCTGGCCTGAGTTGGAAAGATGTTGAGTCAGTTTAAGGGTTATGATTGAGTGGGGGTTGCTTGTGCCTACAGCTCAGAAAAATACATCTGTTTATAATGATGCAGAAAGGTGTCATTGGAAAAAACTGTATAGATTTTACAGTTTTACAGATATAATCTCAGGGACCAAAGTGTCTTCAACTCTTCATCTCTTATTTTTCAAAATTAGACCAGCTTTATAACTTTCATTTTGAAAAGGGATTTTTGTTTAGAAAAGCAGTCAAACACAAAATACTTTTCACTTCCAGCACCATCCTTATTTGCAACAGAAGCATCATGGGACTAAAAGGAACAAATTGTGTATAACTGTTTCTACTTTGGAAAAAAAACCAAAACACAAACACATAAGCACATAATGTAACTATTACAAATTTAAACAGCATTGTCATGATACACTCTAGCCCTTGTTATACAGCTGTTTTACTTGGCAAATCTTCAGCCGTGGTCTGGTGAATTTCTAAATAAACCTCTGTTCCAGCCTTTTGAAAAAAATCTAAATTGGATAGGCACTGTATTTATTACAGTTTTGTTAAACAACACCCTTACCTCATTTCTCCTTTAATCCAGAATAATAATATAATATAGATAGCAAGAACAACTCACAATTCAAAACACAAGAACAACACAGAAAACCATTGACTGAAATGTTGTGAATAAACTTGGAGACCTAAAATTCATGTACAATATGTATAATGTATATACATTGAGTCTGAATAATATTTACTTCTTGTTTTTAATTTGTATCTATAAATTTCCTGTTATAATACTAATATAATGTTCTTGCACACTGAAGACATGATGCTGCATCTGCACTATTGGACCTAGGAGCACTTTCCAGTTGCCTTTTTCAGGTGCAAGCCTCAGTGCTACACAGGTCAAATGTATAGAAATTACATTCATTGTTTTTCATCCAGTCCTCTCTTTTTTGTTCCAATGCGAATAAACCATTTTGCAGGCTCCAAAATGAATCAGCACCATACTCTCACAGATAATTTAGGTACAACCATGAAAAAGGTACTCAACATAAATCACTGGTTCATGGACATTTTACAGTTTCCACTTCGGCTCATGTTAATAATCACAGATCATTAATCCCTTACAGCCAGTCCTCATTAGTTTTTGTTTGATTATTACTTAAACTGAAGTAATTTCACAATTAAAAATCTCTGGTGTATGTTCTTTAAACATTTCAAATGCTCATACTGAGAGAAAAGGTATTTTCAGCTTTTTGCCCTCTATTAAAAGCAGGGAGTATCCTCTTAAAGAATTAAAATAGACTGGAAGGGAGATACAGGCCATGAAGAGAACATGGTCTTAAAAAGGAGAAAGGCAGACAGGCAGAGGCAGGCTGGCTTTCTTTAGAAAGCTCTCAAAGTCCTGCCAGGGCTACTGAAGTCCATAGGATTCAAGCACCACTTGATGAATGGTACCACAGGCCAACCCAACAACTCAACAACTACAGCCAAACAACTCACATACTATATCCAGATGCTTTCACTTTTGCAAGGTGGAAAGGGCTTCCTGGTAAATTCCACCCTTTGGTGGTGTCTGGGGCAACAGACCCTTCTCTTTCCATGAGGCAGGGCCAGCAGGAGGTTTTACCTCCTCCTTGGCAGCCACTCCCCTGCCATCATCCAGGGAAGCATCTTGGGAGCTACAAGAGACCAACTGCATTACTTCTTGTGTTGCACCCCATGGGAAGTGGTACAGATCCCATGGTGAAATTCATTTAGGAATTAACACCCCTTTGCAATCAGCAAAACAATTAACTTTCAGATTTGAGGAGGTAAGGGTGCTTACAAATACTACATGTTACTGCATCAGTTAGGTCACAGTATAAAGAGTCTCAAATGTGATTAAAAACTTCAATTTACAAACACAAAAGTCTTCTTGTAATCATGAAATTATGATAGCCTGGAATACTCCAACCAGTAGTATTTCCTAATTGTCCAGTTTCAAATGAGTATGTGGGAGATCACCTTCTGTTATTAGAAGGGAAAAAAAGTGGAGCATTTTGCTAGTGAGCTTGATAATGTAGTTTTTAAAATCTTTGTTGAATTTTAACACAACATGATAAACAGTACAAACAGCTGATATGCACATTTGGAGATTTCATTAACAACATTACAAACAGTTGTTGCATAAAGCCCTGTATAGTCCTTGAGCAGAGTATGACCTTCCTGCCTGCCTTTGGGTAGGAAACTCCATAGACACTGCTTTGCTTTTTTTGTTGAGCTCTTGCTGCTGCAGTATGTCCCCACATCATCGTAGTCAGAAGCAATTCATGCATTAGTTCCCTTTTCTTGTCATGACTTTGCAGACTTATGAACTGTTTGTTATAGGTCACCATTAATCCCACAGTCAGATGACCAGAAATGCTGTGTTATTTTATGAAATAAATGCACTCACAGTTACCGTGACAACCTGTGTTAAACAATGGAGCTGCTTCCAGTTTGATTAGCAAGAGTGAGGTTTCTGTAGTGACAGTAACCTCAGCAGACACTTCCCCTCAAGGTAACAGGGTCAGCAAGTGGAGTCCCTTTCATGTGCAGGCACACTCCCTAACACAGCTCTGCATATCTCAGGGCCTTGCTCCACAGTAATCAAGCTCCAGAGCTACTTAAGGAATACCACACAAGGCAAGGACAGCAGGCTGAAAATTTTACAGTCCAAGCAGATAATCTGTTCTGCCTTGCCCACCAGCCCAAGCCTCATGAGTGATCCACAGCTCAGTCTTAACCTTAAGTTATCCACCAATGTGCTACCTAACCCATGACTGAAGCCCAGGTAGGAAGCTGACCTTTCTCACCTCAGCAGTGATGATTCTGTGGGAGCTGTCAATGAGCAGCAGCTTCTGGGACTGTTGCTGGAAAACTTCCTATGCTCAAAGCTTGCAGAACCTAGGTTGTAAAAATATTGGCAGGATGGGATTAATATGTTAGCACATGCAAGGAGACTTCACCTTCTACCATGAACTTCAGAATACCTTTCATGCTTGCTTTGAGTTAGTGGTCAGAATCAACAATCCGTGTAAATGATCAATGAATCTGAGCTTGACAGTGACTGTAAATGTCTGTACAAACAATCACATTGCTCTGAAAAGACTATTTGGAATGCAATGTAAATTAATACATTACTTGAACTTGACTTCGCCGTGTCAGTTTTTGAGCAGCAGTGTTAGCAAAAGAACAGCTGATTTCTAGAACAAGCAAGACCCATTTACTCCTGTAGCACACCAGGGAAATGATAAAACTTTAAGATGTTAATACAATCCATAAGTTCAATGGGTTTTGTTATTTTATATTTACATTTTGTTTAAATTTGAAATAAAAGCATATATTTCCCTATGAAAGAAAGCTGATAGGTATTTGGTGTTGAAGTTCTTTGTCAGACTACCAGTTTTCATAGGTTTCAATGGTTCCTTAAGGAAGAAAATTATTCTTGTGTAAAGGAATGCAGAACTTAAAGCTTTAGGTGGAGTTTTAATTGTCCACACAGCTTAGTACAATCCATTAGTTTGAGTTAATTTTAACTAAGATGATAAGTAACTCAGTAATATTGAATTAGGGGGAAAAAAAGTTTTGTATGTGTGTTGTTTTGGGTATTCTTTAAAGTTTATTAGGGCAAAAGAAACACAGAAAGTTGAAATATAAAATACTGAAAACTCCAATTTAAATTCCAGATTGGGTTTCAGTACATTTACACACTTTAACTGTGCTCAGATCTGTACTGCAGCATCTTCCCAACATGCCACCTCTGACAGTGAGTAAATCACTGTGAAAATATTTTGCTTTTTATACTCTTGTTGTTGCAGTAATGCCTGCATAGGTCATAGCGCCAGGAGCAATTCCTACCATAGCTTTGCTGACTTAGGCAGAGCAAGAGCAGCTTTGTCCAGGGACTTTACTACCTCTAGATGCTGATTACAGATCAGCACTGGCTGCATATATACACCAAGGTATCAGAAGTGTTCTGTTGAACTGAAATTGATGAAAGAAATGCACTCAGACACACATCACCACGATCTGCGCTGCATAACACTACATAATTAAGTTTCTTTCTGGATTTTAATTAGTAAGACCATGGTTTCCATGGGAGGTTAGCGAATTCCTGGTAATTTGCATGCAAAAATCTGGAAGCAATTAAAAACAACAAAAATAGCCATATAAAGGCTTCTGGAACTGAAACTGAGTGATGATGCAAGCTAAATTTAGAAAAAATAATCTTACTTAAAGAATGAGCATTACTTGGGGTCAGTGTTAGGATACTCAGCCTTCTTTGGGTAAGGAAGGAATTGTTAAAATGAAATCTGAGTTAATCATTATGAATGAGGCCATTTTCCTGGCTTTGATCAAACAGGTAACTGAATGATTTTAGTCAGGTTTTTCTGTCTCCACTCTCCCAAGATACAAAGCAGAGGAGAACTGTAACTTCTGTCCTGGATTTTGGGCTACTTCTCGGAGGTAGGAAACTTTAGACTTGTTGGGTTCACCTACATCCTATGCCCATTTCATACTCAGGGTCACCCTGCTGTTTTACTGCACCCTTTAAATCCTACATTCTAATCCAAACCCAGCATTTTTGGACTTGATTTTTTATAATCTTATTTGAAATAATCCAGCCCATGTCTGTCACAGTGTCTTACTTTGTATGCCACTTGTAACTACGAAGCCACAGAAACCCAGAATGGGTCAGGTTGGAAGGGACCAGGCATGGTCACCTGGTCCAACCTCTCTGCTCAGGCAGGGTCATCCCAGAGCACATGACTCAGGATTGTGTCCAGATGGTTCCTGAGTGCCTCTGGTGAGGGAGATCCACAGCCTCTCTGGACAATCTGTTCCAGTGCTCGGTCACTTGCGCAGCAGAGAAGTTCTTTGTCATGTTCAGGTGGAACTTCCTGTGCATCATTTTCTGCCCAGTGCCTCCTGTCCTTTTGCTCGTCACCACTGAGCAGAGCCTGGCTCCATCCTCTGACACTCCCTTGGGACACTGGCAGACACTGGCGATGTTCCCTCCCAGTCGCGTCTCCTCGAGGCCCAACAGGCCCAGCTCCCTCAGCCTTCCCTCCTAAGAGAGATGCCCCAGTCCCTCACCCACCCTCGTTGCCCTCCGCTGGACAATAACTGCACAACAATTTTTGTAAAATAACTACACTTACTGTGTGTTACACAGCAGTTCACAGGGAGCAGGAACTACTCAGGCCTCGTTTCGCTCCCTGCGCGGGTAACGAAGCTCACTGTGGACCCTGAATTTACCAGGAGCCAGCGCTTAAGGCCGAGCTCACATAAGACTGCCGGAGGTGCTGTTTCCTTATCCCTGGCTTCCTGCACAGCTGGAGTATTTTGTCCCCTCACAAGAGCGGCTCCAGTAGAGATCACCCGAGCGCCCTGACACTCGCAGCGGTACCGAGGCGTGCGAACCCCGAGCACAGGAAAACGACACGGGGCCAGGCCCGGGCGGAGCCCGCGCGGGGCCGGGGCCGCCCGTGCTCCCCCCGCGGAACTACAGCTCCCGGCGTGCCCCGCGCCGTTCCCATGGCCACGGGCAGCCGGGCCCGCGCCCCGCGCCGCGATGCCCAAGGCCAGGTACCGGGAGCCGTGCCCGGGCTGGGGACGGCGGATCGCTGCCGCTGCTCTGGGGGAAGGGGCCGGCGGCCGGGGAGGACAGCCTGGAAGAGGGAGGGAAGGAGGGAGGGAAGGAGTGCTTTTTACGGGCCGTTCCGGCCTCTAACCCTAAAGCGCGCGGGGCCGAGGGCAGGTGGGGCACGCTTGGCCCTAGTCCGGTTGCTTCTGTAAGGGAGCCCACACAAACGGGCTCTGCAGGTGAGCACGGGGAGCCCTCCCGGCACACCGAGCGCCGCTCCGGAGCTCTCCCGAGCCCTCCGAGCCGTGCCCGGCTCCGGAGGCTGCCGCGGGCTCCCGCGGAAAGCCTGGCACGCCGCACGCCTTCAGAGGAGCCCCGCACCGCTGGGGGCTGCCCGGGAACGGGCGGAGTGACCGTCCCTGGAGGTGCTTCAGGGAAAGCCTGGACGTGGCACTGTCACCGCTGGACTTGGTGGTGTCCCGTCACAGGTTGGACTAGATGATCTCAGGGGTCTTTTCCAGCCTAATCGATTTTGTGATTCTGTGGTTGAACGTAGTCCAAGCAAAGCTTCCCGCTGTACAGCTGGTACGTGCTAAGTATGTGCCACAAGTGGCTGCTGGGCTTATTGAGGAATGTCACTTCAGCTGGTTTGCTTAGAAGTATTTCGACAAGCAGAGAGCAGGTGATGTGAAATTAATAATAATAATAATAATAATAATAATAATAATCTACACCACAGTAACCTTAATTTAGATGTTTTCAGGAATTAGGCCCTAAGGTGTGTGTTTTCTCTAATTCCTCCCTTCTTGCTTTGTTTTCTTCCAACTAGTGATACTTTATGGGATCTTGCTATAGCTGAAGTGGAGAAGAGAGAAAATCCTGATGATGATGATGTCAAGCCAGGGGAAGTTTGGGAAAAATCAATATTATTTATGGGAAACAAAAACGGGGTAATCTAAATACTGTACAATTCTACACTTTTCAAACATAATTTGTGTCAGGGAAAACATCTCATATTTTCAGATGTTAAAGTTTACCTAATTTTAAAGACATATCTCATGGTCTCATTTTACAGAGATCTAATTGATCACTAATGTCTGTTTTAGGTCAGTGTTCCTATTACTGTATTTGTCATGTCTATTAATTTATAGTAATAGTAGAATAACTTGATTCTGATTGAAAATTGGACTTGAGTTTCCACTATAAGACTGCAAACAATTACATGCATTTGCAGCTTTCTGGTACTTTATTATTGGAATGTTAAATGAATTTTTCTTAGTGATACAATTTTATGCTTTAAAGACAGTACAGTAGATTTCCTCTTTGTTTTTAATTTCTAGGGAAAGACCACTATCATACTGAGATGCCTTGAGAGGTATGTGTTAAATATTTTAAAGCAGTTTTCAGCTGTAGATTAAAAAACAGTCATATTGTGTGATAATTCATAATACAGGTATGCAGATGTGTTCTGTGACTGGTTGATCACTTAGGAATGAACTTATTTCCCTGCATTATAACCTCTCAGGTGACCCTTTCAGTCCTTCTCCAGTGTTAGCTGAAATGACTCATTTCTTTGGGCTGGTGCTGCTGCTTCTCCTGTATTCAGTACCTGACACCTCCTGTCTAAAAGTGTCTTCTCTGTACTGCTGTCTCTAAGCCAAATTCTGAACTGACTGATAAATACAATTTAGTAACGTAGAATTAACTTCCTTTCTTTAGAAGATCTTGACAAAATTCAGTTACTTTTCCTTTAGGGAAGAGTCTCCAAAGCCAACATTAGCTTTGGAATATACTTTTGGAAGAAGAGCAAGGAGACACAATACAGTGAGTATAAAGTATAATTTACCATATCTTTATGTATACACACAGACCTAAAAATAACATAAAGAAAATCTTTTGCAGCCTAAAGATGTAGCTCATTTTTGGGAATTAGGTGGTGGAACCTCATTAGTGGAACTCATTCGAATACCAATCACTAGCCACAACATAAGGTAAGTGTAAATATTAGAATTCCAGAGTTAATTTGAGCTTTCCTTCAAACATTACTAACCTCTAGACTTTTTGTTTTTGTGAAAACCTCTTTCAAAGTGTAAGATAGAACATTTATGGGGTTTTGCTAAGAATCACTGTAATACCATGATGCTTTGCTTTGGTCTTCCTTTTCATGCTTCTCTCCTAAATAACAAATTCTAAGTAATCTCAACAAAACATGGAGGAAGTAGGTTGGCCTTAAGTAGCTAGAACAAGAAATACAGAAAAAGAAAAGATATCATATCTTTATGCTCACTGAAGAGCTAGAAAACAGACTTGGGGACATATGAAAAATAAAATCTTGTTTTCTGCTTTCATGTGCACACATAGATGCTCTTTCTGTGACTGATATTTTAGGGTGAAAAACATGGCCAAAAATTGTGACAAAAAAGTCTCTGAATTTTTGGGAAATGACCTTTTAATGAAAAGGTAATTTCCTAACAGAGAGATGACATTTCCAGGAGGAACCAGAGCTACTGAAATTGTTTGAAAACAAAAGGAAACAGAAATTTTGATCTAATTAAGAGAATGCAGTGAGAAAATCCAGTAATGGATAACATAAGAAGAAGAAGAAATGCATGAAAAATTGCATGAAGAAATGACAAGGTGATAGGGGGTGCTTTTTATGTTGTTGGTTTTTGGGGGTTTTTTTTTGTTAGGGAAGATGGGAGTTAAAAGGGTAGAAAAGGATCAAAAGACAAGCTTTGTATTATGATCTATTGCTTTATTTTATTTGTATTGACCTTTAATTTCTGTGAGGAAGAAAAAGGAAGGATATCATTTTTATCAGGTATATTTGCTCCTGTTTTGACTACTGAGATAATGCCATTATTTGCTGAGAGACTAAGAAAGAGAGAATAAAAATAAAACACTTATGGCATGTGAAGCTCTTTGTCTTTAGAAGAGCTTGGGAGAGAAAAAATTATGTATAATTTTTCAGTCCCTAACTAAATTAAATTAATTGAGCTCTACCTCCATCAGTCCTTTCTTCCTTTTTTACTGATAAGGGATTTTCTGATGTGAAGAATCTTAAGATTGTTTGCTGGGATAGCAGTGTTCTGTAAGAACAATTCACAAGGCAATGTTTTAACATGCCAGTAAAAATTCTACTATTCCAACAAATATAAGTGCATTTTGCTGGTTTTCTCATCATTGTACTCAAGCAATTTGCTTATTTAAAAGTTCCCTAAACTATATCTAATTTCATCAAGAGATTTTTCTTCCCCCCAGCATTTTATCATGAAATTGAACATTCAGTTTTATTCGTAGCTTTTGCAATGCCACTCTGGTCTGGAATCCCCTTTTTCAAGATAGGCTAGAATGAGACAGAATGATGGCATCCATTCAGATTACTGCACTTGCAATGATCTTCACAGTTGCACTTAAATGCAGCTGGTGTTTTGGGAGGGAGGGTTTATAAAGAGAGGACTTCAGATGTAAAACATTTCTCATTAACCATCCACCTTTAAAAGTCTGGTAGTAGCTAAGGATGTCATGAGTATTCTTTTATCTTTCAGAAGACTTTTCTCAGGCATCCATTCAAGGTTCCAACAAACTGTCACAGTCCATGACACAGAATATTATCCTTAACCAGATTTTATTCATTTCATATTAGAAAAAAATAATGAAAGTAGGGGACTTTCCCAGGTATACAGGGAACACAGGTAATAGTTAGGAAATATTATAGCCATTGGCTAACAGTGCTTGGTCTGGGTTGTAGACTTATGAGATGGCAGGGATACATAACAGCAGAAATCCTCAGTCATACAGGAAGGAGCTACAGGGCTGAGGATTGTTGTGTATGTTACTGTTTGAAGACAGTCCCCAAAAACAATGCTTGATTGAAAGTTGCCAAAATAGTAGTTCTGAACAAGAGACAAGGGAAAGGTTTCTTCAGAGTCCAGAATATCCCTAAAAGCCATCTTACTTTGCTGTCACATTTGATTCTATCTTAGTAGTTAGATGTTCACATTTGCACTACAGGTGTGGCTTTGTATGAAAACATTGACTGCCTCATGCGCTAAATATGTGACCAAATAATGCCTGTTTCATAGGTCATTTGCTGTGGTTCTGGTACTGGATCTCTCCAAACCTAATGAGCTCTGGACTACTATGGAAAGTCTTCTGCAGGTCACCAGAAGCCACGTGAACAAAATTTTAACCAAACTAGAAAAGACAAACCCTGAAGTAGCTGCTGAAATTAAACAGAGAATGTGGAACAATCTGCAGAGGGATCACCCTGTAAGTTACTTCTAATATTTTCTCCAGATGTCACAGGCCTTTATACAGTTAAAGATAATGCTTTAGAAAATCATAAACAACTCTTTTAGATTTTTATGCATGACTGAAAATCCATTTGATGTAGATGAACCTGTTCACTGGAAAATTATAGCAATTTAATAAAAATTCAATAAGAGCAGAAACAAGGAAAGAAGGTTTCTTATATCTTTTTGTTAGATATCTAATGTGATTGTTATGGCATGTTACACCAATCAAAAGAAATAGTTTTAGAGTAGCAGTTTGCTTTTTTTCCCCCTCATCTTTTTAAAATGAAGATGAAAACTAGAATGTACAAAAGTCATCTAGCAAGAGACTAGCTGAAGGTACAAATTTAAGCAAAGAATATAGTTATAACAGCCATCAACATGACTATATACTTTGCATTTATTTAAATGTCTATCACAAACTCAATGCCTTTTGATAATCTGACAACTAATTAAATTATAAAGTTTCAGAAATGTTAACATCAGTCCTTTAAACATAATTGCTAACTAAATCTCTGGAAAAGCTAAACTAGATTATGCGCAATAGAAATGAAAAGTCATTGTGCGTTAAACCTCTGCAAATGTTGTGTGTATATAATGCATAAATAAGTATTCAACAATTCAAAGACCTGGCATGTAAATCTACTTACTGTAACTTCTATAAAATGCTTCAATACAGCAAGTGCTTGTAGAGCTCAGAAATTTAAAAGTAACTCAAAATATATGAGAAAGCAACATATGCAGGACTCTGTAGATTTAGCGTATGGAGTTTGATACTGGGATTATTTTGGTTTTTACTTTAGAGAAGATAATTAAAAAAAGATAACACCTACATGCACAAACAAATGGCAATAAATTATGACCACAGTATCTAGTTTCATATAGGGTTTTACATATCAGAAAATTACAAGTTTATTGCAATAAAGAAAAATAATAATGCTATTATTTGTTAAGAAAACTTGTTATCCTTGCACTGTAGGAAACACAATTTTACCTTCTGAACTGAAATTTCTGTTTATCTTCCATTATCAAAGACATCAGTAATGCAAATAAAATATTATATTACTGCTAGGTTCTCTTCGTATTTTCATCATTGTTCAAAGAAAAATTGTGTCAGTTTATTAGAAAAAAATACTATCTTTTATAATCAAATTAAATGATAGTTCATGGAGATCTTTAAGTGCCTTTTAATGGTTAAACATATTTTTATCATAAACAGGAATCAATTAAATACTTATGTTTTTAAGGATTAAGATATATTTCAGTGGCCTAGCTAAAGAATTATTTGCTATAATGATAAAACATATCAATTGCAGACCCTGTTTAAAAGGACTGAATGCATCTAAAGTACTCCATAGTCAAAAATAAATTCCACAGTCAAAACATCAGTAGGGTTTAATATGCTAGTTTTAAGGTTTCTGATGTTATCCCAAATTTTTCCTCTTAGTTATGAAATGAAAACTTTTTTTTTCAGTTTTATATTCTATATACTGTTTTTAAGTTGTGCTAGTTTTGCTTAAAGCTTTTGCTTTGACAGTGTATGAGTGAAGCCATTATTTCTCCTCTCCAAGCAGAGGATTTTCAGTACGTGCAGCTTCTGCCAACATTCTGTCATTTAACCTGTCTGTGAAATACCTGGGGTTAAGAGGGAGCAGTTGGACCAGCCTCTGCTACAACACATCTTTCTTGCACTGCTGCAGCCAAGGCAGCTTAAATAAATAAATAATTGCTTGGACACACAAGGACATTATCTCATTTCATATGGACTACAGCAAACCCTTCCAGATCACTTGAGAATTCTTGTAATTCACTTATTAAAATTTTTATCCCTTTTTTATCCCTCCTAACTTTAGCTATTTAGCACAGAAGTCTGCACTCTCAGACCTGTTTTCCTCCATTGATACTAATTCACATTTTCAAGACTGTTGGATGATGTTTCCTTTCTGTGCTGACATCAAACATTTGAAATTCACATTAAATATTGTTTAAGTGTTTGGAAAACACAATATGGGCAGAACAAATGTGTGACACAAGCAAATAATTCAATTTATTTTTCTTGAGGTTTTCTCTGCATTCTTTTAGATATTATCCAAAGAATGTGAATGTGTCAAAAGTTCTACTAATCCAGCCAGGCAGGTGTTCTATGAATACATGAGGGTTTTCCTCTCTTCCTTTCCCATGTAATAATGTAATATATAGTGTAAAAGCCCTTTTATTCCAGTAAGTGTTCTAACTGCTCAGAGGGATTGCTTCCTGACCATTTAGGAAGAAAATGGGAAAATGGTAGAATATAATATGGATATTGCAATAAAGTTGATTCCTCTACTTTAAGGTTTGGAAAACCTTCTCTTCTGTGAATTTATTTCCATCTCTTTCAGTTGCTTTAACAGTTGCAATCTTCTACAGTTTTTTTACAGAGCTTAACTGTCCTATATCTTTTAACAGGACAGTGCATTAGTTGACCCTTTTCCAATACCCTTGGTGATAATTGGAAGCAAATACGATATTTTTAATGTAAGTAATGCTTAAGTACCTTTTTAATAATTATTCCCAGTAACTATTCTATATACTAAGATTTTACTAATACAACAGTAATCTTTTGAACTAAAGTGTGGAAAGCCAGTCTTCTACCACCAAAGAAAAAAAATCTTTCCATCCAGTAGCATTAAGGAAGGCCTACTGTCATTCCTTCACAAAACACCCCCAAACTGATGATTTTTGGGATGCATGTAGAAAATGCTTCCCTTTTTGGTCTGCAGCAACTTGTGTCTCAACAAGAAAACACCACATGGATGATTTCCTTTTATAATGAGAGAAATCCAGCTCCACGTGTCCCTTGTGACAGCAGCTCTAAGTTTATGGCACTGAAAGAGGGGTGTATCTCAAGTCAGCTGATCATATTTTTTTGATAGTTGTGGCAGTTTCAGTCTGGTACTTTACTTTTAAAGCACTTCCTAAGTTTCTAGAGACAAGTGAGGAATTGCATCTTTTATGGAGGGGAGGAAGGAAATGTCATAGTACTGCTGGATTGTCTCCCAGGACATAAAAATCCCTAACAAACATATACTAACTACACTTGATAATGAGAAACTATGTTTGATTTTTAGCAGTTGTGCTGGCAGCCTGTGCTTCTCTGGACGGCTGCACAGAGCACTTGATACCTGGCTGAGTCTTTGAGTTACTAAATTCTTTATTAATAAGGGACTTGCCTTCTCTCATACCAAAGCTTTATGCTGAGCCATGACCCCTTTAAACTACTGTCATGTAATAAGGACAAAATGCCAGCCTGACTCCTTTGGAGGTCTATGGATTGACTCCTGCAGGCATCACTGGGACAAAATTTTCACCCATTTTATCCAGGGAACACTATCTTTATGATCTTAGATGAAACAGACATGGATGAAAAGGTATTTTGATGCACCTTTCAAATCTTGCAGGTATTAGAATTTAGACGGCATATACCCAAAGATTTACTTAAATATTTTCACAAAAAGAAAAAAAAAATCTTATTCTACTAGTAGGCAGCATTCCTATTAGTAAAAATTTAAAACAATATCAAACAAGTAAATTGAAAATTAAATGTGCATTCTCAATTTAAAAACTTTTCCTGGACTAACATATTGCCTGAATTAGGCTTCATCTGTAAAAAAGAAACAAAGAGAAATTGTGACATTTCTTTTTAGAGTAGGCTGTTACTGATTCTGTCTTAAGATATAATTATGCTGACAGCTGAAAGCCTTATATATTGTAGCTTAAGTGCACTGCAGTTTATATAAAAAAAAGAAAAGTTCTAACTGTAATATTTTGGGTTTTTTTCCTACATCTATGTTCCACTATCAACTTTTTCAGGAGTTTGACTCTGAAATGAGGAAAATAATAAGCAAGACACTTCGATTTGTTTCACATTATTATGGAGCGTCATTAGTGGTGTGTATATTTACTTTCTATTTATGAATAGAGAAGATGAACAGTATTTCTGTTACAAAACAATATTTTTTAAAATAGTACCATAAAACTCCTAGAGAAAAAGGGATTTCATTGGTTTTACAGTAGCTTTCTTCAAGAGGCTATCTGTTGAACAAGTCACTGCACTGGCAGGGGATGGATGGACATGCCTTGTGAGCAAACTACACAATTCCCAGTATCGACAAACACTAAAGAACAGCAGTTACCTGATAGCCAGCTTAGTTCCTGCATTGAGTTTACTGCATCTTGGGCAATTTTTTTTTTGGTGCAAGACAGGAGAATGGGCAAAAGTGAATGCCTTAGATTGAATTAGAGAACTGACCCTTTTGGTAGAAGCATGAACTTATATGAAGTGACCAAGCTTCCATAGATTTAAAATCATTGGCTCATTTTCACAGTAGTTTAAGTATACCAGATTACTACACTTAGGGTGTTGAAGAAGGAAAGGAGCTTCCTTACAAAAGTGGATAGAAAGATGAGGACATGAGGACAAAGAAATATTTATTTTAGTTTGTCAGATCATTCTCTGAGTAAAGACAGAAACATGCACGCTGAGATTCACAGTCCAATAACACTGCCTCTTGGGCTCACTGTGCATCAGAAGATGGGTCTAATTGTATCAATCATCATATATGTAATAAATAATATTTAATAGCAGCTTAGTGATTACCAAACAACTTATGTTTACTTTGAACACTTATAATCCCAGCATGTCCTTCTGCATCCATGTAAAGCTTTTTCACTCTGGCACCCAAATCTGTCTTTTGTTAACTGAGAGTACAACTGTCTTGGTTGAGATTTTTTTAGTATTTAAGCATTATTGTAATTAAAAATTAGAATATAAATCTCTTTGTCTGTTTAATCCTGATTGTCATTGAAATGAGAGGGAGAAACCTAATTTCTCACAGCAGGGATCTGACTTCTTTCTCGAAGACATGAATCTGTTAGGATACAAAAGCCCTTAGACAAGAAGAAGCATGTTGTTTGAGAATATATTCTGAAAATTGCTTTCTGATAAATCTGTACCATTCTGCCAATTTGAAGCTGTTTTTATGACAGTTCTATAGTTATTCATTACATTTCTAAATGTTTATGGTATTCTGGATAATATTTAATGTAATTTAAAATCTTAACTCCTTAGTCTTGGGGAAAAGATTTGTGTCTTGTAATATCCATGTTTCAAAAGTTTTTAATCAGTATTTTAAAAAAATATTCTTTAATCTTTATTTATTCTACTTTTTAATCTTTCTTGATCTATATATTCAGTACCAAGTATATTCATGTTTTTGAAAGGGAATGTGAGATTTTTATTCTAGTCAATTTTTGAACGTACACCAAATTTATTTGGGTCAGGTATTAATTAGCAAGGCTCTAGCCTATTTGTAGATGGCAAAATGCAATATATCTATGATGGAAGTTCATGATGTATATTTTGTTTTTTGATTCATTTAGTTTACCAGTAAATCTGAGGCTCTCCTGCTGAAAGCCCGTGCTCTTATTAATCACTTGGCATTTGGCTATGATAAAAGGTAATGTTATTGTTCAACTATTAAATGTCTTGCTCAGAGCCTGAAATTAATTATTAAAATATTTAATATTAATTTCTTTTTCTTAAATATTATCTCTGAAAGATTTTTTTCATGGACTTGTACTCCTGTGATTCAGCTGCCTATCTCTCCTAAGGACAGTGACAACTCCTTAGTATTGATCCTCAAACAAATGAATTAAAAACATGGTTACCACTGGAATAGGGTACTGTTTTATTTAAATGTATTTATATGCAAACCCCAGTAAGACTCTAGTCTTGGCTAGAGTAGTGTTGTTTTTTGTTGATTGCTAAATGCTCACGTGATACATTTTCTGTTTTTCTGTTTAGCAAGTCTGTATCAGTGGATCCCAGCAAACCTCTCTTTATACCAGCAGGCCTGGATTCCATGAGCCAAATAGGTTAGAACATTTCCTGTTCATTGTTTGTTGCTTTTGAAAAGAAGAAAAACATTTTAAGCAAATAGATAAATTACAGCACATCAGCATCAGTTTTAACAGATTGCTGAAGGAAATAGCTTATAGATTTTAAAATCATGATTCAGTATATTACTGAGAATTATTTGTGCAGGTTTGTTAGGTAGTTTAATAAAGTCTCTGGACTATGTAAAATAGTAAAGTACCAATAAGCTTAGATCTGAAATAAAATAAAATATACAAAACCTCTCAGCCCATTTCATGGTAGGAGATCAATGGTTTTTGCAAACTTCTACACTGTTTCAGCTTTTCAGTGTAGAAGGTAAAATACTAAATTAGATGGTTCATTATGCAAAATTATTCTGTGATTTATGTTGTTATGACAACACACTTGTCTTATGTGTGCTGTGATCCTCAGGACCACCACCTGCCTCTGACAGTGATCTTGGAAAGATGCGTGCCAACACACCTTTGGAACTATGGAAAAAAGTATTTGAGAAAACATTTCCTCCCAAGGTAGGGATGTAGATGGCATGCATACAGCTGCTTTTCTCATAGAATAGCAGCACTATCCCTGCTCCTTTTTGTCTTTCACGTCCACTGACTGGAATTTTAGTCTCACTTAGCAATTCTCTTCAATACATTTTTAAAAGATAAAGGCTTGTATGTAGTACTGCTCCTACGTCTTCAGTCACCTTCCCACATTTAGAAATTATGAAAGATGCTGTTCTCAGTATGTAATACCCCAACATGATAAAGACTAAACTTCTTAGAAACTGTAGAGAAGTGTTAGTTTGCATGTTATTTTTCCTCGTAGCCTTTAAAAACACAATAAACAAATGTTTCCTCCTGCACCCACCCCTCCAAGCACCCCCTGAACTCCCCCTGAAACAGCTGGAGAAATGAATACACTTCTCATCTGGCAAGATCCATGGCTGTTCATCAGCGTATCAGTCTAATTAAAGATTGAAACATTTGCCAAATAGATGAACAGCCTCTTGGTTTGGTTCCACAGCAGACTTTAAACTTTGAAGCTATTTTTATGCATTGTAAAACTCTTTTTCCATTGCCTCACCTAGGAAGTAGAATTCTGCTTTATTTTATTCCATCACTGGTATTATTGCCTTCTTGCTACTTTCCATTTGATATGATTAAGGAGAAATATGCCAGACAATATTTAAAAAAACCCTCCTAATTTGATAGTTTTTCTTACTATTAGTATATTTGCTTCTTTAGAATTCAAGTTATAGTTTGCTCAAGGCTAGGAAATGACAATGCAGATATTTGGCAAAGATAGCAATCAGTTTCTGAGCTATTGAAGTAATGCTTCTGATAACGAGAAGTGAATTCTAGTCACGAGTATTAAATAGTTTATCAAGGGCAACCTCAGCTGTGCCCTGACATCATGGACCAGAAAGGATATTTTCATTTTCATGCACAAGAATAATAACCAACCACCACGTAAGAATAGTTTCTGCCCTTTAGAATCTAGCTGCACTCTTGTTTTTTCTTCACTTTACTGATAGTTTGGGTTTTTTTAACTAATCTGTGTCCTGTAGCACAAAATTGTACCATAAATGCAAGCTTTTAATATATTTGCATTAAAAGAAAATACTTCAATTTCTATAGTGTGGCTTTTTCTTATTAAAAGAAGATAAATTCTATCATTTGGGGTTTGTCTTTTCTCCTTTTAGAGTTCCTGTGATTTACAAGATACCAAGGACCCTGCACAGGATAGTCAATATGCTGAGTATGAAGTTGATGCCATGAGAGCTCAGAAAAACCAGGTGTGTGGTAATTCTCCAAATGCTGTTCACAGTCAGGTATTCCAGAACTGAATAGTTTGCTGAACTATTAGTATATAGTTGTACCTTCCCTTTTTGCCCTTAAATAATTTCAGCTTTAGATTTCAGCTTAGTAGTTGGTTGTGAGGTGTTTTTCCCGTTGTTAAATACTAAGCCAGTAGACCATTGTTAGATCTCAAAGTTTTGGCTCTGAGTTTCTTTAGAAATTAATAATTCAAATTTTCCCTCAAACTGTACTCTAAAATTAACTCACTAAAATAAACTTTGAAGCTTTCCTGACAGTCATTTCCTCATTTCTTCACTCTGTACTCTCATTTGAGTGTTGACTAACAGAAAGTGTAGGAAATAATATCCAGGTTTGTGGTGGGGACTTTTTACTTCTGTCTTTCTCCTTCAAAACTTATTTAAACTGGAAAGGTACTGAGATGATAACATTTTAAACATGAATTTGCAGGCTTGTGGACATTTTATCTTAAATAGAGTGAATGGAATTGTTCCACAGAGTGATGACATGTGGCTTAACCCCTGAATTCCGGGACAGACCTTTAATGGGGAAAGGGTCTTCTGTTTTTTCTTTAAAATGTTGAAGTGTTTCTGCCTTTTTCTAGATTAGTGGGGAATTAATTTTATAGAAAAATTCTGTGGCAAACTAGGTGAAGGGTAAATGCTTGCCTTACAGCTAACAGTATATACCAATATATAACTGTTACATACAGCAGTACTGTATATAACAGTTTTCATCAGTATGGGTATGTTCATAGGTGTCTGTTAAGATCAAACCAAGATTTATACAAAGAATAAAGCACTTTCAAAAATTCCCTGCAGCGTTTGAAGCTACACATTACCTGCAATATCCTGTTAATGCAGGTATCAGTTCTGAATTTCTGTCACATCAAGAACAGTGTTAGAAATCATTAAAATTGGTAAAGCATGCTGCTTTTGGAATGTATAACACAAACATAGTATAGCTACGTATCTCAAAATAAGTATATAGTGTACTACATTTGTTATTTTTACATACTAATGTGTTGCAAAAGAAGGTACTGGTATGTATTGATTAAATCATACAGGAAATTATTAATTTTCTGTTTTTAAGCAAAAGCGAGAGGCTTTTAGAATCTTAATCTGTTCAAGGGCATTGCAAACCATTATAGCTTCTTTTTGTTGGACTACTACAAGTAATTTGAGCATTAAAGAGATAATTACTTTTGTTATCTGCAGTTATTTCCTATGTTTTTATTGCAAAGTTTAATTTTTATAAGATTATTTGCACATTATTAAAATGTTTTATACTAAGAATTTGAATTGCACCAAGCTAGAAATACATATCTAAAAGAAAAGAACTCTCTAGCTGCAGTGTTTCTTGAAGTGTCCTTCAATTTTCCAGTTCAATGGAACGCAGCACAAAAATCATATTTTTAAAGCAACTTTTTAAATTCATCGTGTGTCTGACATTCTTTATAGAATCTCATGGTACCTGTTGCATAGGAGGACCAGTATATTAAGACTGTCAATATGCAGCATGTTGCTAATGAAATCATGGGACCTAATGCAAAATTAAAACTATCATGTGATGATAGTGAATTGTTTTCATGTTATCATTTTTCTCGGTTACTTTCGGTTAATTAATGTTACTTTGGACTACAGATGATAGCCTATGTGCTTATTTATCTCAAAGATAAGCTTCAAAAGTAAAGAAGCACAAAACCAGCAAGGAAAGCAAAACACAGCCCCTGTCACTGCATCTGATAGAAGAGCCAGCAACACCTGACTGACTCAGTCCTCATCAGGACTGCTCGATAATACTGTAATAGATTTAGAGATAACTGTGGCAATACAAAGTCTGAATAAATAATTTCCAACTTTGTAATTCTGATAGAAGGATTTGCCTGCACTCTAGCAGAGTACAAGGTTAAATTCTAATTCTTAAGGATAAAATGAGAAAACAGTTAAAAAAAATCAAGGAAGTCAATGGCTGATCCGAGGTACTGTTAGCCAGCATTTATCTGAGATAACTGTTTTCTTTTAGACCAGATTATTTTGCCTCTTTAATATTTTCAGAGTCAACTATGAGGTGTACCACTTTTTTTCTAAACATTTTTGCTCTGGAAAGCTCTTTGAGGCTGTCTTTTCCTCACTGTGCCTTTCTTCAAGATGGAGCACATCTCTCTTTCTCATCTATGTCTCTTCAGAATTCTTATCCTAGTTCTTGCCCTACAGACATACATAGCACCGATTTATATCAAATAGTGCTGCTGGAATTGCTTACTGCTTTTCCTGCCCTGTAGTTAAGCTCTGAGAGAGAATACAGCACCAGGGACCCTTCTGAAAATTATATCTCTAATGTAATTCTTAGCTAGCAGAGTTTCTCCAGGAATTACTGGAATTTTGTGGTTTTTGCGGAGCTTTTAATATTTAAAAAAAAAAAATCACTCTGTTATTAGGCCTTAAATGTGTAGGTTTTGGTTAATTCTTCGTAAATAAATCGCATGGCAAACTTATCATCATCTATCCATTCCCTGTTAGCTGTTTGGCTTTTGATGCTTTCAGGTCACCTTAATTTGTTTTTTGGTACACACATAACCTGAATAAGAGTGAGATCTTTTAAAATAATATTTCTGATTAGAGCTACGTGTATACACCTGCATCAGTGAGCACCTATGGGGAGGATGAAAGTCTTGTTCCTTAGTTCCTTCTAAATGTTTGTGGCAGTGAGAGCCTGGCACATGGGAATGTCTGTTCTCTTTCTTTTAGAAATGCTTTCTGCCACAGATCTAAGTACTCTAAGGTGTGTTTTTGAAGGTTTTTCTTTGTTTTCTGATATGCCTTCACTGCTAATGCTCAAAATAGGTGCTTGGACCTTTTGATCTGGACATTTGACTGCAGCTTCATTCATCGATGCAACAGATAAAGCTCAGCCTTGAGCTCGATGAACTGGAGAGCCTCCTACTTATGTGCTTCAGAAATCATTGCAGTGCTAAAGTTCAGCGTGACTGGTCCTTGTTACACAGAGCTATTACTTCAGGGATTGGTGCCAGTTCTAGCTGAAGCCTCATGCCATGAAGCGAGGTCAAAAAAGTAGATGCATGGTGCCATTTGGTGTCAGCTAGCAAGTCATGGAAGCAGATCTTAATGAACAGAGACATAACTGTTAAGACTTTAAAAAGTCATAAACACAAGAAGATTCTACATCTCACAAGGAAGAATAGTTGCATTTCCCCTAAAATTGCAGCAACCTAATCAACTCACAACCAAATGTCACCTCCATGTCAGTTATGCCACTGACATGGGGACTGTGCTGGCCAACAGACAGAGCCATATTTTTCCAGCACAGTTTGCTGACATGATCATATTGCTGAACTTCAGGAGACCATTTCAGTCACATTCCACAAAAAACAGAAGATTTCATACTGTGCCATGGTCACAGCAGTATTACTGGGCAGAGAAATATAATAGGCCCCTACCTTAACCTGCATAACAGAGAAGTAACAGCTTTCATTTTCTCCACAGGAGGACATGTGCTAGTCCTCGTAACAGAAAAAGTTATTTAGGATACTTACTTAGCTGCCAAGAAGAAGCTTTCTTGTTTTCACATGAAAGCATGTTCAAATGGGTAAAAAGGATTTAATTTTTAAATTAAAGACCATTATTAGAGCACTGTTATTAAATTTTCTACTAAAGTTTTTGTCCTTAAGACTTTTAATTAGTGTTTCAGTACTTGGTTGCTTTCACCATGTTCCACATTGAGGGCACTTCCAGTAAGAAACTGCATGAAAAGGAAAGTTGAAGCCATATCAGTCACTCAGAACAGAGGAAATGCAACAATTAAGGCTTTTCCTACAATCTTAATTTTTCCTTCTTGTTTGTAGACATTGTAGTATTGTCTTTAATTACATGATCATATACTATTTTGCTGATGTCTCAATTCAATTGTTCAGTATTTCTTTTCATCATCCTTATTCTTTATGTACCTTATTTTTCAACCTGCCATTCAGACACTTCAATGAACACAAAAGTATTAATTTTTTTTCTCTGAGAGTGTGTGGTAATGTTATCTTATCTGAGTGCCTCACAAACATCAGTTAAGTCTTTCTTCCCAATCCCTTTATAAGATTAGGTGTGATCTTCCCCATTTGACAGATGAAGAATTTACAGAAACACATAAGTACAGAAGCATTAAGGTTTAAAAAAAATTAAGCCCACTTTATGCCAATGTTGAGATATCTGTGATAAGTCGCTAGCACTAATTACATTTAAAGCATTCAGATCACATGGAAAGCGCATTTAAATTGCAATTATTTTTTCTTTGTATATCTGATCTCTGCCCCCTACACTTGCACCCACAAAACAAGCATAGCATAATGCTAGCATGAAGATTTTTGTGTACTTTCAGATACATTCTTTTGTAGGATCTTCTTTTCTTTGGAGAGATGATCTCTTAGCTGATTGTATCATCAGTCTACTCTAGAATTCTGCTCATATTTGCAGTATAGAACTTGATGAGCAGGAAGGGGCCTTTTTCAAAAAGGTCCCTGGAGTGATCTTTAAGTAGTGTTTGTAAGAATTTCGCATTAAATTTCTGATTTACAGGGATGTATTTTACTTTCTATTTTGCATAGAAACTAGGTAGGTGTACTTTGCTGATATTTTCCCTCCTGAATCACTGGCATTTTAAAAAAGATTATTTTTTCCTATATATCCTCCCATTTAATAAATTTTTTGGGGGTTTTTTTAGTTTTTTTTTTACTTATTTCATTGTTTAAATGTTAGCCTTACCTAGATACACATCCAAAATAAATACTTATAATTTTGTTCGGTGCTTCTGTATGTAGTGGAGTAGCTATACAGCTTTAATATGTGCTGTGGTTTGACAGTTTTCATGTTTGTATTGTTTTGAATTGCCTTTACACTGAATTGCCTCCTAGGCTAGCTAAACATAGAAGAAAATTAATTCTGCTGAATTATCTGCCTGTTTCTTGAAAGAGTTTAATCAGAGGGTAAATGTGCAAGGGTAATTATTTAACCAACACCTGTAGACATGACCCCAGATGGTATTGTCATTATATAAAACCTGGCTATCTAATTTTACCCCTTCCTGAAACCTTTGAGAAAGTTTTAAAATGAAATTACTTAGCAAAAATCAGGTTCCATGTGCTCCTTAAAATACCACAGTATTTTTTCTATTACTAACTGTTGGCAAGTTTCCAACAGTTCAATATGTTCCAAGATCAAAATTACTTTATATTAATAACAAGGGAGTGAAAATAGTGAATAAAGACCAGCTTAGAGATAGAACACTTCAACAGTACTGGAGCTGTAGCTTATAATGCAACTTACTGGCTTTAGCCTAGACACAATATGTTCTGTCTCAGTCCCCCATGGAGTTACTTAACCCTACCAGCAGACTCCTACAAGCATCAGGAAGATTGTGCACTAACTAAAAATCTTCTCTCAGCTTATACAGCTGGGATGCTTTTTGGAAATTCTGCACCTCTGACAAAGCTGCTGAAATTACTTCCTGAGAGAAAATTCCATTTATTACTTCCATATGATCCTAAAATGATGATTGCTTTGTTGTTCTGCCCTTTAATTTCTTCTTCTTCCCTCTGCTCTGGACTGATAGTTAAAATCACCAGGTGTGAATTTTGGTATTTTTGTCCTGCTGATACTTGCATGCCTACAGGAAAACCTCTCTTTAATCAAAATAACAATTGTAAAACACATGTCCACATGTCTACCTTTTGCTACATTTATCCTAAGCACTGATTTATCTCCAGCTCTTTCCTGATCTAAGTAAAATATGGTGAGTTTTTGTCTTGCAAGCAGTACCGGGTTAGGTCTAAAAGTACCTCATTAAAGTATCATCTTCCTGTAAATTTGCTGGAAGCCTTACTCTGAAGTGAATGAAAAGCTATCCTAATGCTTCCTAAGTTATTATTTTTTGCTGAAAAATCTTTAGAAATGACTCCTGACAGCACACACCCCTACATAAAATTCAGCAAAGGAAACTGTTGTTTGTAATGGTGCTAGAAACTCCTGTTATAGGCTTCAGAGCTCCCATTTGGCTCAGATGAGGTCATTTGTCTACATTGCTAGTACTCTACTGATCTAAAGTACAGCAAGATGTAGCTCCCTACGTGACAGCAGTTGTGGCAAAATCCATAGCACTTTTAGGATAATTTTGTTAAATACAGAAATATAGTACACCTCTGCAGTGAGAAGTGTTTGTACATACATACATTTGGCAAGTAAATACATGAAGTTTCTGGAGACTTTTATTAATGAGAAAATTAGCTTAATATGTATTTATGTTTCTCTTTTAGGAACTTGAACAATACAAAAGAAATGCCTCTAAATCTTGGAAAGAAATGGATTTTGATTCTGATTGATGAACTGCTCTGTCTTCAGTTTAACACCATTTACAAAATTATTTTTATCATTTTTACATTACGTTAGAAATTTGATCTGATGCAGTTGAAAATATATAATACCAAACTACAACGTTGGTATTTATTAAGCATCCCTGCTGTTATTTTCCGGAAAAGGAGCTGTTTATTCACTCAGTCCAAATTTGTTTATCTTGGCACTAGCAAAGAGTTTTAAAAAGTGGGGTGAAAGGAGTTCTTGATTGCTCTCAGATGGGTCTGTATATGAAGACTGGCATTACTCAATTCTATCTATTTTGTAAGTTATAACACATTATTTGATTTACTTTTGAGTACTTCTACCCTAAACATATATTTAAATATAAACAAGTTTTCACACCCAAAATACGAAATTGTGTGGTGTGCTAGGCATCTTTTTGTAGTTCAAAACCAAAGCTTAAGAGATACTTGTATAATTGTTTGATGTGTTTGAATAAATAAAAAACCCTAAAACTGGTAGAATAAAGTGGAGTTAAAACCTTCTTTGACCTGAATTCAGAAGTGTGTGTGAGTCTCTGTCACAGAATCATACAGTTTAATACAGGACTTATTTCTTGCAGTGTATAATGTCACACAGAGTTTAGAAGATGGATGTTTCTGTCACACATTCAAATGCTAGAAAGTCAGTCTAATTAATGTGACAGATAGTTGGTTAGTGTTGAGAGTATTACTGATTCACATTCAGCCTACAGCAAGAATGGGTTTTTGTCCATGCACACCTCACTAGTGTGAGATGCACTGAGTGTTCTGAAAATACCCAAGACAATCCAGATCAAAGCCAGAGGTGTCTCCTGAGAGCTCAGACTTGTCGGAGTGAATGTCTGAACAGTCACTTGGCAAACCAGATCAACCCTACATGCTCATAAAAATGGGAGAGACAGACTAATCTGGTATCTTTCCAGCTATTTAAAGCTATTTGTTATGTTTAACATATTCATTCACCAGATGTTTTTCTGATAACAACATTTATATCTCAGAATATTTTACATAAAAATAATAGAAAAATACACTTAAGTGGAAGTGTATTACCTTGAGGATTTGATTTAAAATTCCTTGTTATGAACTGCCTCATCTCAAAACTATCATATAAACTAGCTATATAATTACAGAATTTTAAGATACAAATATACTTACCTCCTTGGAGAAATCTATCTCTCTGCAAAAACTAATTTCTTCACAGAACATGAAAATAAGATACAAAATTTAGGAATTCTGTGTCTGTTATGTTTTCAGTTTTGAAAGGCCCATGAGAAAAATTTCCAAAGATGAAAATGGCATTGCTTCTGACAAACAACTTTTATACTTTTTTCCTAGTTAAATTGACATTTTATTAAATAAAACCAAAACATTATTAAACAAACATATATTTTTCCTTGTAATTCATAAACTGCTTCCAAAACAAGGTTAGAACATGACAGTGAAAAGAAAGAATTCATAGAAATAACCTAACTGTCTTCACTGATTTACTATCATTTACAAGGCAAAACCAACTTGGTTAACTGTTAACTGCTTCAAGATCCTGTACTCATCAGTTGTATAGTGTGTATAAGATTAAAGTGGAGTGAGTTCTTGATTCTGTTTTTACATGTATTTGGTTTCCTCTCTACAGATTCCTCAAACGGTATCAAAACAAGGCATAAGACTGAAAATACAATCCTAGAAATGAGATTTACTAGTAGTGGTTAAAAAACAAAATAGTGGTGAAAAAATTAGTGCACCATTGCTACATTGTTAAAAATTGTCAGCAATAGCTGACTAAATTAAATCAGAAAGCCCTTTAAAACATGAAATACTGTTGATGATGGCTGATCTGGAAATCAACCAGAAGAGAGGGGTGGGGAATACCAATATCAGGAGTCATTCACAGTCTTAAGAGAACATTGGTTTTCAAGGTGAAAACAAACATGAGAAGTTGAATGTGTTTTTATATGTGTAATCATTTAAATTCTATCTAAAATCCAACAATATAGGCCTTCGACCATAATACAGATAAAAGTATAGTATTAGAGACTTTTGGAATTGCTACTTTTTCATTGTCTGTCAGTAATTCTCTCTTAATTTGAAGCTTAGAATTGCAATAATGGCAAGTACTGGTATAAAAGCATAAAGTATGAGGAAATCGACTGTGAACCGGGACAATGCCCCGGGATAGTTTTCTTCAATGAACCGGACGCCTTGAGAGAGAACACACGCAGCATTATTTGCAGTGGAACTGTTGGCTACACCTGTCAAAAGAAACAATTTCTTTAGTAGGTAAATCAGTAAAATTAAAACTCAGACTCTGGTCTCTAACTCATGCCTTAAATACACCTCTCCCTGACATCACTTCCATGAAGAACCATACCCACAGCAGTATTTCTCATCACTGTGGAATAAAACCAGACAAGCCCTATGTTTCTGCAGTTTATCCATGACATACTTTTTGAAGGGAAGAATAAATGGTCACTAGGAGCTCTCTCTTTTGTTCATGCCAAACAAAGATTTATGGCTTTTTAGACACATTATCTAATGTGTCTAAAAGAAGCAAGCTGCCCCATGTAGTAGACTTAGAGTGTTCATATGTGTTGAGGGTTCCAAAATGCAAGAAATGGTGACTATCTGAAAAGCACATTAAAAATGAGGTATTTACTGGTACTAATAGAGTCATGTATTTGTTTTCTAACCATTGTTGATCTTGTAATAAAGAGGTGCAGGAGAGATTAATAGATAAAAATACGTAGCTTTGGAGAGGAGCACCTGGCTACAACACCCCAAATATCTTAAGGTAGATTCAAAGCTGTAAGTTTTGCCACACTAATGTGTATTAGCTACTGACCCTGCCGCCCTGATTGATTCTCTTGTTTTGCAGGTTGTCTTGCTCACAACCAGCAAAGCGCAGCCTGACAGACCCAAGCTGCCCAGTAAATACTATGGAAACCCATTTGAACTGAAGCCTCTCTAGTATTAGAGGAGAAACCTGGTCAGCTTTTTGTTACCTCTCAATACTCCCTCCACTGATGTCTAATCTTAGATTGTGCAATCTTCTTGATGCCCTATTTGTGTAACATTGCACAAAAAAAAAAAAAAAAATCCAGCCTGTAATAAACTTAGCTTCCAAAATTCCTCCAAAGAGGGGATAAGAGAATAGGTGGAAAAGAGGAAGATGGAAGAACTGGAAGAATGAGAAATAATGGAACAAAAGAATCAAATTCTGCTCTAACTTACCGGTGTGGCATTATAGTCTTCACTAATTCGTTAGTTCTTTTTAGCAACTCAAAAGTTACCTTTGGGAAAATAAGCATCAACATCTCATAAAAATTATTTATAATGGACTTTTTTTTGAACACTTACCACATGTGAAGTTTAAGCCATAAAATTCATTGACTACAAGGACTTCACTGCTGTATCTTTGAAATGTAAGAAAACTAAGTAGTTTCAAAGGTGTTGGCATTTCTTCAATGGTCCTTAAAGAAACAGAGAAGTTAAGCTGGCTTTTGCTACATACTAAGAGACCCCAAATTAAAACAAGCCCTCATTGTTTGTAACCTGTGACAAAAACAGTTCTTGTCTCTACCTGTAGGGTTTTCAAACATAAAGTCCAATTTTAGGGCTAAATGATGAGACAGCCATGAAGGCTGTCCCTGACTTTGGTACAGTGTCACAACATTCAGCCCTGACTTGTTTATGAACAGTCACAAAGAATTCTATGGTTGTTTGCTGTTCACATGGCAGTGATAAACTGAAAATGACAAGACCCAATATAAACAAACCTCACTTGCAGAAATGTGCTTTCAAAGTAAGAAAGCACCACCCCCCCTCCATCTTCAAAACCAAGCAATACTGAATAGGAATTCATTGCCGCAATAACAGCAAAGCAAAAATTAAGCAAAAATAATGAGAAGAAACATTCAATAAGACAGGGAAATTTCAGCATCTAACACACTTCAAGACTTATAATTCAACAACAACAACAACAAAAAAACAACAGGAAAAAACCCCAGAAACCAAAGTCTCAATGCTATTTTTACTGTCCTTCATTGCTTATGAAGATTAATCAAAAATATTCACAATATTAGTGAGCAAAGCCTGTGCTGTAAAATAAACTTAGAAACCACTCTAATGCTTTTAACTTATTACTAAAGCATTAGACTACAGTAGCAGGAGTAAATGTCTTTCACTGGAAACACATATCTTCCTGAAATTAGGCAGGGACCAAATAAATAGACATTAACCTAGCTTTATATCATAAGTATGAGCTGAGATCTACTTTAAAGTAGAGACAAAGCATCATCAACTTTGTGAAGATTCAGATGGTTTTCTTGAGGACAACACCATGTGTTGTTAGGCTTACTTAATTTTCATTGGGAGGGTCTCAGGTAACCATATCCTACTTCCTCAAGATCTTAGGAAAACTGCTTTTAACAGTTACACATTATTCTGCTATGTCCCTCAAAAAACCTAGTAATTTCAGTATTGACAAATACAAGGAGAAAACTGTTCAAACTTCATGCAATTAAAACACAAACCCATCTATGTGCACAGTAATAGAGCAAGCGGATCACAATTTTCCTGCATATTTACTACACTACTCAATAATTTTTATAGATTTCAGTCTGTACAGGTAGAAAAAGGGACTGACAAGTTTACTGGCTAAACTGGATAATAACACCAGTAAGACAGTTGAGAGCAACTGCTTTTTTAAACCAGCATTATCAGTGTTTAATGTCATAAGTTCCAGCAGTTACTAAAAAATGTAGGAACAGGAATTTTTCGTGGGCTCCTTTAATGAGGACAGCATTTCACGTCATCCAGTCAGCATCAATAAAATAATTCAGATGAGCTGACATATATTAATTTTTCAGTTTTTTCTTCAATGTATTTGCAAAAACTGAGGGAAATCTTCAATATCTTTGTTGATATCTGAAGATACTAAGTGTCTGGTTTTATGTTTAGTACAAAGCCCAATAAGTAGTTCTGCCTCTGAAGGAGCACAGCTGCTCTTGCTTTTCCATTGCTACCTCAGTGCTTTACTGGATTTCTGCAAAACCAACTCTTCCACATCAATGTTAACAGCAACACTGTAACAAAGATTTTTTCCTACCTTACTAGCCCTGTTCCCATTATCACACCAGCTGAATTAAGTAGCACAACGCCACTTTGGACTATATTTGGGTCTTGAACCATGCCAAGCACAACAAGTGTTAGTAGTTCACCAATCATGTGAGACGCTAGGACAACAGCAAAGAAAACTCCAAATCTGGAACCATCAGGATACAATCCTGTAGTCCTGTACAAAGATGAGCAAAAGAACAGTTAAAAAACAATGTTTGAGTAGTAAACTTGGAAAGTAGCTTTTACTTTTTTTCTATTTGGGCTTTTTGCAGTTATACCTCATTAGGTGAAGAGTTTATGCCTTAATCCTTAGTATATTGTTTGGAATCTAAACACAAAGGATATCCACTTACTATCATTATGTAAGTGCAGATACATGAGGTTTTCTCCATCTAGATTAAAGAGGGATATGCAAAGATGTGATTCTTGTAGAAACCCAGGTTTTTTCAAGACAATCACCACAGCTTTTCTATTCCTTAAACTAACCTGCTGCTTCTTGTAAAGTCTTTGCAGTGGGAGTCATTAATGTAAGTCACATATTTAAAGAACATCTTTATGCAGATAATTCACAGATGGGATTTTGCACTTCTGATACTGTGCAAGCAAACATAAGCATGGATATACTCAATTAAATGAAAAACTAATTGAATTCTCCACCCAGGTAATTCATACCAATGTAATTTCCCCCATACTCCTGCATTCTTTATTGCAACATGCTGTTCTCAGTTTTCCCCTAGCTAACCCAAGGGAAAGAGTCCTCTCAATCTATACTCAAGATTAAAAAGTTAAGAAAAGCCTGCAATTGCTTGACAAACTTAATTCAGCCTTATAGTGTATGTGACAGATGACAAAACCCTTTATTACACTGTGACACATTACTCTTTTTCCAAAATACCTCATAATAAAAGTGCCTCACACTAGGTGCACACTGCATGCTTTGCTTAGCTCACAAGCAGCAATTCAACATTCAATTTCTTTTTTTTTGTTGCTCAGTGTAAGACCCTATGTTGTTTTTTCTCAATCCACCATGTTCAAATATGGTCTTAAACCAGAAGTATCAATTTTCTCAATAGCTTTCCTGTAGTGTTTTTTGTAACACCAAAATAATTTACAAATAGATGGATGAACATTGACTCTTCCAGCATTAAACACTCAGCAAGGTAGCAGGTATTTAACAACTTTTAAGTGCAGATTGGTGCAGAAGAAACGGCTTTCCAAAGCCCCACCAGAAAACTATCACCTCTGAGCTGCTCTAATACTTTACACACATATATGCAGACAGAGGCTAGTAAATCTGGGGTATGAATAGAACAGAAGAAAGCCTTAAAAAAAAAAGAAAAAAATAACAGCCCAGAGAATATTAGAACAACAGAATAACAACATGATGTGAACTGTCAGAAGATTTCCCAGAGGTACAGGAAAATCTGCATAGACAGGACATTCACTTGATTGCAAAGGAGGCTCTCTTTGAACTTGGCCAAACCTGTCTTGTGTCTGATCAGGTCTGAGTTTGGGTCTGCCTGACCCAACTGGCTGACTCCACAAACACAAACTCTACAAGAAATGGCTGTCAAAGCCTCTCAAAAAGTTAGGCCATTTGGGAAAGTTCAGTCCTGCATAACAACTGCTAAAATTTCATCCAGAAACTGCTTGCCCTGAGAGATCTATGAACATTGTGAAATTACTTTGACACATCCCTGATGGCTTCCAAACAACCGCAATATTGGAAAGATAATACCTGTAAATATTATCCATTAACTGGAGCCTCACTATTTATTGTTGATTGTGTTTGAGCCAACCAAAACACAGGGGCAAAGTCTCTGCCCATGTGGATTCCCTGTTTGCTATGGAGTTGAGAGTGTCATTGAGCCTGGAAAGCTGCTTTCCAAATGGCTGTTATCTTGGCACCAGTCACAAACACAAGGTCAGCACAGCACTTAGTGGAAGGACGAGTAATTTCTGTCTGTCTGTCTGTTAAACATAGGCTTCTCAGGGAGCCCTGCCTCAAGCAGGTAGCACTGACAGCTTGCAGAAACAAAAGCCCAGGTAGCTAAGGGGATAAAGGTGGCTACTTTTCATATCCACATCAAACTACAAAACAATCTGTCCATGCAATGCAAGTCCTCATGCCTGGAAGAGCAGAAATCTTCCTCTCAGAGGAAGTTCTCTTTTCACTGAGATTTCAAATGGAAAGAATTAAGCAAATGCTGAGCACTGCCCCTCATTGCCTACTATAGTCCATAAGGAAGAAGGGAATAATCATCCTTTTTTTCTGAGTTTTTCCAGATTGGGGGAAAATTGCTACAAAATTCCCTGTGCAGAAATTCTGATTCAGAAGTCCAAGCAATTTTGTGTAGTTCTACTTTATCCATTTTCCATCCATCTTACTGGAAAGTAAGAGCACTAATATGCGCAGCTACAGCAGAATGGCTTCTGCACTTTAGTTCTTTCATGAGGATGTATCCACTTACGACTTTTGAACAGCTCATCAGAGAACATGCATCCACAACACAAACCAAGCCTGCTCCTCACTTGTACACATTTTACTACAGACTGCCAAATGATTGCAACTGTCCCAGGAAAACTAAAAGTAACTTTGGTGCACTGGATTCCAAATTCTTTCCATTTGAAATCTCTCAACATTGGAAAAGAAAAAGGTTGAAGGACAGAAATTTGTGCTTTCCTCTGGAGGGTCCAGAGAAAGTAAGAAGGGATCCAGATTTCACCACTTACATATGCTGTAGCTAAACCCCAATGTCCCAGGAAATAAAAGTTTTGTTACTGTCACATACCTACAGCTGACATCCTCACTTTGGGGTTTTTTTGTTTGGTTTTTTTCCTAATTTCCTGTCTTTCTAAACACAATGTAAAATTACACTCCCTGCTTTCAATATGACAAAGGATGATAACTCTCCCAGGTCCATCAAAACTTTCCAAGTTACCTAGAGAACTGGTAATTTACTTACTGGGAAAGTGTTTTCAGCTCTGCCTGAAAGAGAAGGGCTAAATTTATGTCATCTTTCCTTATGTTTTCTGTAATCATTTTGAGAGACAACAGCAGGAAGCCATGCCAGGAGGCCTTTTGCTGACATGTTAACTGACACTGGTAACAAAAACAAAATGACAACCCAACAGATGGTTCAAATGCTTACCAGTATATGAAGGTGCTGAATATGGCCACGCTGATGACGCTGAAGGGCAGGAAATGGACTATATAAGCTACAAGCATTTGCCATTTCTTATACAAGCCATCTTTACTTTCTTGGTCACTGATAGCACGTAGAGGTGGGACTGAATTAAATATATAAGAAATGAAGTAAATTACCATTAAACAGAGGGAGCAAGATTTGTTGTTAGCAGCAATGATCTGAAGCACAGGGACAACTTTGAGAATATATCACAAACATTCTGCCTAAACCACTCTGATCTCTTTTCCTCCCACTATAAATGCAAAGCATGCTCCCTGCAGGTTGCAAACATTGGTAGGCTTAATGAAAGAGGCCTAACCTATCAGAATGCAGGACAACCTTCTCTTTTTGCATATACAAATTAAGGACATGAGAAAACCTCTGTCACTGGCTAATTTATTGAGGTGCTCTGATTTCAACCTGATGACAGCAGTGTATGCTCTCTACATGAGCCAAACAGTTTTTAGGGCTGTAAATAGAAACTACTGTTGCTTTCAGTATGGCACCTGTAAGAGAAAAATCCTTTTAAAATGTAATCATCACATAATACTCATAAATCCAATTATGCTTAATTGCTGACAAAGCTGTTTTGTATTTCCATCCTTTCCACGTGTCTTGTTTTGAGCTCACTTAGATATTAGCTAGACCTAGACTTTGTCGTGCCTATAAAATGCTACACACAGGGAAATCTTTTGCACTGTTTAGAATAAAGCCTTCATAGACAGGCCAGCTGTAAAAGGCAGGGATCAGGGCATATACCCTTAAATTTCATTGAATCTTGTGCTTCTGTATCAACTCTGACATTACCTAGACCAGTGAAGAGCCTTTAAATTAGTATCTTCAAAAAATACTTTTTCTTATTTAAAACAGAGTGGCAGCAACAGGTGCTGCTGCATGTAAGACAGGACAGAAACTCACACAGGGCCACAGCATTGAGCATCCCTGTGTAGGGGGGGGCACTCACACACTGGTAGACAAGCCCCACACGGTCCTGCACAGCTCCCTGGGCCAGGTCATTCCTTAGTCTAAGAAGGAAAAAGGCTATGAACAAGCCAAATAACAGGTTCTGGAGGAGACGCATGATGATGCCTATCTTATCTCTGGAGAGATTTCTTGTTGTTCTCCTGATAATGAAACAAAACAACAACAAAAGGCTTGTTAGCTACAACTGAACACATGTTGGTAGGGTATTAAGCTTTGAACAAATCTTAGAACACAGTGCCCACAAAGAGCTAATATATTAAAAAAGACTAGGGACAAGTACAGTGGGAGATCAAATAACCAAGGAAGTGCATCTCTACATGGAGGGGAAACCTGAAAGATTAATGGAGAATAAAAAAAAAACCCCTGTTTTAAAATGGGGAGGGGGGGGTGGGAGAGTGGAGAACTCTTACCGTAAAAGAATCAGTATTTGGTCAAAGCCATTGGGTGAGTCTTTGTTTTTGAATGGTATTGGTGGCAGCTCCTTCATATACTTTGTTTTTTCAATGGCTGCCAGTACTTTGCTAAAGATCTCTGAGTTTCTGTATGCTGATACAAATTGCTGAACCCTACTGTAGGTTTCGAGTTCATGTTCCTTGCTTCGGGTGTCCACAGATGTCAGATCCACTGCAAAATGACAAAGCTTTTACTCTATACACACATCACTTTCCCTTCATACATTTTTCCCCATGCAACTAACTTCTTATTGTCTCCATTCTAAAATATGCAAAGATCAAAAGGTCAGTTGAAAGTATTCAAGGCTTCTTTCTCCCTTCTGTTAGATGCAGCAGGAATTAATTAACTGTGCAGCCACAAGTGTTTTGTGACCTCTGTAGGACCCTTGTTCAGGTCCTTGATCTGGAAATGCAAGCCTAAGCACTGTGCTGGTCAGACCTTTAGCACTCTCCTTGCACAGCACAGAGCTGTAGAGAGCAAGACAAAACACCAGAGGATGAACATTTATGAAGAGATGACTTATCTGGTCATATATTTCTCAGGTTTTCAGGGAAATGCTCTGACGTGACTCCACAGCTCCCCCTTGTCCTCTGCCCACTCCTCCATAACTATGGAGCTGTATTTTTTGCTTAGTGTGAACTTTCACTGTAGAGACACTGCTCTTCTCTCCTTGAGCTGTTAATGCATTGTTACCTCCTTTGCAAACATACTTCTCTTTTAATGTAAAGTCAGAGGATGTTCAGCTGGCCAAATTCCCCTAGCAGGCTCAGCCCAAGCTGCAGGAAGTAATACTGACTGCTATGGAATTCAGGAAAGGTAACTACTTCACAGAGTTAATGTTCCTTTCTAATAAGTCCCCCTAAACATACTCCTGGCACCAGCAGTTTTTTTGCTGGTAGATAGGAAATTTGTGTGCTCCATTTTTACAAGTCATACAGATTCAGTAATAGTGCTAAAACGCCTTCGAAATTTCCCTTTTCCCCAACAGCAATGAATTAGCCAAGGTTTGAAAACTGGATTGTTGTTCTCAGCAATACTTGTTCTTACCCTATTTTATATTACTCTTCTACATCTGGTAAGATGTCTTCATCAGTTATTTATTGCTAAGGTTCCTTTCATCCTTAGATTTCAGTTTTGTATTGTTCTGTTCAACTTCAAAATGCAAATTCAACAAAAGGAGGCCTTGTCTCAACAAAAGGAGGCCTTGTCCAAGATTCTTAAGTTTCCTCAAAATCTGAATTAGGCTTAGGAATAGTTCCCTGGTGTTCTAAAAGCTGGAATTCATCAGAATTGTCTTTAATGGTAAACATTTCCAAAATGAAGCCTTTGCTTTTACAAACATGAACATCCGAAAGGCAGAAACACTTTTTAAAACTTGGCCAGTGTGACTTGCTGGAAGTCACACAGGAAATAAATGGCAACTGGGTGTGCTTTAAAATAATTGTAACACTGACTACAAACTAGACCAACTAGCTAATGCCTAGCATGCATTAGTACTTTTTACAAACATGTGACAGTTCAGCAATATAATCCACACTCCATACATAGGATATATTTTCCTCTGTTGTTGGTGTAAATGATATCAGAATCTGTCCCTTCATTCACATCAAATCACACAAAAAAAATATAAACTACCAATTTTCGAAAGACTAAATATTCTGATGATTCTTTGCTCTAATCTATATTTTTTTCCTTTCTTGTCACATTCAAAGGTTGACATTTGAAGAATGCAGTACTCTCTTTACCAAGCTTTTTTAAAAGTGGGTCTAAATCTCAAATCATCTATGCTTTTCAAGACTATTCAAATTCATGAAGGCAAAATTATCCTCACTGTCATACCAGTATTTTCAGCTTTATCCCATTCCAGCTTCATGTCAACAACCATCCTCTCTTCTCACTGAGTTTAGAATGCCATGTAGACAATAGGAAAACACTGCCTGCTCTGAATGCAGCTTTTTGAATTGGTCAAATTCTCTGGTTAGTGCTCAGCTAGTACTGCCAGAAATTAACCTAACAAGTTGGATTTAAATAGAGTTATGTAAATGGCTGCTTATCTGTACTCATACAAACACATCCACATGCTCTTCAAACCTGTGCCCGTATGGATCAGGGACATGGATGTCCTGCAGCAAAACGAGTCTCATTTCCAAAGCCTCCTGCTCACCCTTTTTTTTTCATCTTGAATTGGCAAAACAATACTCTCCAGCTTATGCCAGCAGCTATAATCATCTTGCTATCATCATCTACTGAAGCATCCATTCTGTTCCAGTTGTTCACCCTGGTATTAACAACTCCCCAAAACTTTCAGAAACCTCAAATTTAGAATTCCTGGAAGCTGATGCCTCAAGTCATCCCATATTTATTCCACAATGTTCCCTCCACACAACTCTTTTAAATTGCTTGGCACCACAGACTCCGGAGGAGCATGGTATTTTGCACAATTTTGGAATCAAATTCATTTTCCAGCATCCAGTGCACAGCCATAGGGAAATGCCGTCAGGAATCCACAGGTTTCATGAAGCTGAGATTCTGTTTTTAGTGGTAGTTTACTCCTTTACTGCAAATATGGCTATTTTATGGGATCATTAGGAATGACATAGGGCCAGCCCTCTCTCTGAGCTGAAAATAATTAAAAAGTTGGAGCAGAATTCACATACATTTTTATCTCTGGAAAAACTTTAACTTGGGTAATGACCAGATGGTTTTACCAAAAACTTAGACAAACTTACCATAGAAGTCAAAAGGATTTGATTGTTCAGGACAAGAATAGCCACAGTCACTAAAAAATGAGATCATTTCCATAGGGTTCCCACAGAAAACCATTTCTCCAAAGCTCATGATGGCTATTTTATCAAATAACTGTTGGGGGAAAATTAATATATTAGCCGTATGTACTAAGAATCACAGAATATGCTGATTTGGAAGGAATCCATCAGGATAATCAAGACATAAAACACATAAGACACCCCAAGAATTCCACCATGTGCCTGAGTACATTGTCCAAAAGCTTCTTGAACTCTGTCAGACTTGGTATTGTGGCCACTTTCCTGGTGATCCTGTTCCTAACCACCCTCTGTGTGAAAAATCTTTTTCTAAGATCCAACCTAAACCTCCCTTGTCACACTTCAGGCCATTCCTTCCCTCAGGTCCTGTCACCAGTCACCACAACGATCAGATCAGGAGTGCACTCATTCTTGAGTGCAGCTACTGTCTTGGTAATAGAAATGCTTTGATGGGAAAAATAGTTTTGACACATTCAAACTTCCTTACTGTATTTCTCCCAAAAGACATTTGTCCTTTCTTTCATGCCTCTCATTGGTGGTTATGCAAAATGACACATCTTTAAGCTCTAGTGGTTCTCAAAACTGTCAATGACAACAGCATACAGAGGCAATCCTCAAGAAGAGATGTGGCTTTCTGACTTCACTTTAATGCACCTTCACTTACTGACTGACCTCCTTTGGTGCTTAATAGCCCCAGTCTGTAAAACCCCCCAAATTGTTGACAATATTATCCTGAGGTGCTTAAGGACTCTAACAGCACTGCTCTTCAAGTGAACATTTGCCAGGGCAAGGTTACCACCAGCTATGATCAATCCCTGTTCTCAAGACACCAGGGCTGCTTTCAGTCCAGAAAAGCACTGCTGCTCCCCTTAGGCTCCACAACCATTTACACTCCATTCAGTCAGCCAGGGAAGAGAAGTTTTGCATTCATGTGGCAGATGGTGGACAAAGAGCAAAGTGAGAAACAGTAATGGGAAGAGAGAAATGCTCTCCCCAGCCAAACCCTGCAAGGCAGGACTGCCTCACCACACAACCAAGGTGTACCCACACGCCTTGTCTTTACTTCTCCCAGCGGTTTTGGTTTGGGCACTTGCACAACACAAGTGTTAGGCACACAGACAGAATTCACACTATTTTCACAAGGCAATGTGTGTCCCTAAGTGCCCTGTGACTGGGACAAGGCCAGAGTTGTAAAGTTCAAGAGAAGCCTCTAATTAAGCAAAGGAAAGGAAAAAAGGCAGCTATACTGGATCTTGTACTTCCATCCTGAAAAGAACCAATGTATTAAAAGGTCAGGTGGAAAAGCCAACAGTGAGTAGGTATCATCTACCTTGAAAAGTTCTGAGCGAGGCTGATGGATTGTAAGAATCACAATCCTGTCTTTGTGTGCAAGCTGTGAGAGAAGCAAGACAAGCTGGTTTGCAGTCAGGCAGTCCAGCCCTGTCGTTGGTTCATCAAGTAGCATGACCTCTGTCAAACGACAAAGAGTAACTTCAAAATTCCAGTAAATCAGGAGCAAATGGCATAGCTTCTGCCTTTAAAGCTAATTTGGCAAATAACATAGAAATGACTTTGCAGGTGAAGTTCAGCACATAAACCAGGGTGTGCACAGATATTGCCATGATGGGATCGTTCAGTTTTATTTAGTTTCAGTGGTTCTGTTTCAATGACTAGGAATAAGGACATGAAAAATAGTTTAGAGCATAATACTTCTTCTAAATTCATGTGAAATCTGAAAATTACCAAAATAGTTTTGATGCATACATCTGCTTTCAAGAACAATAATGATAAATTTCAGCATTTACAAAATCATAAATATAAGCGACAAAATTAGCTAGGAGTTATATATTCTGAATTAAATTTATACATACATATTTATATATAAAATTTATGAACAAACCAAGAATTCTTAAAATACAGCAGATGCAATTCCACAGATTGAAGCAGATGTTACTGCCTTTTCTTCATTATTTTATTGCACATGAAAGGGAAAAACTAATCATCAAATCCATTATTTTTATAGAGATGACACATAGCACAGAAGAGGGCAGTCCAACCCTGATCAGGGTACGACGGGAGGAGAGTTTTCACTCTAGGTTTATCTACACAGAATTACTATAGTGTTTACTGTAGAGTTTTGTGAGGTCCTGAGCAGCAACCACACCCCAGGAGTCACCAGTAGCAGGGATGTACCTCACTGTGCTACTTAAGCTCCCTCCTGCCTAATATGCAGTTGTAGCACATCCACATGGCTACAAGGACTCCAGCATCCAATAAACATGTGCTGTACCTTCACTCCGTGAGATTCTGGCACCTTCAAGAAACTCTCTCAAAACTCACAAAATTTTTCCCATGGATAATCCTTCCACAGTTACTCAGCTTTGATTTCCTTTCACTGGAATTTTTTTGGCACTGGAACATACATGGCACTCACACATACATAGATGAAGGGCAGCTACTCCACTACAAGGCTCAGTGCTTGCACATATACGGCTCTAATATACTCAAAAATGATAAATTAATGGGCCACAACCAACCTTTGGTAAAAGTGAACCCAGAAAGACTTAAAATGGATAAATCCAAGTCCAAACCTATGTTCAGTCCCCTAACATTTTTAATTTGTCTGCTTTCCAAGACCAACTAACAGATCAGTGGCAGACCTCAGTTACTGCTTATTCTTTCCTGTCATCATCGGACTGGCTTCTGCTGAATTAAAGAATGCAAATGCTTTTGTATTTTGAAGTGGTTTACAGAGGCCTGTGGCAGGAGCACAACGTGACACAGCCTTGCTTTATTTTGAAAATCCATGCAGTGGTACTTACTGGGATCTTGTAAAAGCTGGGCTGCAACCGATACCCGACGCCTCTCACCCCCAGAAATTCCAGCGACATTCCGGCTTCCAATTATTTTGTCAGCAATGTGGCTGAAACTCAGCTCAGTCATAACTGCATCTACCTAAAAAATAATTACAACTTCAAAGCACTAAACACAGTCCAGCTCAGATACCTGTGTGCAATGGCAAAAAACAGGAAAAAAAGAACATAATTTAAAATTACAGCTTTACTAATAGCCTGCTTGCATCCATTCTAGTTGAACAGTATCTGGCCTAATTTATATTTGATTTTTAATACATTATTTAAATTATTAGTTTTTAAAATTTTATTTCAATCCATTCTGAAATGAGTAAATTTTAGCCTCATTTGACATTACGCGATTAAGAGTTTAGAGGTGACTAGAAGTTAAGGTATGAAGCATAATTTGCTGCTCTGGCTTCCAAAATCAGAGAGCAGGGAGGCACATCAATTCTGGGAAATTATAAAGTACTGACTGGAAGACTGGGGAAGAGAGAAGACAGAAAGCAAGACCCTCTGGTGAGAAATATCCGATTTTACTTCCAATACAATTAAAAAAAGACCCCTTTAAATAAATCTGAAACACACTGATTTCATCAAGAAAGCAGCTTGTAGGAGGTTTAGTAGACCAGTGCTTTTTTGAGCTGTTGTGGTTAGTGAGAGATATCGTACAGGAGACAGAGTGGTGCCAAAATCAGTTGTGCTGTCCATGAGACTTGCCAGCACACACGGGCCTAAATACCCCAGAGAACTGAGGTTCCCCTCTGGGGAAGGGGAACTGACCTCAACACCCAGAGCAGCACCTCCTGCAGCAGTAACTGCTCCAGCTTCGGGTGGGAGCGTTTTGTCCCAGCATAATGGGCATGTCCTGGGGCACCAGCACAAGCCCCTTGAAGAGGTGGCACCACCAGAGAGCTTGTGCCCTACTCCTCAGCAGGGGGATTTCCCCCCATTTGCAGAATGAAGATTACAAAACCTCAAAACGTAAAACACAGCCATGGAAGGAAAGTGCTGCTGGTGAAAACATTACAAAACAGCCTGGACGACTTTCTGGTGGAAGACTGTAAAATACAAACCTTCTTTTTAATGGAGCTGTTGGAGCACTTCTTAAGAGTTAGTAAAGCCGTGTAGGTCAAAGACTCCTGTACAGTGAGAAAGCTTAACAAAGTGTCACTCTGAAAAAAAAGTGAAGAGGAAGAAGGAGTTAGTCCTGTAGTAATTAAAATTTTGTCCCTCTTCATGCAAGCCTAATCATTCATACAGCTTATTAACTGATTTGTCCCAAATTTCCTAGTAAAATCACATTCACATTACACTACTCCATTACACTAGCAATTTTTTTACACAAAAGGAAGCACAGCACACAAAAAATAAATGTAGAAATCAACCTGTGGCACATAAGAGAAGCAATCTCTGAACTGTTCCCTCTTCAGCTGACGTCCATTCACATACACTTCACCAAAGAAGTTGTCTTTATGTCCCAGTCTTCCCGATATTGCATCCAGAAGAGTTGTTTTCCCAGATCCTTTCAAACAAAATAAATTAATCATGTGCTGAGATGAATTTTATGATTCCAAGAGTGGTAGCCTGACTTGGATGGACACATACAAAAGGTACAAAGTTGGATTTTTTCTTGATAACTTCAAAATAATAGGCCCTGAAAATGCAGCTAATTAAGGGAAAGTAAATGGGAAAACTAGAATGCAAATTAGTGTTTAAATCATAAAAAATTCACACTCTGCAGCGAAACATTTGAGTTTTGAAGTAACCTTGTCTGTTATTGAAGTTATAATTGTTAGTTAGATGACAGAAGACTGAACTCTGAAAACCAAGCACCATTTTTACAAAGCAGAAGTTAAAATCAGCCACAATTTCATTATTTAAAACACAGACCTCAGTCACATTCATGTCACTATGAAAGTCACCAGTATTAACCGTGATCTTATTTTGTTTAAAGTACTGGAACAACTTACCAGAATTTCCTAAAATCCCCATAATCTGGCCACTTTCTATGTGAAATGAAACATCCTTAAGTATTTGCCGGGTCCATTTTTTACAATATAAAGAAAAGTTCCACCATGGGCCAACACGCTCTCTTGGAAAACAAACACCAATAAAAAATTAGAAAATATGTAAAAATTTTGCATAAAGCACGTGAATGGTTCATAGCTACTTGCATGTTGGATGGGAGCTTCAAGGATTTTAAAATATGGAAAAATAAAAGTATTTCCTCCTTGCCTTTTCACCTCCTAAGGCTTCAACTTTGGCATTACCTGGAAGATAAAACGAGATCTGAACACGTTTTTCAGAATGATTGCTAAGAAGCTTTTGGACTGCAACCAAAGGGGCAGCCATGAACTGTGGCTTTATTTGCTGATGATGTTTGCCAGCTATTAATCCACCCGTCCCTTTCCTTAGGGCCTCGTGCTATCCCTCTGGCAGCAGCAAGAAACGCAACGGGAAAGGGCACAGCGTTAGGAAATCTCTAAAGCACGTCCTTCAGAGAGCCGTGAAGGGGATGCGGTGGGGCTGCGGAGGGCTCGGCCCCGAGGCCGTGAGGGGGCCCGGCGCCGTGAGGGGGCCCGGCGCCATCGCTCCCCGTGCCGGGCTGCGGCCAAACCCCCGGCCCACAGGGCCTGCCCCGCTCCCGCCGCCGCTGGCCGGAGCAGCGCCCCTCCACACCGCCCTCCCAGCCCTACCTGATGGTGTAGGAGACACCCTGGACGCTGATGCTGTTGGGGAGCTGCCCCACGGCCATCCCCTTGTCTGTGTGCCCGATGCTGCCGTTCTTCTCCAGGGCGGGAGATGCTCTGCCCGACATCCTCGCGTGCCGGGGCTCCGCAGCCTCCCTGCGTCCCTCACGCTGCTGGCCAGGTCACTGCCACTGCCACTGGCACTGCCACTGCCGCCACCACCATGCCACCCCCGGCACCGCGTAGGGGCAGCTCCCGCTGTCCCGGGTCAGAGCCGGTCCCTGCCCACGGCACTTGCCACCTCAAAGAAAACAGAGGTGCTTCCTGTTCTTACTTTTCCGGAGAAGAACTGATCAGTGATTAGCTGAAGCCGCTATCTGATGTACCTTTAGCCCGAGCTATTAGCGTCCCAGAGGAGGGGAGTATTTCCCTGTCCACGGGGTCATGCCAGCTGCAGAGGCGCAGCGCGCCAGGAGAGATGGTGCTGCGGTGAGGGTGCCCGGAAAGGACCGCGTTCCAAACCAAGAGGAGAGGGATTTCCACAGCTTTCACAGAGACGGTGGTCAAACCACTGCAGGGAGCCAGACCTCCCACCACCACCATCATCATGAAGGAAACCACCGACAATGTCTCACTGGACGATGCCAGCTGGGGGCAGGTGATGTGCGAGGGCTCGGCTGTGAGCGAGAGCGGCGCGGAGTGGGGAGGGAGCCGGGGGGCTCGGCTGTCCCGGTGGCCGGGAGCTGGGAGAGGCGGGCAGCCATCCTGCCAGCGGGCTGGCACAGCCACTGAGCCCCGAGCTCCTCCCGCTCCGAAACGGGGAGCAGAGAGCATCCACATCCCCCACGGCAGCACCCTGGGCATGAGGCCGGTGCCATGCAAGCCCTGCGCAGGTGCCACCGTGGTGGAGCTGAGAGAGGGTCTCCAAATGTGTGGATGGGGGAGCAAGCCCCTGAGCATATCCTGGACTGGCTTTCCCAGGAAATGCCTTCAGACTAGATCCCCAAATTTGCTGGGGAGCGCCTGTTTTTAAAAATTAGGTTCAGCATAAGGAAGGGCTCAGAGTGCTGTGGCAGCAGGGGTAGTTTGGAAGGCTTTCCTGTGGCTTCTCAGGCTGCTTGGTGTGATGTTGCTTTCTGCTGTATATCTAGACTGAAAAAAATAATCAGCCTTGTTTGCTGTGAGGTCAGGAGGCAAGATCATGGTCATCCTCTGCCAGAGATACCACAGGCATGGATAGGCTCTGGTACACAGGGTACAGGTACATTTGCCTTGGCTAAGGTTTGAGTCTGGCAAGCAGGAAAAGCACAGAGCTGTGGGAGAGATATGGCTGGCTGGCAGGAAAACTGCAGGCATGCACACAGCTAAACCCAAAGCTAGGACTTTGCAATTGCAGCTGTATGCAGAAGGGCCACGTAGACTCTTGTTATTTTAACAGATATCTCAGAACATTAAGTTCCAGCTGATAAATGGTGAATTCAAAAAACAGAATAAAGAGACTGCGCTAGTAGCTGTGTTTTATTTGTTCATAAAGCCTCCAAGGATACAAGTCCATGTGGAATTCAACAACGGACATGCTTCGAGTGAACCTTCATTTTCAGCTGCCAAAACGCATCAATTACAATATGTACCATTTTGATTCAGTAGACTAATACTGCTGAAGCAGTACATCTTTTTTCCTCAAAAAGAGTCTAATCTCTCTGTAGTGACATGACATTTATCTCCATTTTCAAAGTTTTCCCTTTTAATCTGAAAGCAACTAGAAAAGCACAGTACAGCATACTTGGCCCTCATACATGTCTCTAGAACAAAGTACTTTTCACAGTGACAGTGTGAACTGATAATTCATTTCAACTCTTCAGACTTTTGCGCTACAGTAACTCATCAATAATACTGTTACATCCCATAAATACATTTCCCTTTGTGTTTCATCTTTTCTGAACTCAGACTTTAGCAGCACTTTAGTTATTGTAATTAACTGTTGTAATCCACCTAACAACTTTTCCAGACCAAGACCCAGGACACTATTTTTCACTCTGAAGAAGATAACAGTCTTTACTTCACATACAGTGGAAAATCAAATGTTCTGGAGGTCAAAGAACTCAACTACCAGGTAAAAATTGTCATTTATACACCTCCCTTCAGCAGGAAGCATATCCAGCAATGCCTATTTCTATACCCAGACCATTTAAAAAGCCAAGTAAAGTTGAAAAAGTTTACACAACTGTTGCACAGTCAGTTTGTGAGCAGAATCACACTCTTGGCTGCAATATTGACAGCAGACTAACCCCTGTATTGTAAATATATCCAGTAAAGTTAAGGGATAAGACAGGAAGAGAGATCTATTTCTAGGCCCTGCTTAGTTTCACTCTTGAGCAAAATTATTCCTCTGAGGGCTGGAGCAGAGGGACTTTCTATTCAGCTAAGGATCAAAGGAGCTCTTGCTGGCAAGAACGAGTATGTGGAAGGGGATAAAGAGAAGAGGACTAATAAGGAGGACTTAAATGAACCAGTGAAATATTTTGTCTCCTTCTCCCCATGGGGTCTGAATAAGATTTCACAATTTTCAGTTTCCTTGAATTTCCAATTATATTTAAAGTCTGAAACATTTAAAATTTACAATAGTAATAAATTACCAAAGTAACAAAGGACAGAGAGTTTTAGTGATTAACAGAAGAAGCAAGGCATGAAAGCATAGGTGGCTGCAAAAGAACTTCCTTCTAGGTATTTCTGAGGATGAACAATAATATTTTAACGTATGCTTTGCTTGTAACATTGTAACTTTGAAGGTATTTGTTGTTAAATGGTTTATTGCTTGAATTGAAGGGACTTGTTTCCTTCTTTGCTAGGTTAACACAGCATCCCTGATTCCCTGGTATGAGAACCTTGCTCAGATGAAAATGCCCTGGACCTGGAAATCAGATCCCCATTCCCATGTGACAGTGATCCAAAATCTGAATCTCAAAGTGCGAAGTGGTCAGATGCTTGCAATTATAGGAACCACAGGTAAGAGCAACCACATTTCATTATATGATCAGCTCTCAGATAAAATGAACACAATCAAGAGCAACACTCTGCAGTCTTTAGAATGTCAAAATCTCATTGAGAAAAAACTATTGGGAGTGTCACTAAAATACATTCTTTAAGTGACAGGATGAACAAAGAAACAAAGAAAATACTGGGGGGGATAAATTAAAATTTATTTTCAAACCCAATTTTGTTATGCCCTGCACACATTTGCATTCTGTTTCCTGAGGTGTAGTGAAGTATTGTTACAAGTGTGGCCTGGCAGCCCCAGATCTGCTGGACATGAATCAGTTTCATGGCTCAGATTCAAAATAGGCCAATTGCAGACCACACTCAGGTAGCAAACAAATGAAGCCAAACCCCATAAGAAAGAGCAGTGCTACCTTGCATAACCATAAGCAGAAATTCCATTTGGACTAAAACAATTCAAATAGGATAAAATATTGCATTTTTGTTAATTAATAGAAACTTACAGAGAAGAAAAGACAGTTCCTCTTCTGTCTGGTGTTACTGCTTTATTACCCTGGGGTTTGGTTTTTTCTTCCATTTTCTGGTGGGAGTGGTCAAGGGTGACAAGAAGTAGACACTGCACCTTTAAACTGAAGTAAAAAGTGTCATGCTTGGGAGGTAAAAATCCCCATGCTGTGTCTCCACTAGAGTCTTACATCAAGTTAGCTCAGTGATTCAGTGAAAATGCTCTCTCTCAAAGGCAAGGCATATTTGTCAAAGAAGTTTTAACTTTATTCCTAAAAAATGAGAGTTTTCTTTCCTATTGCCATGGGAATTTTTCCTGAGCACATATTGTTAATGTAAGTGAAGCTTACCTTAGAGATTCTCTTGATAATAAAAGGAAAAGCTTTGTGATGAAATAACATACTGAGTTATAGATATAGCACCTTTGTAAGGCAACATACACTGAGCACAAACCCCTTTCAGCAAACTAGTCAAACTATTTTCAAAAGCTGTTTATCATCTATTTCATCAAATGCCTTAGTAAAATGGATTAAACTGCTGATGGGTTTCACATTGTCAATGGCAATCAATATGTCACTCTTAAACAGAGCAATACGTGGTTTACAGATGGATGGGTTTCTTTTTTAAGATGTATGTATTAAGAAGCAAGTGTGGAGTTAATCTTTCAACAGGGAGACTAGAAATAAATGACATCTAATCATAAGAGAGTTCTGTGTGTTTACATACAGAATCATACAACAAAAAGGAAAAATTCATTTGCTGTTTAACTCCAGATCAGGTTTTGTTTTCATTGTTTTACTTTTCTTACCTCTGGGTATGAACCAGCTTTTCTTAATTATTTAAATGACTTTTTGTCTAATTCAAGTCATAATAATTTTTATTTCAGTCGTGATTAATGTTCTTATTGTCTGTATAATCATTCAATGCCTTAGTCATTCAGCTGATCCAGCTGCTGTTTCTGAATTCACAAATCCCTCCACAGAGCAAGCTCTTGCTGAGCATTTGGGTGCCAGCCCTGCAGCCAGGGTGGGACCATCTTGAACCTCTGTTTCAAAAGTGAAAGAGAGTTTACCAAAGAGATGAGACACTTCTTGTGTTCATGAAGCCGTCCTCAAAGCCCAACTACCCAGTTCTGCTGAGAAATTATAAGGGTTCAAACCACATACTCCATTCCAAGGGGGAGAGATTTCCTGAACAGGACCTTATAGTCAGTATTTTCTTTGAAGATCATCCTGTCTCTGTGACCTTAGGAAAACTTTAGGAGGGGTTGGCAAAGATTTTTTTTTTCCTTAACATCTCTATATGTGACAAGATAGCTTTTGAAAACCATCCCTTGGAAATTAATTTTCAATTTTTATTTTTCTAGCTGGTGGAAAGACATCCTTGCTTGACGTGATAACCTGCCGGGATCATGGAGGCAAAATCAAGTCTGGTCAAGTCATGATCAACAACAAACCCATCACTCCCCAGCTCGTTAGGAAATGCATAGCACACGTGAGGCAGGATGACCGACTGCTCCCCCACCTGACTGTCAGAGAAACACTATTGTTCGTTGCCAAACTGCGCCTTCCAAAGTTTTTTTCAGACTCACAAAGGAAAAAAAGGGTAATTAAGCTGTTGGGAAAAAATAAAGTTGTCAAAAATGTATCTGACAGGAATTATCCAAGAGATCCTGTGTGTTTGGAGTCAGAACAGCTAATCTGGCATTTTTTTATGTAGATTATGAATTTTAAACCTTTTTCATCTTTCAAGATAGAAACCAGCAATTGTTCCAAAGCTCATAAAAAATGACAATCTAGAGAAAGCATTAGAGAGGCTGAAAGATGAACTAAATTTTTGATCGATGAGTCTTTTTTAATATTACCTCTAGAATCAAGATCTGTTTTCAAGTGTCTCTAGCACAGAAATATCCAGATGAATTTTAACCATATTAATCATATTTTCAGTTTTATCTATGCACGAATGTGCAAATGAACTCCTGCTTGACGCCTGTCACCCTTGGATCCCCGCAGGTGGAAGATGTGATCGCAGAGCTCCGCCTGCGGCAGTGCGCCAACACCAGGGTGGGGAACGAGTACCTGCGGGGCGTCTCCGGGGGAGAGAGGCGCAGGGTGAGCATCGGCGTGCAGCTGCTCTGGAACCCGGGTGAGCACAACTCGCACCTTCCTGGGGCCCACCGCACACCACTTGGGCACAACGGGGCACTGCACGAAGATGGAAGCTTTCAGGGAAGAGCCACACACTCCGTTGTCCCTAGGTCAGCGGGAGGAGTTCATACTCGGGACACTTAACAGTCCTTGCATCACCCTCTGCCAGAGGCTGCCTCTCCACGGCACAGTTAGCGGCTGTTGCTGGTCCATTTGCTTCAATTGTAATCAGTGCTGATCACAGATAGTACTGTAATTATTACAGAAATAATTCTGTAAACAGAGTGTTTCAGCAGCTGACAGGCTTTTGCTTCAGTCACCTTTGCCAGTGGAAAAGTGGAGACAGACCGAGGCAGAGCCCCCAGGAGCCTTAACCCATCATTCTCTACAACCACCACCACAAAGATTACTCAAAGTTGCCTGAAGTGACTCACAGCAGTGCTCTGGTTTGTGCATATCAGTATAAAGTTTGGGTTTTATCTGACCACATGCCACAAGTTACTTTGGCTTATTTTGAACATTGTTTTCCCTCCCTCTGACACAAGCCCCCATTTACATGTGGAGTATTAACAGGAAAGGTCATTTTTTTCACTGTATAGTCAGTCATTGCAGTCTTGTGCAACTCACTGACATGGCTTCATGTTGCAGGTGAAATAGAAACTTCTGTTGTCTTCAGCAGAAGCAAAACATGAGGCTAAATCCACAGCTGATTTTGCTGGATTGAATCCCCTCTCAGATCTTACATGTATATCAAAATCACCATTAACCTTGACTGAGCCTCTTCTTGAACAGGATTCCCCATCAGCTTTTTCCCTAGGAAGTGGATTTGAAAACCTCTTGCTTGTATGAAGTTATACTTCTGTAGTTATGGGGAAAGCAGGTTTTTGCTTCTGTAAGACGTGATGCTCAGGAATAGATGTACTGAAGTAAAAAAATTATCATTTTCTTTAAAGTTAAAAATAATGAGTGAAATTTTGTGCACTAGCACCATTTCACTTAGAACATATTTTCCAAACCAAACATGCTGCTTTCTACAGCTAAACTTACTGTCTTTGGCAGGAATACTAATACTTGATGAACCTACTTCTGGACTGGACAGCTTTACTGCACATAACCTTGTGATAACATTATCCAGACTGGCCAGAGGAAACAGATTGGTTCTTCTTTCAGTTCATCAGCCCCGGTCAGATATCTTCCAACTGTTTGATTTGGTTCTTCTCATGACTTCTGGACTCACTGCCTACGGTGGAACAGCTAAAGACATGGTCCAGTATTTCACAGAACTAGGCTATCCTTGCCCAAGGTACAGCAATCCTGCAGATTTCTACGGTCAGTATTAAGCACTGTCATAAAAAAAGGGTTACTGGAAATCATTTGCTTTCCTAGGTGGCTAGGTAATGTTGATTTTTATTGATCATGACTGTCTCAGAAATGCCTTGTAAATAAATCAATACTGCAGCAAGTTCCTTTTTTAATAGAATCCTTATTTGTCAGTACAGGAAATGTAGCAAAAACAAGAGGTACAGACAAAACTAATTTTAAAAACACTCCTTCTAACAGTGGCAGATGTAGTAACTTGTCAACACGTTGAGCATACTTATCCCCATGTTTTAGCTGGTTGAAACCTTTTCTCTGGGAAAGACACAGATAAACTGATCAACTGCTTTCGGCAGACAGTTCTCTGATTTCTCAATTAAGAAAATGTAGAAGTTTGTTTCCCAGAAGGTGGGACAGAGACAGGACTTTCCCAGCTAGTCTGAGACAAACCTGGAATAAGTACTGGGAAAAAGGAGTGCTGCCCTACAGAGCACAATGGAAGGGAGAAAATCCCAACCCAAATCAGCAATCTTTTTACTCCTCAAAGAAAGTTTATGTAGTTTCAAATCAATTCATTTTCTGCTTTTTGCAACGTGGAAAGGGAATCTGCCCAGTTAATCTGTTCATTTAATGGCAGGAATCGCTTAACAGAGGCTGGTTCAATTCCAGCCCTTAGGTCATTGCACTCAAGTTGGCCAGAAAACCTGGTACAGACCTCGGACAACCATAATGTTCTGGAGTAATCTCTTCAGCTGTGCCTGTGTGGCAGGCAGTGCCAGCTGTGCAGAGATAAATAGAAGTTAACCTTGGTGTCAAGCCCCACAAAAAGACCTTTGTCACCATCAGGGCTCAGAGCAGTCCTCAGCCAAGCACAGCCTTGGGGAAGGCTTGCAGCACCCCTGTAGAACGAGAGGAGTCCTGGGGAAAGCTGTAGCTACAGCCTGTGGTTACAGAGACAATGCCCTGTGCTGAGGAGGTGGGGAGGGCACAGGGGCAGGTCGAAGATCCTTGAATGGTATGCACCGAGTCAGCACCCGCAGGAAAAGAAAGGAAATACAGGCAGCAGGAAGGTGGAAATAGGACAGGATGGCAGAGCATCCACAGCAAGAGGGAGGACCTGATAGAAATATTCAGATGCTGGCTGCATGTCTGACAGAGAAACAAGTGACTAGGGCAGAAAGGAAGGCAAAGAATTTCTGATGGACTCCTCCTAAGAGTGGCTGAACAGACATGATCAGCCCAATGCAAGGAGTCAGGAAATGTGCAGAGATAATTCTCTCAGAAAGCATCTGTAAAACATCAGATATTGTCAATCTACACCAAAGGTCAGCACGGGAAAATACTACTGTAAGTTTAGATTAAAAAAAAAAAAAAGGCACTAAGTCAACTATTATTGGTATGACTGTGTTGTCCTTAGATAATGCTCCTTTTGGACTTTCTCAGTATCAGGTAAAGTTTATGGCACCTCTGTAAGTTACAACTAAGACAGTAACTATAATTGTGCACATGAAGAAAAAATGTGATTTAAGTCAAAGTCACATAAAAGACTCCAAATGCCTACATGACAGGAAGGAAATTCAAGCTATTTTTTCTCAGCACTGCTCTCAAGGTGCTATGAAATTTATTAAAATCTGAAATAGTAGTTTATAATACTATAATAAGCAATGATGTAATCTCTCAGTGATTCATTGAGTAACTAGGTAAGAAACATACACATTAACAATCTGTTCATCTCTAATTACCTAAAATAAATGATAGTTTTAACTGTTGTAAGTTAATGAATGTACACAGGTTGGACTGCTTGCTCCCAATTAAATCCCTGATTCTAAACAAATCATAAAGTTATTTATTCTATGGCACATGGACTCAAACCAAGTAATGTCTTGCAGTTGACTTGACCAGTATTGATAAACAGACTGCAGAAAAGGAGAAGGAAAGCCAAAAAAGAGCAAATACTCTTGCCAACTTGTTCATAGAAAAGGTCAAACATTTTGATGATTTCTTATGGAAAGCTACTGAAGGAGACAACACTGATACCACAGCCATCAAGCAGAGGTAAAGAAAAGAGTGTCACAGAGAAGGTCTGGAATAATAGCTACACCTTCTGCTAATCTAATTTTTTTTCTCTTTTTCTTTTGGGCAGGAATTCAGAAGAGGTTATCAATATGCCTCACCATGTAAATGATCAATTACCAGGATCCTTGAAGCAGTTCACAATATTATTAAGGTAATCTTGTTATGTATCGTGCCCATTTGTATTTAAAATCAGAGGGAGGCACAGAACATCCCACCCCAGTTGTCTTCCTTCAGGCTTTCACCATTTTAGACCTGAAGTACTTGGTGGCTACAGGTGCTTCATAGGTTTGATTAGGTAAAATCCTTTACAGAAACAGGGAGTCCAATATTAAGTTCTGTTTTGTCGGGCCAGGGTTTTTTGAGCTTTTAGAAGAGAACTTAATACATCCAAGAATAGCTTGGCTATTACCTTTGGAGGCAAATAATGAGCAGGATGGCTTCTGTTGCAGTGTTGGAAACAAAACTGTTTAATAAAAGGAAAAACAATAAACAGAAAATCCGATTCATGTACAGAGGTCTGCTCCTGGTAAAACACCTTCACAAAAGCCTCGTGGTTCTTTTGTTCTCTCTTTCTCTACCTGATGGCCCAGGCGGGATCTTTTGGCTCTCATCCAATTAGGTGACCCCGAGGTTTTACTGAAGTCTCTGGGGTCCTATAAGGTGTCTTTTCACCTGATCGTTGGGAGAAACTTCTGGGCCTCCTTCCTTTTTTGGAGGATAAAGGCTAGTTTGTCCCTCTCTCATTGGGGGCATCCCCCTACACTCCTTCAGTCCAACTCCTGTCCTTGCCAAAGCCAGCAAGTTCCAAGAACTGATTTGAACACTGGGGCTATGTGTCTGAATATAACTGGCACTAGTAAGTATTATATCTTACAGTCTATATTGCTGTTTTCCTAGTCGTCAGGTCTCCAATGACTTCAGAGATCTTTCAACATTACTAATCCATGGATTTGAAGCCCTTCTTATGTCATTGCTAATTGGATTTTTGTACTATGGCCATGGAAAAAATGGACTCTCTATTCGTGACACAGCAGCACTCCTGTACATGATAGGTGCCCTTATCCCATTCACAATAATTTTGGATGTTATTGCCAAATGTAAGTGTCAGTATTCTTGTACATGCTATGAGGAATCAAAATGAAAAAAATTCTTAAATCTATGGAAAAAATAAACTTATTAATACAACCCAGTGTATTTGTTCCTACCCTGCAGGTCATTCAGAAAGAGCAATGCTTTATCATGACTTGGAAGGTGGAATGTACTCTGTTAGCCCATACTTCTTTGCTAAGGTAATTGGTTTTGTTGCCAGGAAATACAAACAGCTGTCTTGAACATTACAAAACACAAGCAAACCAAAACCTTGTTGTATAAATAATCACATTCATATCAGACTCTGTTCTTTTGTGTCTGCCAGCTAAGGCTATCAGTCTCACTTCCTTAGTATTAATGGATTAGGCCTCACACTAGTTTAGAATTTTGCCATAAGTTATGGCTGAGATCCCACACCAGAAAAGCCAAAGAAGAACTTTTCACTGGGTTCTTTGGCCAAAACATGAGAAATCTCAGACTCAGATTTCCAGGTTTAGACAGTTTTACATACCTGCTTATTTAATTCACTGCAGCATCTCTGAAAGTTTGCTTACATATCTTGATCTGTAAAACAAAACATTTGTATGAAGTGCTAAAGCGGAGGTAAAACAGAAATGACAAAATGCTGTGATATTTCCAGTTTGGGCCTGTATTGGTCTGAGCTAAAAAATGTATTATGTGCACAAAGAGCCAGAGTTTCTAGAATTAAATTTAGAACTTTTAAAAAATGACATTCTCTTTTTCACAAGGGTTTTGAATAATCCCTCTTTTGTGATGTTAGACGAGTTCTGCCTGCCATGGCATCTGTAATTTAGGTTTCCATTTCTGCACAAGATTTTAAATGCTTATTAGTGGTTGCCAGAGAAAAAAATGCTTTGCATTGTGTCACAAAGATTGCACTTATTCACAGAGAAATCGATGTAATTTGTTACAACCTTAGTATTAGAGGATAGCAGCAACTCTCTTTGGAAGAATTAATACTCCCTCTATATACCTCTTCAGATACTTGAGAGAATCCCAGTTATGCTTTTGTTTTACAATGAATCAAGTTGCTACCTGGACTGCCTTTAGGACCAGGTGGTGGAGGGACCAAGAACCAAATTTGTTTCAGATTTGATCTCACAATAGTTTCAACTAAATTGGGACAAAACATTCAGTTACCACGAGTCAGTAACAGTACTACTGTTATCAAGCACATCAGTTCACAGCAAAAATGTGTTGCATTCTTAGACACTCCCAAAACTCTTAACAAAACAATCTGTAACAATTAGTTTTAGGCATTGTCACAACTGGAGAAAAAATTAGCAAGGATTTGTTTCTGTTGTGGATTGGTTTTGCATGTCACTGGCAAGCCCTAACAGGGAGATGATTGCATTCTAAGGGAGTATTTCCTATAGCTTTTATAAACAGTCCACAAGTATATAAAGGCACATCTCATGTATTTTTGTATTTATCATTCACATTTTTCTCTTTTTATAAAATTTTCTTTTTCATTTTCCCAAACAGATTCTGGGGGAGCTACCAGAACACTGCATTTTTGTTGTAATTTATGGGATTCCCATCTACTGGATGGCAAACCTTGTTCCTGATCCAGAACATTTCCTGCTGAATTTCCTGTTACTGTGGTTGGCTGTTTACAGTGCCCGTGCCATGGCACTTTGGGTGGCAGCTCTGCTGCCGACGTTACAGCTCTCGGCCTTCCTTGGCAATGTCCTCTTCACATCATTCTACCTCAGTGGTGGTTTTGTGATAAGCCTGAACAGCCTCTGGACAGGTAAGACAAAGCTCCCACCCTCCCTCCAAATTGAAACAACAATGACTTTCATCAGTGACAGCATGGCTTGTGCAGGAAAACTCAGCTTTATTCTTACCTTTGCAATTATCTTCTTGGAATGTGACAGTGCAGTCAGATCATCCATTTTACATCAGTTTCTCCATCTGAAAATGAGGCAACAAGAAGTTTGGTCAAAAAAAAAAAAACAATAGCGAAAGGGTAGCTTCTTATGTGGTTGCTGAATTCTTCAGTAAAAAGAAGTATATTCAGAAGAGGAGGATGGAGCTCCAGGAAGACTTAGTTGACAGGGGGAGTTTGATGGATATGGATATTAGCTAACTCCTGATTTCCCATCTCCATGTAACTATGTAAAGTATATCTGCCATTTTGTCCAATAATAAACTGTCACATGTTTACAGCCTCTGGCTGTCAAGAAGTGAGACAAACCTGCTGTATTTGGCAGCAGCACAGCAGTATTCTAGGTCTCAAGTTTTGTGTGTGTGAATCAATTTCTGTCATTTTCTTTTTCAGTTCCTTTTTGGGTTTCAAAAATCTCTTTCCTCAGATGGAATTTTGAAGGAATGATGCAACTTCAGTTCACTAACACCACATATGAAATAACTGATGGAAACACTACTTATGAAATACCAGGGAAACTTGTAAGTCAGTAATAAAAACTGTTGCACACATTGATAAGAAATTGGACATTTCTCAAGAAATTGCTATTTATATGCCTGTCATATTTAAATAGATGGTGTAGGCCTCAAATTCAGCAATTGCCAAATCAACCCATGAAGGTGGATTACACTTGGTTGTAAATTTGCTCCTAAAGATGGCCCTATAGCAGTCACTCCTTCTATGCCTTTCTTTTAGTAGAAGAGAAAAAAACAAAATAGTAAAGGGCAACTCTTTCCTACACCAGCCTCAGCTGTGCACTTTGCTGGAATTGTTTAGAAGCTGAACTGTGTTCTTCTGAAATAGGAACAGCATAGTTGCAACCTTCTATCAAACCACCCTGGAAGCTACTCCCAAGATGGAAAACAGGGGAAGGCAGCAGGGGCCAGGGAAGCTTACACATAAAACACACTTCACAGATCCAGCAAGAAAATGTTGTGCCTTTTCCAAATTTTGTGTTATTGGTCACTGCAGGTCACACAGGCTCTGGACCTGGACTCCCACCCTCTCTATGTGAGCTACCTTGTCCTCACCGGCATCATTTGCAGCTTCCTGCTTTTGTACTATTTATCTCTGCGCTTTATCAAGCAGAAGTCAACCCAAGACTGGTGAGAGCAGCGGAGGCAGCAGGTGAGGGCCTCCCTGCGGGAAGGGCAGGAGAAGAAGGCTCCCGCCGCGGGAGCCCCGGGAGCGGCGGGCGCCGGCGGCGCGGCTGCCACAGGATGGCAGCAGAGCCCCAGGAGTCGGGAGGCGGGCGGGAGCCTGCCACGGACCGCGGCTCAGCCTGGGATGGGGGTCGGGGGTGGGCTTTGGGCTTTGGGTTCACTTTGGGTTTTGCTTCACGTACGGTTTGAACGAGTGACAAGGCCATTGCGAGTCCTGCACATCTGGAAATTGTCTGAGCTGTGGGCCACCGATACAAAAGGACCCATGGGTTTGTCCATAATGTTTGAACACACGATGATCACTCACTTAATTCAGAGGGCTACAAGAGAACAGGATCAAAACACTTTCTGTGGCACGTATGACATCTAACAGAGAAGATTTCACAAGTGCTTCAGGAGAACATGCAAGGATGGAAAACACAATTGTTAACTACTCTGTGTTCTAATTGCTTATGTGTATTAAAGCTTTATTTCTATGTTTTAACGCTTTGCCTTTGTCTTCCAGTAATATGCTGGTGATGCCCAAAACAGGTATTTGCTCACTGTAGGGATGAGACCTTGTAACAAATAAAATTATCTCACCTTCTTGGATTTATTTTTACAATATAAATGCATACCAACTGATTGTTATTAATGACATCTTTCTCCATTGCAACACATATCATAGCAATTTGCCAAGTTTGCTTCCTAAGGTTCTCAGGTGGAAAACACCATCCTGCCCTGGAGTAATTAAAAATCTAACTATGCAACCTATTAATGCTTGCCATAGTGCACCTAGTTATGCTCAGAAAATGAGTATCAGTAAATACATGGCTGTAATTCACAGTCATGGTAAGTGCATGTGCAAATTACTTGTACAGTTATTGTGAGCATTTTTTAAGATTAGCTTGCTTGCTTTTAAACGTTTAGATGCATATCTCTGTTCTTACATATAGAAACCCAAAGGAGATTGTCTACTTGACTTTCATTTGCACATTGCACACAGTGGGAAACTCCTAGTGTAATCAGCTGCAATGTCCCAGATACTGTTATGTAAATTGTGAGGTTTGGTTGGTTTTGGTTGTTCTGTTGGGGTTTTTTGTTTTGTTTTGGGTTTTTTGGTCCTTTTTTTTTTTGGTTGTTGTTTGTTTGGTTTGTTTTTTTGTTTGTTTTTTTTAAGAAATAGGAATGAAAGATCAACTGTGTTTTATTATTCTTTTTGGCAGTTAGGACTGCCAAGATACTTTCCACAGGTTCCACAAGGTATTAATTCCCAGGAGAACCCTGGTCTATAGATGTTAAGCAAGTCTGATAAAATAACATCAACCCCAGGCAGCAATAGGAATCCAAAACACACTCTAAGGTGAATCCTACCATTTCTATCTTGTTCTGCTGCATTTGATTTCAAAAAACCCACTTGATCTGATCTTAGTGCCATTTTGAAATTATCAGATTTTCACTGCCTTTTAGTGGCAAAGCCAATTCTTTCAGTCCAATTCAGCATCATTAAATTGTCAGAATAGCAGCTTCCTGTTGGATTCTTAATTATTCCTTTTTATTATATTTAAGACACTTAATTTTTTTTAAAGTGGTTTACTCTTCTTTGTAATGATCTGTTGTGATTAGAATCTCTTTTATATTACACTGAAGTTTTAAGGGTATATATTGGTACTTCTAGTCTAAACCTCTATTTTCAAGGTATTTAGAGGATTAAATTCTAGGCTGACTCTCTGTTGTGAATTCACTTTGATGTTTAATAAAAAAAAAGGAGCGACACAATGGGAGAAATTAAAGACATAAGGGACAGCTCTGAATTTTAGGGGCATATTGTCATGCACAGAAATCTTCAGGCATCTAGATAAGAATATACCATAGCCGTAACTTTGAATTTCCTTCCTTTTGTGAAATTAGTCAGGCTGCTGACATTACTTAAACAGCCTTTTTCCATTTAATATTCCACCCTCTCACCATTATGCAGCAGGACCAAACGGTGTGAGTGTTTCAGAGGTGGTGTTATGACAAGGCTGGATGTATCCATAATGGGGACTTGAGCAGTGAGCCGAGGAACAGCCCGCGTGCGGAGTGCGGGAAGAGCTATCATAGGATGTGGCCAGGCCTCTGTTTACACAGAAAAAGCTCATATTCTATATACTACAATTACATTAGCACACTGCCTATGATCATATCTTGTTTCCTTGATGCCGAGAGATGGGGAATCTAGGCTGTGATTATTGTTACAGGCTTTAGCAATAAGAAGGTAGGAGCCTTGAAATACCAGCAATTAGCGTTCATGCCTAACAATAGCATCCGTGGGGCTGTGTGCGGAGAAGAGCTCAGGCACGAGTGGGTGGATGACACACAACCTGCCCCACTCACACTGCTGGCACTTGCAAATAATGCAGCTTTGGGGGAATGATGTCCCTCTCAGCCACTGAAGGTCATGCCTCAGCCTCTGCGCACGCTTCCACTGCAGAGCTGCTGCTGCAAAAGCAAATGGGTGGTGAGGCAGCAGAAGTCCTCCCATGAGCTCCAACCAAGGCTAAAAGTCCTAACTGAATTTCAGCACAGCTTTTCTTTCCAAGTTTGAGAGTAGCCTTTCCTTTTCCTTAGACAGTATGCCTCTATCAGCAGCAGTGCCCTCCTGCCTGCACTCCCTGTATCAGTGTAACCAGAGCTGCTGCAGTCCACAACAACCTCAACACTGAGACTGAACAACACCAGGAAGGCACTGCCCAAAACTCGCTGTACTGTCCAGTCTGCCCAAAACTCACTGTACTCCCCACTCTACAGGGCCAGTATAATGTTAGGGACTTCAGCAAGGTGGCAAGGCAGATGTGCCACTCAGCAAAGCACTGCCCGCCAGTCCGACAGTGCCACCATCCCAAGGATTCACCAGTGGCTGTCTTGGTGCTCCCTATATCCTCCCTGGCCAGCTTTAGAAGGGATCTCCTCAGCTGCAGGAGGTTCCTGCTCCTGCAGGGAACCAAGTCAGTGCAACACTGGTTTTGAACTGGCACCACATTTAATTGGCTACAGGGTTTCCAGGCTGTTTTGTCCAGCTACTGTTTGAGCTGTGCACAACCCAACTGCACCAGTCTATGGGGCTGGAGTATGCAGATGTGTCTAATTTGGGAATGAGATTATCAAATACAAGTAACAGTGACATTTGTAAGGAAAAATCACCAAATTTAGAACCACAAGAGTCCTTGTTGGTTACATGGATACTGACCTGTTAAGAAACAGATTAAAAAATTCCCTTTATTAGTTTAGTATTTAATATGGCAAGAGGTGGGAAGTTTCCCCAGTTTCCACTCCAAGTTTATGCAGTTTCCACTACGCCAAAAGGACAAACTCTTTAGCACTGGAAAATGGATTATAGAAACACTGCCCTGCATACTGGCTCATAGTGTTAGTCCTCCAAAATATTTTTAGCTTCTCCTTGGGGAAGGAGTAGCTTTCACTATGGCTAGCCTAAATTAATAAGTAGTTGCCAAAAGTTTAATTTCATTTTGTTCATTCCAAAAATCTCTTCAGAAATGCTAGCTAAGTAACAAGTATCAATAGCCATTCTTTAAAAAACCCCAAAACATTAAATTCCTTAAAAAAAAAATCACAGGCATGGAGATTCTATGGGTAAGAAATTGCAGGTGTTGATGTGTCCACTTGTACCAGAAATAACAAACCTTTCAGGTTACAGTCACAGTGATTAATTTTAATGGCAGTAGACAAGAAACAGTGTACACAGAGCTCTGTGACATGCTGCTTTTTTTTTTTTTTTATATATACTCTGAGAGCCAAGACAAGCCCTTCATGTGTTAGCAGCTATTAATTAAGGCAACAATGTTTAAGCAGTGGGTTGAGGTAATTTTAAAACTGCTTAACCCTTTTCAGAACTGCTGAGCTTTAGAAAGCACATACATATGTGTGTTCATGTTAATATGTAGAAGTATCTGCACAAATGATTACATACATATGTATATACACACATTACTAATGCCTATGATTGCTCTTTTCTTTTTTTTTTGTAGAGAATATTTAAAAAGCAGTTCAAATCCATAATTTGTAGAAGTGCTGTTGCCAATTTATGTAATTAATATAAGACTGTTTGTTGACATTTATTTTGTCATTAAATCAAACTTAAAGGTTATTTTGAATTGCAAATTTTGCTGGCATTATTTTGCTTTCATGGTCACAATTAGATACTTACAATGCTTCCAGTGCTAAAAAACCCTGCAACTTCAAACCCTCAACATTTACACCACGGCTTCAGAACCAGCATCTCTTATCAACAACACATTTGTGTGTTTTGTTCCTCTTTAAGCATCTGATCGGATTTTGCTACATTTCCTACTGCATCTCAGCACTGTTTCTGCCCCACAGTAGTTTTTCATGTTGAACAAGTGGGTTTGGAGGCCTAAGTGTTAAAGTACTGGCCAGAAGTACATGGTGAGTAAACAAACAATGCACTTGCCTCAAAAATAATTTCTAATTTTTACACAAGCAAATTATCCTGAATTTTCAAACAAATGCAGAGGAACTGGAAATCTATGAACATTCACAAGTAATCCAAACCTAAATGCACACAACATGTAATTTTCAATAAACTCCCAGTGCCTTGCAGTATAACATACAACCATATCAGGTCACAGGTAATATTATCAGTCTTCAAGACAGTACATTTGCTCACTTTCACTACTGGGGGATGGGGGAAGTTTTTAGAAAACAACAGAAACTTTCTTAAAATAGAAAACCTTCACGTTTCACTGAGAAAATCAGAGGAAGAAAACCAACAGTGTAGCAGCACTGCAGCAGCTCTTCCCTGACACAAGTAAACATCGTCCTTCTCAAGATTCAATGCTGTGAAGATTGCCCTAAAAGAACTAGTATTATCTTAATAATCACTTTTCAAAAACACCCGAATCTTCTATGATTCAGTTAAAAATAGCCAATCGTCTTGTGGTAGTGCTTCATCTTACTGTGGAAAGATATAAACTCAAAAAATGAGAGCTTCAAACCAGGCAGCAGAAAAATGTGCTACACAAAATGAAAACTTTGAAGAACAAGATGTGTAGTGCCCTTACTAGCTGCTGCCAGGCGCTGGGTGTTATGTTACACAAGGCAGTCACTTGATTTCCAGGTGAGAAAGTTGGAGGTCAAACCTGTAGTGGCCATCAGCCCAAGAGACTCCGACCTCAGCTGAGCAAGGCAGAATACCAACAACTTCTTTGCTCTTTTAGCATCCCCTTGGTAGAATCATTTAATCAAGTTTTTGGCTTGTAGTTCTTAGTAACAAACAGGACCATGCGCTGCCGTACCCCCAAGTGCCACAGGAGCATTTCAGACCGGTGGGCACAGTCAAAAAGCCAGCACTGTCCCCCCAGGCCAACAGTGATTCTGTACACGGCGCTTCTGGCCTCCCACACCACAAACTGTACCTGCTTCCCCAGTTCCCCCCACAACTCCTACAAGCAATAAGGTAAAAAAGCATTTTGGCCAAGTGTTGTTACCAAGAAAGGCGCACTTGGCTGGTTATGGCAGAGCTCAGCACTGCCGAACGCTTCCCACACACTTGCTCCAGGTTCATTCCTTCTAAAAGGAAGACAAAAGAAAGGTGAATGAGTATTTCAGCCTTATGTACTTCCAGGGAATTGCTCAGTGCCTCTGTATTAGAAAAACGCCTTGCAGCTCCATAGTATGTTCAGTGACAGGCGCGTGACAAATTTCCACTGGAAAAAACTCTTGAACATGACTGACAATAGTAAAGCCACAAATTACCGTAATTTTATGCCCCCTGCAGCTAGTGGTATAAAACATAGTTTTCAACCTTGTTTTTACTTGCTGAATTTAGACAAATTCATAATGTTATTGATGACAGTGAGAAAGACACTCAAATGCAGAAATTGTATTCCTTGGCACAAACACAAATGGAGCACAATATTTTATATGTACTATAGGGGATGAAAAATATGGTTGTCATTAAATATGCATATATAAAAAGATGGAAAACTAGAGGATTCAAAATAATTAATTTCACATTATATAGATATTTATTTTCAGCTATCACATATTTGATCAGGGAGTTTTTCCTCCTCCCTGGAATACTGAACTGTTAACCAGGGTGCAGTACATGATATTACCAGTGCTCTCTCTTGCTGAACATTAATGTTTGAAATGTAGGCTGTGTCAATAATATCATAAAGAAATGCAAAAACCCTGTTTAAGCAAAGCCTACAGATACATTGCTCCTGATGGATTTTCCAGTGAGCATACGCTTTCTATCCTATTTCTAATTTTCACAGTGTAATTTTACTTACAAAGGGTTCTGAGTGCCCTAGAACTGGACAATTGCTAGAGATGATCAAGCTTTACAGTTAACTAACCCCACACACAAATCATTCTATCTATTAACGAAACTGATGGGAGGGAAATCCCAGGGAACTCTGCAAGTAACAAGGGCAATTGTAGGCAGAAAGTTATTCAGATTATGGCTCAGCAGCAGGCTCAGAAACTGGACACAGCTGCTTCAGTTACAGCCTCACCGGGGGCTGCAATTCCAGTATCAGAACATGCAAGGAAATGGTGATGGGCCCAATGGTAGGTGTGGTCCTGTATCCAGACTCCTGTTCAGCACCACCCTGAATTACACTAACACCACACTTACCCTTACAGCTGCTTTTGGATTTCAGAAGTGGGAAGTTGAAGAGGCTGCTGCTGGAACAAACTTCATTTGATATTTCTGGCCTGCGATGATGCTCCTCTCCCTTCAGCTGTGATTACAGGGCCAGTGCCATCCCAACTCCCTGTGGGGGAAAGGCATGAGGGCCAGCTTGACTCAGCAGCTCTATCAGTTCTTTGTGGCCTCCTCCTTCACTGAGCTGAGCTCAGCAGCCAACACACCCTAGCAGCCCTTGCTGCTGCCACAGCCGCACACCTCAAGGAGAAGCAGTTGAAGAGGAGTCAGCAGGAGCCATACAAAAGGCAAAGGTCCATGCTGGTGTCACTGACCACGGCAGCCAACAAGCTGCAGGCTGCTCCTTCCCCTCATGGTCATTCACTCCCAATCCCAATCACTCCCAAATCCCAGGCCTAAGGCATCATGCTGAAGCTGCTGGTTTTGTCTACTGACACCTAGAAGTGCCATCCTTCCCAGTTTCCCTGTACTTCCTAACCCTTCAGAGTTCCTCTGCACTGATCCAGTATTTTGACAACCACCCCTTCCCAGCCCATCTCCCATAAATAAAAATACAGCATCCAACAAAACAGCCTTTCAGAGCTGCCTTTGACAGCCTTGAAGGAGGTTAGCCAGAACAACCCTGTCCTGTCCACACTCCCCTGCTTTCCCTCCAGCCTAAACCACTCTCCACCTGGAAAGTAAACCCTCCACTCCTGCCCTCAAGACTCATCTCCAACTATCTACAACCCTTGCAAAACTCACTTTTCACACTGCCCGGTCTCATGGACTACGTGAAGAACAGCAGATGCCAACTACTTGCAAAGCCAAAAATTAAATTTGCTGCTGGTTGTCAAGGCTCATCACTGCCAGCCACCGGGGTTTGCTGCTTTCTAAGCCCTGAGTTCATTGGCACGTAGAGCTGAGAAACACAGACCTACAAAGAGGTTGGTAGCAATCACTACAAACAATTGCAATTCCACAGATACCAGTGCTTTATCAGTGTTCAAGAGTAATCACATGAGAAATTGTGAAGCATTAGCCAATTGCAATATAAAGGTTTAATGGTATCAGAGAGAAACCTTACATTAATAGTTTTATCTAAAAGTAGATCAACGCGAAACCCCCGTCTATAGCAGGCACTGCATAAGACAGTTTCTATTATCTCATTTTCTTAATTACAGGAAACAGTAGAGGAAAACTTAAACCTCAAACTTCCATATCTTATTTCCATATCTAATGGGAAACCCAGCACTTGGCTCTTGTAGCTGAGGATCTGCACACTCAGGAAGATGCCCTCAGATTAAATTACAGTCTCAGCTGGAGCCACTAACTTAGAAGGATATTGGTTTCCTCTGATATTGATTCACAGAAGCACTGGCAAACCACCAGAGGCTGCAGCCATTCTGGAAAGGAAACACTTTTTGGCAGTTAGTTTACACAGAAATTATGAGAATAATTCTAAGAAATGCAGAGACATATTTGCTAAAAAACAAAAAAAAAGGGCTACAGTCAATTACAGTCTCAGCTTTTTCTTACATGCTTACTTTTTCACCTTTACAGTAAAAATAAGCTGGTGCAGGAAACTGCACATTCCTTCTAGATGCTGACAGATTTCTCACACTGAACAGTGAGACCTCCTGGTCACTTCTATCACATCTGTCACTTTCCCCTCTGCTGTGTTCCTGGGGAGTCCAGAAGCATCACAAGTTCCAAGAAAAGCACTAAATCCAGTAGTACCCTGGTGAACACACTACCAGACTGTGCACTCGCGATCCTCCCTTCACAGTTATGATTCTCCCTTGTCATGTAAACTGCAGCTGGAATCCTGCTGACTCAGGCATTCCATCTATAAAAGCCCTCTGACTCTCACCACCAGAGTCACAATCCCTTCAGCTACTCCATTTTCAACAGTGGCTACATATTAAGGAAGAGTGAAGATAGCTACTAACCTACCAAGCTGCAATTCTTGCCATAAAAATGGGTCTCAGGAGACAATGACTCGAACAAACTGCTTTAGTAGATAAGGATAAAACCATAGCATGTAATTATCATGCTGCAAATGACTACTTTGGTAGTTAACGAGGAAACTTTTCCTGTCTTGATCTCAAAAGCCCCAAAGCCCCTTGCTCCTGCCCCTGCCTCAAGAGGAGTGGGGGGAAGAGGCAAGCCCATAATGTGTTGCAGGGCACAGAAGTGAGATTAAGTCATCTCAATTCAGGCAGCAAGCTTTTCCCAGTCCTCTCAACCCCAATCAAGACACACGATTATGGAAACACATACACACTCCCACAATTTGCTTTCTACAGTAACATGTCAGGTCTTGGCATGTCAGCAGGCTCTCTGCTTCCCATGGAAGCCTCTGGAAAGGCATGCTCCCATCTCACAGACACTGCACCTGGTCTGGATCTTGCACAATCCCAGTTATCCACTAGCTGGTGGCAAATAATTCTGTCCTGCTTTAAAGAGGTGCATGCTGTGGTCAGTGTGCCAGAGTGCATTTGCTCTAAAGACCAGTAAATCACCGTGACAAGTCTGCAAGGCTGCCATCCTGCATTTTCTCTTCTTACATTTTCTCATCTTTCTCTCTTTGAAGAGGAAGAAATAATGAAACCGCCTACTGATTTGGTAAAGAAATGCCAACCTTCTAAACTGCACTTTTTTTCATGCTTGAAATGGCTGAGTCTCAGCACAATGATGCACAAGAAATATTATCATTTCAAGCGTGCTCTTGAAGAGTCGGCACAAATGCCAATTCTGCAAAACCTTCCTGGTATAACCTTGTTTCAGACTGAGATGATTGTATCCCAGAGTGGCACAAATCCCTCATTGGCCCACATTTTAAAGACAGGAGAGACTGCACTTCTGTGTGTAATCATCCCTTAACTGCACATGAAACATTTACTGGAACAGGAAATCAAAAGTATTATCACACAACAGCAGCCCATCCTTTGAATAATCTCCTCCTTCCCATCTCTGCCACAGAGACGGGCTGGGCTCCATGAGTCCAGGCTATTCCAAGGGGATCCCAAATGGTCAACATGTCATTTAACTCATTTTCCTGTCACTGCTGCCATGAAACCCTGCTTCTGTTTGGTCTCATGCTGCTGCAGTGCCTCACTGATGTTTAATGGGCTCCGGAGCTGGCTTGCTCAGCCCACGACTTTCCATGAGGTCACTCAAAAGGCAATTTTGGAGCTGAAAACAATTTCACTTACACTCCTCAGTTACAGGCTACCAAATGTACTTATTATCTCTGTAACTGCAGCAATTACAGGGCATGGTTCTGGCTGAGAGGCAAACCAGCTAGACGAAAAATGGGCAGATGTTAACTAGCACCAATCCTGCACGGTCAGACCCCACCGTGGGCACCAGCAACACAGCCCTGCATCTGGCTGTGGCCCTGTGCACTGCTCTCCTGCCTCAGAGGGCAGCAGCCAGCAAACAGGACCCCTTGCCACCGACAGCTGCAGTACCTGATCCACAGCCTCAGGAGACTTCACCTCCTTGTCAAAAAGGGAGTTAAATCCACAGATCTGCTGCTAACTTCCTCTGTGGTGACCTGGTGTTTGCTTCAAGTAATATTCTCTTCCTTAATCCATATGCTAGCTCAGCTCCAGCTGCATCTGTGCCCGTTTCCTCAAGTTACGCTCAGCTGTGACTCCACTTACAGGAACACGGCTACTGCTGTGAAATGGAGAGATTCATGAGATGACCTCTAAAAACAAGAGCTGTGGCACCAGAGAAAGGGTTGCCAACTAGTTGACACAGTCTTCAATTATGCTGCTATTACATTGAAACACATGTAATGTAGATGCAGCTTTAGAAAAAAGAACCATCTCCATTTGTGAAATGAAATAAACTGAGTCCTGCCTAGGCTTGCTTTCAGATAGGGCACACAACCATTAGGCTATGAATGAAATTTCAAACGTTAATGCCTTATCTTGACAAGGCAGGAACAAAGGGTGCGAGGCGGTTCGAGCCACGTAGCTGCCGGATGTTGTCGAGTGGAGTGACGAAGGTCACTGCAGAACCACACTGCTGAGGAAGCAGACACTGCCTGCATTCATCCAGCTTGCCTGGAGAACAAAATTTACCACTCTCCCCGCTCCTGATCAGTGAAGCCTCATTTTTAAAGTACAGCAGGACTTTTCTGTGTATTTGTTAGTATAATAATTAATTTAATTGGAAGTTTAAATTAAAAATAATTAAGTCCCAGTTTCTTTTTTTGACCATACAAGTCTTGCAAAATTTTGCCAAAACCTTGAGCATACGCATGAATTTTTAATTACCACAATTTTGCCTATGTGGGAAAACCTAAGAAAGTTAAGATACGGCTGAAAATGTAAACATTAATAAACAGAGCTGAAATGCAAAGAAACAATCTTTCATTTCATTAAAACCTGTTTGAAGTACTCAGCAGGCAAAGTGTTCCATTTGCAATACCAATGTGCACATTTGTGAGTTTCCATCATTATGCACAGAGATAATATATGTATTTTCTATCTAATATTTAATCTTTGTAACTTAGACACATCTTATTTTCATGATCACACAACTCTGGGCTCTAAAATATAATCTCAGAGTAGCTGTACTCCCACATTCCTTCAAATAAAGAATGTCCAGTCTCCCAGCAAGTAAAAATTGCTACCCCTGCAAAGAAAAGGTACTGCTTTGTTTAAAGGACATGTTTTCACGGATATGGAGTTCTTGTATCCATAAAATTAACTGGATTAACTGGAGAATGAAGATGCTATACGACTACAGCACACAAGGCTAAAAGGTGAAAGTATTTTGTCTTTAAGTATAATACCCAACACCCTACCAAGATGTTTAACACAAGAAAGTACAATTAAGAGAAAACTTAAAAAATATGTTTATTTTCTGCGTAGATACAGCTGAATCCTGAAGATGATGTCCTTCACCCTCATATTTTCACCCCAAAGTACAGTGACCAGGCAAAGAACAAGGATAACACAGTTTCCTTCAGTTACAGCTCTGTACCCCTCTAGCAACTTTCTTGATATACATATATCTGGCAAATCAACAGGGACAAAAAAACCAGTTGAGTTTACAGCAGATCATACATCAAAAAATGGAAATATCTCAGAGGGCTGCACCTTGATATTTCATTAGCAATTTTAACAGCACTTCCATTAATAAATGTTTCTATCAACTACAGTTATGGAAAGTGATGTTAATCACAGACTTAAATTAAAAATTACACATAACATGCTTTTTAAAGTTTTTATTGAATGTAGTATTTAAACAATTTCATAAACAACTAAATCATAAAACTGTCTGCTCATGATGCTGCCGATCTTCTGTTCCTCCATGTTTCCACATAGAACTTGAGACTCTCCTATAAACAGAGTGGAATAAACAAGTTCAACCTTGTTTCAACTGAGAAGTTACTAATTCTGAACAAAGTCTTACATCCTGACAAAATCTATTATTCTCTGTCATGCAAAACTAGATCTGTATTGAAGTCTGTATAATTAGGAGAAATACCAGAGAGAGTGAATAAAAGGAAAAGGAAAACCTTGCCAAAAACGCATAATGAAGCTTCTATTACTAAATGCAATAATATAATCAATTTCATTTTAAAAATGAAAATACTTTTTAACTTCAATCTGCAATTGTGTCAAAAAAATTGAAACGCTTTTGAAGACCAAGCTGCGTTAGAGAAAAATTGAACAGGGAAATGAATCATCCCAGTGACTTGGAAAAAACACTCTTATTTTTTCTAGCTACATGTAAGAAACAGACATTCTATGTTTTAAATTTACATTCCAAATAAAAATTTAGATTATAAACTATGAAAAGCTGCAGAAAAAAACCACCATAGTCATTGAAAAGTGAAACTAAATATTTTGCGCCAATATTTTCTCCAATTTTTTCCAAATTAGAAAAGAAAAATCACATTTATCATGAAGCAATATAGAGAAACAGTATATAGCCAGTCTTTACAGAATTACAGAACATTTTTGTAGAATATAAAAAGTGGTGAGAAAATTGCAATAGAAAGTTTGCTTAGAGAATGGAAAATAGAATGTCTTCAAAATCTGCTTAGCAAAATGGTACTAGTAGACTATTAGTCAAAGGAATGATGCAGAACTATTTGCAATCTTTACAGATATAATATGCTGTTTGTCACCCTCAAGTAACATGTGTTTGCACAGCTGCATAGGTATTTTGGAAGGGCAGCTAGAAGCAAAGCTGCAACAAAAAATAATTGCTACAGTTCTAAAATTCCATCCTACTAGCTCAACAACTTATACTAGACACAAAACACTAATTAATGAAAACTAGAAGCCATTAATTGTTACTGAAGCACACATTCTACACGCCTTTTCAAGTCCAATTGCTTAGAAAAATGCCCCAAGGAGATTTGATAAAGGTACACCTGTAGATGAGTGCCTGATAAGAAGGAGGTAGTTTAAATATCGTAAGCCCCAAGAGGTTTTATTTCCTCAAGTCAAATCCAATGCAAGATTACCACAGCTCCCACAACACCCAGGACTTCACACATTACCTCCTTTGAAGAGTCTCTGCAGAGACCTAGTCCCTACGTAATTATTCATGCAAATTGTTTTATTAATATTGAACATACACAAGTCTGCAGCTCTATTTCTTAATTAGGAAATACTCACAGGGGGTTCAGTGAAAGGGACAGGCTCTCCTACTTTCTTCAGAAAATTTGCTAGAGATTTCAAAGAGATCTCGTGCAGCTCTATGTTCTTCGCTTTTGCTCTCTCATACGTAGCCTTTACAGAAGCAACATCCCCATCCAATTCTGAGGAAAAAAACAGAACCCAAAAAAATCTCAGTGGTTACTTGTTTCTCTTTCCACCTGTTTTCACTCATGCTTAACCATCGACTGCTGCTCAGACATTTGCGTGGGAAGCACTGGGATGAAACTGAAGCGACCCCTGACAGTTTCACTGCTGTCCCCAGGGTCCTAGAAGCCGTACAACAGTTCCTAGCACCTTGTAAACACAAAGGAAGCCATCATGTCCAGTTAAATTCATTCTGTTGCCTGGGAGGGAGAACACAAACACCTGCAGTATGGGAGCTGTCTCAGGTTTTACTTGTTCACATTTGGAAACATCATCTTTGCAACCACAGGAGCTATAAAAGCAATGGCTCATAAAGGAAAAAAAAGCTTTGTGCAGAAATGGATAGCCTGTGTCCCCTTCTCATGAGAAAAAGCTTCCCACTCACATCTGGAAGTGGCTGAGCTCCTTTTTGAATGTGGGAGGCTACTGCAAAAACTGCATGAAATGACAGCCTAATGAAAGCATAGAAATCATTAACTTTCTACAACTTTAAAATAGGTTTATTGTATGGGAAACACCAACAAAAAGAGCTAATACTTAGATTGCATTTAATGGACCACACAATCGTGATTTTAGATTTTTTTTTTTCTAGAAGCTATACAGCCAAGGATTGTGCATCTCACCAGACTAAAGGAAAGCTAGCCCTGGCAGTGGATCTCATCTCAGGACAAGGACAGGAGTAAAGGTCCTTTTATTTGTTCCATCATGGATGCCTGATAGATAATCAAATTTTTTTCAGCTGTGATCTAGGTCCTACTATATCTTTGCTAAACACAAACAATTATAATTTTATTTGACCATTTTTTGTTAACTAGAAACAGTAACCAATGGCAGTAATAACAATATTACAATAACAATCCTCTGCCACATTTCATTGCCTTCTCTAATTATAAATAACAAAGACCCGAAAGGAGAGTAATTTCTTCACTCAAAAATTATGCTAATAAAAGGTTGGATTTGGTGCAAAACAGGAAATTATGTTTGAAAGCTTACTACTAACTTTAAAATTAAAAAACCCCACCAACTTGGATTTAAAAGATCTTATTTCTAACCATCATGGCTAGAGCACAATCTAAGCCTTCTCATTTTCAGTTGTGCTAAATATTTTGCTGATGATCCCTTTAACAGTCAAATGATCAATGTCTCATACAGGTAAGATGCTTGCACAGAATAACCTAGGAACAGCTTTTAAAACTCTTCATGCTGGTACTGTCTCCTCTAGAACCTACTAGGAGCCAGATACATCTCTGCCTGAAGACAGTACAGCAAGCCTCTGTTCATACAGAGTGCAGCCTCACATGTTCAATACACTCTAACCACTGGTGTAGGTATAGCAGGGCAAGTGACTGATTATCTGCAATCTCTTTATGAAACTGCTACACCATCACGTAGTTAGGAAGGATAGTAAAAAGCTTAGTTAACTTACAGAATTTTTACTGAGGTAAAAGCAGCAAAGGACTAATGACAGCACAAAGCAGCAAGTACAGTGCTGGTGACAAAAGGGCAATTTTTTGTTTTATAAAAACATGTTAAAAACTTACCCTGCTGTGAACCTGAACCTATCTGTTACAGGGCTAAACAATCTTGGTAATGATGCTCTGTGCAATGTTACTAAGCAAGCAAATTTTTAAAGTTAGATAACACATCACAGTACTTCTGCAATTTGATTCAAATAAGTAAGTTTGTATCTCTTTAACACCGTATCTTGGATTTGTGTTTGAAGTGTTTTACCTAATTATTCCTATTTACCTATCTCCTCTGTGATAGACTTGGGCTTCCATCCTTTTACTTTTTTGCTTGTAACACGTGTGAAAAGGATTTACTCCCTGTAATAAAACTGGAGGACATTATCCAAGTACACAAGGTAAAGGACTCTACAGCATAGAGATGCAAGCTTCCAACTGAGTATTGCCATAGGAGCTGTATGTCCTGGTTTTTCAAGAGTGAGTCTTGCAAACAAACATACTTTAAACAAAAAACTTGACTTTTTTAGAGGTGCTGACTTCAGCTATAAACTTCAACTACTTATGTAAATTCAAATGATGGCATCTGGAGTACTAACTGGCTACATTACAAGATGCATAAATAATTCACACTAATAACAATAAGATCATTTTGCATAACTGATAGAACAAATCACATGATTTTGAAACATACACATATATAAAAGGAACCAATATTACTACATGTTTTGTGGGGAGAAAAGCTACATTCATTTAAAAAGCTATTAATTTCTATAGCATTCTCCCCCATGGGTTAAGATGGATTCTTTCCTATTCCATGAAGCCCCTACTTTAGGTTCTAAGTAAAGGATTCATGGCTTGTGTCAGCTGCTTGCTCTTCCATCCTAACAGCCAGGACAGCATACAGACCCAACAGACTGAAACAAGAAAAACCTCAGATAACCCCCCTGCACCTCTTTATGACTTGAGCTGCAAAGCAAGTAAGGGCTTGCATGACCTTTCTGAATGCCTCCAGAGTTCTCACTAAAGTGCTGCTCCAAGGAGCATCACTTACCATAACACCTCAAGAGGTAGCGGTACACCACTGTTGGATCGAGATGCTCAGGAACCAGTTCCAGAAGCGCCTCGATCCTCTTTGCCTGTCAGATTTAATGCACACACAAAAAACCCCATGAACTTGAAATCTTAAAGAACAAAATAAAGTCACCAAATTCAGAACAGTGATTGTACATTCTTTAAGTGAGATAAACTGTACTGGTTACAAAGAATGGACTGTGTGACTCCAAGTATATACAATCATTTCCTTCCTAAAATTTTGCAGATATGAAATAGTAAAAGAAATTCGGCACAAAATGTAATTAATGTAATAAGGTCTAAAATCCACACTCAAGAATCCTAAACATTAGTGTCTTTTTTTTTTTTTTCTTTCCAGGCAGGCAATTAATGTATCAGTAAGAGTATGGCAGGATCTCCACCAATTTAGGAAAACTGCAGAACACTCAGCATCCTTCAATGACCTAGAGGTCAATGGTAGCTATGATCAATGCTTAAAAAGAGTCAGATCACTAACTGATGTGCTTAAATTTGGAACCTCCTTCCCTCAAGCCTCTGTTTGCAGTTTCAACAATTCTTAGGTTTTAAAGTAAAAGCTGTTTATTGAAATTAAGAACATCTTTATCACACACAACCAACTTTGATGTGTTAGTAAAATTTCAGCTTGATGAGCTAGGAAACTTACACGTTTTTAGTTCCTTCTTATAGACACCAAACAATAGTGTTTGTCACATTATATTTCTCATCATCACTTCAGCAGAAGAACTTTAAATCTACTAGTATATAATGGCAATTTCCACAAAACATAAATGTGTACTTGGCTCATTTGTAAAAAAAATTATTGTAGTTTGAGTGCTAGATGTCTCCTGATGCTGCTCCTCTATGACAGAGAAATCCATATGGTTTTGCTTGGGTGTGTTGTTCAGGATTTTTTTGTTTGTTGTTCAATGTTGGTTTTGAGGGGTGGGAGGGGTGTTTGATTTTTTTTTTGTGTGTGTGTGTTCTAAGGCTTTTTTGTGCATGTTAGAGTTTCTTTGTTGGCCTTTGGATTTGTGTTTTATTTGTTTTGGGGTTTTTTGTTTACTTTAAAGGGGCAATGGGAGGAGGGAGGGATAGGAGTAGGGCAAGCATATAAACAGAGCATTTCAAATTACAGGGAATGAGGACAAAGCCATGATTCTAAACAGATGTTCCAACTAGATACATGTCCAAACCACCATAGAAAGTAATATGAAATGTGTCTTTTAATGTAAACACAGAGGCACTTTATCATCAGAGAGAGGCTGAGGTTTTAACTTGTATTTGTATTCATACAATGTAGCCAATAAAATAAGGACTTTCAGGTTGTGATACTGAACTGGATAACGCAGTAAAACATTCTAAGAACAATGTTTGTAGGATGTACAGTGTAACATGGAAAACGCAGGAAATAACTGAAACAATAGAAAAATATTAAATACACCCTCCTTTCCATCATGCTCCATAATGTAAACTGTTCTTTAAATATAAACTACTCTTTAAATATAACCAGCTCTGCAAATTAACCTCCCCTCTCCCCCAGATACCCAGTAAAGCTGTCAACTGTGAAGTTCAAAACACTTTAACAAAGGCTGATGAAAGAGTATTTTGCAACATATAAAACTGTATACATGAAAAAAATATTGTACCTGTCCAGGGCGAGATGCTGATTTAGCCATAAAACGCCCTAAAGTTCTCTTCTCCTGAGCTATTGCATCCCACCTCTGAAAACCAAGAAATTATTAATGTAGCAGACGTGAGTAGGTTACAGCTAAACAAAACTACTAAGGTGAAAATTTCCAATTACAGATGCTTAAAACAATATACTAACATATTACCAATTTACAAGGTAAATAATTGAATATTAGCTTGACAAGAAAACAAAAAAACCCAACCACAAACCAAGTTCATTTGATGCACCTCATTGGTGAACGTTTTTAAAATGGTAGGGATAAAGTTTGTTTAAAACAACAGGGGAAAGAATTAAACTAATACTTCAGTATACCACAAAAACGAGGTTTAGGACTGCAAAAGAATGAAAAAGAGAAACACTATTCCTCTCCAATTATACTGCCAAGCATTCACAAGTGAGCTAGGGATCATAAGGTTAATTATACATTTAATAAGGTGTCAGGGAGATAACTGCTCGTTTCTTTATAAAAATTAAAATGTACAAAGCAAGTTCTCTTTAAAGTATAATTACCTACACTTATGCATACAAAGGACTGATTTCAATCTCTCTATTTTATAAAAGGCTTTAACTGCAACAGACAGGGTTTGAGAGAGAGAAGTTGAACTTAGAAAAGTTTGAGACAGACCAGATAAAAATCAAAATAGATCTTACTTTAGAAACAAGGACAAAATAAAATATACAAGACAATATTAAGTGTATGTTCTCCAAAGATGTCAGTCTTAGAACCCTTAAAAATGCACAGTGTGGTTATTTTTACCAGCTGTACAATATCAGTACCAAAATGCACAGGCAAAAGAGAATATCGTGCATATGAAAGCACATAGCATAATTTTCCTATATTCAATTAGTATTGTAGACATATGCAAATAAAAAAAATTGGGTTATGCCATGATGAGTATTCTGTATAAGCATTTTGGTTTACAAGCTCTTCAGGTGAAAAGGTGTGAAGATTCCTTCCTTTAGGCAAACAGACAAAAAGTGGCTTTATGGTGCTAAACTGGGGCAAAGCACTGATGAGAGAAACTTGGAATGTTTTATGACCAGTTCTAGCCACTCTTACCTACTGCCAGGAACTGCTCTGAGTGGAAAGAGTCTAGTTTGAGAAACGTTATTCACAGTTCCCTTTCACTCTGAAATATCAAATCCTTTTGACTCTCATCAGTAAAAGCATTCTGCCTTCAGACAGTAGCAGACACTGCAGCTGTTTCAGAAACTTTTAAATAGACTCTTAGATGCATTTCTGAAAGCAAGGAGTCTCCATGTATACACTAATATTTTAGATTACAAGCAAAGTAGTTCATTTAGATTGTTGTTTACTTTCCAAAATACAAGAATGGAGAGTGATTATTCCTATCTTCCAGTTAGTGGATTCCTATTAGTGGAATACTTGATCCACATAGCAGTCACAAATGTTTAACACAGCTCGAAGGTTTTCCTGAGCCATAGAATCCCCTATTTTTCTCCTGGACACAGAAGTTTGGACTCAAGCTTACCTATAAATATCCACTTATAACAAGGTATTTTTAAATTGTCCATTAAGATACAATGCATACAATGTTATTTCAAGTATGTTATAGAACCATGAATTTAATTCTAACAGTTGGATGCTGTTGTAACAAGTTTCAGGACTATATTCATGGATATTATTCCATGTTCTGGAAATTTTTAGGAATACTATGATTTTACTTAAAAAATGAAAAGAACCCCTTATCTTCACAAAAGCAAAAAAAGTACTCGATTTTTATTTGCTCATCCCATGTCAATCAAAGAACAATCAACAAATCAGGAAGAGTGGAATAACCTGAGAATTATTTTGCATTTGCTGTTTCAAGCTATATAGCAAGAGGGTTTTATGGCAAAATCGTAGTCTCCTTTTCATTTAATATTCAAGATGACCAGTCAGGCAAAGCCCTACACAAAGTAAGGGTATTACAAGTACAACACCTTGCTCTGCAGCAGAAGTAACTGAACAGCTTTGTTGGTAGTGTCTTGGAATATCACAAAATACGCCATGGATGAAGCAGAGCTTTTTCTTCAACAGTTTAAAATACTTAGGAACTGGTAAATGAGTAGCATGCACCATCAGGAGATGATAAGAGGCCTTGATTTGAGGCAGGAGCCTATGCACACATCAGTCTTACTGCTGGACTGTCACCTGCTTGGATGAGCCTCCTGACAGAGACTGTTTCCAGCACCCACAGCTCATCCCACCTCTTGCTTGGCTTGTCTTTAGCTCTGCACAAATGGCACAAATGCAGCTGTCTCAAATCCTAACTCAGCTGAGACTGTGACCCAGAGATCAACACTTGGGTTTTAATGCATGTGTGACAGTCAAATAGAAAGCAAATTCAGCTCTCAATAAACCCTGAATGCAATATATACAATATTACAGCCAAGTGAAATGAAGTCCATGACAAGCAATCATTGCCTGCTTCTGTTCTGCAAACTGTACAGCTGTAAGATGTAATGTTTACAGCATTTAAGAAATTAGGTGAGTAGTTGCAAGGAAATGGTTTGCAAGAAACAACTGAAACGTAATAGAGAACTTTGAGAAAAATATTTGCAGTATAGAAATACTTCCTTTATTTCTTTCATGTTACTGGAAGATAAAAAACTCTGGTATGCAGTGCCACTCTCAGTACTAGAGCACGAGCCCATGGTTTAGTCTAAAGTGTGCATTGCTGCTCACACTGTAATTCAAATGCATCCCAGTAGCAGCCTGTGCTGCACAACATCTCTTTCTGACAATTTCTCAGTTAACCTTTGAAGAGCTCTAAGCATTTCTGTACCTCTTGTTATGTCATTACCTGTATCAACGATCTGGCATCATCCACTCTGCCTGCACTGATATACTGAAGGAAAAGATCTGTGACAGGTCTGTAAATTCCACACTGACTGGCCACTCGTTCTGCCATCGCACCAACTGCAAAATGATGGGTACATAAGGAAAATCTTTGATTGAGAAGCCTCTTCTGTAAACTTCACAGGCATGATTTATGCTGACTGAGCACGTTTTATGTGTAATAGCTCTTTCATAACACCTCTGTCGAGTCAGAATATTTAAATATCATTGCAATTAACTTACATTTTTCCACAGCTGGTTCTAATCCTTTCTCAGACACCTTTCTTAACAAATAGGAAATACTTCTGACAGCTTGATCAGGATTCTGTGCACCAGAGATAAGCAGAGGCTCAAGGTATTTCACAGCAGCATCAAGGTCATTGCTAGGAAAAGAGATTGAACTGGCTCAGTTTCTGAAATCAAGATTTCTAAACCTAAAGAAGCAATTACAATGAAGTTTTTGTTTTCTACATCAAGCTTGTATTTACCAGGAACAGTTGATGAAAAAACATTGACCAAAAAATTTTATTCACTCAGATATTGTATCAGTGAAACAATTTATGACTGAATGAATAAATAAATTAATAAATAATTTTAATGGCCTTTGACCTGTACAAAGTTTATGTACTTTGGACACACTTTCTTCATTAAGAAAGAAGAGCTCAGCTTGCTGCTTTAGGAAAATGCATCCTGCAAATCTAGAAGGCAAAATCTAAACATTATCAGAAGGTATCTGAATAATTAATGCATGCAACTTAAGTATTTTTAAGCAATTAATTATTTACCTGATTTCTCCCATGCCTGCCCTTTTGGATGCAAAAGACATTACTAAATGTCATTTGGTCATTACCTCTATATGCTTTTAATCTTAAGGCTTAAATATAGCAAATGCTAAAAAATAATGCAAGAAGTATTCACCAAAGTGTAAACTCTACTTCCAGCATTCTAAAAAGTTCAAATGACAACATCTCTTACCAGTTCATTCTAAAAGCTATTTAAATTGAAAAAGAAAACTGAGCACAACGAATGCTTTTAGGTGAAGCAGCAATGCAGCACACGTGACAGATATGAAAAATGCTTTGAAATCAGAAACACAGATCTACCAAAAAATAAACACTGTATTGGAAATATCTGTAAGAATCTGTTTTTCAGAGTTAAAAAGGTACACATTGCAAGGTATTTAAGAATATATAGAGTGCATATTATTGACACTGCTCAGTCTTTTCATACATCAAGTTAGTTTTGGTATGGGAAAAGTCAAGTTGATGCTCTACCTGCATACAGCAAGTTATTTTATTTATTCTTGTCGCCAATCTCCACCTTAAGAACACAGCCTGACTTTGCAACACTTGTACAACACGGAAATACAGGAAAATAAGCAGCTTATAACACAACTAATGAAGTGTCTCTCCCATCTGAAGCATTACGTTCAAGTCCAGGCACTAGAACTGTGTGCCAAGGGTCACTCGGATCTGCTCCCTGTGGCCTGGCATGCCTGAGGCAGCCAGGAATCTCTCATGTATTACAGAGCTCTACAGCTTTCCTGCCAAGTCAGGCACAGGAGGTCCACTCAACAAAACTAGTTTGCAATGAAACAGAATATGTAGGATTCCTGAAGAGTGGTTCCTGCAAAGTATATTTGAAAAGCTGACTTTGCCCTCTCTCCTCCAGGTGCTTCCTCATGCAATTTTACACAAAGGACAAACCAGCAGCACCGCACCACTGTATGAACTAAACCAGGAATGCACACAGAGCACGATACTGAACTGAACAGCTGAATCACAGGATACTAGAAAGTGTGGGGATAACTGTGATAACTAAATGGTATCAGCCTAAAGCAACAGCCAAGCTTCTTTACTTCTTACAAAAAAAACCAAAAAACAAGCACAGACCTCACTCCACAGATACCCTCCAGGTGCTTCCTCATGCAATTTTACACAAAGGACAAACCAGCAGCACCGCACCACTGTATGAACTAAACCAGGAATGCACACAGAGCACAATACTGAACTGAACAGCTGAATCACAGGATACTAGAAAGCGTGGGGATAACTGTGATAACTAAACTGTATCAGCCTAAAGCAACAGCCAAGCTTCTTTACTTCTTACCAAAAAAAAAAAACCCAAGCACAGACCTCACTCCACAGATAGACATCTGGCTTTCAAATTTTGAATGTAAAGACAATAATATTTCAAGACTATTTCAACTGCTGGAACAGGTAGTAGATTTTTGTTTCCAAACAACAACGAAACAAAAAAACACCCCAAAAACAAACAAAACCCAAAATATATTATATGCATAATCTCTGGGTGCTACATTTGATGAAGTAATTCCATTTTACCTTCAGATTTCATAGAGCTTTTGATGTAACACTAAGGAAACACTTCACATGCCCATTGGAACAAAGGTATCAAAGCTAAATTACAGCACCAAAGAAGACCTTAATGCTTCACAGTTATCACCCCTGTATTTCATTAAATTTTCAACCCCAAATTGTATGGGAGAAAATACCAGAACAGAACTGCATGCTATCCTCAACTAGAATTTTAACATCTGGGACACTGTAAAAATGGAAACAGAATGAAATGGATAACGCAAGAGATTTCCCAGCACACTGCAGAAAAGAATTAAATACACAGTCCTAGAAATACTTACCTCTTCGTAAGGGCCAATGCAATTGCATTAGGCACTAGTGAGTGAGATAAACCAATTGATTTTATGACGTCTCCCAGCATGTTTTCAAGTACTTTCAGGTTCTTTACATCTCCTTTTTCTGCCAGGGCCTGAAGGAGAGCAATAGCTGCTGGTCTACTAGGCAACACACCACTGTCAAGCATTCCTTTTAAAACAGCCAAGGCATCTAACAATGGTAAAGAAATAAGGGAAACAGAAATCAGATTTTCGTTCAAAAAGCACCATGCTGCTGGTATCATTAATCCTACCCATTTAAAATAAGTACAGAAAAAAATTTCTTTAAGCCCTGCAATCACTAGAGTGAATTCTAACTTGAATATATACACACAAATAAAAACTTTCAACAATAATTTAGGTTGAAAGGCTGTAATATCCCATAATAAGAAGTATTAAGCTACTTTCAACATTGAAATAATTTGTTTGTAACCAGCTCAAGGAAAGCAGGTATGTCATAAATATCCTCTCTTATGATTTTGAAGTCCTGACTCTTTACTTCTCTAAACCACAATCAATTTCCTTTACTAAAAACCAAATATGTTTTATATTTAAGAATAAATATAGCCTAAAAATGTAGTTCATTACAGAAACTGATGAATTATAATAATGAGATTTCTCTTTTTATGTATGCATGAAAGCTTTGTTTCCCAAAATTTAATTTTTAAATAGAACTATGGGATACAAGTCTCCCTGCAAAAACAAAAACTGAGAACTCAACCCTTACATCAGAAACTACTAAGATTATAGCAATTACATATGTTAAAAACGCACAAGGTCAGTCTCCTGTCCATCTGCCACAAATTCCCCAAACCCACAGCTGATGAAGTCACCCTCGTTTCTCCAAGCAGAATTCTTGTCTATTTACGTTATCCATGAGCAAACACACAGAGAAAGACATGCCCCTCTGGTAAAAATCTCTTATTCCTTACCAGCACAGGCAGGATTAATCACAGATGATAATTATAATACCAAGGGATAACACTTCTAGCATAATATACACCCACATGAACTCCCCAGCATTGCCATTCCAATTCAATATGCAGGTACTGCAGAAACCAAGTGTTACCCCTTACAGGAGAGGAAGCAAAAAACATCCTCTATGCCTAGGCTTCCTTCACAGCAAGTTTTTTTCTGCCCCACATTCTTCTTTTTAGGTAAAAAAAAAGAAGCAATACGTGGCAGGGGGCAAGATTCACAACATTTAAAAAGCAATCTCAGAACACATGCCAAGTTCAAATTCTTTCCTAACTAGGTGTGGACCTTCCTCTAGCACAGAGTACAACCACCTTCTTAAGAACAAGGACAGAGAAAGATTTGAAAGCTGCATATGTGCAGAATTACTGCAAGAATTTAGGCACTAGTAGCATAGTGAGTAATTCTGCAGGTAACTATATGCTTGTGAAAACCAACCATGCATCTTTCAAAATGCCATCCTATAAACTGCAAATTTTATACCATGAAGCTCAAGTTCCGACTCTTTAAAGTAACCTGGGTTTTACCAAGTTCTTGCTGGAAGATATCAGAGCTCTTAGGACTACACTTAGGGGGCTCCATAAAACCTTTTAACTGTACCACATTACACAGCAAAGAATGCTGATGAACTAAATGAGGTATGTAAGTTTTTGTAAAAGCAAGCAGGTTTTACACAAGTGAAAGCCATCACAGGATGCAGGTCAAATGGAGCTCAGCAACAAGACTACAAAACCACCATGCCCAAAAATGTTTTGGGTAATCTATGAGCCTTAGAAAATGACCAGTATGGCTGAAATACTTAGTAGCTTGCATTTTCAAGGCTTCACTTAGACAAAAACAAGTAGTATCTCTCAAAACAGAAACAAGGATTAAGTGTGACTATTCAATAAAATTGTCAGATAAAGTTTGTTCAATGCACAAGAGAAAAGAAAATATAATTTTGAAGAGTAATGTAATTCCACAGACATGAGAAACTTTGCATTATGCAAAAAATGAGATTTTTAGAGTACAACAAGGAAGAGAGTTGATGTGACAGAATTTACTATGCTAGCTAAAAAACCTCATATAGTCAGTGCAATAGACTGGTAGGATATGGAAACATCACTGATGTTCAGAAGAATTTTGGCATGCAATATTCAGGAAGAACTGGTAAAATACATGGCATATTCGCAAAGAAAACAGAGAAGACTTCTTAGAATAAAAACAGAGAGGAAAGTCAGCTGAAGGCCTTGAAAGCTGCAAAAAATGATCTGCCAAGAGCAAAAGGAGCAATAGCGTTCCTCACAAATACTTCAGTGGATCACAGCTGGCAATGATGTGAAATTGGAGACTGAATGAGGAAGAAGACAGGTTTATCAGCCACAGGAAACAAAGAGTACAAGTGAGAAGATGTGTCTAAATGCTCATCTTGAGTATTTTAATGTAGCTGATGTTACATGGATATGTGTTAATAGCACAGCTATGCATGATGGAATGAAATTAAATGTAATGATGGCACAATCAAAAGCACATTTTCTGATAGGCCTTATAAACTCAAGTAATACACTGAATTTGTACAACACTACTTAGACTTGCACGGAGATAACAGATATTGCCCTGCACGTACAACTACCTGCATGCAGAGTTTTCCTGTCTCACAAGAGCTCTACAGCCCAACTAAATAAGTAGGACATAACACTGTGGAGCTGATCTCCAGGCTGCAAAGTAGCCAATGCTGAGGACTACAATAAAACAACTGTAAACTTTATACACCATCTTGTTGGGAACCCTCATGTACTCTTTGGCCACCATTTTCTTCACTATCATCATTGTTACATTAAAAAGAAAACCAAACAGAGTATTTTGTTCCTGTTGGTATTGAGAACTATTAAAAAGTATTTGATTAAGTTTTTAAATCAATATTATAATCATTTAGTTCACAATCATGCACATTTAACAGTCAATTTAACTCATCTGGTATCTCACACAACCAACACAATATGCAAGAAACAACTGCTGGGAATTGTTTCAGATGCTCTAAAGTATGTTAATTTCCAAAGCAAAATGACTTGTGCTGTGAATTTTAACGCACTTGAAAGCCTGTACTTTCTCTCATTCTGGAGCACAAATTTTGCATGTCTGAAGAGCTGTGATTCATCTTAAGAAAACCCATCTTGTGTTAAATGGAATGGAAACTGGACTAAGTGGTCAAATGACAAGTACATTCATATTCAAGCTGTATTATAAATGCATGTACAGTAATTTACGTCTCTCAGCTACCACAAAAGGCTCTTGATAAGCAGGTAATTTGCTAAATGGACTCCTTTATCCAAGTATTCGAAGGGCGTTACAAGAAAAATCTGCAGAGGCATTAATGTGACGTAAAGGTCAAGCATTGTGACATACCTTTCAAATAATCCCGCCTAACTTGCGATATGATGAGGAGGCTGCTGGCAGCACTGTTCAGTGTGAAGCCCTTGATGTGGGTCTCAGCACTAAAAGAAGCAGACATTTAGAAAGGAATTACTGACATGCTTCTGATACGATAATAAATGGTTGAGCACCAAGGTGAAATTATAAAAACTACTGTTCGTATGTTAAAAATATTGCTGCAAAATATCGACCTGGAGACAGCTTTTGTGTTATCCTGTCAATGGTTATAGAAGGATAATTTTTTTTTGCATTCTGACAGATGACAAAGTTGGAAGTGAGCAACAAAAGAAACAAAGTACAAGATTTTTTTTAAACAATCGGTTCAGATTCTTGAATGCTGACATATTAGATGACTAAAATAACTGCATGCCCTGCATTGTTCTGTTGTATCCTAAGCTGGATACTTTTTCTTCTTTTTTCAATAGTCACCATAATTATAAAATATAAAACTATTCTTTCAGCAGTAAAAATGAAACATTTATTTTCAGCACTGTATATTTTAAACATAAACTAAAGCATATTATGAACTAACACCATATCATTTGGTTGATTAATTTTCAAATTTCTGTCACCTAGATGTATACAGGTTTTAAAGCGAACATCCTACATTTGCTGCCTTAGCCACATTAAAATTGTATTTCGCTTATCAATTCCTTGTCTCCTGTAATACAAAACTTCATGTAAGTAGAGCAAAGACAGCCTTTACTTTAGTAACCCTGCTAAAGCTTTTCTAACACTCTGGAAATTAGTCAAGAGAGACTAACCAGCAATCACATTGGTCTTATACTACAAAATGCTCCTAAATGACATATAGCCAAGCCCTATTTTTAATATATAAGGATAACTTTACAAATGTTCATTTCTAGATTACAAAATCTCTACAGAGTAAAGGGGGGCATTGCCATTTACCATATCAGCAATCAAGATAAACCTCACTGATCATCTTGTGGCAAACAACTGAGCAGCCTACCTACTTGAACTTAGGGGCTGAGCGGATTGGGAGGTAAGCAGGGTCATTGCTAAATTGTTCTCCTCAATCCCAAGAAAATCCTTCACATTGCACACAATATGACTATCCTCTCAGTCACTTTCAGCCTCCCAGGCTCACAAATGCAGTCACTGGACTCGGGATTTTCTTCCTCTCCCAACCAATCCCCTTAATCCCTGCCTAAGCACCCACTGCTCAGTTCCGCCTTTTTTTTTCCCTTTGTCCCATCTGTCAAAGCCCTTAAGTCAACAATTCATGCATGAGACTGTAAATTACATATAACAAAGGATTTACTTTCTCCAATCTTCCAATCTTTAGTGTGATTAAATAGATGTTAGCTACTATTACAGAACTAATCCATCATTCCAATACTCCTAAATTTCTATTTAAAACTTCTTGGACTAAATGCAGTACATATTCCTCAAAACAGTTCTAGAATGTGAAAGCAACTACACTTGGGTTAAGCAACAGATCAGTGATGTTCTGGGATGTCTGGTGTTTGTTTCTTTCAAAGGCAGTGTAGGAGTGCTATTTACTTCTCCGACATTGCTTTCTCATGGAAGTTTTTCAGTTCAGGTAAAACAGGGACATTTTGAAGTTATTGGATGTTTTAAAATTATTTAAAAAGTAGTTATTTTGTTGTCTATGCTAACGCGCACAGTAAGAATATCTACATATTATTCACCTTTTGAATTTGGCTTCAAATGAGAAATAATGAGGAATATGTAAAATATTTACATATTTACTCACAGTAAAATGAGCAATATGTATCTAAACTAAGGTAGCTTTCCTGTATTTTATGAAAATATTAGGAACTGCACAAGTTTCAGGCCACCACACACATTTAGGCTTTGTAGGAGTAATCTCTTTTAGTACGACGCTGGAAAAATTCTGAAGCATCCAGAAATGTGTGCTGAACACACACACTTGTTATTCCTCAATCACAGGCACACACCCCATCACTTTCTCTATTTCAATTAATTACTTAGTACTTAAAAGCTTTTCAAAATGCTTAATATAAGCATAATTTTGTTACTAGAAAAAAAACCACACAGATATGCCATGAACATGACCAATATGAAGCATTTTCTGTCTTGATGCAACAGTAAGCTGTCAGAAGCTTCTCAGATTGTCATTATTTGGCATTTCTGTGCTACAAGACAGAGTAGGAGAGTTGTGAAAAGCACCAGGGTTAGATCATAGTTGGCTTTGACCAGTAACCAAGAAGAAAATCTCTTATAAAATCCTGTTACTTTACTCCTAAACATCTCGAACTTCAGAGGCTTAACACATCTCTGACCTTTTCAGCCTTTCAAATAATTTTTTCCCTGAATTTTGAAGTTACATACTACACTTATCTAAACACTTATCTAAAGTGACAATTCTGAATCCTTGAAATACTAGGAACAAACCGCCACCTTCTTTCTTCTCTTCCAATCTGCAAAATACTGCTGGAGTTATGCACTACCTTGTGCATCTTTCTTACAAGTGTGATTGAGCTGTAGAGCAGGGAAGCAGTGGATCCATGTACAAATCTTCAATACAATGTTTCAAGCTTCCTTCCCGAAGAACCTTCCAATACATCTTTAGATACTTGAGTACTTTCTCTGAAACAAACTACCTAGATTTTATAAGCGCTTTTTGTACTCCCTAAAACATCTCCCCCCGCTCCAGCTTCTATTTGCAAAGATTTATTGGTTACTTGCATTACAGGGAGACCAATTTGATAAACTGATTTAGTTTTCCCTTAATATATACCATATATCCTGCAGGCCCAATCATTACTTATCATGTAAGTAATCAGTTGCTGAGAGCTATTTGCAAAAGGAATATTTGTTCTTCTGAAAGCAGAACTCCAACACTTTTTCAATGAAAGACATTTCTCCAATCTAAACACTTTTAAAAGAAAACATTAAAATAATCAGTATCATCTTACACTAGACTGTTCCTGGACATTAGAAACTAAGCTGGCTCTAAAAACTTTTACGCTTTTTTATAGTTCTCTATTACATTAGGTAATTCACCTACAGGCACTTTCAAATCCGCTGTCCTCATTCAGTGAGCACACTTGATGACAACCACCAAACTTGTTTTAGTTGAATAAATTGAAAGACTTACAACCCTTAAACTTAAATTCTTGTTCTTCTGAACTCTACATTGACAAGTCATAACACTTTAAAGCCTATAACCTGACCAGAACACACGTTACAGGCAATCATTAAAGCAAGTGCCATATCATACAACTCACTAAAGGTTAATTTGATTCCTTTCCTTCTAATAATTCATGACAGCAGGTTGGATTTATTTCAGAAGTGTAAGAGTTGGATCTAAGATTTATGGTCATCTCTTAGCCACTGGCATCACAGTCAAACATACCATTTTGCATTTGGCAGGCAGCCAGCTGCCAGGGAGTGTGGGCAGGGTAAGACAGCAGCAGGGACAGGCATTCAGGGGAAGGCTCACAGGCAGCTAAGTGAAGGAATCTTGTCTGTTTGGATATTGCTCTAAAGAGGAAAAGGCAGTCTGCCAGAAGGGTAGACTTTCAACTCTGATGCCAAGTACATTTGTTCAGATTGTTATTTGAAATGAGTTATTAGCAATCCACACTGTCATTCCAGTACCTTTTTAAAAATGTGGCAATAGCCCTATGAAACACGGGTGTATTTCTTACCACAGCTCCTAATCACTACTCATGACCCTTTTTCCCATTAAAAGATAAGGACTCACCTGAAAATTATCCAGAAATTATTTAACCCCTCTCTCTAAGCCAGTACAAGTCCCCCAAACAAAGAAAAGCCTTACATGCGTTTCACATCAAGGGCTTCATCAAGACAGTTCTGTGTTAACAGTGCTTTTATAAGGATGTCACATAAACGAGAATGAGACTCATCCTTCTCCGGTATTCTCCTGAAAATGTTGTAGGCCTCTAAAAAAGAGTAAGAAAGCCAAAAGGAAATGTCATACTGCAAGAATGTTGAGCACAGAAATAAATCACTTATTCACTGAAAAAGGTCCATCCAAAATCTGTGTGTCCCTTGCTTACATCTTTAAGCCCAGAGCTGCAGATCATAGCTTGCTCAAAACTGCCTGTATACAATCAGCACACACTTCGACAAGAGAGAAAGTTTGCTACTGCTCCTCCTTTATATGTGGCTGATGCTTCAATATCAACATAGCTGGTTAGAAGGGGAAGACTCAGGATTTTTGAAGCAACACCTAATTCTGGGGTATACAGTTACAGTGTCTGGTGCATGATCACAACAGCATTTAACAAATAATATAGGAGGCGATTCCAATATGGGGAGATCAAATTATTTGGCTACGACAAGATTTATACAAAACATACAATTTACAAATATACAGATATTTAGCAAGTAAACTACACTGCATTTGTTTGACTGATTAACAGTTTTATTTCATGCATTCACAATGACTGTCAGTGTATGAAAAGATGTTACCAAAAAGGGGGAAAAAATGATAAGCACAGTTTTCAGTCATTTATTTTTCTGAAACAAGATTATACAGCTATAAACATGCAGCTAGAACTGCCATCCATGCTGTAACATATGCCAGAAAGCTGTGTTAAGAACCACAAACGATCTTTTACATCTGAACAGTGAATGCACATTTCTTTTAATGACTCATGAAATAATTCCTTTAGTAGTTCAAATCACAGCCACAGTAACCTTTAAAACTTATCAGAGATAGTTGGACTATCACCACAAATTTCACAGCTAAGCATTAAGCTTTTTTCTTCTACTTTGAAAGTAAAGATGAAGACAACTCATTTGAATCTAATGTCATAAGAAGCATTACACTAATTGCACTTAGTACAGTGTGTTATGGAATTTTAATCAAAACTGTTGGTATGCCTTTCAGTTTGCATCTTAAACTTCATCAGCCATAAAGTATACACAAAAACCTCCTGAAATGTAGGCACAGAAATGGCTATGCATAAAATTTATTATTTACATCACACAGACTCCTACATCAACTTAATTAGAATTACCACAGCCATTCATAATCTCCTTTGTATGCTTGAAACTCTGTTAAATATATATATGAACAGAGATAAAGGGTAACAGCATCTTAGTAAAAATTAAATTAAATCAACTTCTGTGCATTTCAGTTTCATGCATAGAAGAGAGTCTGACATTACAAGAGTGATTGCACTGTCAACCAAAAGAGCAACGAAACAACAACAGGAAGAAACCACATAAGAAAGGTCCTGAAATCTTCCACCACTTTTACTTAGAGGTCTGAAGTTAGTTTGGCCTGCAGCAATGTGATGAACTCTCTTGCCTGCTCAGATGCTGATCACCAGCATTCATAGTGATGAAGTTTAAATTCTGTGGGAAGACATTTTTCTTTCCACTGCTCTGAAATCTGAGGTACCAGCAGACCAGCAACCACATTCAACAAAAACAATACCCCTCTGACTGGTATAACCTGCTACAAATGCAACTAATGACTTACAAAAATGCAGCTGACTGGTCATAGGTTTGGTCTATCTGCAATGTTTGAATTCTGTTTTTTTTAATGCCAAAAATTCCTTATGTTTAGAGACTCCTACAAAAGCTCTGCTGTCTTCAGACTGAACTAGGATTCCACCCTGTGTTTAAATATTACTTTTATCAGTTGGGTATAGAAATGGTCCTGGCCCCTAGTGGTCAAGATGTCAAGGCGTATGTTACTAACAATTATCACAGTCCATACCATGCAAGATCTCCTTCTACAAGGAAATATATTTAATTTTCAGGGTTTTTTGTAATGACTACTTCAACAAAGAATTAAAAATATTTCTACCAATTTTATTGTGTATGTCAGTCCTAAGACCATCCTATTCAGATTTTTTCTTAACTTCATTTTGCATCTCTGCAAGAAGCATGTTTGAATTATACCTAGATCAGTCTTGAATTGAGACATATCCCTGATCAGGTATTATCAGCTTATTACTTCTTCAGATGGCATCTAAAATTATTAAAATATATTAGCATTCAAAAGAGAAATTTCTTGGTTTCAAAATCATATTGTGCTATACCAGCTATTTCAAGCAGAAAGATTTGTTAGAAAAGTGACAACTTGCCAAGAAAGTCTCAGTTCTCAAGACAGTCAAATCTGTTTCAGCAATTGTGACTGTTTGGGATATGTGTTACATGATCTCCTGAAGTCAAGTTCTCACACTGAGGAATCAAGACAAAGATGAAAATATGACTTTGCATAAATCAAGCACTTTGGAGAACAGATTATCAAAACGTGTCAGACTTGGAAAGTTCATTGAATAGTTACATAACTAGATTGAGTTAATATTTTCTCCATCAAAAAGTTGCCCCATTACATTCATACCAAAATTACATGATACCGTTATATAAAAAAAGCAAAAACTTAGGTTTTTTTAGTTTTTTCTAAGGCCAAGAGAACAGTTTTCCAAGAAGACAATTTTTTTTCCCAACATAGTTAGAACATTTTTTCCCCTTCATTCCCCATAGCTCTAGACTACCTTCTCTAAAATATTGCACTTTAAAGAAAAGAATATGCAGAAGTGATTTATTACTAAGTTCAATATCTGAAATTACCACAGAAATATTATTTTATATTTTTGTTTTAAACTAGTCTCCCTGCCAAGTCTAAGGCAGTTATTTAGTTTCCTCTTGCTCTTCACTTGATCATTTATGATACCGAAGGCACAGGACACTTTCCTAGTGAAAATGTCACGAAGTACATTCCCTTGATTTCATCTGATTTTCAATGAAAACATTTCTTCAATTCTCATTTTCTTATGATACCCAACAGTTACCAGCAGAAGAATTTCCTGAAAACATGTCTGCCATAATACACAATTCTTAATTTTATACACGTGACATGGTACTGCACTCTCAGTATGCAGAATGTCCAGATTCAACTTCGGACTCCTAATCTAAATAAACTGAATATTTAGACTGAGTAACTCTAGATGGTAATTTCACTAACAATAGAAGTTAAATGTCTGAATGACTGATACATTCTTCCTTTAAAAACTCAGAGCTTAAAAATCTGTGTCCAACCCGTAATATATACTGATTACACTTAGAGAAGAAAATTACTAGGTGTCTTGCATTTATAAATCTTCCTCATTCAGCAAAATTAATTTTTAAACCTACTGAATTCTATTTTCTATACCGCTTTCATGTGAGGTACCTAGTTATTTACTATAGTATACATGAATAAAATAGGTATTTCCAGAATATTCAAATGCTCTGCACCTTGGAAAACACTAGAAATTAACTAATTGGGACCAAGGCTCTTCTTGGAGGGGCACAGCAATAGGACAATAGGCAATGGGCAGAAACTGATGCACAGGAGGGTCCACCTAAGTATGACTTGTGCTGGTGACTGAACACAGGAACAGATTGCCCAGAGAGGTTGTGGAGTCTCATCACTGGAGGTATTCAAGGATCCTGTTCCATGTGCTCAAGCATGAGACTGCCTGAGCAAAAAGGCTGGACCAGATGACACATTCTGGGTTTCTGGGATTTCCTCACCATTTTGTAAGGCCCAGTAAAGCTATTTCCTCTTCTCTCACCTTGCTTTGGGATGAGATGGATAGGAATGGATTTTCAATGATTAATCGCAGATTAAATCAAAGAATGGTACTGAAATACACTCTGCTCTTCTGTATATGAAGGCAAATGTCCATGCAGAAATTAATTTCATTTTTAGCAGAGACTGGGAAGTTTGCACAGAAGAGCTCTGCAGTTAATTGAAACCTTAAAATTAACATGGTGGGGGAAAAACCCACAGTGGATTTCAGTTTACCTTTTGCTTTATTTTTCTTGCAAAGCATCTGTATTTTCAGTTCTTCCCCAGTAGCAGCACTGCTACTATCTTCAGGACTATCCTTTAAAAGAAACAAACATTTAAAATACTGTAATGTTTTCTGTTAGTTTTTTTAATAAGAAGAAATAGATTCATAAGTGTTGTTATCTAGGAAAGTTAAATTCCACTTACCTTAGGTACTTCAAATGGAACAGCCTGACCATTTTTCTCAAATATCCCAGCTAGCAAAATTAGTGTCTTCCCACGAGGAACAATATTTTCTTCTTGAATTTTAGTCCAAATAGCTTCAGCCTTTCCCCAGTCCTTGTTGCTCTCTGAAACAAGATTAAAATCTTCAGATAAAAGCACATTTAGAACATACATCTGTATCTAAGGTGATTCAAAATGATGTCTTTGTAAAATAATTAATCAATTAATCATGTACTTCTGCTTCATACAATCATCAATTTGAAATTTTAAACTATTTTAATACATTGAGGATGTCAGAAAAAATCGCCAAGGATTGGACAAATTTTCAGATAAATGAAAAATCAGCTCAAAAGTAGTGCAGAAGTCATCATCCCAGCTCATCAGTTCTATTTGTTCTAGACTCTTAATTTAAATTTATATATGCATCACTGTGCACAACTGCAAAAAAAAAATAGAAATCTGGACTTCATGAAAGAAAATAGTTCACTACCATTTAACTACCTACAGCATCTGCTTTCTGTTGCCTTTACATTTTCTAGCTTTGCCGTCACCAATTGTGAAGCATTTATGACTCTCCATTGATTTACACCCTGGTAAAAATGAGCTCTCTAAAGCAGAAACATCCTTCTCAATAAACTGCCTTGGCATTTCATTCAAATCAGGTTTTGCTCTCCTACTATACATGCAAATCTTGTAAATTCTTCGCTGACTCTTCAAGAGTCAGTCTCTCCTCACAGGTGCACAGCAAAGGGCAGAAGGTGACATTTGATAGCTACAGCAAGGGGATATTGGAGAATGATCAAATCCTGGATCAGGCTGCTCAGAAAGGCTCTTTGAGCTCCACTGCTGGAGGCACCCAAACCCTTACTAAACAAGGCTTTGAAGTGATCTGACATTGGGGCTATCCTAGCTCCAGGAAATTGCCCAGGCCCAAACTCCTGAGGTTTTCTCCAAATCTAAATTATCCTGTGATAATCAAGTGCCTTGTTTTCAGCATTTTTGATTACTGTTTGGACTAGATGGTAGGGTTTTTTTATATACTTAAAATAGATCTGAAGTTATGGTTTTGGTACACAGTGACAGTCCTGCTGTAGTTGTGTATGGGGCAGCTTTGATAGGTAATCTAAAATGGTTGAAAGCAGGATTATGCATGGCTTTTGTCTTTCATGGTGACAGAAACCCACAAATGTTTTCCACTTCTTTGAATAGATGGAATTGGTTCTGTCTTCTGAAAGAAGACTGAAGATTTTGCATGACAGAATTTGATGAATTGTATCTTCTTAGATTCTCTTCCTAGCAGGCACACTGTCAGACTTAGTCACTGCCAGAGGTGAACAGGATGAGTGGAGAAATAGGAAGGTTCTCTCCCTGCTGAGACAAGATTGATTTTCAGGCCTACTTGATTTTTGATGGTGAACCAGTCTGTGTAAAGCCAGACTTAGGTAACACTACAGTTTTCTTTGAAGCTTTGCCTCAGGAAATGAAAAGCAGCAAAATTCTCAAGGGCTCTCTGGTCACATTTTTTTTGTAAAAGTACTCATGTCTTCTCCTGCTGTAGCTAAACGCAGTAGGGAAGAGGCCTGCACCAGCAGTCCTACCCAACCAAAAACATACTTAGAGAACAGCCTAAAATTACTTAAAATTCAAAAGCAAGTTTTCCAGACATATCAAACACCTGTAATGGCTCAATAATATATAGATATATGTACATACACTACCAAAGTACACAGAAATCCCTGTAATGCTTTATGTCCCAATTTATTGTGTAGTGCTCCATATTCAGTCTTAACACAATGTATTTTTTCAGTATTTTAAAATAAATCTCCAAAATTTTAATCCTTTATAATACAGTACACTGAATAACAAAAGCAACATAGACTGAAAAACACAGAGAAGAGGAATGAAAACCTCATAGACACATACTACACTAAGTCTGCACAGAAATGAAGTTCCAGTTTTCAAAACTGTTTCATGACAATAAACAATGCAAAAGTTAGGTAGTGGCTGGGGAAAAATAAGTAATTTAAAAAAATATAAGCACCTTGCAGAACCAGATCCAATTACAGGAGACCCTCAATTTTCATCAGTTATAATAGATGAACAGGCTTTCTTCTTTAAGTACATTGAAAGCCAAAACAGAATTAACTTTCAAATTATAGCAGACAATAGCATGGATGGGAAAACTTGTATTACATAAGTCTATATATTACATCCATCCATCCATACACACACACACACTGTATTAATTAAGCATTCAGGTCTGCAGATGAAAAAAACAAACCCCTGACATCTCCTCCCCCACAAGATGCCTCAGAAATGGTAGCCAGACTAATTGTGTATCAAGATACAGCTTCTCTCCAGGGTTATGTCCCATCTCCAACCACACAGGAAAACAGATTACAAACATGGATAAGATCTCAAGCTCACTTACCACACAGTTCAAGCAGGTGGTAGTACATCTCATCTCTATCGCATTCAAACAGATTTCGAGTTGATTCTACCAACTGTTCCAAAGTTTCCATCTTCAAAAAGAAGGAAGAACTCGGTTATACCTCAGCCAAACAATTATTTTTCTATATATGTGTACATACATGTTATGTGCACTCAGCTAAAATAGTATTTCTGTTTAAGTACACACCAGCATTAAGTTCACCTCATCAGCCTGTCACATGTCCTTTCACAAACATAAAATCAAGTGAGAAAACACTTCAAAACAATTTTTCTTGGAATAAAATAACAGCTCCATAGAACATATCATGCAAGTCATACCTGTTTATTTAATATACACTTTTTTGCAAACCATTTCAATCTTCCAGGGTGTGCTCTCAAGCCAGGAGTCTGTAAAATATTTCCACAAGAAATACATTACTGCACATAGAACATTCTAAGGGAACATAAAGATAATACAGGTATTCATAATGAAAGTTCATAGCTGTTGTTTGTTTTTTGAAATCCAAATGAAACTACAAGCTCACAAATAATCATGTTAAGTTGCACTTGAGACATAAAAATTGCAGTAATCTTATTCAAGACAGTCTCCTTTTTGGCTGAACACTGCTGAGAGAGTTCATTTAAAATACACTTCAGATGAACTGAAACATTAAGTAACTTCTTTCATCACATTAATAGGGTATTATTGCTGTACCTATAGTAATCCTTTGTATTACTCCTGGTAAAGAATTACACCAAATGTTTCCAAACTGTCTTCACAATGAAATAGTTGTTTCCAGCACTGCTGCAGCTTAGCAGCTAGAGAGCTGTTTCTGACCTGCACCATCACCATTTGGTGATGCCAATATACTGTAATGATGCCAGGTATAGTAACTGTAGGGCAATTCCTACTCCAGAACAGACTCATGATGTACTCTTAAAGCTAAGACGCTTAAGGCTTGCCCTTATGTGTGTATACATAGAGGAGTTGATGTGTAATCGCCAGCATGCCACAGTTCTCTGTGTTACTGACTTTTCCAGGTTGCAAGCCTTTGCTTATTCATTCCTTTGTTGTTTCAAGCAGACTGCAGCTACATGGTAGCTACAAATGTTCAAAGGAAAGGTTTCCTTGAAACTCCATCTGGGGCAGAAAACCACACTGTGCCTTCCCATCACCATATGCCATAACCAAAACAGCAGTTCCTCAACTTAAGTAAAGTCTTAAATAAAGATAGGAAAAGTCAAATTTTTTGAAGAGACGTGTCATACATTCTACCTACTCATGTCCAACACATCTAAAAATGGTTCCACCAAAATGTGTGCAAAGCATCCATCATTTTTACCTCTTGGCCTTCCCTCCCACAGGTACTTGGATTTCTTGGCTTTATACTATCTTGTCTTAGCACAAATATAATTTACAGAGTGGACTCCGTTTTTTATTTCAAATGTCTAGATTCACATTAATATAGCTTAAAGTAATTCCAAGGAAATGTGTGTTCACTCCTACAGAGAAGCACGTGTTTTGACTCTTGAAGGCATTTAGGTTTGACTATTTTAAGAAATCTCTACAGTTTAAATGTGAAGTGCAACTTAAAAAATCTGAATGTCAGTTTCTCACAAAATGCTGTGAGAAAATATACGTTCCAGCTACAAAACAGTGGGAACAATTACTACTGGAAATGTGAATTTATCTTCTCTTTTAAACATAATTTCCTTTTCCCATATTCTCCAAGCATAGAATTACTACCCTTGCAACTTTCTGAAATAATTCAGCATACACCAGAGATCCAGCACGCAAAATTTCAGTGAAAACTTCAAAACTTTGCTAAATATACAGCAAACAATGTTCTGCAGAGTAAATGTTGGGCCATATAATCCCACCAACTACCCAACCATTCTATGATGTCAGCATAAGGGTTTGTTAAAAACAGGATGTTAATCCCACAGCTCCTCAACAACAGAGCATCTCTGGGCCTTCAGCTGTGAATAGTCTGTTAGAATAGTCTCAGCCCAGGTTACAGAAAAATTGTGTCTTCCCAAATATTCAAAGTGGTATATATAAACACAGCTTTCCAGGTACGTGGTTTTTTTCCAATTAGTTGTTAGTTTGTGTTTTTTCCCCTCCCCACAGTTACTTATACTAATAGGTACCTGTTCAGTGCTTTTTTAAGAGCTACCAAGCAGTTTCACATAAAATATGTTGAAAACTAAGTCAAGAATTAACATCTTACACAACAGGCTCTTGATACACAACAGGCTCTTGAAAATGAAAAAGAAAGAAGTATGTTGCCTGCATTTGTAGCTAATCCTCTTTAGGACATGGTAAAATTCAAATGCGGAATTCACTTACAACTTCCAATATCACTGCTGATCCGAATGCCAATGAACTCAACAGCTCGAAAGCTACAAACTTTTTATAGTAAATCCTTTCCTGTTCAGAAATGATTGATGTGTCTGTCACTACAAGGACAGCTGAGTTATACAACAGATATCCTTGTGTTTCATTTTGAAATTGAGAAGTGTTTTCACATACTGCAGGTCTCAATCATCAAAAGAACATCTAGGTCAGATTAACTAAATCTCCAGGGCTTGCCTGATAGTCCATATTTGTAGCTTATCCTTTACAATCTTAGGGAATTTTAAACATTGCATTTAGCAGCAAGCAGTGTTTTTACAATACAGCAGACAAAAATAAAGAATAATGTAATGTAAGGAATAAAGAAAAATTAAATAAAAAACTATAATTACTCTTCCAAATTCCCATTTACAATTTTGATCTTGCTTGTTTCAATGAACTGAATTAAAAAAATAAATCTATATCGAGTCTTAGTGGTTTCTTTGTTTGGTTGCGTTTTTTTGAGAGTCTCATGCAATTCATCCAGCATATAAACCAAACACAGATTTCTGGCTTTTACATTCTTTTGAAATATAAAACAGTTGTACTGTACCAAATCAAACCTTGTTATCCTCTCTGTAACAGTAACTACAGGAGAACATAAAATGTCAGGAAACACAGCAATACTTTCCCTTTAGTGCTCTTCCACTCTCCAACTACCTGAGGATCAGTGATCACACTGGTTCTAGTAAGTTACTCCTCTTCCATGAGCTCTTCTAGCTGCCCCTGAAACCCCTTAAGATTTACCACATTCAAAAGATCTTTTGGCAATGGGTTGCCTCCACCACCTTCTGCAGAGAACAACCAAAGTACTACCACTTTTGATTGTTTTCAGTGTAACTTCTACTAGCTTGGATTTTGTATCAGAAGACAATATACAATTGATTTTTCTTTATTATCTTAATTTCATACTAATTTAATGACTATTATATAAAATAATTCCCTGACTCTTCTCCAGGCAAAGCAGAATTCAGCTACTTCATAATATCTCCTATAGAAATCAGAGTTTTGATCAAAACTCTGGACTTGTGATTCTTGGGGTGTCCTACACAGGGACAGGAGGGGGACTCGATGATGCTGACAGCCCCCTTCCAACTCAGCATATTCTGTGACAATTACACTCATTCTAAACTTATACCCACACCAATTTACTCACTGATTCTACACCTTCACACACAGGAAGGGACACTAACCAGAAAGGGATAAATATGCTGCATCTTTGGAAGAACTCCTGTCAAGTAGCACTCAAAAACCATACAACAGTCCTAACACACTGAAAGCATTTGATTCGTTCTCCTCCTTCTGAAAACCAGTCACTTCAGGTGATTGAAGGGGTCCAATCAGCAGATTTTCTGTACTAACAGCTTTATTTGAGATAATTTCCACCTATTACAGCTGAAAGAAAACAGATTGTCTGGAAAAATAGTGACCTGTCAGAGAGGAATCTATTAGATGATTTTCCAGATTTTAAAACAACAATAGAAATATTCAAATTCTGTTTACATTAGTGTTCTGTAACTGCTACAGCCAGTAGAGCTATACTGTTTTTTTACTTTCAAAAAAGTTTTTTTAACAAAAGCTTAAAAATTACAGAAAACATATGAAAATATTTATTTACTCCTCCCCACTTGCCTAAACAAAACTTTTTCTCTTTAAACACAAAACTTACAGAGAAAAACCACAAAAGACAACATACAGACCAGAAGCCCCGAATCCTTTTCAAAAAGATGACTTTGAGCTAACTGAGAGTTGAGAACTGCCCCAAAATAGTGCCATTTTTGCTGGCTTAGGTTGCATAACTTAAAAAACCGGCAGCATCATTTTTCATTTGGCATATATGTGACATGGGATGGAGAGATTCTGTTTTAATCTTGCAACACTGCACCTTCACAAATGACTACTGTGGCTGTTTGGCAAAGTATTTCTTACATCTAGCAGTCAACTTACTCTAGCCTTTCATAACTGCACCTTGAATAACACATCAATTCTAACTATTCAACTTTAACCCCAACCACCTTACCTAGTTTACGTTTACTTCAAAATTTCTGCATTTTGTTTGCTTTAAAAAGTTCAATATTTTCTTAGGGAAACAGTTCTACTATAATCACTATTTCAAACATATTGGAAAAAAACAGCCAAATTTTATAAAAGCCATCCATGTTGCACTTCCCAATGGTATTCTTTGGAAGGACAGATCCATTCATTCCTCTCTTTGCAGCTGAAAAGTCCAGTAATCATAAGAGACAGCTAATGCTGCTAAAGGAATAAGAACATTTCATGAAGAGTTACATCAGCAGCAATAACAGACTTATGTTACCAGTACCAGAACCAGTTACTGAGATTTAGATGCCAAAGCAATGTCTTGCAGGAAAATGCATTACTCCTCCAAGCAGACAGCCTTGGGCAGACAGCGATAAGAACTGATGTGTGTCATTCCTAACAGCTCTCTCCAACATAAGCACCATGGAAAACACAACACTTGACGGGAATTTCTTAATTTAAAGACAGATTTTTTTTCCCTGATGCCACAAAAATGTCTATGAAAATCTCATTAATTCCACACAGCTTTAATGAAGCTTGGGATATTTTTGCATGGCAGGTTATTTGAACAAAGCTGTTTACAACATAAGCACTGAACATTTTCCTTCAATCTTCCCCTGGGTAAAACTTGTAGCAGAAGTCCTCACTTCTACTAAGCAGTAGGTGCACTTCTTAGTCAGAAAGTCAGAAGAACATATTTAAGATTTCTGTACCTTAGGTAGCCATCCTAGTCTAGTTATTGAATGAGATGGTTAAAAGTGTTTTATACTTCTGTTATTTTTATTCCTGCTAAACACTCCTTTAGTTCCAAATAACAATGCATTCATTTTTTTTAAAATACCAATTAACACATGTACATTATTTTTAAAAACAATCTTACTTCTTGAGTTCCTGTGTAAGCAGGTATACCACTTTGCTGTATTTCTCCCACTACAGTCATCACAGCAAAGTCTAAGTGAAGTATCAGTGTTGAATATACAGGAAAAAGAGAACCTATTTTGATTACTGGCTCTGAACTTTTATGCAATAGTCGAGAAGCTCACAAAAGATCCAACTTTAGAGACTGAGTAATCTAAAAATAATCTGTGCATTAAAAAGCATCATATCAACTGTCCAATAAAACATATTAGTGCTCTCCTAACTCAGCTTTTATTTAAGTCATTGTGCTACCAGGATGATATTACAGCTAGGGCTGTTTATGGCTGGCAATGGAAGCAATACTTTTTCTACAAGTTAATTTTCCACTGTGAAAGAAGTTTAGTTTTCAACGATTTAGAAAATGGCTTCTTTGGTGATGGCACAGAAAGATACCCTCACTCACGTTACTCTTTCTAAACAAAAGAAAATCTTGCGATCTCTCTAAAAAATCAGCAATTTCTTTTCTTCTTTATATCTTTGTATGAGTAATTTCTTTCTTCTTTATTATTTATAAGCAACTTTGCTCAGAAATAAATATGACTAAACAAAATACAACCCCCATAACACAGAATTCTTTAAAGAGAAACTCATCTAAAATATGTGGACTCTTGTTCAACTTTCTGGACAAGAGATGTATGTAAACTTGAAAACAGTTACATCAGTACCTTCAAGATGTCTACTTTTCATGTTTGATAACGAGAGCAAGTACTCTAATGTAGTAATGGAATATTGAAACTTAAGAGCTGCTCCACTGCAAGTCATGCCTTCAAAGCCTACTCAGCTAAAGTGTATTTGATATTTTATTTGCAGTACCAGATATTTAATGAAAGACAAAGGGACACATGTCTACACATCTATCCTCACTAACTATTTTCCTCCAACTGGCAAGAATTCAATCTAATTCTCTCCTTTCCACCTATTCTACAATCACACAAGGTAGCAACCAGTCAACTTCTACTAGGTCAATTTTGATGTAAAATGCAGCAGTAGCTCACAGTATGTAAACTTCGTATTTTCTGTCTCCACTGGGAAAGTTTGTACTGTTGGTTTGTGGCTTTTTTCTTCCTACATATGTATTTGCTTCAAAGCTTCTGTCAGTTTCACAGTTCACCGACTTTTCCAGTGCAAGTATCTGTTGAGTAAATACTAATTTTATTTATTTCACTTGAAAGAGGACTATACCCTGCTTTATGTTAGGCAAAGACTGACAAAAACATCAGGCAACTTGATTATTTTCCAAAAATACTAAAATAAAAGTAGGATAGAGTTCTACAACTTTATCATTCCTCAAACAACTGAAACTGATATACATTTAATCACTACTGGAATATTCTACATTTACCAGTAAGTTTTCCAAGATAAATTATGTGGTGAAATATTATTACCAAAAAAAAAAAAAATTAGAAGACATTCCCAACAATAACCACACTGGAAGAAAAGGTGGCACAAAAATTACACAAAATCTCTGCTTAAAACAAATGTCCTCACAGTTATCCTAGACTTAACACAAAGCAAAGATTTGCTCTTGGCCTTGTAATGTGGTTTTACAGCATATGATGAATGAAAAAAAAGCATTATAAACCTCTTCCTTCTAACACAAAGTCCCTGGAGCTAAGAAAAGATGCACAGATCTTGCCATAATCCCACATTCTGAACACATTACTGTCTTTCTTTTGAGAAGGAATTTTTTCAGCAGTCATCTCCTTTACCAAATTGACTTATTTGAAACATATCCCTTGCCTGTAAGAAAGGAATACTTCAGAATTTCTAAATAACATGCACTGAAGTAGTAAGCACCCTTTTTTTAAATTAACCTACATACACTGATGCATGGAAAGAAAATCCAAATGCACTAATAACTAACTGCATCAGAGTCCAGTTTCAGAAGGAGAAGTAATGATTTTATTGGACTAATAGGACTCAATAGCAATAATTAAAAAAATTAATCTTTTCTTGTAATTATAGGGCTTGCATGCTTAAAAGCTCTTTCCCCTCTCAGTTGTATAGTTACTTTAATAAAAGCTATTACACCCCCTACAAACTATTCCTAAATCTCAGACCACCATTATCTAATGCAACCTTGTTCACAAATATTTAAATTTTGTTCTAATCACCTCCACTCTTTTCTCAACAGGACCAAAATTAAGTCTTTGTAAATAAATTCAGAGACTAGATATAACCATCACTAAATTACACATAACTGATGCACCCCCCTCACTCCCCCAACCCTGCTGTCACAAATCAAGAAAGCATCTTCTCTTGGTAGTTCATCTCCAGCATAAAATCAGCAGGATGCAATTTTATGATGCAGGCTCTTTAAAAAAGCAATCTGGATGAAAGAAGGTTGTAATCTCTCAATATCATGTAGAAATATTCTCATTGTTTTTATGGCAGATTAAATCCAATGGCAACTGGTATCTTGAGGTCTGCTGACAATCAATGTCACAATTCTTTGCTTAAATCTATTTACCTCTTGAATTAACTTGACATCTGTTGATAGATATATTCCTGTACACTGAACTCACCCAAACCAGTTCTTTCGTCAGGTCCCAGATTGCAGCAGCAAATGCCTTTTCTTACATTTCTTCACAATGGAACACATTTCATTAAGCTATTTCACAACATTTGATCCTGAATTCTTCATACTAATGTCTCAAGATATGTGGGACATATTATGATAAATTTAATTTTTAAATATGAACAACATATTTAGTATGAGAGCAAATGAAGACAGTATCACACTTGATTATAATTTGGTTAAAAGAATTCTGAACCCATGCACTATCCATGGCCCTTTTCAAGGAAGGCTCCTCTAGTGGAAACAAAATACATAGGTTGAACTTCTCCTAAAAAACTCTGCCACACAGTTCTGAGATCTTTCCCTGTATTCCAATCTTCTTTGCCTTCATTTCCAGCAAAACCAAAACCATAGCAGGAATGAGAGCTTTTACTCTTTCATTGAAGGAGCAAGTTAACAGCTGTTATTTTAACAGCCCATGTGATCTGATCTAGCAAGATTTCAAGAACCATCTGTTGAACAACATGAAGACAGTGAAACACTGCTACCAACTCCTACTTCCTATCAGAGGAATCCGTGAGCTTCCAGTTAAAAATGCAAGGCACCTGACACATGATTCTGAACAGGTGCTTGTTTTGGTTTATTCAGGTAAGTATTTTGTTGTACAATGAAAATTCATTTAAGGTGCAATGACTTTATTGATACAGTGCAGAAATGGCTTAACACCAGTTTAATACCTTGTCTGCTCACTCACAGGAATGAAGTGTCCATTGCTGCTTCATGAAAACATGGTTCAGACTTTCAGTAAGCAGATTTATAGATGGGCTTTGCTTGACCCTCTGCTGCAGAACTGTTAAGAGTACTGAAAGACATACAAACCTCTTCAGAAAAAGCCAAAAGCAGACAGGGCCTGCATTACACACCAATTCAGTGAGTATTTAAATAGCTGCATTTAGCATGACTAAATGAAGGAAAAAGGGTGAGTCTAGAAATACCCAATCATCATGAATGCAAAACAGCTGCAAATTATGAGATCTTGGTGAAAGATTCAGAGATAACCAAAATATCAAATCCAACAAAAATGGCAGACATCAACTATATTTTAACTACTCTAAGTAGTAAAATCTATAAACCTCCAAGCAGCATGAAAACAAACAGAGCAACAGGTGAAAAGGGGAATAAATAAATTCCTCCAAGATGGAGTAACATTCCATTTTTCACTCTACTTTTCTGGATGACCTTCCCATTACTACAGATCTTCAGCACCTGCTTAATAAAGTGGCAATGAACAGCTGAGCAAACAAAAGGGACTTTTTAACTTTCCAGTACAGGCAACAGGTAAGAAATTGAGAGATCTGACAGACTAGGCTCTAAAAAATTCTTCTACCATTTACATACCAGACTTAGAAGACCATAAGGCCAAACAATTCTTCTAGATTCTCTCCACATAATTATGTATGACCTCTCTCCAGGAGGAGATCTGATTCAGTATTTTTGAAATAAGAAAACATTTCAGAGGATAGGTAAAGTATTTTTTAAAACTTACTTCTCCCCTAATCCTATTTATTGAAAATTCACATCCCTTTCTTTTAGCCTACATTAGTTTTAATGTAGTTTAGTTTAGTTAAAAGCAAAACATACTGACCTAATTTTCTTCCTTATTTCTTTATGAAAAACAAAATTCAAGGACAAAAGGCAATTACACTGCCTTTCTAAGTAAGGGAAAAAATGTTACGTATCCAGAGTTAGATTTGATGACATAGAAGTCATGCTGTGCCAATCCAAGGGAAAGCAAACTAGTATGTGACCTTGTGGTAAGGGGCAAGAAGAGAGATGTGCCAACTTTGTTTTGACATGATCATCTTTGAAGGACTCAAGACAAAAGCTAACTTATCAGTTGAGGTTAAGAAGACTAAATCATGTCTTGATATACGCCCATTGGTAGAACTTAAATTTTCAGTGTAAAGCAAAACAGCATCCAACAGCACAACTTTGGGGGCTCAACAATCTCCAGGCACAGCTAGAATAAAATAGACTTACACTTTACAGAGCAGCCAAGGCTACCTTATCTCTAGCTATTGTCTCTGAGAAAAAGACTTTCAAGTGCTTACTTAGCAAGGCAGTTCAACAATACTACAAACTGTTACCTTATCACACAAACCCCATGGCGCCTCAGGAACAGCATTTCTCCCACAGCCTTCTCAAACACAGCTTCTCTTCCAGTCAGCATTGCCTCAGAAGAGGCTCCCACTACCAACCTACCACAGGCTTCAGTCTAGCTGTTCCAGCATGGGTCAGACAAATTCTTTGCCTCTTCTCCTTTGTATCTACCTTTGGCTACTTCTCACACTCTCATTCTCTGACTAGTCTTGCATTTATTCCACCAAGCAGATAAGGCCCAGAGCTTTCAGCTTTCTCACTACTTCCCATAACATGATCTTGCATATATATGCATTCACAACACATTTGTGGCCAGATAATGTAACATACACAAGTCTGACCTGATTTTTATAATCTCTCTCAAATCTTTCCCTTTGTCCTTTCCCAGTATTGTCACCCACTTTCATTTTACCAAAGGTTTGAGATGTAAGAGTTATTTTTTCATTCCTGGGGCTTTGAGCTCCCAAGTTTATCAAAGCAGCACTTCTCATTAAGTTTCACATAAGCATCTAGTATACCTCTAATTTCTAAAAATAGCAAGAGCAAGCAGAAGCAGTGGTCTCCAGTGAGTAAAAATCCCATTTGAGCAACAATTATCCTCCACAGTGGTCATTTCCTTAGCTCTTAAGGAGTTTTTTTCCCAGTTTAGTTACTATCCTTTTAGATACTCTTTATTAATTCCACAGATGTTTTCAAAACAAACAATATCACTAAAATTAATTGACTATGATAACCACCAATACTTGACAAAAGTATATGCCTAAAGGTACATGCAACAGTATCTAAAAGAGAAAGCAGCACCAACTGATCTCCTTCGCTGAGTATTATTTCACAAGCAAAGATGACAGAAAAATAATCTGAGATGACCACCAAGAGAAGTAATTTAGTCACAAAACCCACTGGACTAGAGAAAAGAATACACCTACACCTCGTTATTTTTATATATATACACACACACCATCTCACATTATACTGAATAAGGCTTCCACTGCCCAACAAATCAAAAAGCAAATAGGAACTCGCTTATGTTTTAAAACAATACAAACTATTTTCTTCTTCAGCAAAATATCAACAATAAGGTTTCTGTCCTCCCCTTTTGGAAACAATTTATTTGAAAATACTTAACATATTGTGACATAACAAAAGCATATTTAAAATATTATGCACCATATGGTAATTGATTTTGTGACACTTTTTTCACTACTAAAATACATGCACACTATTCCTAGAAAATTCCATATTAAAAATTCTGTAATTTAAATCAGCTCTTCCTCCACAGCATGAACAAAGCTCTAATTCATACTTCATTTAAGTTAGATAAAATTATTTTAACTAGCATAAAAGGCAGGAAAGCTTCCATTTCATCTCCAGATATTTGGTGTCCAGATTTATGCCTAAACATTTTTGGTGATTGATCATGAGTTACTAATAACCACATACTGTATACCTGCAGAGAGAATCTGGCATGTTTTAAAAAAATGACAAGAGTTTCAGTGCCCCAACAATTTGATAACTTGCTTATTATCCTATTCACAAATGCTGAGCTCCACACACCACGAGAAATACTGAGAAATTAAATGCCAGTATCAAAGAAAGAGCTGCTAAATCACATGACGTAAGTTTTGCTCATTTAGCTTTAATTTTACTTCCAAATCTCAGATTTCATGCTTTCACCTCCTATATGCTTTAATCACTGTAAAAAGTACTCAACTCCTCAGTGTCATCTGCTGTCAGACACTGATATTTCTGTTCTTCTGTATTACAAGATCTGAGCTGCAAAACACCCTCTCAGAACAAAAATACCAGCGTTTCAACACCGTGCTTAGCAATATCCACACACCCCACAGCAGGACAGTATTGTACCACCACAGACAAACAGACCTTCAGTTAAGATTTTTTAAATGCAAAAATTCCATTAGACAATTCAAGCAGGGATAGCTGGAATTTCAGATACTCTAAGGGGAACTAGGAGAAAAAGCATTCTTTGTCTCAGGAAAGAAAAAAAACACGCAAAAATTAGGTTAGAGATGTCTACGTGTGTAACACAAAAATGCTGAGGACAAACTACTACTTTTTCTGCAAGATGCCTCCTCCCATACATTAAGTGTAAAACTTATGCAGCATTTTAAAAACACACAACTGTGTTAAGAAGAAAAAATAATCACAATCTGGGCAGACTCTGCAGCTGCCCCTTTGACTTATCAATTTCAGTAAGCACAATTTCAATCAAGTCTAGATAAAATATACTAATCCTAAATAGACCAAGTTTGTCACCTACCACTTCCTATAAGCTGCTTACTATCCTGAAAAAGGGAGAGAGAGAAGAAATGCTAAATTAAATGCCAAACAGTAGCAGACAGCGCTTGTTTGGCTGATTAACTTGTAGACAAGCATTACAAATAAATCTGAGCATGGTCTGCAGCAAATTAAATTCCAGTGCTTTTAAGAACAAAGAATTCCTTCGGAAAGAGGATTAGCAACTTTACACCCAGGAATGCCAGTTTAATTTAATTGTTTCACAATCCGATATTTAATATGCAAATATCATTTTGATATATAAGAGCAAATTTGAAAAAGTGAGGAAACAATTTCAATGTACAAGACGACTGTCTCTCTTCTGAACTGTAATTATACAAAATAAAGCCAGCCGAGGGTTTTTTATTACTGGGATTGCATTCTATTAACGTGAATCAGAACAAGACTAATTAAAGGTTAAAAACTTTAAATGTTTCTAATTAAGAGTCTAAATAGCTGCACGATTAGAGTAATATAGTTAAAATCCCACCTCTATGACCTTCTTGGCCTCTTTGTATTTTCCTGTTTGCAATAAGGCGAAGAAGAGATCGTAAAGAGCCATCATGTCACCATATTCTCTGCTTATAAAATCTGAAACTAAAGACAGAATAAAACTCATTAATTTACTCAAATATTGAAATGCTTCAATATATTATGTCAGACATTTCTAACACTAATATTTTCCAAGCCTCATAAAAGATAAGCTATAGGGGAATAATTTTGAAACAAACAGAATGATTATAACACATGACACCATTTGTCATAGCTTTGTAGTTGAACATATTTAAAATGTTTTTCTGCACTACATTTTGAACTATATTGAACAAAACAGACTATATTGGCATGCTCTCCTCATAGAAAGTGAGGATATATAATTTGTGAACTGCACAGCTATTTGAAAACAGATGTATTGTTTTGTTATTGTGATGTGTTACTATTAATTTGTTTCTTAATAGTAACATACATAGCTAGAACAAGTATTAGCACTAATTTTGGGAGAGCTCAATGATGTATTATACAGGGCTGTTCCATGTTTAAAATTACAATCAATTTTTCAATCTGAAGAATGCAGGCATCGTATTAGTGCTTTGAAGTTCAGATATAAAGACAAACATGTTTTTTCTTTCAGTTGAAAGAAACTATATACAAATCCTGGAAGAAAACCCCCCAAAAAACCACTTCATATTAGCAGACAGCATTTGACTACATGCAACTAACCCTTTTGCAGAAGATCAGCATCTCCTTTTTCTACCAGTTTACAGTAGATGTTATGAAGTTGAAGAATTTTACCATACTTCTTGTAACAGCTGATTAAAGCTTCCAGAGCTGCAGGCATGTCATCCCTTGTGGAATGAAACAAAACAAGAATAAAAACTTTCTTAGCAGGAGCAATCCACACTGAAAACCCCTTTAATCTTGAAAATTTCACAGAAAATTCATTTCGCCTACAATACCAGTGTAACTCCCCTCTCAAACCTTATTCATTTTGATTCCATGACCACTGCTTACTACAACTTAGCCAAAGGTGTGAATGTTCCTCAGCATCAGATGCACTTAATTTCTGAGTAATATTCTTAAATTATGCTATGTCCTATCTCGACAAAACCCAAACTCCATGGAAAATTCACTTAAGTGTTTAACAGCTCTATTTTTTCTCATTGCTAAGTAATACTATGTACACTCTATTAGCTCTCTGTCTATGCTTAGGCATTTCCAGTTTTTAAGTTCTTCACGATTATTCCACAATATTTTGTTTCGATAGAGATCACCAGAGTTAAGATAACCACAACTCATTGCACTGCTTTATATTGGTTTTACACCTTAACAGAGTGCCTATAAATCATCTGTTGATGTCCATTCCATCACAATGGAAGGGTATAGCATTATTCCGTTCTATACGAAAATCAGAATCCAACAGGTATTTTCTACTTTTAAAAATACCATTTTTGCAGTTAATTCAACAATATCGTATGGTACCAAAATGTGTTTTATGCTAGCCTATCCAAGTCAGACATGGCACTAGTGTAAATCCATGTAGTGGTAAGTGTATAAGATGGCATTAAATGTATTTAGTCAGGAGCCTTTGAGCAGCAAGAAGTAACACACAGAATATTTCCATTTTTGGTACCTCAATCCTTTGCTGAATTTTCCCCTATGTACACATTATTAACACCTTAAGAAGTATACATAATTAAAATGCAAAACCAGAAAGTCATAAAAACAATCACATTAACAACAAATACAAAATAACCTTCCATATTGTGTAACTGACTGTACATAATCATCTACTGCAGACCTTTTATTTCAAAGGATTACAACCCAATCTTGAAACAAAACCAAACTAAACAAAGCAAAAACACCAGAAACAACCAAGGGCAACCACAGAAACACTGGTAAAACAATATTTCAAGTTATTCTTTGAAGGGTAAGGTTTAAGCTGAAACAAACCAAGACCACACACACAAAATCTAAGTAGCCAGGCAGTCAGTAAGACTGCATTTTAGATTTCAAGAGCCTTATTTGATACAAGTGATGTAAGTTACCAAAGGAACGCTGACTTGAAATAATGATTTAACATTCCCAAAGCAACATTCCCAAGGATGAAGAAAATGCTATTTTTCATCAACAAAACCTCAATAAATCCAGATATTACTGTTAAAACAAGCCCAATTCACATGTCCTCTCCTCACATTGCATTTCTTGTGCAGCACAGATTTTGCATTTTCAAAGAATGACTAACTAAACTACCATGTACTACTATCATTATCTAGGCTAATATTTTTTAAAAATTGAACAGTAAAACACAGAAGAATTAATTTTATTCAGTAATACTGGCATTCTTTAAAAGAACCTAAGATGATGGATTTCTACCTTATCCCCCTTACTGAGCCCTGTTTACAGTGCATCTTCTGGCACCCCATGGAGTCATTTGAATTTTTGTCATTTGGGGTGAAGACTAAATTACAGGTTAATTTCAAAACTGCAAGTAGATGTTGCAGGCTAGATTACTGTCATAAAAGCGAAATACTATGGTAGTTACCATAGTCAGATATAAAGATTTATATAATCAGTATTTTTCTCCTGCTTTAGATGCAAGTTCAGTTAACATCTAGGAAAAAAAACAGTTTTACAGAAAACTACTCAATTTCTAAGGAGGCACAACAACATTTATACATTCAAATTAAAGTTTTCAGTGATAAATCTAGCTTTTCAGACTGATGCTCCAACAGCTATAGTATTGTCTCAGCTGTATTCCTAAAGGACTACAGCGACTGTTTTTAGGTCAAAGCTATCAATAAATGAATGAATAATTGCAATGTCATTCAAGCAGTAGCATTAACAGTTTTCTAGTCTCTACATGTATACTTCTGAAGGCATTAATACTGCACATGCAGAGAAAAAACATCAGCAAAGACTTGAGGCAAAAATAAATTGAAATATTGTACTTGTTACTGGGACCTACTGCTCAAAGGGGCAGAATAACTTTGTGTTTAAGGAGTACTGTATCTTACACATTGATGTACTGTTACAACTGATTTTTTTAATCTACTAAAATCAGATGTATTAGTTCAGTTGCATTTAATCAAGCAACCAGTCATCCACAGTTTACTAGAGAATGGGGTTTATAGAACATATAAATACTAAAATTGGCAAAGACAAATATAAAATAATAAAACATAGAGAAGTTCTGACTTGACAATTGCTGGTACCACTACTGCAAAGAAAAAATGATCAAGCTTATGCTTGTACTTGAGCTTCTACGATTCAACAATTTGCAGTATTTTTAAACTGTCACAAACTTCAGTTAATTCCAAATAAGTACCAGCAGCTACTTTTGTAAGCAGTTTTTACAATCCTTTTAGAAAATGAAAAATAAGAAACTCACTGTGGGCTTCAAATTTCAAGCAGATGTAACATTTTAATGTGTTTCTTGAAACAATTATAATAAAAAGAGCTGCACAAAAGAGAATTTCTACATTTTAAGAAAATGCTATTCAGACATAATGATTTTAAACTAACAAACAGCTGTACATTTGAAAGTATTTGGGAGTCTTTCTGTAAGAAGTTATCCATGTCAAACACCCTTTTATCTTCCCAAAGGATACTTACTACTCTGAGACATTAAAAGCCTTGTCTAAAATTATGATTTAATTAATATGGTTCAATCAAAAAGGGAAAACAAAGCCCATATATTCATAGCCATGTTGGAAAAACTGGATTTCCAGCATCAGTTTGGAATAAACAGTATTTAAAGCGTGAACAGAGATGATCCATGCTTCATTCTGAGTTGGCCAGATACTACAGCTTTAAGTCACTCACAAATATTATCTGTTAAGGACTAAGACTTGTTCCACTTAAAGATTAGGTGTATTTTTCTGGCACTTTGAAACTTGCTCTTTTAAAAAAGAAGATAAACTATTATTTTTGAATATCAGAAGAAGCCTCAGCCCCGAGTACATTCTGCTTGGCCTTTATGCAGCTCCAGGAGTCCTATTTTGGCATTACTTTCCAGCTAAAGAGAAGTCCAGGTTAAGACACCAAGTCGATTACTTTCTGTTTAGAATGACTGTGAAGTCCAAGGTATTATGGGTCCAATCTTCCAAAATATTTGTGCAGGCAATTCTAACCACACAAATCTATCTGAAGGGCCAAAATTACTCAATTAGCTGAAGGTCTGCAGGACACACTGTAGCAGGACTGGCTACACCATTCCCCCCTATTTCAGCCCCCCTCACTTTCAACAAGCCACTCCCTTCTTGCTTAAAGAATGTAGCACTAAATCTAACCCTTTTACTTGTAATAAACAACTTTCCCAACCAGAGAGTCTGCCTGATAAAAATAAGACTCCAAATATTGATTTTAATTGGAATGAAGTGCTGCAACATTATGCATAAAGCTTTAGTGAAGTGGCAATTTACCTAAGGGGTTTACTGATTGAAAAGCTCTCAAACCTGAAATCACTAGAGAGGTAAAAAGAAAAAAGGGACTCTCAGGGGTGGGGGTGGAGGATAGCCTGGTAAAACAAATCCCTCTCTACAAATCTGAAGCAGATGTTAGTGTAGAGGGAAGTCAATTCAGCAAGGTACAATCAGCTTTACAAAAATTATTCTGTAAAAAGAGAACAGGCTCTTGAAAGAGCTAAATGTGTTTCTGTTCATTTGCTGTACTAAGGAATCTTCAAGGAGACTGGTGTTGCAATTACAACTAATCCTCCCCAAAAAATTAACTGTGTTGAAGGCTTTGTAATTTCCCTAGGTACAATTTAGCTGTCACTTACTTTAAAATTTACTCAAACATGCGTTCGGAACAGCACTAACTTCACATGTCAAGTGCTTTCCAGCCAATTGAGTCTAAACTGGAAGTCGGTGTTAAACAACTGAATGATTAGACAAGATAGCTCATTTCCCTGCTCTTTTGTTCAGAATAAAATGCCACATTTACATTATCAGACTCAACAGGATTTTCTGACAGAGGGAGAAAAAACCCTAGTGAACACTGTCCATAGCAAGCACATGAAGCCTGTCATTTACCAATCATCCTTCAAAAAGCAATAGCCATGAATGTAACTTAATTACGACCCAATGATCCTTGACGAAAAATCATCTTATCACTGTCCTGTCCCCATAGGGCAAATGAGACACTTTTGTCCTTTGGCACTGATGATGCTAAATTCCTAATTGCAATAATGGAGTAAGAGAGCCAAACATCCCTAATTTCATTGCAACACATAAGGAGTTATAATAAAATATCTGAAATAAAGCTGCTAAAAAAATTGGGAAAAAACGTCTCCCAACTAGAGACATGTGTCCCCCACTAAAAATACCACTTAAAGATGCATGTTTTCAGAAGTGCATATAAAAGTCAAATTACTTGTAAGTGCTGCAAAATTATCTCAAAAAGAGTCACAGGTGATTTTAACTCTGTGGAAACAGCAGAAAGAAAATTGTCAAGGCACTGCATTCATGCTCTGTCTACTACCTAAGAAACTAATCAAAATGAGTTTATATGAGATTAGAAAATGAGCTCACAATGCTCTACTGGACAGTGCTGTATTAAAATACACTAACCATTTTAAAGAAAAACAATCCAACTATAACCTTTTTATCATTTAAGATACAGGTATTAACAGCTTGCGTTCCCTGACTTAAAGCTACAAAATAATTTATTATTTTGTAATATAGTACAAATAATCACATGGTCTGTAACATAATGCTTTCATAGTTTACCTGCAAATTTTCTTCTCTCTGCTTAAGAGCACTTCTTATATCAGGAATTAGTAAATTTCAAACCCGAAGATTTTTTTTTTTCCTCAAAGGCGAGTTTGTAGAGAACTTAAGCCAAAACTACAATCCTTAAAAATCTTAATTTTTACATGGTGTAGGTGTCACAAGTTTTTCAAATTATCAGGAAGTGGAAGAACCGGGTCAAAAGTAAGACAGATTTTAAGACAAAGTACAAGTTCTTCATATACCTGCAGATTTTTGTCACACAATCCAAGGAAGGTTTATCACATTATATGACAGACCAAGACCATATGGACTGTCTCAATTTTTAATGTGATTTTCCCATTTTGAAAAACTTCAAGGTCATAAATAAAAAACAGAAAATTCAATGCATGGAGGTAGTTCCCCTACTCAGTGTCAGAAAAACTGCAAGGTAAGCATGGGTTCTTTCTCTAGTTATTTCAGTTAAATATTTCCCAGGATATTAAAGGCAAAATGTCTATTCTACTAGAATGCTAGCATTTGTAAAGTTATGCTGTCCACCATCAACATATTTTTTCTTTTCCATGCTCTGTTAAAAACTTTTAACTTGCACTAGGACTTAATGAGAACTTAAGAATGTTCAGGACTGGAAGAAAAGGGTGGATGAAAACATTTTATACTTGTAATTGTTGAAATCTTCTAAAGTGAATCACAGATTATTTTACAATCAAATAAAAAAGTTTGAAATAAATTAAGAACACAAAACACTAGTAAAACCACTACTGTGGAACATTTTATAATACCCCAGAACTTATTTCAGAGGCATGCTGATGACCTGCAGCTAAATGACAACATTTCAGCATGGTACTTGAACTATAGGATGGCAAACAATAAGCACTACAACTGAAAGAAATTACTAACACTTATTTCAGTCACTCATAACTTTCAGAATACTCTTAGCATACATATCTAAGAAAAACAAACAAGCCCAAACCACAACACCCCCCCCCGCCAAAAAACAAACACCCCAGTGAAAATGCAGTTATTCCTCCTAAGCAAATTATGCAGAAAAAAACCTTCCAAATTCTGTCTAGCATCAGAGAAGATGCAGTCTCTCCACCCATAAGGTGATAAAAATCCATTACTTTGCTTTTTATTTATGTATATGAATTATATTGGGACCTTTACAGCTGAGGACCAATGACTTAAACCATACAATTCCACAGTCTGGAACTACTTTCTCCTTCATGAATCTAGTCTCATCAAAATTTCGTTTATTAACAAAAAACTCTAACTTTATAAAAAGTTTTCCCAAAAACTTATAATGCAAAAAAAAAAAAAAAAAAAAAGAAATCAAAATAAAATAACACTCATTACTGTCCCCACCCCGTCTTCATCTGCACATGATCACACCTTTACCTACATCATTACCTACATCTCAAGTGAAAAGAGCTGAAGTAGCACCAGGTACAACTTGCATGTCAATGTGCATAAAGCAATTATGCAAAATGCAGCTGCTCTTATGCACACTGCAAAGCATATCAGATATTTTTCCGACACATTAGTTACATATGATTGCAGTTAAATTACTTTCATAAACATCTGCCTAGCTTGTGATGCAACCAAGGCAGAGTCACTGACTGAGAAGATGCACACTATATTCTTAACTGTTGACCACTTTACTAAAACAGTTTTTAAAAGAGAGTGTGCACACATTTACCAAGGGTTAGCTCCTGTTCAAGAATTTTCAATACAGAAATGTTATACAGACCTTGCACACCTAAAGAACTAAAAGCCCCTAAATGACTGACTTATATGATAATATGAAAAATTAATTTATTTCATAGATAGATGTTATATTTATGCCAGTAACATTTTGTTTACATGAACCAAATATCAAGAAAGTGATTCATAAACTCTAGTTACAAGTGTTGAAAATCCAGGAACTACAGAAGTGACACACAAAAGAATAATAAAAGGATTGTGCATGTGGTAAAAGAAAATCAACTCTTGCCTTAATTTTAAAAGGAAATTATTATAAAATTCATATGCATGTTAATTCAAATATCCTACACCTCGATGAAAACTTATGCAAACGAATAATGCACATGGAATTAAAGATACTTCCCAAAAGAATGCCTGTATGAAATTCCTTTTCTCTAATAAACGGTACTACAAGTATATATAGGCAAAACACCTCAAACATAACAGACCAGACAGTATTTTCTTTGAATTTTAAATTCAGAAACACAGCAGCCTACTGGCAATGATATCAAATTATTTGAATTACATGAATTAAAAATTCTTCAGTATTCAACTACCACCCAGCAACTCACCTGAGATATACTGGAAGGCACAGCAAAATAATGCTGTTTTGATGTGAAAACATGTTCCACTTAACCACAAGAGCTGAGACTGCACCTATCATGCTCTGAATAGCTATCTTGTCAAACAGACTTTAGAACAAACTAATTCATGAGCATATTCCAACATATAGCCACTTCATTTCTGATGTGCCCGTAAAACACAGCTGCTGTTCTCAGAGATCATGACATGATGTCTAGCTGATGAAAAGAGACTTAGCTAAATGAAGAAAACATATTTGTTCATTACTGCTCTAAGATCACTTCAGTAATTGCACGTGCGTGAGCACTTCCAGACACGTATGCGCAGCTGTGAATTGCGTACACAGGTCATAGAACACATATAAATATCATAACTTGCTTCATCTGAAGCCCAAGCATAGCTTACTTTTCAAGGTGAACTGTAATCAGAGGGGCATGAAGGGCAGCAGTGTGCACCAACCCCAGGTTTGCAATGGTGTCATGTAATCGATTCACTGTTTCAACTTCACCTCGCATGGCAGCGGCATTAAGAATGCGGAGAAAAGATGCAACTGTTCTGCCTGAGATAGGAACATCCTTCTCTTTCATCTCCGTTAGAATGTTAATAGCATCTACAATGAAACAACACAAAAGACCCTTAGGTAATTTTTCATGTGGGGAAAACAAACTGCTATTAAAACAGCATTTCAAACCCAGCAGGAATGTAAATTCTGGTGTATAATGCCGATTTCAAGTTAATTACTACTTGCATTTCTAAACGAGACTACAATTATAAATCCACAATAGCATGGTTTTATCATTTTCCTGCAACTTTGACTACAAATTATAGATAGGAACTGTGTGCCCACTTTGCACCACATAACCCTGTACAGCCTGCCCTATAGCTGCAAGATTCTACTAAATGGATGCTTTTATCGTTCAATGCTAACATCTGCTAAATCACTCCATTGTTTCTTCAGCAGATGGCTTGTCACGAGGCCAGATAATAAAGATATGTTTACACTGTATATACAGCCAGACTAATGGTCTGATACCGATAGGGCCTGTTTGCTGTGTCGATACTAATTAGCCAAGGAGAGCCAATGAAAGCTTTCTAACAGACTGCATGTTAAAACATTAGGTTCATTAAGCTTCATTAGTAAGGCGGAAACAAACATTTTTGTATATGGAATAAGTGCATTTTTATAATGTTCTTAATTACTGCATAGACAGAATGTTTTGACCACTTTACATTTGGCTACATTTCTGAATTATTTTATTTTCTGAGGGACATTTGTGGTCTTAAAAGCAAGCTCATATTTTCAAACTGATTAATGTAGAGGTGGACATGATCTGATTTATTATGATTTTGACAACACCAGCTTTGTTTATTATTTTTCTAACAGTAAGCTTAAAAGGCCAAGACAAATTTAAAAGGAAGATCTTACATGAAAAAAACTGTATTAGCTTTTTTGTTTTATTTTACAGTGTTTTAAATAAAACCATTACATCTTGTGTCTAGGCTTAAACCATGTTTTATAGTGTTAGTGTAGTTGCTACTTGACAAAATCATAGAACTCAATATTCAGAATTGCCTTTTAAAGCTAACAACAGTCTAGAGTTCTTTTTAAAGATCAACCAAACCATGTAAGCCACAGAATTCTATTAGACTAAACTACAAAAATGAAAGAGCACAGCTTAATGCAAACATCTAGAAACATGAAATACAGTTTGTAGAACACACATTAAAAAGCCAAAATTTCCAGGCAGTTTACAGATCGAATATAAAATTCAACAGCAAACACAAAAAAGAACAATAACAGAAAAATATATACTTTTTGAAAAGTTCATTTTTTTTTTCAGTACTTGGCTCTTATGAGAGGGTTATGTTTATAGGTTTTATGTTCAGCCTTCAGACCTTCTTAAGCAAAAACAAAGCCATTAGTCTAGGCACATACGCAATTTGTGCCATAAGTCATGATCTTCAAACTCAATCCAAACAGCAATGCTAATAAAAACTAGCTGCAGAAATGCAAAAAGCACTGAGCTGTGCAAATGTAAATGACAAGCTTGCCAATCCATTAAAACTAATGGCCTGCACTGTCCAAGCATCTCTGGTTGAATTCACATGCAAATTTGTATGCAAAATGTTCAAGCACTTTTCAGGACATGATATACCATTAATATCAAGTCACATTTTTATTCTCGAGGCAAGATACCTTTATTATATAGCAGAAACACACAATGAAAGCAAATGGATTACCTTCCAGTCTACCATGCTTTTCTAAGACTTCAACCAGTGCTACGTACTTTCCACTGTCAAGAGCAACAGGTGAATTCTTAGGGAAGCTGGAAATTAAAGCATTAAGAATTTTATCAACAGAGGCTCACATTTTATAGCTTCTGCTTAAAGATTTATTTTTAAAAGTACATAACACAGCAACAGCACTAAGAGGTAAAAATGATAGCAAGTCTTAAAGGAAAAATCTGATAGAATTGGAAAGATGCACCATTAGAACATGATTTGAAAATATGATTCATGCACCTTCCCACCCTCAAAAGCCAAAGGTTATGTCCCTGAGAAAGAATCAGATGGTTTAATTAATGATTTGGTAGTTATTGCATAAAATAGGGTATTTTTCAGAAGCCACGGAAGAAAACTGCAGATGCAGATGACAGGAACAGGGCTGTATTCTTTCTGACAGAGAGATTGAAACTATTTGCCTAAGTTAAAAGCCACTATTTTGAAATTTCTGCTATGCATTGTTTCTTTTCTCTGAAAGTACTAAAAGTTAATTCCTTCACCGCTGTTTCCTTGTATAACAATCCAAAGAGACACTTCTTTGCAATATGAGGCTACGCTTGAGGCAGATGAGTAAAAAGGTGTTTCCCCAGTGAAACTCTAGCAGGAGACTGAATTTCACTTCCTGCAAACTCACACTGGGGACTATGTGAGAGCAGAACTGCAATCAAAGCCAATACACAATCCTTATTTGTAGAATGGCAAAATCCTTTATATTCACAACTCAAACATTTCACGTAATTTCTAACACTAGCAGGGTGTAATGAGCACCTGCCTGCCAACCTACTGAAAAACCTAAGCAAATACTTTGTGGGTGTATGTGAGAGAAAGACCTTGAAAGTCACATATAACTTGGTTTTGATTCACTATAGCATCAGACCAAAAGGAGCCTTTTGAGGGAAAAAGGAAAGGAGCAAATAGAAGGATCATCTGTAAGAATTTGCTCTGGGCTAAGTCATGCATGGCATGTTTTAGCAGGAAGCTAACTTTTACAGCCAAGATACAAAGAACTGAATATAAAAATTTAAAATAGAATTTTTGTAGACAGTCTTGAAGTAACAGTACTCAAACACTTCTATTCTAAAAACAATGTAGGTGTCCCACACTCTAAACACATTCTAGGTGCTTTGTAACATACAATACAGGTACCCACCTTGAACTGTAAATTAAGCAAAAAATAAATTTAGAACTCTGCATGTTTAAAATAAAAACAGAACACATGTTATGTAGCAATCTGCCTTTTTCAAATTAAAAATTAAATAAAATTACTGACCACACAAAGTAGCTGCTTCTAATGTTCATTTACACAAAACAAATTTTTTGTTTCCAAAAACCACACCCATGACTGTTTTAAATGCACATACATTGTTGGGGAAAACTAATTAAAAATGGATGAGGGGGTTAATACTCAACCTACTTAATTCAACAAGGTCTGTGTATCAGCATAAATCTCTGTGACATGTTTCAGTGCCGGTGTACTTACACTTTTTCTTTCAGGTTCATTGCCTCTTCTACATTATCATGTCGACAGCACAAATTTATTAAGGCTGCATAGCCACCGACAACCATGTCCGGTTCGTATTTGGCTTTCACTTCAAGGGCTTTTTGCATATTCTAAAAAAGGAACAAAGCAAAGATGTGAACGAGAGGAAAAGTCAATCTGACATTATGAATCTTATACATTCAGTGTGCAGTTACATGACTGCTTTAGTGCTTTTAGTAGTGCAGGATCACATATGAAAATAGTGCTGTAGTGCTTTAGGAAATTTTAAGAGTGAAAGCTGTTTCACAAACATTATTTTTGTAGACCACCTTTTACATTAGTTTGAGAATAGACTTCTAAATAAATTTTCTTGCTTTGCATTTATATTTCTTGCATTTTTTAATGTAAGAGACTTTTTTTTTTAATCCCAAGACCATGAACATGATTAACTCATATTCTAAAACAGCTCTTATTTATTTGGAATTCATAACCATTTTCACCTGGTACACTGCCAAACATATAACAAAACTACTTTCTAAAGAATAAGAAACTACTTAATAATTCCATAGAAAGCTTATTTTTCTATAAATTCTTATTCATATATTTGACCACTTTGAACTTGCAATGGTGTTTGCATCTAGGCTTATTTCATATGCAAAATTGTAGAGATACACAGGCGAGATACTCCACTCTTTCTAAATTGTGTTCGTAGCAGCAGAGAATATTGTGCTATCACCTGCACAACTGTTACTGTTCCTATATATCCAGCTTTATAGGCAGGATCATACTGAACAAGAAAACGAACAAAAGTGTGGTGATACCCCACAAATTACAGACACACACTAAATGAATGTAAACTACAGCTGGACGCCTGCCGAATGAAGGCAAGAGACCCTTTATCTCAGAAGAGCTTTCCTCCTGCAGGAAAATGGAATTTCAATCCCTGCATTAACAACCTACTAATATTTGAATTGCAAATGACTAGTGCATGTATCAGTTGCTTGACAATCTAGATATAAGAGACCGGAGCCATGGCTTGAAAGGACATTTGGCATGTATGATAAACCTATCACAGCTGTTACTATCATTCACTTTGCAGATTATTGTAAACAAACTTCAGCAACCCCAAAACATGCCATTCAAGGTGTTGCTGAAATTAGTTAACCTTTTGATTTAATTGCTTTTTGCACTTATGTTTGATTTATAAGCATCAAACCATGAAACCTGAAGCACTGCACTTGTCTTTGCTTAACTGTGTCTTTCCATAACACAGTCATTTATGTCCCTTTAAAAATATAGCTATGTGTTTCCAATTATCTCTGCATTGCTTAAGATACCTCTTCTTCACAAAGAGCATGTATGAGTTGTTTCAAGACATCTGTAATAGGCTGGTTTTCAGCTTTTCGCTCTTCTAGTTTCTTCTCCAAAGCAGACACGTCAGATTTAGCACTCTAAATGGAGGTAACAGAAAGAATGTCAATTGCAAAAACACCCTTCCCTGAACAACCTGTCGGATCACTTTAATAAAAGATAGACAAAATAATCCTTTTCTTTCATACTCAAAGAAAAATTTTTCATCATTTAAGGTGCTTTTATCTGTTTAACTAGTACATACTAATTGAAGACCTGAGTCAGGATACAGTAAAAAAAAAAACCCCCCCAACATTAAGTCACATATCTACAAAGGTCAACATTACTATTTCTATTGCACTCGGTTCTTTGTGTTCAGGGAATTAGGAAATAGAAGCCTATTTCTTTTCTCATCGCCACTTTGCTCAGATCAGAAATGTAAAGACTTGACACTCGACCATTAGAAGTAGTATGGATTTATATGGTTCCTGCCACTCAAGTGGATCACTGTAATTTACAAGCACGAATTAAGCCTCACACCACCACTGTTAACTAACTAGAACTTTCAAAAAAATATCTACCAGGCAGGGAAACTGAGGCAAGAGACCTCAGCCAACTCCAAGGTCAAGTATCAGGTCTATATGAAAATCTGGATAGCCTTTACTCCTTCTCTGGAAAGTAACCTCTGAACTTCAAATGGTAGATTTAAATAACGTTAATATACTTCCATGACCTGAAAGCTAGTGATTACGCCCCATATCCAAACAGTATTATTACAGTAAGAACAAGAACAGCTATCTGTGAATTTACTTACTTCTGGAATGTTGTCTGTAGACAGGGATTTTTTATGACACAGTAACCTTACATCCTGAAATTCAGTAAGACAAAAATATCACTGATCTTCCTCGAAGTTCAATCTCTAAGTAAGCATATCATAGTCAAAAGGTTCAAGGTAATTATATAATAGCAATGGTAAAAAAGCTGTGTTCTGCAGCATTATTACACTGACTTGAAACAGCACTTATTAAATGTATCCTTTTCACATTAGTAATGAAACCAGCTACAACAGTGAAAAATCATAGAAAGGTTAAAAGGCTTATATATAATCACTGCATGAAGATATTTATTTTAAAAAGGAGAATATATTCAGAGATTTTTTTTTAGATTCAAAGTAATTGCTATAGAACCACAGACCTTAATTAATTCAGGAACTTGAGAGGAGTCCAGCAGTCTGCAAATGCCGCTGTAGTGGCTGGTAGGGATAACTATATTCTGTACCAAGAGGTGGGGAAAAAAATTATATGAGTTTTGAAACAGAACCAAACTGAAATTTGTCTAACAGAAATTATCTCAGACGTAATTCAAGTCTCCAGCTCTTGCATGTCATTGAGAAGTGGTCTGGTTGTACTTAAAAGCAGCAATTTCAAACCTAATAGATACATGTCAGGCAGGACAGGCATTATGTAGCAAAAAATGAAATGGTACCATCTTCTTCAGCTGATGGAAGTATTGTCTCAAACGCTCCTCCTTGGCCTGTACCTCTGAGTCACTCATGCTGTCAATCAAGTGATACAGAAAATAGCCAACAGCTTCTGTGGAAAAAAACAAGAGAAAGCATTCCACTAAAATTACTGAGACTGTCATGTTATCAAGATTAATTTATAAGAAATCATTTTGGTGTGAGATGTCACCCTGATGAGAGGCTCTGAAATGGCAACAATGATCACTGAGGCATAGAGATTATGTGGTTTGGGAGCACATATCTAACTGGTGAGTGAAAGGAATATTAATTATTTTCAGACCTAGTGACAGCTTTTCAGTACAGAATCTTACTTCAATCTATTTTTTTCCACTACCGTGTGACAGAAGTGGTACTGCCCAAGGCCTTCCCCCCCTTTCCTGCCTGCTACCCCAAATAGTTGCCACAAATATTTTGTCATTGCTCAAAAGAAAAAACAGATTTCTAACACTTTGCATATTTATTCTGTACATTTTACCCATTATATTCCATTACCAAGCCACATTAAGTATTGTAATATTAATATAAAAGCATACAAAAATATTTTAACCATTCGAGTAAGTAACACTGAAGAAACTGCCTATTAGCCAATGAAAATTAAGATGAACAGATTTCTTCACATTATGCTAAGTTTCTTGTCTATGCAGTGCAAAAATACGTGGGGTCCTGTAGCTCTTCCCAGAACAGGAAGAGTATCAAGTACTACCTTCCCAAAGGTTAGCTGTCCCCACACCTCCTTGCCCCTCTAGCTCTGAAAGGAGGAGGAAAACACAAACCTTTTTTGAAAAAGCACATTAAACAAAAAAAGTATACTTATTTCAAGGTAGAAGATTTGGGATTTAAGTACCATTTCACCTCACAAAATCTGTACCTTCAATACTAAATGTAAAAATAGGTTGAAAAACTGCTTTTAAAAAAAGTATTTAAGCACTGATATTGCATTCCTTCTCCATTTTGATCTATAAATTTAGAAAAATAAATAATTATCAGTAAGATTTGTTTATAATTAAAAAAAAAATCTCGTGGATCTCACAGAATATGCTCTGATTATTTGAATCAGGATTTTACCCAACATGTTTTCAAATTTCACTTTCAAAAAGAAGCAATCAGTGTTTACTGTTGTAATCCCTCAAACCCATCATTACACAGAAGAACGGATTTGTGGATAAGTTACAATCATAGAAATTGAAACTCTACCAGTTGGTCCTGGAGGCGTCAGGCAATAACGTTCATCCTTGTACAACAGTTCTGTTATCTGGTGAGACAGAATAATCGTACATTGCAGCCAAAAGAAGCAAGCAAGGACAAATAGCATCTGAAATTGAATTCTCAAAATAATAAAGCATCTCTCTGTTAAAGTATTAGTCTTTACCACATCATAGTCATTCCCTAAGAAACACAAAGGGGTTTTTTTTGTAAATAATAGGGTTTTCTTGAAAAAATATTGCAACAGAAATGCTTTCTGAGGTATAGCATTATGACAGGGAACACTCCAGTATTCTGTTTATATATCATTCTACAGGAAGTTAGCTATCCTAAGACACTGCTTAACGTGTGTCACTCCTGGAGATGCTACAATTATGTTCTAATTTACCAGAAGGCTGAAATTGTCCTAAAAAGCTTCTTATTTTTTATATCTGAAAGAAGCAAATTTAAAAAAAATTAAAAAAAAAAAGAAAAAAGGAACAACATTCATCATGCTCTGGGGTAGAGTTAAGGTAACTAGTACAACTAGTTGTAAATAAGCTGTTGTAAATAAGTACAATTTTGAATGAGAAAACATGCATTCATAAAAATTAATTACAATTACATTTAGCACTCATTTGATCCATCATGCAAAACAAAGAAATATATATATTTTACCTCCACTGAAAGAAAAGAAGCATTTACTCAAAAGCCCTCCACATCTTACCTACAAATACTTTAACCCAAACATCACTTGAAAAATCATTTGACTCTTCTTAAGGAAATAAAATAATGTTTATGAATTAAATCTTCAGTTAAAAACTGAAATTGTGCTTCAAGAATTTTTCTTTTATCTCCTATAATTCTAGAATGCAATCGCAAAGAAGTCAGAAGGAGATGCATTCACACTGCCAAAGTGCTGTGTTTTAAGTAATGACAAAAGAGAAGGAACCCTGACCTTCAATTGTTGATGAAAACGGATAAATATGACAGAAAATACCAAATGTGGACCTGAATATCTTATCTACTACTTTTCTACCAACACCATGGACACTGTTCACAGTGAAACTACAGTTTTTTTCTGCCCTTTTCCCCTCATCTTCCTATGACAAATCAATACACTCTGCAATAAAATCTAAGGAAGTCCTAACAGTTTTCCTGAATCAAATATCAGAATACTAAAAGCGAGGAATTACAGAAAAAAAATGTGTAATATTATTTCTAAGTGTCTGTTTACTTCCCAAGTTAGCATTTCTAATTTTACAAGTTCAGTGCAGGTATTTACTCTTAAACTTAGTGACGACAACAAAATTTCTTTTTCTTCCATTGTGATGAAGAACAAATTTAACTCTAGATATTACTTCACATGCAGACCGCTATTACTTCAGCTCTGTGCCCTTCAAAATTATTTTCATAATGGGACCAGTAAGAGATTCCCCTGTCTTTCCCTGCTCTCCTTTTTTTTTTTTTTTTTAATGCAAAAAAGGAAGGAGAGAGGCAGCAGACAAAAATATCATCTCACCAGAATCATCACATAGCAGTAAAAGGTAGTAAAATGTAAAAAAATTCCTGAACTGGTGTTATTAAAATCATTGATCAGGGACTTTCCAAATCTCAAGCTCCATTTCAATCCAAGATTTCTTTGTGAAATCTAAAATGTACTTTTATTAATCAGCAGTTACAATATTGAAGAAGAACAATAAAAAGCACAGTGCATCCCTTCCCAAATTCCGAAACCACATCCAAAGCAGCATCTGCCAACATCTCCCCTATTCTAATACTGTGCAAAATGTAACAACTAAGTTATGTTGCAGTTTCTTTCTAATGTAGCCCTAACGTAGGGTTGGGCAAGATGATCACTAATTTCCCTTTGAGTTCATCCAGGTAATTTCTTTTATCTGGCTTTGACTTCAATGCTTTAAGTGATATAACAAAGACTTTGAAAAACTAAGTCTGCCTTTCTATTTTGTTAGCACCAGGGTGAGGAGGGAGAAAGTTTAAGGAGGGCAGGAAAGTTAATTGATGTGTGATGGCACAACCACGGCAGACTTTGGTCCAGAAGGTACAAGCACCTTCAGCAGTAACCACATTCATCTAGAAACTGCAGTAGAATAAGCTAAATGACATGGTAACACCACACTTGATTTTTCCCAATTCCACTTAACTGTCTGATTTGAAAACTCAGTTTGAAACACTTGTCCGATCTGCCACTGACTTGCTCACATTAGCAGGTCTACCATTTTCAGTCTCAGAATTCAGATTTTCAATAATGCACCATAAACATGCGATGCCTGAAGAATCTTGATTTTATTTACAGTTTTATCTCCACTTACCTTGCTCCATAGATGTACATCATCTGAGCTGAAGAGGGCAGCAAAGGATAACAAAAGCAACAAAATTATTTTACTCTTGTAGCTTTCTTTAAAACAACACAGAACATTAACACTGAGGATCTTATTTAGATGAAATGAAAATACAATAATTGACACATACTGTTTAAACCAATTTTGTACAGAATGACTTTAGGGCTTTTTACTATACTCAATATGGCCATAATTTCTGCTAAAAAACTTAAAATAATCCAACATTCCAAATAGATCACTTACGACTAGAAAGTGGTTTAGTTTTGGTCTTAGTTCAATTTTTTAACATATCCTAATTGTATTTTTTTTGTTTTATACTTCTCTATTTAGCATTTCAAGAAAATAAGCTTCACTCAAGCTGCACTTTACATAGAAAGCACTTGATACATGGAATTTGCTAGGGAAAAAAAACCTAACTCTCCTGTGCGTTACACCTTTTATACACCAAGATAACTACAGGCAGCTATTAATGCATTTATTCCATGCAAAAAAAAATAAAGTAATCAAATCTCTTAAGGTATAATGGTCATTATAGTGAGAGAAACATGTAATATTTTAAAAAGTAGAAAACAAAACACAGAGTTCTCCCCTCACAGACTGAAAGAGAGCTTGAGGAAGAACATTGTCTGTACATCATGAGGTTACAACCAAAAATCATTTCAACCAGTTCGCCAAAGCATAAAACCCCTGACATCTTAATGTAAACCAGCTGCCTCTAATATTAAAAACCTGACATTCTTCTGTAGTACACAGGACTTCAAAATTCTCATTGGAAGCTATAAGTTTTCAAGAATTGTAACTTTCTGATAACTAAAAACAGCACTAACATAGGCAAGGTGTAAAAGAACAAAAACTTATTACATGATTTTATCTTCCTGTAATTCTCATTAAAGGAAAGTAAGATGTCAGTCTGAACAGATGCACAAAACCTTGAACACAATCACAGAAATTTAGGATTTTATTTAGGAAGTTCAAGCCTGTGAAACATTTGTGCTTTCTGTGCAACTGCCACTTGTATTTGAAAATGAGTCAAATGCAGGTCCACACAGAGGAAAAAGAAAATGCCATCTGTGAGGTTAGTTAAGCTTTGTTGGGTGAACTCACTCCACCACTGACAGCATGACAATGAACTGCAGATATCAAATGCATCAATTTCCTAAAGTACTTGACTCTGAAATAGTAATGGGACATCAGGCAAATAGAAAGGGAATACTTTGAAGCAGTTACTAGAGAAGAGCAGTTTCAACAGAAATCCATAAACTAGTGTGCCACAGACATTGTTCATATGTCCCTGGCATCCCTACCCTGTACTTTTGTACTCTAATCCTGAACTTCGTTCATTTGAACACTCAAAGCCTGCATTTAGCCATAAAATTTTGCTGTGGTCTTTATAAAACCTACAAATAGTCTTTCTTCTCTCCTATCATACCCTCAAGTTTCATGCTCAGGCTGTTACAGCCATTAAGTTTAAAACAGAAAAGGCAACATGAGTGGGTATGCTTTCAGAAATAATGCAAGGGTAAAATCTGAGCACAGGTGACCTTGAACACAGTGTCTGAAACCAGGTAGCAAGAAAGGCAAACAAAAGAATAATATAAAACAGATAAACAAAACTTAAAAGTGGCAAGGAAAGCTGGGATAAAAAGTCAAAAAAAACCAAAACCACCCCATTCCCCCCCAGAAAAAAATCACATCAAAAGATCCTTAACCTTAATTTCTATCAGAATTCTGAGCTTTCAGCCCAGATGGCCAATAACTGTTGTAATCAGAACAGCAAGAATTGTTCCCACCATGAGGAGAGAAACTGTTTCACTTGGGCAGAATATAATATTTAGCAACTAGTTTGCTAGCAAGATCATGTCATTTTAAAGATACTTTAAATCACATTCTGCACACCTAATATTTCAGCCTAATGTTGGTTGTGTGTGGTAAACATTGGCATGGTTTGCTTTCTAGTGAAAATCCTACTTCAGCTGGATATTTATCTATACTTATAGACAGAAAATGTGTTTAGAAAATCTGTTACTTCATAAATCTGAAACAGATGATTCTGAGGCTGAGTATTAAAGGAATAACAACATACTCCTACTGGATCTAAAATATTATTTCAGTTATCCCTTGGATGCCAAGGCCAGTTAGGGCCTAGCTAAGAAACCAAATTTCAACACTGGTTTGCTTTTTCTCCTCCTTTTCCTGTGATACAACAGGACCAGCTAGATAGAACATGCAATTTACTAGGAAATTATTTTGGTCATATTCACCTGTTACATTTCACTAATATCCAAACAACAATATGGACCTTCTTAATTCACACTCATTACAAAATTCCAAGAAATAACAGAATCAGCCTTCAAACCCTGTCCTCAGTAATATTAGGTGACTTCTCTTGTTCCCTGTGGTGTGGGCATGCTGAAAAACCCTATCATTCCCAGTCCTAAACATTTGACTGGGGCAAGCAGTGCATGATAAAAGTGCTTGCTAATTCACATATACTTGCATAAGCTTAAGACAATCTTGCAAATACACAAGGAACCTTCCTTGCAGAACAGGACCACATGACTGTGAACCCAAAGTTCTGGCAATGTAGCTCAGAACTAGGTGCTACATGTCAGTGCTCAGGAGCCATTTTAACCCAGAGAGCACAGAAAGTTTGCAGATGTAGCAGAATAAGGGAGGCTCCTACTGGTATTTCATCTTCATCAAGCTCCCTATTACTTTAGTGGTTAATAGTGACAATCTTAAGGGAAATCTTACAGTCGCACAGCTGTTTATTTAAAAAAAAAAGTGAACAAAGATAAACCCCCAAATGTTTACTACCCTAAGTTTATATATGGGCACATAGCACAGAAGAAAGAATAATGAAATTCTTTTTTTATCTACTACATATAATGTTTCAAGTGTATACTCATATATAGGAGAGGCAAGGAAAATGAGGAAAGCAGGGAGGAACAACAGTATCTCCTACTACACTTGCAATGCTACTTTTAAAACATGGACTAGGGGACAAAAGACTGGACAGACTTGTGTTCAACAAGATAAAAAAAGAGAGGGAACTTTGTTACACAGGAAAAAGAAAGTGTTCATTTAACAGCCTTACCTTTTAAAACCCATAAAGAGGCTATTTCTAAACAGACGACAATCTATAGCAGGTGTGTTTGCTGAAGACACTGTAAATGAAAGAAATTTCTCAATAGTCACCGTCAAAAAATCCCTGAACTGCAACGACTCAGCAGATCATGTAAATAGACCATCGTTTGAAAAGCTATTTTGATAGTTTACTAAATGCTGACAAACATTTATAAACCAAGATTTAAAATGTCCAAGTGTATGAAACAGTCCTTTAACAGCTCTAAATCTGACCCATTTCAAAAGCAATCAGATATTCAGAATAAGAAGTTTTCCCTCTACATTGCCTTTAATGCAAATAGTTAATAAATTAGCTTTTTATACAAATTATTAGTTGCATAAAACATCTTTATCTGTAAGAAAGTACAAGACCAATTCCAAAAAGCCAAACAAACCTCAAACAATACTAATCAAGAAAACCTGAGATATTAATGCTGGGAAAAAAAAAAGTTCCACTGAAGGCAAATGGCTTGCTAATTGTTTCACACTGAACACTGGCCTTAAAATAGGGTTTACATTTTATTATTTTATCTTTTTAAATAATTATAAAAATAAAATTTTAAAAATCCAAGCAAAAAATCAATGGCACAACACTTTCTTAAGTGTTTGCTTCTGCTAGTAGAAATTCACTGACAAGAAAGAAAAAGCAGTTCCATGTAAAGTGCTATCCGCTGAATTAAATTACATCTAAGGGGGGAAAAGAGAGACAAATATACAATTCTATATGTTGTTATACACAATAATATTTGAACACAAAGGAAAACAGCAAAATCACTTAAAATTAGATGTCCCTGAGAGGTAATTTACAGTTATGCTTCATGTCCTCATCTTTACATAATTTCTTGACTAAATATTCCATAGCATTCTACCTTCCTCCTGTAGAATTGCTGTCTCTCACTCCAGCTGCGCAGACCAGCAAAGAAAAAAAATGCAGTAGTGGGTGCATTTATGTCCTGTATGAAGTTACCATCATCTCACTTCAGCACCACAATGGAATTAACTGCTGTAAAAACCTGACTGCACAGGGCCCTTTCAGCAAGGGCTGCAATATAGTAGAAGATAACCAAAATAAAGACACCAGCTCTAAAGGAACCTGGGAAGTCAAAGACAAGAACATGCTAAGAGCACTTCCTTAGTCTAACTCTAGTTTTAAATGCTGGAACATTTCTTTCTGTTTGAAAACCCCAGGCAAAGTTGGTTTCAAGATATCCTCAATACAAATTCTCCTCCAGCAGTATATTAAACTTTTTGCCCATAAAAAAGCCAGCAGAAAAGCATCTTAGTATGCTCAGCTGCTGCTGACAATCGGCAACCTGGTTTCCTTAGCAACAAACAAGTCTGAGAAAATCAAGGGTCTGACAATGAAGTGGAATGGAACGGCATGATAAAGGGAAAAAGCGGCTCTCATGTACACTGCCTTATGTGCCCAGATTCCTCAGCTGATGCTTAGGAGTTTTCATCTTGTCAGTAGCAGAAATCTATACATTATAAGGCATGAGAACCTGAATCAATACACCTAGATAGCAGCCAGCATTAATAACCAACCTTTGCCTCCTCTGACTATATTGATGAGACAATCTCAAACTATTTTCCATACTGCATCTATTTTTCCCTCTTTGTAATATTGCAAAAGGAGACAAGTCAAAAAGAAAAAAAAAATCAGCTGTTTAATATCTGTGCCTTATCATCACATAGGTGCTAATTAGATTTACTAGCATTCATTTCAGCTTGGTAAACTATTTACGGAGTAGCTTCCTTTAAAGCTCAAGTTCAAAGAAATTTGATATGTCTCCATGAATTATTAACCCTGGTCTTTGTAAACAGAAATACCGCTAAAAGATTTAAATTCAACTCAGAGACAATGGCTAAATAATATACTAAGTGATACTAATTTTCTGACAGTAAGACAGAATTCAACTTACTGTATGTGCTTTTGTCATACTTTTGGTATATACATTTACCATATTCCAGACATACATGTATTTATGTCTTAAAACACATTAAAGACAGCCTGTTTCAGTTAACCAGAATGAAAGGAGGGGTCTACATTTTCATGGAGGAAAAAAATCCCCCAACTATTTCACATTCCAAAAGAGATTTCATTGTTATTAATAAACAGTCCTCCTTTGAAAAAAATTTTGAAGTTTCCTTTTAGGTACTTAAATTTTATGGGTCAGCGGTTGGGTTCATGCTTTTTGGGGCTTTATTTTTGTAATAAAACCAAACAAAATACTGGCAAAATGTAAGGTGAATTTTGAGGTTTCACTAATTGATAACTCTCCAATACAAAAACCAAATCACTGATTAGTAACTACTCAATTTTCTCATCAGCAACACAACAGCTTCCCAGAGTCACATTATATATATTACTTATTTCTTTATTTGTTAAATAAAACATTTAATGACAACAGCAGCAAGCAACTGCTTAAGCTTTTCCCTGAGACTTGGACAAATTGTTTACAAAGAGATTTTTCTGTATCAGATTCAGCCCAAGTTTAGGTATTTTATTAATATATCAGTATATTAGGAATGTAAAAACTATTTATTTAAATTTTCAAGAGAAGAATATTCTTACTTAACCAAGCAAATTGTCCCTTCCCGTACATTCAGTCAATGACACAAATTAACATCTGCAAGCACTGAGCATCAGAACAGTCTTCGGAGAAAACTCTTAAACATGCTACAATTCAATGCCTAATTAACCAATCACATTTATACACAACTTCCATGACCAAACACCCTCAGGTTAATGTCAGTGACCATCAAACCTTTAAAGCTGGTTCTTTTATGAGTAACTCTGTAGTACTTCAGAGCTGTATAGTTCCTTGCTTTCTGTAGTCATTGATGCTGCTAACAAAAGCAATCCCAGCACCAACCACCTCACAGGCCTTGTGAAAAACAAACTCTTTGCTTAAGACTATCACACTCCTGTCACAATCACAGTAAAGGTGCTATTTGCAAATAACTTGTATACAAATCTTATGGCCAGGTTCAATACCAAAGAAACTGTGATTTCTGGTTCAGAATTGGTAGTTTCAATCTGACAAGTCATCATAGAAGACCTCACATGATAAGCACTTTGCTCAAGCTCCCCACATAGGTTGAAACCTCACATATTAATGCAAGTAAATTCTTCAGCCAATAACCAATCCAAACTATCACCAAGTACAAAGCAACAAGCAACATGAAAAATACTCACGTATAGAAATAACTTTGTCCAGTCTCCCCTGAAGTGCTTCACTTCTTAGTTCTGCTACATAGCGCCCGACACTTTCAAACAGGCAGTCATTTTCCTAGAGAAAAAGCAATCAACCATGAAACTTTACACAGAGAAGACCTTCTGATACTTCATATTTTTAAACACTTCCTTCCCAAAGGTAGCTGTTGAGAACATAGAAGGCGCTCTACAGAAGTCTACATGGCAGCCAAATGAGTTGCTACTGATCAAAATTTTTTTGGTATTGAAATCAATTGTAAAAGACAAAGTTATGAAAGGCAGAAAGACAGGGACACTTATATTTGGTCCCCAAGTTTCAATTCTTTAGTGAATAAAAAAAAACTATTCACCAGAAACAACTCTAGTACTTCCAGTCCCCAGTAAAAAAAAAAGGACACTATTCATTCATTTGCTTTTCCAGTTCAGGAAACAAAAACCTACTAGATCTGGAGCAAAATACTTTGGCTAGCTCTGAAGAAGAAAAAGTAAAGCAGCAGGAGAAGACAGGATAAACAAACCATCAGTGCAACAACTGTTTGAAAAATATTCTAAATATACTGAACAGGCTTCATCATACCAGGTTCATGTTTGGAGCACTACTGGGATCTGAAACCCCCACAGAGAACATAATATAAGAAGCCATGTAATAGCCATTTTTACATATTTTGCATGTAAACTCACCTTCAGCTGGGCACGGGCAGTTTCAATATCAGCAAAGTTTTTAAAAACATAGTCTGTATATGTTTCTGCATCAAGGTCCACCCCCAATTTGTGCATCACTTTGAGGACCTCAAAGATACCTATCAAGGCAAAATTAATAAGGTTAACCATTCAGAAAAATGAAAACTTGAGAATCAACATGTAAAAATAAATGTTGCTTTACAAAACAAGGCTCAATTTCCCTCCTTGAAAACGCCACCAAAAATCCTGCATTTCTATTTTAGGTATTAATAGAATTCTTATCTGTGAAATTTAAAATAGATTCACAAAACTTCATATTCTGTGCCATACTATAAAAACCATGAAAGTTTGGTTTGGAAATTGCTGTTATACAAAGTTATTTTCTAACACAGCAAATATATTAATTACTCATGTTTGCAGAACATCTCATAGAGCTATTATCAAAATGTCCATATTATTGTGCATAGAAAACCAATCTGAAATTTGATATAAAGTACATAAACGCAAGGTACAAACACATTCTTCAACACATCATACATTCTTAGTTTTGTTTCCAGTATCCAACTCTGATTATTGTTAATACTCAGGACTTTTCCCTGGACTTGTTTAAAAGTAGTAACATGTTTGTAATCAAATTGGTTTACAACACATCAGCTGCAAACTGGAAATTCAGAAAAAGGAGTCTCCCAAGCCCAGTGAAGCTACATTGTAACTTTTACAGGGTTCCCATCATATCACACAACTAGACTCTGTATCACTTTTGTAGAGTCACATTTAAAGACACCAGACACCAATATTAATAGTCCAGCAACTAGAGTGTAGAGTATATGCCATTCTTTTTAATTTCTTACACTCTTCTGACTTGCAGAAACTTCTTACAGTAACCTTAGCTACCAAACTCTGAACTCCTGTCAAAATCAATACAGGTATAATAATTTTTTGCTGGTCTAAAAATGATTTGTCAGTTGCTGCAGGACACCAGTACCAAACAGCATATGTTTTTTTCAACTTGCATTTCATACTTATTACTTTAAAAATGTCCAAAGTCCCTGTCTTTGCCCTGGAGTGCCACCTATGGAAAAGTGACACTTCCATGAATATTTTATGCAGTGCACTATGGTGCAAATAATCAAATGTGAATTCCCTTTGAGCACTTGAAAATACATGCAGGCAAGTCACACTAGATTAAAGTCGCATCATCTGTTCGAGTTTGCCTTAAACAAAACTCTGATTTTGGACCAGAATCTGCAAAAATATGAATAAAGAATTAATTACACAAAGTCTTTCTTCATACCTTTCAAATGTTGACAGCTAGTTTCTATTTCAAGTTTTCAACATCCTAGAAAATACATTAAGTCCTCCCATGCCACAACCTCTTCAAAAATTACTGTAACACTAAAAAGTGGTTTGAAGACCAAGAACTAGATCCCATAGTGAATAAGGTGTGGTGCACTCAGGAGGTTTGAGCTCAAGTGTGTATGCAGAAGAGTTCAGAAACAGGCTTGTTAAGCATCCCCACTCCCTAGCAGACAGACTAGGGCACATTTCCTGAGCAGGAAAAGTCAGGTGTGAGAAACAGAACACCAGCACAACAACAAGATGCAGACACCACCACCATACTGCACCAAAGTAATTGCATAGCCAAAGTAATCACAAAATGAAAATATGTGGAGGAGCATTTTTTTTTAAGGTGGCTGATGAACAGTTTTTGGGGAGACAGGAGATTAACAAAACCAACAGAGTCCTACAGTTTTGCATACATTTTCTACCTCACCAAAAGCAGAACTACTTTATAGTCAAATAAACATCTTCCACAATACTAAGCAATGAAGCATTTCCATTTCAGTTAAAAAGATTTGAGGATTATGCACATGGACTTCTATAAATTCTTTGCTGCTCATACTGAAGAGCACACTGACTTCTCTCCCTCTCAACCAATAAACAGATCAAAAATGAAAGGCACAGAAGTGCAGTCTTGTTCATGCAGAACACTGGTCTCACAAACTTTTTTGAGAATGCCCCCCTAATACACATGTATATTGATTTAGAAATTATTCATATGTACAGAATACATTCACATGTATTGTGGGCATTATCAAACATACATGAAAATAGAGAGCCAAAAATGATAAAATGATAAAATATTTATTTGCTAACAGTCCACTCACAACCCAATGGATTGCCCTGTACACCCCACTCTGGAGACCACTGATCCAGAAGACTGGGCATGACTAAAACCCCCAGTGAAGTCTTTTGGTCATCTCCTGACTTGATCAAGGACAGGCTTTTTGAGGTTTTAGGCTGACATATGTAAGTACACAGGAGCTGAGTATACAAAATCAAATAATTGAGTAGAAGGAAGACAGAAATAGAAAACAAAACTAAGTCAAACAACTCCTTTTTGTCCATACTGGAAACAGCACTCAAACACCACAACAGAACAGATTCCAACCTCAAATCAGTATATTGAAGAACAAATATAATATTTGTTCATAATATTTATGTGGTAGAGCAGCTTTTCAAAACCAACAGAACAGATTCCAACCTCAAATCAGTATATTGAAGAACAAATATAAGAGATTAACTATGAGGTGTTCATAATTTTTATGTGGTAGAGCAGCTTTTCAAAAACTGCAAAGTGAGGCTTGCATTTCAGTCTATCATTCATCTCCTGAAGGTCTCACAGTTAAGTCATCCCTACTCCCTAAAGCAGTCCCATGAGAACAGAAGGGATTTCTAAGGCAGCTATGTATGGCTCTGCATGAGCAAGGGAAGATAAATTTGGCTTTAAGCAGTTTTCTGAGGAAACAAAAAACCAAAACTTCAGTTCAAAAAGTAAGGTCACATTCAGTAAAGTATAGCATTTAATGTATTTTTGCTGTGCTGGTAGTTTCAGATCCGCTTACAACGTTCTTTGCCAGAAGATTTCAAGCAGTAACTTTGTGAAATCATTCCCCTTATTCCCTTCTGGACCTAGACTCATATTCCAAAGTGAAAATTGAATTACCATTCAGTAACCATGGGTTTTGCATGTAACAGTAGTTTATACAATAGTTCAATAACAGCAGAACCCAAAAGCAAAACAGTTGTAAAAAGTTTTTTTTTAAAAATAGCATGATCATTCAAAGGCAAAGGGAAGCTATAAAACATTCAGGCATAAGCCTAAATTGAACATTTCTGCTTATTTACACTAGGCCCTCCAGATTTTAGTGCATAATCTGATACAAAATGACTCTCAATGCCAGTAACAGTTTCAGATGTACTTCATATTGATCTTTTAAACCCTGCAAGCACTTTTCATTCCTAAAACCCTATTAAATAGTAAAGAAATATTTGTCAACTCATGTAACAGATGTACATAAAGGCAATGCCCCACCTGGAATTATGTGCCTGTGTAAAATGACTGAAAAGAACTGTTTCCTTTTTCAGAGTGGTTAAGGTGTATTTAAAAATGGACTTATTTAGTTTCACACCTCCTAGCCATCACTTTACTGCTACTTTTCTTTCAAACACAATTCTGTAATACAGAAATTACACAATTTTCTTTGATATCTGGTGTCAGACTTTGCTAAAATAAACATTAGAGAAATATGTAATTAAACACTGCTATTTGTTATTTAATTGTTTGGGTCACACTATATGTACTGATTCAGATAATTTGTACACTGCAGTTCTAGGTAACTTGTTGCTTTTATTCTGTTTATTCTAATTATTTAGTCCAGTCTACATCCTATCATATTTTTAATAGTTTTTCCTCTAAGTTCTCTTCCATTACCAGCCTACAGCAAGACACAAAACTGCACACATTAGGCTGGGCATTACTACGTTGTTTAGAAATTAATTATCTTATTTTTTGGTGTGAGATGTGATACTGTGTCTATACTCCTGTTCATATTATTTTGCTCCTAGAAAGCACCATTCTATTCATTTACTACCTGCTGTCACCCTTAGACTCTCACTGCAGCATGACTGTTTGCTCTATAATTTCTACGAAACAAATTTCAGGGAGGATGAGCTTTTTTCTCCCTATTTACCTTTCTTCAAGTGTACTGGTTGTATTTTTAGATAGCGGAACTAATTTATTCTTTTTTTTTCTTAATAACTCAGAAAAAAAAATAATGCAAGCTTATATAAGGGAAGAAGAGAACTTGTATCACTATTCATGAAGAATAGTTACACTGGTTCTTCACTACAGAAGCAACTGAGGAGGGATCTTCTTACCTAATATATTTAAAGAACTGAAAAATCACTGACTTGTGTAGGCATGTACAGTCTTTCCACTTGACAATAGCAACTTGGATAGCGAGTACAAGGCTACAAAACTGAGTTTGCAAATTCACAGCATTATCTTTCAGAAGTACATGTATTCAATGCCTTTGCAGACAGAAAAACAAAGGCTCTAAGGAAAATGGCTAAAAATGCTGGAATTGAGGGATCCTTCATCAGTTCTCTTCTCAATTTGCTTACATGACCTCCAGCAGCAACTACAGTTGCCAAAGCACAGTTGATTTCTACAGCAGGGAGATTAAGGCAACCTCTGATCATGGCAAAGACCAAAAGAAGTATAAAAACCTAAGTTTCTCTTGACACTCAAATATTGCTTTAATTTTGGGAGCCAAATCTAAATCTAAAAATACTTCCAACATCACTCAGAATTGTGTCAGTAAAGTGAAATTTTTCATGGAGTACAAGAAAGCACCTTTTTTCAGTAGGCAGCATTCACACAGAGAAGTATGGTACTGATTACCATTTACTTATTTTTGGCAACACTGTGTTTCAAGTAAGTCACAAAGGACCCAACTAAAACAACGTTGCCACTTTTAAAATATCATAGAACTTTCAAGGATTGGAAAATCTGGGAGAAGATAAACTTGGGCACTAGTCTAGCAGGAACAGAGCCTAAGGAGTTAATAAAAACTGAATATTGTTTTCACAAAGGCTTTTTGAGAAAGACTTGAGACATTTTTATAGCCAGAAACAATTAGGGAATACTTGTTTCAGCATTTCTTCCAAACTGGAATGTGACTGTATATTTAAGATAAAATTGCGATATGGAAGAGTCTGCTAAAAGCACTTTTTTTTTGTTTGTGCATTTTGTTTGTCACCCAGTGTCACACTAACAACTCTGCATCTCATTCTAAAGCACATTATACTGTGAGATAAGATGAAAAAGACAGTTTTTTGTTTCCCCAAGGGGGAAGTACTTCTGTTAAAAGCATCTTTTTACAATACCATTCTTTCTGAATTACCAATAACGCAAACCAAAGAATTAGATACTGTACTCTAAAATTTAATATTTTTTCAATTCTTATTCATATCCTGCAGACATCCCCATGTGTAACAGGGGAAAGTATGCTAAATGCTTAAACCTACTTAAGAATCCCAAAGATTGAGCATTTTTGTCCTTCAATCAGTATGCTGTCAGGTCAGGCTCACACATTCAGCAATGTAAGTTCTCCTGCAGTTTTTATGATTCTAACAAAACTCACATTTGGTTCATCAGGCAAATAGTAAGAAGCTGGCTTTAATAAAGGACTGGGTTTTCAGTCCAAGAGAGCTATAATAACATAACCTTACTTTTAAATTCTTCACTTGGATTTGCAGTTTCTTCAAGAGTACACTGTAAATAGTAATGAGCTGCATAAGGTATGCTGGAAGGCAGAAAGTATGTGAAGAGTTAAAAAGATACCTAAACACTCTCTCACATCTTTCTTTGTCGAGTGAGACTTGAAATTTGTAGAACTGTATCACAATCAAGCAAGAAAGGAGGTTTAAAAGAAGTCTTTCTGAAGGAAAAATTGTTTGAAATGAGGGCATAGAGCAAGGACTTTGTTAAATTTCTGATGAATCTCATGACAGTAGTATTTGTGCACTAGGTACGCAATACTGTCACAGGAGCATTTTTCACACAACTCACCTTTAAGATTATTCTCTTTCTGGTATGCAACTAGCAGTGGCCAGCAATAGTGAGGTCTGAGTGGCAAGCCTTCCTCCTTCATCATCTTCATCACAGCAATGGCCAAGGCTGAAAACATTCACCAAATAATTAAACAGTGACCAAGTACTCTAAATGAGCACAGGTAAAAGAACTAAAAAAGCAGAGTACCTGATTTGTTGGCCTCCAAAGCACAACGCAAGATAAACGGTAACGGCGCCGAGTGCATCTTTGCTTCTTTTAACTCCTTACAGAATTGCTTCAGTTTGTTTACAGGCTGCAAACAATTTCAAAAATTAATTTAAGGTATTTATCCATTTCTCAAACTCTTAGCAATGTCAGATTCTTCTAATGTTTAGAAAATGGATATTACATAAGCCAAACAGGATTCCTTTGCGAAATTCAATTCACTATACAATTTGATACAAAATAATAAAATGCTTCTTTTGCCCTTGAAGAACTGTGCAAAACCTCACCATTTTCAATCTTCACAGCTGCATTAAACTAAATAAACATACTGTTGTTGTTATTAGAGTAAGAAAATAAGTATTACTATTCCACTTACCAGATCTCTATTTACACAATGTTGCAAGAAGAAGCTACCTTGGTCCATATCTTCTCGTGATAAATGACTTAAAGACTTCAAGATGCTGAAGCTTATATCTTCAAAGCCATGAGTTATGAGAGTCAAACACAGGTTCATAACATCTAGAAATTGAAAAACAGAACAATATTAATATATTAATAAAGTACACACAACTTTTCCACCTTAAGCTACTAAAATTAGTGAAAGCTAGAAAAGAAAATGTTTTACAAGTACCATTAACATAGTTTTAAACAAGATTCACAATCCAAATCTGAGACTATCTTTTCCAGAATTATTTATATTTATCAATAAAATACACTTTTCTCCAAAGACTAGGCCAAAAATTACAGAAGTATCACCACCGCAGCATGACAGGAGGATAAGGAAAAAAGAAACTAATTTCTAAACACATAAAAAAACCCCAAAAAGTATGAAGTATAATTCACAGTTATCAATCAGATTAAACATACTGGGTGACTTAAAGGTAGGTAATAAAAAACTGTATTTAGTATCCCTTTTTTATGGTAGTCTTGAAGAGCTCCCACAACAGGAATATTAACAGCAATGTTTGAAGAAAGGACTCCACACTTGCTGCCTTCTTATAAAAGCTTAATGCATTTTAGAATTTTTGACAAATGATAAATTAATTTTGGTATGCAAATTATTAAAGCTGTTTCATATTTAGATTTTATAAAGTACAATCTAAACCCACAAACACACAAATTAATCCACAAACTAGTGGCAAAAATATTCCTTTCCCTCAGTATTCAAGACAAAACTACAAAATTACTCATTTTTGGAAAAAGAAGGAAAAAACCAACAACAACAAAAACAAACAAAAACAAAACAAGAAAAAGAGGAAAGAAGTGTTCTCTCTTCACTCTTCTGTGGGAACCAAGGACATACCTGGAATTAATTCCCTTTCAAATCTTATGTGTCCTTTAATATCCTCGATGTGCTGCGGATAGCCAGCCTTGGCAAGGCTAAAAATCACCTGCATCAAAATCCTGTCCATAAGGTACCCTTCAGTCTTCTCAACCTGCTCTAGAGTCTGTAAAACCAAAACAAATTTAACTTGAATCAACTCCAAAGTGACTCAAAACAGAATACTTTTAAAATCAAAACAAAACAAACATAACCTGGGTTTTTCTTCTTTTTTAAAATGCACAGATTTAGATAATAGAACATAGCAGAGAGAAAAAATATGCAAGAAGCATTAAGAGAGTCAAACACCTTTTAGACTGTCAAAAGAAAAATGGACACCTAAAAGGAATATAACACAGTTTCTTTCTAATATCTAATAACATATGACTACACCAGAGGTATTGTCATTGTGAGATGACTTTCAAAAGATATTACTTTGTAAAGGGAAGAAGGACTAATCAAACATTTTGTCACTGTTTGGAAGATTGTTGATGGATGAGTATTTGTTCAAGTCATAGAAGAAAATTATGTTTCCAATACCCTCTTCCTTGATTTGGTCCTCTACATCTGATTAAACTCCTGATATAACTTAAGATCAAACTGATTTTCTTTTCTCATTGCTTCATGAGTATTTCTTTGATTAAAAAAAAAGATAAGAGAGAATACTTGAAAAAAATCAGCCACACAAAGGGCTGTACGGAAGCCTCACCTTACAAATACCTAAGTCCTTTGTATTAATTCTCAAGAAAAAAAATCATTTTTACTGGAAAGATCCTGTGATTTCAATGGCCAAAGGATGGCTCAATGGAAACAGAATAAGCAAGGCTTTTTATTTTCATAAATAAATACATAGATATCCCACATGCACTGTCTTAAAAAAAACCCTCCTAAATTATTAAATCACTCACTGACAAATCTATGTTCCCAGAGTGAAACGCCACTATCAAAAGACAAATATTTTTCAGAAATTGTGGCATTGCTTTCAGTTAACCAGCTATTCAATTGCAATAAAAAAATGTTAATTACTTCCAAGTAGGAGGAAACCAATTATAAAATTCTTTCTTATTCCCCCTGCCCGGACAGAAAGTTATTCCAAAGTTATATTGAACAAAAGATCAAACAAGTTGTATTTAAATTCAAACTGGCAATACCTTTTTGATGCTATCAGCATCGCCCTTTTCAGCATACACATTCAGCAGTGATAAATAGGTGTCTGGACCTGGTTCAACACCAGCCATCCTCATCACTGAAAGGATGTTTTCTGCACTTTTCATATCTCTGAAAGAATTCAAAGCAAGCCCCTCAGTAGGTTTAATCATAATGATGTTTATTACGACTTCTACATTTCCTCACTAAATTAATTACAATGGGAAACAAAGACTGCAAGAAGCTTAGAGAAACTTATTTTAACTAAGCAAATCACGAAAGGTGAAAGTGCAAATCTTTTTAATAATTGTATTACTTAAAATACTCTTTCAACTTTAACAGATTATCAAGTTCAGAACTAAGTGCAGCAAATTTCTTCTCAAACACTACAAAAGTACAGTAATTTATCTTGAATTACAAGATTTTCAGACACGAGAAAAAAAAGCTATTTCCTTTGTTAAATAGCTTTTTTGCTTCATAAATGTAGAGACAGTCTTCTACACATTATTATTCAAAACCATCACACTATTCTGCAGCATGTAATTTTTTCTGTACAGTATCACATTATATTTTAGTAAAGCTAACAGTAAACAAAAGGAATAAAAGGTATTTAACATTACCCTGATCTTGCATGTCCTTTCACAAGACTACTGAATACTGCCTCAGTGATGGGGAGATCTTTGCTCTTCATAAATCCAAGAATCTTACTGAAAAAAAAAATGCATTTGCCACTTTGGAACATAGAGACACTAAGCTGGAGCTGGGCTTTCTTATTTTTATCTTCCTTTTACTTATTTCTCATGCCTCTCAATCACACTGTTACAGCTTAACCTTGCTGAAATTGTTAGAGATACCCAGCAAGCCCTGTGTAACAACAACCAGAATTATTACTATTGCTCCTTAGCCCACGTTACTCTCAAATGCCTTTCCCAGTAGCCATTTTCTTACAAAGGCAGTAAAGCCTTCACAACCTCACACTTTTTCATGATGGCTCTAGAAATGACAAAAACAAGTTATTTTCTGAGCAATGTGATTACAACTTGATTTGAACACACTGGTCTATCACTTATTTGTGTTTGTGTAGGTTTTGGCAGTCTGCAGGAAATTGCTCTTCATTGCTTGGTTAAAATATACTTATATAAAACCCTTCTTTGCTTTGCTAAATTTTTTATGAATTACGCAGAAATCAGTTTTAACATCAGTGGTAGGGAATATGAGGATTTTGTGGAAATTCCTTTAAACATAAATGCAAAAGAATACCTTGCTCCTTCAATGTCACCCTCATTGCAATAAGCAGCAATCAACCTTTGGTATGTAACCTACAGAAAACAAAATGGGCAAGTTAATTATTTCCATTCAATAAATGGAGCTTACTATTAAGAATGAAGATCCTTTAAAAAAATACCTACTCGATTGGGCTGCACATTAGCTTCCTCCATCCTGGCCAAGAATTCTGTCGGAGAAAACTTGTGCTCATTCTGAAGATAGACTTTAAGCAAAGCATTGTAATGGCTTGTATCATACACAGCACCTAAGGAAATATTTCAACCACAGTCAATGTAGATTCCCTAAATTCAACACAGTTTCATAGCTTTCTCAGGTAATTAATTTCATGTCAATTTTATTCTGCATGAACTTAGGAGATAGTTTCCTTTTATTAACCTTTGAAGTATCAGACATTTATTTAACAGTTCTTGTGTTTATAAAAGGCTAAAACATAACAAGCACAGCAATGCTCATGTGCATGCTATTCTACAGTCTCTACAGCTGTATTTATTTTACAGATTCAGGAATGTTACTATCAAAAAGCATTCACTTACGCATTATCTATACATAAATGATTCACTCACAATAAAAATATCATCTGATAAAATATCTGGTAGCACTAGGAATACTTGGCCCACCAGATATACAGGTAGCATCTAACAGAAAAGTAAACACAATAATAAAAATCAAGCATAAGTCCAATTTAAGCATCTTAAAAAAAATCTGCAGATTTTAGAATTTTAGATTAACACCCCTAGATGTCACTATAACCCCCAGAATTAGAAACAGGTCTCTCACCTGAATAATAAAATCCACTGTTCATTCGGTGGTAAGTACAACCTGATATAACCTAACATTTAAACACCATTAAAATACATTGTCTCTCATTACAAAGAGAGTAACTAAAGCACAGAGCTGTTTTCCAAGAAGGACTGACAGACAAAACATACCAAGTTCTTTCATCTTGTCCCATATCATATGGGCCAGTTCTGTCCTTTCAGGTGACAATACCTCTGGTAATACAGCACCACAACTTTGTAACAAAAGCAAGGTGTGGTTACTTCCTGGAGACCCTGCAAATGCAACAAAAACACAAATTTCTTCATAAATTACTATGCATTCAATATTAGAAAGAAGATTTGAGACTGATCTGCTGAAATATTTTAACATTTTCTATAAAACAGAATTTTCTCCAAGACTGAAGATTTTAAATGAACAGGATACATAAATGATTAAACAATGGCACTACTGTGCACTACCCTAAAAAGATTCATGAACAAACATTCCATAATGAGCTCAGCTGAGCAGAAACTGTTAGAAGACAACACATAATTCCTAAATTTAGGTTATCTTATCTAATACTTTCAACTTCCCAACGCAAGATCCTGAGATCATTTCATCATAACAGGAACGTAACTTTCTGGTAAGTTTCTAAAACGTCAAAATACTTCATACCAATTCAACATAATTCCACAACTGCTAGTCAGAGACATTTCCACATGTAAGCTTCCATTTCCAGTTCTGCCTGTGCTTAATACATAACAAATGAGAAAATTTACACCTAGAGAACAGTGAAGGAAACTATAAGATTATCTGCTTTTTCTGACTTCTGTACTAGTCACAGAATGTCAAAAAAGTTAACTATAAACTCATCTATTTCTTGCACTTCACTACAACTCCAGAGGCAAAGGCAGAACTGCAGAATTTATCACAGATGACCCAATCAGCTGAAGACAATTATTTTTTCTAGCCCATCTTTAGATACAAACCCAGCAATTTCAAATAAAAATGAGAGTTTCTTTAGAAAGCAGCATGCTGTTAAGTATGATCACCAATTCATAACTGACCAGCTTTGAAATCCCTGTCCATAATTACTTAATGCAATGAAAATGCCAACACATCTTCAGTTTCATAGTACCTTGAAAGGGAAAAGAAAATCAAAAACTTTTGGCAGTGTGAGCATGGAGAGATGCACAATGAGATCTACTGCAAACACCTTTTTCAGGTATTTTCTGTGTTGCTATTAGAAATGGAAAAATAATGCAAACGGGCAGAAATCAACACTAACTTTCCACACTTTTGCTCAACTTCTTTCATTATTAATTCAACAAAGACTAAGATTTTCATATGGTAATATTTGCCATTTATTTTAATAGTACCATAGCTAAATTTGTGAGGTTCTATGCTTTTATTTTGAAATATAATTCCAAAGCCAAAGGAATACCCTGTAAGCAATTAAGATATTTTTTGTTACTATCACTTAGAAACTGTGGAATTAGCCAAGATTCATGAAGAACTACTTGCTGAAAGGTTTAGAGACACAAAGTTCCTGCCAACCCGCATTCACAAATTAGAGGTTTACATGGAAAAAACAACAAAACAGTCAGAACTAGAAAGGATGTCCCATGCAAAAAAGAAAAAACTATATTCAACAGAAAGAGCATGAATTGAAGACTCAGCCTTTAAACAAAATGCTAAACTTTTAAAAGCACAATGCCAGCTAGACAAGCCATTACAGTCCAGAGCAACACACAGCAAAGTTTAAAACTTAAGCAAAACAATACACACTGCCATTGATTAATACTGGCAATAGTACTTAGCAAGTGTATTTTTAAATACCTGCACTGACTCATCCTAACTGGTACCAAACCTGATCAACTGTGGCAGCTGGTCTGCAAAATACTAATGTAGTCTGCATATTTCGGCCAAAGAGGTATTGAATCTATCAGAATGGACAATGCCTCAGCTATTTGGTTTTCTTATATTAAAAAAAAAAGCTTTCTTGTCATGAATAAACAGAACTACCTGGGAATGTGGAAACTTGTGGATCACCTCCACATTTCCCTGTTGCAATTCCATTTTAAGACAAATAACATCTTAAGGGTTCATTACAGACACTTCAAAAACATACACTGCAAAGGAGACACATCTGGTCCTTGTTCAGAGAGCAAAATATGGTTACATAAGGAAACTGCATTACCAGATTACAAATCGACAATAAGGCAATAAAACATATATTATGAAAATACGCCTTTATAAGACTTACAAATTCTTAAAGACAAAAAAAACAACCTTGAACAAGCTAACATAAGCATTCAAAGCAAAATAATATCTCTAAAGCATTTAAAGCCTGTCCATCAACATATATAGTAGATCAAACAACACTCAAAATATAGATCAGAACACTCAATTCATTTCCTCGGTTAAACACTGAAATTTAGCTTAATTTTTTCTTAATTGGAAGCAACTTACCTGCTTTGCTTATTTCCTGGAAGATTTTCAGTAGAAGAGCTTTAGGGATGCGGCCAGTTTTTCTGACAGAGTTATCCACTTTATTTAATGCCCAGTCAAACTGCCAGGATCGTCTGGTTCGAACTTCTGAAACTGGTTCTTCTTTAACACTTCCTTCCTCTTGAGGTGCAAGTGTAAGGAACCTTATCTGGCTCATAATGTTTCTGCTTGAACAGAAACAAACAAAAAAATAAAGATTACATTTCTGTGAGTCATTTTGGATCTACACTAGTCACATAATGGCAAAAAGATAACGCACTGCTTGCTGATGAACAGCCTCAAAAACATTCCATTTTAAAATAAACAAACAAATATAAGTGATTCGTTTCAGTGTCTTTCTACTTAAGAAGTCAGTCATACATTTTCTCACAGTGACACATTTCCGTGAAATTTTCAGTTAGTTTCACATCATTAATTAAATGGTTCAAATAATATTCCCAGAAAAATAAAACTTTTAAGTAATCCAAGTGCTATAAAAGTCTATTGTGCCATTACAGCTACTCACTAAAGCTCTCACAAGGTTTTGAAAAATCTCAAGAACGGTCACAGACAGATCTTCCAGAACATAGTAAATCAAGGTAGCAAATCATACCTTCCTCATCAATTAAAATGCACAAGAACTAAAGAAGAGGTCAGTGTGCTAGAAACAATGGCTTGAATACCAACAGGATTATTCCACATTTTACAGAATTGCCAATAAGCAGCATGAAGCATCCACCCATTCTGCCATGTAAACCAGACATCAACAGCAGATTTGTTTAAACATTTATATTCTCAAAATAAAATATGTCAAGGACCGTAAAGAGAAAGTGTTATTTCCAGCAAAGCAATAAAATAAAGCTTGCCTTTTATTTTTTCTTAAAGAACAACTTAATATACATTAGAATTTACATGCCACACCAAGGTTATGAACAGCCTGTGCAGGTGAAATTATCATTACACACAAGCATTTCAGGAAGTCTGTTCTCAACTGTGCTTACAATTGCATAAAATAAACCAGATGATTCTCCTCCAGAATACTATAAAAAAAAAGGTGCTATTTTCTGGGGGGCAAAAGCAAGATTTAGCAACTTCTGAAATTGACCTCCCTCATTTCTGGCTCTCCAGACAACTCTTCAGCTAAATTTCTGTAAGCTTTCTAGACTAGTTTAAAAAACCCCAAACCCCCAAGTTTGTACTCCCCACTGTTACAAGGCGCTCCAGGAGTCTATGCTATAGAGTAATGGCTCCACATTTTGTGAAATGGCAGCCTAAAAGCCAGGAGTGCTGACATTCTCTACAAAACAATTTCCTGCCCCTGAAGCTTTTTCACAGGTCTATCTGCTGGCTGGTTTCTCACCCACCAGTCGTAGTTTAAGACCCAAGGAGACAAGGCCAGTGGAGGAGAAAAGCTTGCTGGTGGCAGGTTTCAGAAGCACTGGCAGCAAGCTGCTAAATGGCAGAGAAATCATCACTGGGGTACAAAATACAGACTGGTGGTTTACCATCTGGTTGCCTCTTATGAGCAGAAAGCAGCCCAAAAAACCAAGTTATTCCTTGCTGTTTGAAATCTTGATTTGATAACTCAGCAGGCCATAAATTCTAGAAGTAGCCTGAAGCAGAATCTCTTTCCTAATGGAGCCATGACAACAGTTTAATAGATGATATTTGATTTTGTTTAAATCCTTCAATAGTGAAGAACATCACTATTATTAGGCATTATCTTTTTCAAGAACACAATTTTTACGTTGCCCTATCTTCTAAAGTTTCCTCCTGAAGAATATTCCAGAGCCCAGCTAACTATCTGCATGGTATTTCACTAGGGAAAGTATAAGGAAAAACTGAAGAAGGGAAGAAAGACTGACAGAAAAGGACAGATCCCCTCCTCCAGTTTCAGTTCCATTTCCTGACAGATGCAAGTTCTCATCAATTCTTTTGGGCTAGCTCTCATTTTATTCAGATGCCTCTGTGAGTTTATTTCACTCACTAACTGAGCACAATACCAATTTATCCACTTCTACAAAAAAGTAAAATTACTGTTCCATCAGGTTCGAGTGGAAACATCTCATGATGTCCACAACCCACCAGAATTAACCAGGAATAAAAAGAAAATTATAAAGAAAAAGTACCTAAAATCAGAGAAACTAGAAATAAAAATAAATAAACAAAAAAGGAAAAAAGTTCCGAAACACTACTTTTCATAGTAAGCACCTTGTCAGATTAACAACAAACTTTTTTGTTGCTACTAGTAATGTCATGTCTCACTAAAAGTATTCCCAAGGGTGTCATTTTCCCCAGTTCTTTCCCTCCTTTTCCTCTTCTTCTATTGCCTATGCAGGGTACTTTTGGAAAACAGCAGTCATTAGACTAATTACCATAAAATCCAATAGCACAAGGTAGAATAACAGTAAGATACTACATTTTTACTCCTCCAGGATTTAACAAACAAGTGAGATGACTAGAACTTAAATAACTCCTTATAACACATAAATAGCAACACTCAACTTTGCACTAGCCAGTGGATAAGCTAGAAGAATGAAACTGTAATTACTGCAAGTTATCATTTTCTTTAAGATATAAATTAAAAAAGAAAATTGTATCATTCACTCTTACATACCCTTTAAAAGAGCTACTTGAAAGTTTTTCAGAATACTTCCAGAAAGGTTAGAAAAATGCTCTGGAAGCTGTAGCAACACAGGGTTGTATTTGTAACACAGCAATTTATACTTTAACTTCCATTAACAATCAAAGCACAAGTAGACAACTCTTCTGCTTCAGATTAGAATCAAAATGTTTTTCCCTGTAAAAACCTGCTAATGTTTTAGAGTATTTTCCAAATTATTGAACAGTATCTTATGACATACAGCACTGGTATACAGTATACAGACACACAATTGGTATCTAAGTTCTTAAGTCCTGCACCATTTTAAGAAAACCATCCTTGTAAGAGTCTCCACCTGTCAGAAGTCACAAATATTTTAAAGCACTTGCACAGCACCATCAGATGAAATGTAAAGGTAAAAACAGTATGTGCATGCTCAACATAAGCTGGTTAACAGCACAAGACTCTTAAGTTTCATTTGCTACTAAACTCTCCTGCTTAGCATTTAGCACTAGGATATTTATAGTTATAAGTATATTTTATATATATATTTATAAGTATAAATTGCTAGTTTCACACTGAAAAACACTACACTTACATGAAAGTGTTATTTTTATAGAGTAACTTCACCTTCTGAAAGGTGATAAGAATTGAGCATTTCTATTTACACCCTCCCCAACAGTACCAAATAAGGTAGCACTGCTTGTGTTTATGCTGATGAAAGACATTTTAAGGAATGGCAATATGGGAGTCCGAGTTTCATTTTGAGACAGACAGGTGAAAACAGTATGAGATGATAAAACAACCTGAGGAACTCAAAGTTTCACTGGCATCCACCTAAACTATCATCATCAATCTGAAGTAAGTTTGGACTTTGTAAGGCTCAGGTGTACCTACATATGTAAGCCTTCAGCACTTGAATGAATTACACCTTTAGCACTAAGGTGCTGTGTAATGTTAAGCCAATCCCCTAATAAGAATTTGTTAAAAATAACTGTGGCTTCAAAAGCTGGATCAAGCTGCAGCACCTACTGTTTTGAATCTGGTATGTAGCGCTACAAATCAACTAAGAATTCAAAATTTAAACACAAAAAACCAAAAATACGAAAAAAGAGCTCGCTATTTTTTAAGATGAAAGATTGAGCAGACCAGAAAGTCAGCTTCCAAAAAAAGATACAAACATAACAAATTAAGGGCCACAGCATTAGGTTTGATTTCAGGCAAACGGCAGGAGAACACAGTAGATAACCTCCCTATGAAACACAAGAAGACACTAACAAAATGAGGCAGTTATCCATGCACCAGGAATCTTGAATTTTCAGAAGCTGAAAAACAACACACAATTAAGACAAATAGAAAAAAAGCAAGGATAAAAATCAAGAAGGCCATGTTAACCATTTCTGTCAGGAAGTGACCTAAAAAGGCAGCAAGAAAGATTGTTAAATTTAATAAAGATGATTTTAGAAATTACCTCTTCACAGGCAAAAAGGACAGCTCATACACTGTTTGGCTTTCAAGAAATGTTAATTGCAACCATCCGTAAATTTTAACTATCATTACTAATTTTAACAAGGACATGGAGGAGTAGGTGAGAAAATGGAAGAATGACTCAAATAATTCCTGAAAACATTAAGATATATTGAAGGCAAATTATTGGATCTTACTCCTTTGAGTAAGATCCAGTAATTTGCCTTCAATATATCTTAAAGAGATTTACTCTGAAAAATCCATGGAAGTTGTGGGAAAAACAGAAACGTAACAAAAAAATACGGATGTACAGGCTGACAACCTGCTCATAAGCAAAACAAGGAGTCACAAGGTACTTCTAGTATGGATGCAGTAGTTGGGTAAAGAAAATTTTAAATACGTACACAAAATTAAAATACGGTTCATTGCAGAACTGGGAATATTGTGGGGAAGTCTAAGTGAAGCTATCTCCTGACCCAACTAGGAAACAACTGGCACAATCCATATGCAATAATAGCTTCAATACAGAACACAAGAAGTTGTATGTTTTGGGCAAAACACGAATACAGAAATTTAAGATGGGGCACAATTGGCTAAGCAGTGCAGCTCAGAGTACTGAAAATGAGGCATTGCTAAGCATGAAATGTCTCACAGCAAAAAGACTTCCAATTCTCAGCTCCTAAACACAGGAGCATAGCTAAAAGACAGAAAATTATCTCTTCATCATGGTGTGTTTATTCAGGGAAAAAGAAAAATCAAAGACCCAAAGGACTCATCTATCCCATCCCACTCTCCAAACACAGAAGCAACTAAACCTAATCCATCAGGAGTCACACAATCAATAGTAATGGTTGTGATATTAATCGTAACAAAATAGTTGAACAGGATACTTTCTCATTTGGAAGCTTCTAAAGTACGGTTATGAGGGGGAAAAAAAAAATCTATCATGCATGACCTTGATATTCCTGATCCTGCCTCAGTACTAGATGTTTGATTACACACTTTTATGATATAATCATATTTTCTCAATTCTTTTAATTCACTTTTTTCAGACTTAAATGCTATGCTACACAACAAAACACGTATTTCCCTAAGAGCTGCAATGAGTGCCAAGTATTTACTTTTATCTATTACCTTCAAATGGCATTTTAAGATTTTCTCTATGTGAAACACTTGCAAGCACATAACGGTGCACAGCAAATTTCAGATCTGTTTGAATGAGCAATCTGGTTCTTCCCCAAAATATATAATTTCTCTCTGCTACATTTCAGAACTGGGAGAAGCTCAAAAGGATGTATTGAGCCATATGAAATGATCTCTCCAACTCTCACAATCACAAGATTGGAAGTAGCCTTCAGATATTGAGCATTTACACCATTTTCAGCTTTGTCTCTACAACTGCACCCTGGCCTACACAGAAAAGGTTACCTGTGCATTTGTAATCCCAAAACAAGTGGTAACTCCACCTCCAGTTTAGGTTACAACACTGGGAAAGCTGGTGAAGATAAACTCACAGAAAACTGATGCAGTGACGAAGTGTGCATGGTGAAATTTACATCAAGTCAACCAGTAAAATTCTTCTGTTTACAAGGGTTTAAGTAGGAATCCCAGTGCTGTACCCACATACTTAGGTCTTCCACACTGCTAGAGCAGACTTAAGGCAGTGCCTTTAATTTCCTATAGGAACATATCTTACATACCAGCCTGAGTAAAAAAAGTCCCATTTTCCCAAAACCCAAAAAGTAGATCTTCATGTTTCCCCTTGCAGCAGCAGAAAGGCTACTTTCTGTAAAACTTGATCAATTCCAAGCATTAAAAAGAATTGTATTTATATATTCAGCTATATATTTATTCATTTATAATTTATATATTTGTAAAAATATATAAAGATAACCACATGTTTAATTATAAATATTAGACATTTGCCTCCCTTTATCAATCGAGCCACAATAAGGTAGTTGCTGTGCTTTTTCTACGGAAAGTATTGAATATTTTGTTCTTTCTAAACTAAATAGGCAAAAACTGCATGAAATAGTTCTCAAAATAAAGTCATTATTGAAGCAGAATAATGGCAAACTTGAATTAGAATTCATTAGTGTACATAAAAGTACTCCACATCTAACACTAAATTCAGTAAACATAACACTAAATTTACCACCTGAGATCCCAGCATGAGTCACACGACTGTTAAAACAGTATTTGTGCTGTTAGCCATGATCAGCTACACAAAAAGGCCACAACGTTCAGGCCACCATATAGTTGTTTCAGTGATATAGCAGGATCTTACCAGAGAAAATTTAATGTTTTTCTGTGTAGATTGACAAACTTTGTGTTTCTTGCAGAATATCAAAAAAATTCCTTAAGCGATTCACAAGAAGTAAAAGAGAAAACCTTTGCTTTGTACTATACTTAGGATCTTAGGAAAAAACTCATCACTGAGAAGGGTGTCAAGCACTGGAACAGGCTGCCCAGGGAACTGTCAGTCACCTTCCCCAAGTGTTCAAAAGACTCCTAGGTGAGGTGCTTGGGGACATGGCTTAGTGGTGAAGTTGGCAGTGTCAGTGACCTGTTGGACTCGATAATCTTAGAGATCTCCTCCAACCTTAACATCTCTAAGATTCTGTGATTTCTTGGGAAGCATCTAGGCATTTTATATCCATCACTAAAACACTTAACTACAACAGCACAACTTATGCAACTTTATTACAACGAAGTATTATGAAAAGCAAGTCTACTCTATGCCTCCTCTGCATTTGAAGACTCTTCCTTCTATCATTTTGGTAATGTAATTTCTACATTTCTGTCCATTGGTGATGGATTGCTGAGTATGATAGTGAATAGCCAAAAAGAACTTGTTTGCAGCTAATCTAAAAAAATTTAAAAATTAAAATGTACCATTCACTAAGCCAAGAATCATTTGGGTCTTTAATTTATGACATAATTGAATCCATCCCTTCCAGTGTGAAACCTTTTCCAAAAGAATATTCACTCTCCCATCTTACCAACATACTTGAAACACAGCACAACGGATAGAAAGGCAAGAGCTCTTACAAGCACCTTCTGTGCTGGTTTTGCCTGGGTTAGAGTTAATTTTCTTCAAAGCAGCAAGTATGGGGCTGTCTTTTGGATTTATGCTGAGTTCAGTTTTGAGAACAGACATCAGCTCATGAAGGAGCAGGGTCCTAGCAGGACCTTTGGACCTGTAGACAGAAGAGCCCACACTGGAGCAGGTTTGCTAGCTTGATTTCATTTTGTTATTGTATCGATTCTCCTTGATTTTCCTCTTCAGCTATACTTCCATGATCTACATGCTTTAGGAGCCTAACTGTTCTCCTTCCCTGATTTAGAGCCAGACAAGATGGCCAGCAACAGGAGGGTGTCAAAAGAATGGAGCCAATATCCTATTTCTGAGCACTGACTTTCCCAACACAGAAAGCTGTAACATCAAACCATAACACCATCGCCCACAGTATGCAGAATAAAATCCCCCAAGAATACCCTGATGTTAACTCAAAAATCTGCTCTAAACACTTGTCAGTGGAGAGGTTTGTTACACCATCCTTGACAGTCAGATACTAACAGCAAATTCAGGCTTTTTCCCCCGTGAAGCTTTTACAAGCTCCAGTAAACCATTTGTGCCACGTAAATCAGCGCTCTGCTGAAGTCTGCTCCTGTAGATCTGAAGTTTGTTGCATTGGTCTGCTGAAGTTTATCTCCAATGAAATTGCATGGCAGGACAGAGATGACATGTAGCTCAAGTTATTTCATATTTCATAGCAGAGATGGTCAAGTGAAAGAGTAAATCTGTCTTAAATCTGACTTGCTATGAAACGCTTCTCAACCATTAGGACACACATCTGCTTTCCTAACTCATTTTTTGAAGAAGCTTAGATTAAAAATCAAAGCAATCATAATGCTTTGATAAAACCTTGGCTTGAATGTGTTGCTTGCTCTTTCACATCTCTAAAGAAGTTCACAGATTTGCAACTTTTCTGTAACCTTTATTGTAATGGTAGTCACAGACTTGCCTCTGAACTGACTTTATTATGTTCAATGCTAAAGTGACTATACCAAGCACATGGAAACAGTTATTTGCACAACTATCTTGCAAAATGCTAGATTATTCCTGTTTATTTATTCAGTCTGATTGTGTCTTTCCCTACTATTCCAAATAGACTGCATTTCATTCTCAAAATAATCTTGAGACCTGAACAGCAAGTATAGTAAGCCCAAACGTTGTCCATATGCCAGTCTAGTTCTTCAAAGGAGGTCCAGTTCCAGAAATTAAGGCTTAAGCAAAAAAAAAAAAAAGGCAATAAATAGTTATTCAAGGTTAAAAAAATTAATTTAGATCATATCCTTAATACATGAAATTTCAGTTTTCATTGTTACCTTTGCTTCACACTTTGACTCTAGATCATCACTTGTGCACTAGGATGCCTAAGCACCTAAGCACACAGTAGTGCGGCAGAGAGATTTTAAGTGAAAACTTATCTTAGGAATGAAATTACTGGACAAGAGGAATGTACACAAAGTTTCAAAAGAGTTTTCAGTATGATCACTGAACTATCCCACATATGACCAAATTTATATCTGAAATTAAGTACAATTTGGTGTAAGAAAAAAGTATTGGGAGGGAAACAACCGATAAACCAAACCCCAGCTGTAAAATATCATCACATAAAGCCCTTCTAAAGTTCTTTCTGGAAATGGAGTCCTTTACTTACCATATTTACGTATTTAGAGTAACAGAACACTATTATGGTTTTTTACCAGGAATTAAGTTACATCGAGTTAGGGGAAGCACCAGAAATATAACATGCTACAAGAGACAGAACAACTTGGGTAGCACTAAGGCACTATATCAGCTCATAAATCTGTAAGTGTCTGAAGCTGTGGTAATGAAGGCTTGTGTCTCTAAGCTTCCTGCAGGGCACCAACCACATGTAAGTGTTGTCAAAACCGCAGCAGGGATGCACACAGCTGGGTAGGACAGGCTGAGTTTTCCACCCTACCTGCATGACAGAAAGAAGAGAAAACCATGGCAAAGAAATTTCACCGTGCCTCCTCACAGGAGACCCAGCAGAGTCTGAGAGCATGAGAGAAAGCCCAGATTCCAACTGTGCAGGTACCCAGAATCGGTCACAGAATCACCGACTCATTCAGGTTGCAAAAGACCTCCAAGATCAGCAAGTCCGACCTGCGACCGATCGCCACCTTGTCAGCTATAACCACATCACCCACGTGCCACGTTCAGTCATTCCTTGAACGCCTCAAGGGACAGTAACTCCGCTCCATCACGGCTTATCTCCTCTAGTCCTCCCCTTCTCCTCGACGCCCCCTCCACACGGCGTGTTCCCCGGAGGGAGGTCAGGGCTCTGCTCCGAGCGCAGCGCGGCGGGAAGCGCGGGCAGCCCGGGCAGCCCAGCCTTTGGGCAGCGGGGCTCCCGCGCTGCCTCGGAGCCCCCGGGGCAGCCACGGCGGGCGGCGCCGCAAGGCCGGGCGGCATGGCCAGCAGTGCCCTTGGGCGTGCGGAACGCAGCCTCAGCCGGCCCCGCCAACCCTACCGGGCAGCGCGGCGGCGCGGGGACTCACCTGGCGGGGCCG